>NC_083875.1:3125000-3750000 GCF_032452875.1 Bos javanicus
AAACAACAGAATGGGAAAGACTAGAGATCTCTTCAAGAAAATCAGAGATACCAAAGGAACATTTCATGCAAAGATGGGCTCGATAAAGGACAGAAATGGTATGGACCTAACAGAAGCAGAAGATATTAAGAAAAGGTGGCAAGAATACACGGAAAAACTATACAAAAAAGATCTTCACACCCAGATAATCACGAGGTGTGATCACTGACCTAGAGCCAGACGTCCTGGAATGTGAAGTCAAGTGGGCCTTAGAAAGCATCACTACGAACAAAGATAGTGAAAGTGATGGAATTCCAGTCGAGCTCTTTCAAATCCTGAAAGATGATGCTGTGAAAGTGCTGCACTCAATATGCCAGCAAATTTGGAAAACTCAGCAGTGGCCACAGGACTGGAAAAGGTCAGTTTTCATTCCAATCCCAAAGAAAGGCAATGCCAAAGAATGCTCAAACTACCGCACAATTGCACTCATCTGACACGCTAGTAAAGTAATGCTTAAAATTCTCCAAGCCAGGCTTTAGCAATATGTGAACTGTGAACTTCTGGATGTTCAAGCTGGTTTTAGAAAAGGCAAAAGAACCAGAGACCAAATTGCCAACATCTGCTGGATCATGGAAAAAGCAAGAGAGTTCCAGAAAAACATGTATTTCTGCTTTATTGACTATGCCAAAGCCTTTGACTGTGTGGATCACAATAAACTGTCGGAAATTCTGAAAGAGATGGGAATACCAGACCACCTGACCTGCCTCTTGAGAAATTTGTATGCAGGTCAGGAAGAAACAGTAGAACTGGACATGGAACAACAAACTGGTTCCAAATAGGAAAAGGAGTACGTCAAGGCTGTATATTGTCACCCTGCTTATTTAACTTATATGCAGAGTACATCATGAGAAACTCTGGGCTGGAAGAATCACAAGCTGGAATCAAGATTACCAGGAGAAATATCAATAACCTCAGATATGCAGATGACATCACCTTTATGGCAGAAAGTGAAGAGGAACCCAAAAGCCTCTTGATAAAAGTGAAAGTGGAGAGTGAAAAAGTTGGCTTAAAGCTCAACAGTCAGAAAACAAAGATCATGGCATCTGGTCCCATCACTTCATGGGAAAAAGATGGGGAAACCGTGGAAACAGTATCAGACTTTCTTTTTCTGGGCTCCAAAGTCACTACAGATGGTGACTGCAGCCATGAAATTAAAAGATGCTTACTCCTTGGAAGGAAAGTTATGACCAACCTAGATAGCATATGCAAAAGCAGAGACATTACTTTACCAACAAAGGTTTGTCTAGTCAAGGCTATGGTTTTTCCTGTGGTCATGTATGGATGTGAGAAGAAGGCTGAGGGCCAAAGAATTGACGCTTTTGAACTGTGGTGTTGGAGAAGACTCTTGAGAGTCCCTTGGACTGCAAGGAGATCCAACCAGTCCATTTTAAAGGAGATCAGCCCTGGGTGTTCTTTGGAAGGACTGATGCTAAAGCTGAAAGCCAATACTTTGGTCACCTCATGCAAAGAGTTGACTCATTTGAAAGGACCCTGATGCTAGGAGGGATTGGGGGCAAGAGGAGAAGGGGGTGACAGAGGATGAGATGGCTGGATGGCATCACTGACTCAATGGACGTGAGTCTAGTTGAACTCTGGGAGTTGGTTTTGTACAGGGAGGTTTGGCATGCTGCGATTCATGGGGTTGCAAAGAGTTGGACGTGACTGAGTGACTGAACTGACCTGAAACCTGGAGAATTAATCAAATTCTCAAAACCAAACCAAACACTAACACACATGTTTTGGAGGCAGAAGTGAGGCAACAGCTCATTTTGCATCTCGCCTTTGACACAGTGGGCCAGCTCCCAGCCCTGATGTGAGCAGTGGCTGCCCACTGTGCCTCCCTTCGACCTATTTCCTCAGCCTCCCAACTCCTTTGTGAGTGCATGTCTTCAGGTACACCATCAGGAGCCCTGGCTTCTCCAGGTCACTCTGGTGACTGAGGCCAGAGTGGAAGAACCACTGATGTGGCTTTCATGTTGTCTCCAGACTTGTGAGATACATCTGGTTTTACTTTCTTGCACCTCTCATCTATCTTTCCTTCCCAACTCTATCCCTGTGGACGTCAAGCTCTAACATCAAGTGTGAGAACAACACGCATCTAGAGAGAGCTTCACCAGCTTCCATTTGTCTATATGGTCAAATTTTGTTTTGTCTTTTTGCTTAAATTCTGTTTTTTTTTTTTTTTTAATTGAAGTACAGCTGATTAACAATGTTGTGCCAATATATACTGTACAGCAAAGTGACTCAGTTTTACACATATTCTTTTTAAAAAAATATTATTTTCTGCTATGGTTTACCCCAGCAGATTGGATATAAGTTCCCTGTGCTATGCGGTAGGACCTTGTTGGTAAGGTCAAACTTCATAATATGTGGATTCTAGTGGTTCTGTCTTTCTGTCTGGTCTCTGATTTGTACAGAGAGACTATACAGTTTTCTTTAAGTTTTGCTTTACTGGCCCCTCACTGCTTTGTAGCTGATATTTTGTTATATGCTTAATTTTGATTATGACTCTGTCTTTGATTCATGAACTGTTACAAATACATTTTCTAACTTTCAAACATGGTCTACTTATTGTTTTGTAGTTGATATCCTTTTTTAAAAAAAAATTACATTGTCAAAAAACATGCTCTGTATGATTTAAACTTTTAAGTTGTTTTTTTAACTTTATGTCTACTACATGATGAATCTTTGTAAATGCTCCTATGTACTTGAGAATAATATATTCTCTGATATAATTTATGATACAAATTTGTAATATATATAATTAGTAAAGTCAATTGTTGAGGTTGTTGTATTAAATCTCCCATTTTTCTGTATTTTTATACAGTTATTTAGGTTTCTAACAATTCTTGCTTTGTGTATCTTAGTGCCATTTTATTAATACTTTTTGTATCACTCCTCTATATTGTAGACATCTACCATTCCTCTTGATGAAAACTCCTCATGCCTTAAAACTGTAACTCCTATTCCACTGTGACTTGGCACTATTTTTCTGTGATCTCAGGATCCATGTAGATCCTCCTAATATTGTGGGCATTCTGGGTGCCCTCTTTCAATGGTCTTCTGCATTTACTCAAGGAACTCACTTGTCTTAATCCTTGACTATAAGCCCTCCAGGATATCAAAAGCAAATGCCTCTCTCTTGGCATCTTTTGAGGTCACTTGTTCTAACACTGCTAATCATCTCTTGCCATCTCTCCTCACCCATATCCAAGTTTCCACTTTCCCTCAAATCCCTCAAGTCTTTAGTCTCACTTAGCTTCTATACATGCAAAATCACTCTGAACACCACCTGATATTTGTGTCATATTCCCAGTCCATCTCTTCCTTCATCTCAATTGCATGGCTAGGTACAATGCTGGTTAAATCCTCCTACTGCTTGCCTGAATGTACTCATCTAAAGATGGTTGGAGAAAAATAACAGCTATGGTGACTGGTTGCCTTTTAAATCCATGACCATGAAGCTCAAATGGGCTGTCCTTATTGCTCAGAAACCCTCTATTCCTCTGTATTCACTCTTTCTCTGGGCAAGTTTTTCACTTTTTCCCTCTTATCAACCCTATGTATTCTCCTCCATATTTACTCTCAGATGATAATCTTGTTCTCTACTTCACCATGAAAATTAAAATACTGAAAAGTAAATACCCCTAATCATTAGTCATTAGCAAGCAGACATCCCAGTTCCTGTGTCCTTTGCTGTGTATTTGATCTTCTCTCACCAAAACCCAGTCCTGGTTGAATCTAGTACTCCAAGAATTCTACAGTTGTGCCAAAGCAGAGTAATCAATGGACAGACACACATCCATGCTCACTAGTCTCACCTAAATTCGTGATCACAAATCAGCTCCAGCAGTCTTGGGTGTCTGATGCTTTTTATGCTTTGGGCTAGTCACATCTCTGTGATTCTATCAGACTCTGAGCTGCTGAGTTGACACCTTCTTCCTCCTCCATCTCAGAGAATAGCTCTGCTTTTTTTTTTTTTTTTTAATTGAAGTATAATTGACATGCAACATGACATTAGTTTTGGCATTTTGTATGCATTGTGAAGGGCTTCCCTGGTAGTTCAGCTGGTAAAGAATCTACATGCAATGCAGGAGACCCCGGTTTGATTCCTGAGTTGGGAAAATCCCCTGGAGAAGGGATAGGCTGCCCACTGCAGTATTCTTGGGCTTCCCTGGTGGCTCAGATGGTACAGAATCTGCCTGCAATGTGCAAGACCTGGGTTTAATCCCTGGGTTGGGGTGATGCCCTGGAGGAAGGTATGGCTACCCATTCCAGTATCCTGGCATGGAGAATCCCCATGGACAGAGGAACCTGGAGGGCTATAGTTCATGAGGTCACAAAGAGTTGGACATGACTGAGCGACTAAGCAAAGCACAGCATACATTCAGAAAACTAAGATCATGGCATCAGGTCCCATCACTTCATGGGAAATAGATGGCAAAACAGTGGAAACAGTGTCAGGCTTTATTTTTTGGGGCTCCAAAATCACTGCAGATGGTGACTGCAGCCATGAAATTAAAAGACGCTTACTCCTTGGAAGGAAAGTTTTGACCAACCTAGATAGAATATTAAAAAGCAGAGACATAGCTTTGTCAACAAAGGTCCGTCTAGTCAAGGCTATGGTTTTTCCAGTAGTCATGTATGGATGTGAGAGTTGGACTGTGAAGAAAGCTGAGCACAGAAGAATTGATGCTTTTGAACTGTGGTGTTGGAGAAGACTCTTGAGAGTCCCTTGAGAATCCAACCGGTTCATTCTAAAGGAGATCAGTCCTGGGCGTCCTTTGGAAGGAATGATGCTAAAGCTGAAACTCCGGTACTTTGGCCACCTCATGCGAAGAGCTGACTCATTGGAAAAGACTCTGATGCTGAGAGGGATTGAGGGCAGGAGGAGAAGGGGACGACAGAGGATGGGATGGCTGGATGGCATCACTGACTTGATGGACGTTGAGTCTGGGTGAACTCCGGGAGTTGGTGATGGACAGGGAGGCCTGGCGTGCTGCAATTCATGGGGTTGCAAAGAGTTGGACATGACTGAGGATTGCACTGAACTGATTGCTGTCTGTCTTAATTGTTTTCTGTTTATTTTCTGTAGGTCTTTTCCTTCTCTTACATTTCTTGCCTAGAAAATTTCCTTTAGCATTTGTTTTAAAGCTGGTTTGGTGGTGCTGAATTCTCTTAACTTTTGCTGTCTGGAAATCTTTTGATTTCTCCATCAAATCTGTAGGAGAGTCTTGCTGGGTAGAGTATTCTTGGTTGTAGTTTCTTCCCTTCCATCACTTTAAATATGTTGTGCCATTCCCTTCTGGCTTGTAGAGTTACTGTTGAGAAATAGCTGATGGCCTGATGGGAGTTTCCTTTTATGTTATTTGTCATTTTTCCCTTGTTGCTTTTAATATTTTATCTCTGTGTTTAACGTGTGTCAGTTTGATTACTATGTGTCTTGGTGTGTTTGTCCTTGGATTTATCCTGCCTGGGACTCTCTATGCTTCCTGAACTTGGTAGACTCTTTCCTTTCTCATGTTACAGAAGTTTTCAGCTGTTATCTCTTAAAATATTTTCTGAGGTCCTTTCTCTCTTCTCCTTCTTACACCCCTATAATGCAAATGTTGGTGCATTTAATGTTGTCCCAGAGGTCTCTTAGACTGTCTTCATTTCTTTTCATTCTTTTTCTATATTCTGTTCTATCTCAGTGATTTCCACCATTCTGTCCTCCAGGCCATTTATCCTCTCCTCTGCCTAAAATATTCTACTGTTGATTCATTTTTGTGTATTATTCATCTCTGTTTGTTCTTTAGTTTTTTTAGGTATTTGGTAAACATTTCTTGCATTTTCTCAATCTTTGCCTCCATTCTTTTTCCAACATCCTGAATCATCTTCGCTATCGTTATTCTGAATTCCTTTTCTGGAAGGTTAGCTATCTCTACTTCATTTAGTTGTTTTTCTGGGGTTTTATAGTGTCCCTTCATCTGGAATGTAACTTTCTGCTTCTTCATGCTGATTAACTTTTGGTAATGTGGTTTTGTTTTCCTCACTGTGGGACTGTGGTTCTTCTTGCTTCTTCTGTCCGCCCTCTGATAGAGGAGTCTAAGAGGCTTGTGTAAACTTTCTTATGGGAGGGACCTGATGGGTGGGAAAAACTGGGTCTTGCTATGGTGGTCAGGACCTTGCTCAGTAAAGCTTTAATCCAGTTATCTGCTGATTGGTGGGGTTACACACCCACCCTGGTAGTTTTTTGTCCTGAGGTGACCCAGCCCTTGGGTCTACAGGCTCTATGATTGAGTTAATGGCAACCTCCAAGAGTGTTTGTGCCAAAGGGCACCTTTCCAGACAGCTGCTGCCACCGCCACTCCTGTCCCTGTGGTCATCCCCTGCTGACCGTGACTCCACAGGAGACCCATCACTGGCAGGTAGTTTTGGTTCAGTTTCCTGTGGAGTCACTTCTCCTTTCCTCTGAATCTTGGTGCAACCAAGGTTTAGTTTGTGCCTTTCAAGCCTGGAGTCTGTTTCCCCCATTTCTGTGGAAGTCTTGTAATCAAATCCTGCTGGGCTTCAAGGTCAGATTCCATGGGGATACCCAGTCCCTTTGTTGTGTCCCCAGGCTGGGAAGCCTGATGTGGAGTTCTGAACCTTCACAACAGTGGGAGAACTTCTTTGGTATTATTGTTCTCCACTTTTGGGTCACCCACCTGGCAGGTAAGGGATTTGATTTTATTGTGATTATGCCCCTCATTCATATGCCCAGTATGTCTCGCTGTGGCTTCTTCTTTATCTTTGGACATGGTGTATCTTTTTTTTTTTTTTGGTAGGTTCTAATATCCTCCTGTTGATTGCTTTTCGGCAACTAGTTGTGATTTTGGAGCTCTCACAGGAGGAGGTGAGGGCACATCCTTCTACTCTGCCATCTTGAACTGGAAGCAATAGCTCTGCTTTTTATTTCATGAAGCAAAGAATGGGATGAAAACTTCATCATCACTAGTCTGTAGGTCTATCTGTACCTCCCTTTTCACACAAGGCCAAATCCTCTATTTTGTGCAAGGTCTCCATCTCATCTCTTATGCGAGACCTCACTGCCATAATCATCCTTGTTCTCATGACATGTCAGCATTTTCCATTCTTGAATTATCACACAAGCATCAACCGTAGTGGCCTTTCCCTTCAACTACTACTTATTTCTTTTCTATGTTTAGCAGACTGTTGAAAGAGAGTATGAACTCTTTCACCCCTCCTTGCCTTCTCTCCTGTAAAGGTTACTCCTGTCAAGGCCTTTATTCTTATCATCCCACTGATACTTAAACAAACAAACAAACAAACAAAAAAAACAAAGTCCTCCATGTTTCCACATCTGACAGGTCACTATTCAACCCTTCCTTATATAAAATTGTATGCATCCTTCTTTTCAAAAGCTTTCTTGTTGATTGATCCACTGGCTGGTTTCCTCTCTTGCTGTGTAAGTGCTCCTAGTCTTCCTCCTTCCTAGTCTAAGGATAAATATTGAGTTGGCCAAAAAGTTGATGAATTTTTCATACAGTTGTATGGAAAACCTGAACAACTTTTTGGCCAACCCAATACAAACTAAAGGGAAAAAAAAGACAATTTTCTTCAGTGAAAAAATACAAGAGACTCTCTACCTCACATTTCGTTTGCATATTTGTTGCTTACAAAATAAGCATTGCTGCTATAAAGTAAGAAATGTAGGTACATTTTTTTGTGGCTTAAGAAGTCTCTTGCCAGTTTTAAGGCTCAGGAATATCTCAAATACTTAAGAACCATCTCTTTGCATCTAAGCAAGGAAGATAAGGCCCTGGCTTCTGGTTTATGGGGGAGAGTAAAAGTCTAATTTCAGTGGAGACTTAGCTCCAAGTTACAAAGCTCCCTCTTGTAACAAAGATGCGAGAAGTTTATTTTTCCTTTGGATAAAGCCAGTTAGCTAATGCCAATGGCCACCCAATTATCATGGGAATCTAGAAGGATCTCTGTGTGACACACAGTGCCTTCAGTCCTCTCCCACATTGCAGGTAGATTTGTTACTGTCTGAGCCACTAGAGAAGCCTATTTGAACACTAGTTATTGATTATCTTACATGTATATAGTAGGCTGTATCTGCCTGATTCTATAAAAATAAGATTTCTTTCTGGCTTTGCAATCTTTGTTGATCACCTGTGCAGCACACCCCACTCTAATTCAATAGTATTAACAGTGGTAATTTCGTAACAATGGTAATTTAACAGGAAGAATGTCATTTTATCTTCTACTGTTGTGGAGAGGTTTTCTGGGTTAGCAGGAGGTTTTAGTTATATTTCCCCAACACTCAGAACTGGATTTCCTGCCTATAAATATAGGGGTCTCAGTGCGCCTTTGTTGGATTTTTTTCTATCTTATTCTCTTCTTAAATAATCTTTATTTCATCGACTTTAAATGCTATCTATTAATGTATTGGGTTTTCAGACCTCAGCAATCTCTTTGCTTATACACACACACCCACGTGCGCGCACACACACACACACACACCATGAAAACAAGTCTAAATCTCTTATTTGATGGCTCCACATGTAACTCATTTGTAGCCACATGTTCCAGGAAGCAAACTCACTCAGAAGGAGAATACAGATAGTGGAGTACAGTTTATTACACTGGCGGGCCCAAGGCAGGTTCTCCTCTTAGCCAAGGACCCCGACCAGCATTTGTGAAAATCTTTTATACCCCATGTGTACGTGTCTGAACCCACCACTCCAAATTCTTTGAGATTTACATAAACCAAGGAAACTACAATCCCAATAACCCCATCATTCACATGCTATGTGCTCATGTGCTCAAATAGTCAAACAATTAGCCAATAATCAATAAACCTGAGGTTACACTCCGATAGGTACAGAAAAATGTATGGCCTGTCTGGAGGAAAGGGTGATTAGTGTATGTTTTCTCTTAGGTGATGAGTAGCCTAGATATGATCTTCAAGGTTCCCCTGTCTGGAGGGGGGGGGGGGGCGGGTCTTATCCTTCTGTTGTTGTTTTCATAGACACTAAACACAGAGTTAAGAGTCCACTGGAAAGGTGGCTGAGCATGATCAGCATGAACAGGCCTAAGATGGAGTCCAGACCCTATGAATTCCTTCTTCACTCCCCCTCTTGATGTTCTTAACTCATATTATGAGATATATTGCACCCTGGCTCTCCAACCGCCAATTTGGGAGAATCACATCAGCCTTCAGGTTACAAAGTACATAATACATTGTAAAATTCAGGGTCCACAAAGCAGAACTATCAAGGCAACTATAACAGTGGTAAATATAGTTTTCCACCAACTGAAGTCCAGAAAGGAATGTTTTCATTTGACATTGCTTTTACCTGGTTTTTCATGTCATCTAAAGCAGTTGATACATTTCCAGATAAGTCAGGAATGTATACACAACATTCAACCTTAATTATAGCACAGGTCCCTCCTTGAGCAGCTGTGAGTATGTCCAAAGCCATTCTATTATGAATTACCGCTTTTCTCATTTGGATTTTCTCTTCATTTAAGGCTTGAATGTCTTTTGTTCTATCCAGGAGGGCCTATTCATGAATTCATGAGGAATTCATGAATCACTTGGTGCCCCCTCCCCCATCTGACAGTTTCTGGGCTGGCAAAATGCTTTAATCATCTCTTCCCCCGATACCCCAATTACAGCGGTAGTCTTTTTGGACAGTGGCGTCACAGGTTTTGTTACTACCGACAATTCTGCTCCTGTATCCACCATGAAGTCAATGTTTTGGTCCCCCGATTTTAAGGTTACCATGGGTTCCTGGGGACCTGATATCTCAGTCCTGGCAGCCCTATTTAGTTTCTAAGTCAACAAGCCCCACAACTGTGGGAGCTGCCTCTTCCTTCCTTGGCTTAGGGCATTCATTCTTCCAGTTGCCAAAAGCTTGGCGCCGGGCACACTGGTTTGGCTGTAATGGGCCCATGGCCTCCGTTGGGACCAGTTGAAGGACTGCCCTGTCCCTGAGGCAGATGAGATGAGGTTTTCCGCAGGGCCCGAGATAGACTTTCCCAGAGCAGCAGCTAGCATTGCAAATGTCTTGTCTGTTCTCTTTCGTTCCCTCCGGCTCTCTGGCAGAGCACAGGCTCTGCTTAATTCCAACGTCTCCCTCCCCTTCTTGTCAGTACTCACCGGGAGAGGCGGATATAGCTTGGGCAGTGTGGCTGGAGCCGGATCCTGGAAGTGTTGGCCAGAGGCTTCTGTCACCGGGATTGGAGCCTGCCGAGGTGGTGGCTCTACGACCTCGGGGAGAGCTGGCAGAGGAGCAGCGGCTGCTGCAGGACTTCACCTGGCCCTGGACTGGGCATTAAGGCGGCCTCTGGTCCTGGTGGAGCACTGGGAGGCAGGCACATCATTATCCAGTATGGGGGAGGATATCCCTGTCCAAATCCTGTACAATTTCCTTTTTTATCATCAGTCAATTTTTGTGTCACTAATATTTTTCCCTTTCCCTTCTGGATACAGAACCTTGTCCAAGTAGGAGGGTCTTGAGCTAACCCTAGCCAGGAGTCAATATATGGATATCTAATCCAGGTGTCCTGGCTCTCCTGTGACTACTGTATAGACTGCTTCCACTATTTTTTAAGTTCATAGTGTTCTCTGGTGGCCATCCTACTCCCACAGGGGGCCATTCAACCTCACACAGTATGTGGATGTAGTTAGGCTTCATCTTCACCCCATAGACTCCTCCAAATCCCTTCTTTAAGTTTTTAATCATGCACACCAATACAGTTGCCTTAGATTCACTTTCCCCCCATCTTGCTTACCTTCTCGGACCTTCTACTTTTCCTTTTCGATCTGTCTACAAAGTTCTCGATACCCTATGTACTTCTGATATTTCCACTCAATGACACTTATATTGCCATTCTGTCTCCTTCCTAATTGGGGTGAGAAGAGCCTTACCTGACAGATCCCCGAGGGAGAAGGGGGATCAGCGTGCCTTCACCTGCTGTTCAGCACAGCTGAACCAGAACACCACATGGTCCAAGACTGTTTCTCCCTTAAAGTCCATTCTGTCTTGGTGGGCTTGATCACGTGTGGATGAAAACACAGATGGGTTGAACATCCCATGTCCCAGGCCATCTCCAGGAAAGCCAATTCATACTCACGTATGTATCCCCTACCTTCTAGCCTCCCAATTCTTAGGGGGTCAAGAATTTCACAGCAGATGGGACACCTCCTGGGGGAGGGCAGAATACGAGCATAGAAGGACCAGTTTCCTATCCTAAAAATCCCCTGGTGATCGCTAGTAATAATTTTCCCTGAGATGGCATGGACACACCTCCTAAATGACCTTCACAAATTTCCTTCCTAAACCGTAGCACCCTCGTCGACCTGTGTACCAAGCAATCGCTGCTGCTTGCCTATTTCAGGCCCCTGTGGGTCTGTGTCCCTTCTAGTCCCTCCCAGGGGGGTGATCAGGCCCCCTCTTCCACCCTGCAGGGTGGGTTCCTCCTCACCTAAATGCTCAGTTCCCTTGCTGCCGTTCACTACCTGCCAAAGTGAAGAAAGTGGGCACTGAAAGACTGAATTCTTCCAGAGGGGCGAGGTGCCTCCCACCATCTAGGAGATTCAAACCACAAAGCCTTGGGGTGGCCTCAAATGAGACCTGTCTCCTCAAAGTGAGGAGTTTCCTGGCCAATGTACCAAATGTAGCCACGCGTTCCAGGAACCAAACTCACTCAGAAGGACAATGCAGATAGTGGAGTGCAGTTTATTACACTGGTGGGCCCAAGGCAGAGTCTCCTCTTAGCCAAGGACCCCGACCAGCATTTGTGAAAATCTTTTATACCCCATGTGTACGTGTCTGAACCCACCACTCCAAATTCTTTGAGATTTACATAAACCAAGGAAAATACAATCCCAATAACCCCATCATTCACATGCTATCTGCTCATGTGCTCAAATAGTCAAACAATTAGCCAATAATCAATAAACCCGAGGTTACACTCCGATAGATACAGAAAAATGTATGGCCTGTCTGGAGGAAGGGGTGATTAGTGTATGTTTTCTCTTAGGCAATGAATAACCTAGATACGACCTTCAAGGTTTCCCTGTCTGGAGGGGGTCTTATCCTTCTGTTGTTGTTTTCATAGGCACTAAACACAAGAGTTCAGAGTCCATTGGAAAGGTGGCTGAGCATGATCAGCATGAACAGGCCTAAGATGGAGTCCAGGCCTTATGAATTCCTTCTTCAAGTCCTGTCTATAAATGAATATTTAATCACCAGTATCCTTGATGTAAACTTGAGTCCTCCTCCTGTGTTTCCCAGTTTAGAAAAAAGTACCATCATTCAGCTACTCAGGTTACAAAGCTTAGCCTTGCTTTATTTTTTCACTTTTATACACCCAGAATAAATTGTATAGATTTGCTTTCAAAACATATCTGAGTTTCATTCCTTTTCCCAAGCTCTGTTGTTATGCCATTCCATTTAACATTTACACTGACCCCCAGAGAGGAAGAAGAAAACACAGGAGGCAGGGAGTCCGGGTGAAGGGTGGCTTTAATAAACTGGAGAAAAGATCCTGAGAGCACATGCTTAGGGAAGGAAGGTTACATGTAGAGTGAAGTTCAGATTGTGAGATGAACAGTATTTGGAGTACTCTGTGGTGAGAGACCAATGGTTTAAGTCCAGGAGACGTTGATAGGTTGGAAGTAATAGCTGTTTAAAGGAGCAGAAAATGAGAATTAGAAAAGGAACCTACCTAAACAGATAGGTTCCTAGAAGTCACTGGAAAAAATTACAAGTAGGACTAGACAAGAGAACAGTGTTGAAGGCTGTTTGTGGCAAAATAAACTGAAGTGGGGAGGCCCAGGTATGGGATAGCTGCAGAGGAGGATGCCAGGTACAGAGTCCACCATGGTGGGCTCCAATGAGAGCGCTAAGATGAAATAAACAGGGGGCTCCTTGGAAAGGCGTGAAAATCTATTGAAGAGAAAAAACAAGTAATTTACAAGTAATTTAAATACAAGATAAGAACTGATGTTTCTTAAGAGTCTTACAATCAAACTTAAGAGACACCCTGAGGAGCTGGCGGTCTGGTTCCTGGAGGACAATGAAGAGAGACTCAGGGGAAGATGTGCTGTTTTCTGTGGACCCAAATTCTAAGCAGACAGCTTAGCAGTGTTGACCAGAGAGGGGCATGGGGTAACGCAGGCTTCAGTGTGGATAGCAGAAAGAGTGAGAAAGAAGAGGTGTGAACTTGCAGTCTCTGTTGTTCATGTGTAAGAATTATGATACTGAAAAATCCACCTTCTATCTTTGTGCTAATGGTGAATTTAACCTCAGTCCTCAGTGGATGTTCCCCTTCAGTCATGCCATCCCAGTAAAACCTAAGAAAGAGCCCTGGGGTCATGACTGCTGATGAATCAGTGTTTTAGGATGTATCAGCCTTTCAGAACCTACCTTCAGTCCTAATGGTTTTTCCACTGTTCTTGGGGCACAGGGGAGATTGGCAAGTTCTGGGGAGGTGAATCAGGAAAGACCGCGTAATAGTTGTACTAGCACTTTTACTGCTTCATCATTAATAATGGCAGTAATATTCAGTTCAGTTCAGTTCATTCACTCAGTCGTGTCCGACTCTTTGCGACTCCATGAATTGCAGCACGCCAGGCCTCTCTGTCCATCACCAACTCCTGGAGTTCACCCAAACCCACGTCCATCGAGTTGGTGATGCCATCCAGCCATCTCATCCTCTGTCGTCCCCTTTTCCTCCTGCCCCCAATCCCTCCCAGCATCAGTATTACATTAAAGTATTAAGACTTCACAAAATTAAAAAATCAGTAATAGTAATTGATTCATTCAATATATAAATATATTAGAAATATTAATTATCAGCCTAACAAAATATGTTTAACATATATTATTATAAACTGAGAAAATTAGTATAATTAATATTACTCAAACCAGCATTACATAAAAGTGAACACAATTTAATTATGCATGAATCATTAAAATGGTATTATGCAGTTCAGTTTCTTTGTAGAAGTCAGATGCTTTAAAAATTGCATTAATATGATTATTATTGAGCTGAGTCTATTTTTGTAAAGAGATTTCCAACTGATGGAAAGGCACTTGCTATGTCTTTACTAGCAGGAAAATATTTAATAAATATTTTGCAGCTATTAAGCAGAGAATGCTTACAGATATTTTCCACTGAGTCTCTAATCTCTGAATAATCACAGGTTTTATGATTGATAACATTGAAGACATTGTTTCAGCACCATCCCATAGTACAATGCAAAGTATCAGTTTGATACTATGATGCTAGTATTTCATTTGTTCAAAAGGGCTTCATAATATGGTTATAATTATGCTTACATAGTAGAATTTTTTTTTTTTAAATATAGTAAATAGTTGAGTACTGCAATGTGTGAAGGTTCAGATTTGCTTGGGCTTAAAGATAGCACTTTGTTTTGTCTTTTCTTCACATATCAACAAACTCTGTTACTAATAGGATCTACATGGGGGCTCATGGTTGAAATGGCTCTTTATGTTGACCTCACAAACAAAGAAAATCACAGTGACCCTTGAGATTGACCAAATTGCCTAAACAACATTGTGTTTTTCCACTGGCGCCTGCCTTTTCAAAGCTACGAAACCAGTGGATTCCAGACCTCCAGCTACGTGACTGCAGCACTCAGCTACAAGCTAAAAATTAACCATCCCTTCAGAGAATTTTTCATTGGTGGGGTATTGAAGGAGGAAACAGACAGAACAGGCTCCATCTTAAAAACAGGACTCCAGTTTGGGCCAGACGGTGGACTTTGAGCTATATGCCCAGTATCTATGGAAATGACATACCAACTGGAAAACCAGACCCCCCTGGATGGAAAAGCCCCAGGGCATGTACCTAGACTCTCCATCGCCTAAAAGAATACCCTAATTACCTGTGTAACCAAATAGAATCGTACATTCTATTATACTTATTGGGGTATGACCACAGGCCTATTGATAATTGTCACTGTTAACTACCTAGGCTTAAGGCATATGAATCACGGGTTGGCTTTGATTGTTATCTTTCGTTTCCTTTGTTCAGGGTAGTTTCAGGGAATTTGGGGAAGTGGATATATACACTTAGGGTATATAAGGTTTTCACAAAACCTGGCCGGGGTCCTTGGCTAAGAGGAGACTCTGCCTTTGGCCCACCGGTGTAATAAACTGCATTCACTCCACTATCTGCATTGTCCTTCTGAGTGAGTTTGTTTCCCAGAACGTGTGGCTTCAACAGTATAAGAAAGACTCCATCAGAAAAGGAGGACGCTGGTTCTTCTCAAGGGCCAGTCACCCTCGTGTTTTCCCTCAAATAAATTTCCTTTTGTCTGACTGCCCAGCTCACTCTCTTTTTCTCTGCACCCGCCTTACAGTTATGGATTTCATTACTGATGAGTAAATGATTAAAATATCAGGTTCTTTCAAAAACAGAAGTAATGGCATTGCATTAATGCTTCATACACAATCCTTGGTATTCCATCCAAGGCCTGGTGATGCTGCAAGTCGTTGTAGTCACAGCCTGAGGAGGCAGGTGGTCACTGGTTCTGAATTCTGGCCACACTTTCAGATAACAAACTCTAGACAGAGCTTGGGTTCTCAGTCCCTACTCCCTTTTTTATACAATGGGCTGACTCCCTTCTTGACTGATCCTTTCTTGCTCCATGATACCTGGCATTATGTTGTCAGTGAATTTAGGATTTTATTTTATTTGAGTATAGTTAGCTGCTTTACAATATGTGTTAGTTTCTGCTGTACAAAAATGTGAATCCGCTATATGTATACATACAACCCCTAACTTTAAGACCTCCTTCCAACCCACCCCTGATGTCACCCATCCATCATGGGGCACCAAGCTGAGCTCCATGTGCTGTATAGCAGCTTCCCACTAACTATATATTTTACACATCATAGTGTGAATATGTCAATTCTAGTCTCCCAATTCATCTACCCCTCCACTTACACCCCCTGCCCATGTCCACACATCTTTTCTCTATATGAGCGTCTCTATTCCTGCCCTGCAAATAGGTTCATCTGTACACTTTTCTAGATTCCATATATATGATTTAAAGGATACAGTTAGCTTTAGTTTTCAGAGTACAATTAGTCACAACTAAGAAGATAGGGTACCTGGAAACCCAATTAGCATGAGGAAAGGGAAAAATACAGTTTGCAAAACACATGGACATATTTCAGAAAGTCAGCTGGTACAGTAGAAGCATTTAGACTTATAATTCAGCTCATTATTCTATTAATTTTCTTTTTGATGGAATTTATATTGCTTTGTGCATTAATGAGCTTTTTTGTTTGAAATGTCTAGATCAGTTCTATCAGCATAGACCTTGTGACTATAGATTGTTATGAATGTTATTCAGTTTGTATTAATGTACGTAAATTAATATAATTGTGTGAAAATAAGGCAGAGTGTTACTATAATAATTTAAGAAGACAAAAACTGGAGGAGTAGATATTTGTTTCAGAACTGAAAAAAGTCTTTGTACCAATTATCACTTTCTTATCTATGAAATGGGGCCTAATTTTTCTTTAATGCTGATGCTTCTCTAATGCAAAGAATCATGTATTTTCTGGTTTTAATATTGACAGAATCTAACATAAATTTGGCAGAATATATTTTATTAAAACTTTTGTAATGAGTAATCAAATCAACATACAAATATCTCTCCCTGTTTTGAAATAATTTTGTGAACATAAATTTTGAGTGTTAAGAAATATTAAGTGATAGTTATTTTTTATGTGAGTACATGAATTAAGAAGTTTGTATAAATGCATTAATTTATAGCTTCATGTCTATTACTGCTGATGATCTTTGCAATATTGCAGCACAGTCTGACAATGATATTGCTTGCTTTTGTGTATTAGGAAGAGAACTGTTGGAGACATAAGGTGGTTTACCTAGACGTGATTATCAATACAGTCCAGGTTTTCTGCCCCCATGTTTTTTTAGAGTTCTGGTACCATATGGTGTACTTTGCCAGTGGGCATTGATCCCTCACAGATTGTGACACTGATAGCAATCCTTCACCATGAGTTCTGACGCTGCTATTGGCATCAGTGATTGAATCTCTTCAGTTCAGTTCAGTTCAGTCACTCAGTCATGCCCGACTCTGCGACCCCATGAATCGAAGCACTCCAAGCCTCCCTGTCCATCACCAACTCCCGGAGTTCACTCAAACTCACGTCCATCGAGTCGATGATGCCATGCAGCCATCTCATCCTCTGTCGTCCCCTTCTCCTCCTGCCCCCAATCCCTCCCAGCATCAGGGTCTTTTCCAATGAGTCAACTCTTCGCATGAGGTGGCCAAAGTATTGGAGTTTCAGCTTTAGCATCATTCCTTCCAAAGAAATCCCAGGGCTGATCTCCTTCAGAATGGACTGGTTGCATCTCCTTGCAGTCCAAGGGACTCTCAAGAGTCTTCTCCAACACCACAGTTCAAAAGCATCAATTCTTCCACTCTCAGCTTTCTTCACAGTCCAACTCTCACATCCATACATGACCACAGGAAAAACCATAGCCTTGACTAGACGGACCTTTGTTGGCAAAGTAATGTCTCTGCTTTTGAATATGCTATCTAGGTTGGACATAACTTTCCTTCCAAGGAGTAAGCGTCTTTTAATTTCATGGCTGCAGTCACCATCAGCAGTGATTTTGGAGCCCCCAAAAATAAAGTATGACACTAGCTTGTAAATATACAGTGGAGGGAAAAAGTAGCAAAAAATCTACACACACACTTTGGAATAAAAAAAAGACTTAAAGTTGGCTCTTGAAGTCAACATTTACCAAGTACTTATGCAGATTACTTAACTCTTTGTTAAGATTGTTTTGAGATTAAATGTTCCCATTGCAAGAGAAGACCATTGATAGTAAACACATGGTAAGGGCCATTTTATTGGAACACCTTAGCCTTATTTTGCTAATTCACAAATTAACAAAAAGAGTTAATTTTGTTAATTACACCCTTTAACCTGCCCACCCATTTTGGAATTTTTTTCATTATCACATAAGAGAGTTTTTGAAGTACATTTTCCAAAATTCCCTTCTCTATTTGGTTCTGAATTAGACTGATCATGAAAGACACCCAAATGATACTTGAATGGTTAAAAAAAAAAAAAAATGACAATATTTGGTGAAGAGCATTAGCAACAAGTACAGATTCTCCTGGTCGGGAAATGGGGGTGATCTGAGTGTTTAGGCTGTGATAGGAACACCCTTCACCCAGTACTACTCAGGTTCTGCTATCCTTCAAGTAGCAGGATAGATAACAATTTGAAATCGAGCAAGACCATGTGAGTGGTTCTGACCAACGAACTGGAGGCAGGAGTGACTTGTATCCCTTCCAGACACAGCATCTAGTTACTGCCAAGAGTTCCCTTTCCCTGAGCTGCAGCTGGCACTGTGCAGGGCAGCTTAGAGGCATGGTTAGCTGACAGACCACAGCAGGCTCTCCATCTTCAATGGGCCATGCCAGCATCAGGAATCAAATCTTAGCTGTGTGTGGTGGACAGAGAAATGTCTTCTCGAAGATGCCCAGGTCCTAATTCCTAGACTGTATGAATATGTAGCCTGACATGGCCAAAGAAAATTAGCAGACACGATCAAGTTAAGGACCTTGAGAAGGGGTTCTTACCTAGGATAATCTGGGTGGGCCCAGTGTAATCATAAGGGTCCTTCAAGATGCCAGTGGAAGCAGAGGCAGAGCTGATGTGATTGTTGATTTTGAAGATGAAGGGAGGGGCCAAGGCATTTAAATGCCTTCTAGAAACCAGAAGTAAAGTAATGCACAAAATTCTCCAAGCCAGGCTTCAGCAATATGTGAACTGTGAACTTCCAGATGTTCAAGCTGGTTTTAGAAAAGGCAGAGGAACCAGAGATCAAATTGCCAACATCCATTGGATCATCAAAAAAGCAAGAGAGTTCCAGAAAAACATCTATTTCTGCTTTATTGACTATGCCAAAGCCTTTGACTGTGTGGATCACAACAAACTGTGGAAAATTCTGAAAGAGATGGGAATACCAGATCACCTGACCTTCCTCTTGAGAAATCTGTATGTAGGTCAGGAAGCAACAGCTAGAACTGGACATGGAACAACAGACTGGTGCCAAATAGAGAAAGGAGTATGTCAAGGCTGTATATTGTCACCTGCTTATTTAACTTCTGTGCAGAGTACATCATGAGAAACGCTGGGCTGGAGGAAGCACAAGCTGGAATCAAGATTCCCAGGAGAAATATCAATAACCTCAGATATGCAGATGACACCACCCTTATGGCAGAAAGTGAAGAGGAACTCAAAAGCCTCTTGATGAAAGTGAAAGTGGAGAGTGAAAAAGTTGGCTTAAAGCTCAACATTTAGAAAACAAAGATTATGGGATCAGGTCCCATCACTTCATGGGAAATACATGGGAAACAGTGGAAACAGTATCAGACTTTATTTGTTGAGACTCCAAAATCACTGCTGATGGTGATTGCAGCCATAAAATTAAAATACACTTACTCTTTGGTAGGAAAGTTATGACCAACCTAGATAGCATATTCAAAAGCAGAGACATTACTTTACCAACAAAGGTCCATCTAATCAAGGCTATGGTTTTTCTAGTGGTCATGTATGGATGTGAGAGTTGGACTGTGAAGAAAGCTGAGCACCGAAGAATTGATGCTTTTGAACTGTGGTGTTGGTGGAGACTCTTAAGAATCCCTTGGACTGCAAGGAGATCCAACCAGTCCATTCTAAAGGAGATCAGTCCTGGGTGTTCGTTGGAAGGACTGATGCTAAAATTGAAACTCCAATACTTTGGCCACCTCATGTGAAGAGTTGACTCATTGGAAAAGACTCTGATGCTGGTAGGGATTGGGGGCAGGAGGAGAAGGGGATGACAGAAGGTTAGATGGGTGGATGGCATCACCGACTCGATGGATGTGGATTTGGGTGAACTCCGGGAATTGGTGATGGACAAGGCAGCTTGGTGTGCTGAGATTCATGGGGTCGCAAAGAGTCAGACAACTGAGCTACTGAACTGAACTGAACTGAACTAGAAACTGGAAACGGGAGGAAATGGGTTTTTCCTCAGAGGCTCCAGAAGCATTTAGCCCATAGAGACCCATTATGGACTTCTGACCTTCTACACTCTAAGAGAATAAATTTGTGTTGGTTTTCAAGCCACTAAGTTTGAGTAATTTGTTGTGGCAACAGCAGAAAATGACTACACTGTTTTAAGCCATCTGTGGCTTGGGTTTTTTTTTCTTTTTGAGTGTGTATGTGTGTGTGTGTTTTCTTTAAAATTAATTTATTTATTTTAATTGGAGGTTAATTGCTTTACAATATTGTAGTGGTTTTTGCCATACATTGACATGAATCAGCCATGGGTGTACATGTGTTCCCCATCCTGAATACCCCTCCCACCTCCCTCTCCATTCCCATCCCTCAGGGTTATCTCAGTGCACCAGTCCTGAGCACCCTGTCTCATGAATTGAACTTGGACTGGTGATCTATTTCACATATGATAATATACATGTTTCAATGCTATTCTCTCAAATCATCCCACCCTCGCCTTCTCCCACAGAGTCCAAAAGTCTGTTCTTTACATCTGTGTTTCTCTTGCTGTCTCACATATAGGGTCGTTATAATCTTTCTAGATTCCATATATATGTGTTATTATACTGTATTGGTATTTTTTTTTTCTGACTTACTTCACTCTGTATGATAGGCTCCAGTTTCATCCACCTCATTAGAACTGATTCAAATGCATTCTTTCTAACAGCTGAGTAATATTCCATTGTGTATATGTACCACAGCTTTCTTTATCCATTCGTCTGCTGATGGACATCTAGGTTGCTTCCATGTCCTGGCTATTACAAACAGTGCTGTGATGAATCTTGGGGTACACATGTCTCTTTCAATTCTGGTTTCCTAGGTGTGTATGCCCAGCAGTGGGATTGCTGGGTCGTATGGCAGTTCTATTTCCAGATTTTTAAGGAATATCCACACTGTTCTCTATAGTGGCTGTACTAGTTTGTATTCCCACCAATAGTGTAAGAAGGTTCCCTTTTCTCCACACCCTCTCTAGCATTTATTGCTCATAGACTTTTTGATAGCAGCCATTCTGACTGGCGTAAGATGGTACCTCATTGTGGTTTTGATTTGCATTTCTCTGATAATAAGTGATGTTGTGCATCTTTTCATGCATTTGTTAGCCATCTGTATGTCTTCTTTGGAGAAATGTCTATTTAGTTCTTTGGCCCATTTTTTGATTGGGTTGTTTATTTTTCTGGAATTGAGCTGCAGGAGTTGCTTGTATATTTTTGAGATTAGTTATTTGTCAGTTGCTCCATTTGCTATTATTTTCTCCCATTCTGATGGCTGTCTTTTCACTTTGCTTACAGTTTCCTTCATTGTGAAAAAGCTTTCAAGTTTAATTAGATCCAATTTGTTTATTTTTGCTTTTATTTCCATTACTCTGGGAGGTGGGCCATAGAGAATTCTGCTGTGATTTATGTCAGAGAGAATTTTGCCTATGTTTTCCTCTAAGAGTTTTATAGTTTCTGGTCTTCCCTTTAGATCTTTACTCCATTTTGAGTTTATTTTTGTGTATGGTGTTAGAAAGTGTTCTAGTTTCATTCTATTACAAGTAGTTGACCAGTTTTCCCAGCACCACTTGATAAAGAGATTGTCTTCTCTCCATTGTATATTTGTGCCTCCTTTGTTAAAGATAAATAATGTGTCCATAGGTGCATGGATTTATCTCTGAGCTTTCTATTTTGTTCCATTGATCTATATTTCTGTCTTTCCCTGCCAGTACTATACTGTCTTGATGACTGTGGCTTTGTAGTATAGCCTGAAGTCAGGCAGGCTGATTCCTCTAGTTCCATTCTTCTTTATCAAGATTGCTTTGGCTACACAAGCTTTTTTGTATTTCCATACAAATTGTGAAATTATTTGTTCTAGTTCTCTGAAAAATGCCATTGGTAGCTTGATAGGGATTGCATTGAATCTATGGATTGCTTTGGGTAGTATACTCATTTTCACTATATTGATTCTTCCAATCCATGAACATGGTATATTTCCCCGTCTATTTGTACCAACTTTGATTTCTTTCATCAGTGTTTTATAGTTTTATATATATAGGTCCTTTGTTTCTTTAGGTAGATTTATTCTTAAGTATTTTATTCTTTTTGTTGCAATGGTGAATGGATTTTTTTTCTTAATTTCTCTTTCTGTTTTCTCATTGTTAGTGTATAGGAATGTGAGGGGTTTCTGTGTTAATTTTATATCCTGCAACTTTACTATTTTCATTAATTAGCTCTAGTAATTTTCTAGGAGAAGGCAATGGTACCCCACTCCAGTATTCTTGCCTCGAAAATCCCATGGACAGACGAGCCTGGTAGGCTGCAGTCCATGGGGTCGCTAAGAATCGGACACGACTGAGCGGCTTCACTTTCACTTTTCACTTTCATGCATTGGAGAAGGAAATGGCAACCCACTCCAGTGTTCTTGCTTGGAGAATCCCAGGGACGGGGGAGCCTGGTGGGCTGCCGTCTTTGGGGTCGCACAGAGTCAGACACGACTGAAGCGACTTAGCAGAAGCAGCAGTAGCAGCAGTAATTTTCTGGTGGAGTCTTTAGGGTTTTCTATGTAGAGGATCATGTCATTTGCAAAGAGTGAGAGTTTTACTTTTTCTTTTCCAATCTGGATTCCATTTATTTATTTTTCTTCTCTTATTGATGTGGCTGAAACTTCCAAAACTGTGTTGAATAGTAGTAGTGTGGGCACCCTTGTCTTGTTCTTGACTTTAGGGAAAATGCTTTCTATTTTTCACCATTGAGGATACTGATTGCTGTGGGTTTATCATATATGGTTTTTATTATGTTGTGCCTGTTTTCTGGAGGGTTTTTCTCATAAATGGATGTTGAATTTTGTCAAGGCTTTCTCTGCATCTATTGAGATAATCATATGGTTTTATCTTTTAATTTGTTAATGTGGTATATCACATTGATTGTTTTGTGAATATTGAAGGATCCTTGCATCCCCAGGATAAAGCCCACTTGGTTGTGCTATATGATCTTTTTAATATGTTGTTGGATTCTGTTTGTTAGAATTTTGTTAAGGATTTTTCATCTATGTTCATCAGTGATGTTGGCCTGTAGTTTTCTTTTCTGTGGCAACTTTGTCTGGTTTTGGTATTAGAGTGATGCTGGCTTCATAGAATGAGTTTGAAAGTTTACCTTCCTCTGCAATTTTCTGGAAGAGTTTGAGTAGGATAGGTGTTAGCTCTTCTCTAAATTTTTGGTAGAGTTCAGCTGTGAAGCCATCTGGTCCTGGGCTTTTGCTTTGTTGGAAGGTTTCTGATTACAGTTTCAATTTACATGCTTGTGATGGATCTGTTAGGATTTCCTATTTCTTCCTGGTTCAGTTTTGGAAAGTTATACTTTTCTAAGAATTTTTCCATTTCTTCCAAGTTGTCCATTTTATTGGCATATAGTTGCTATAGTAGTCTCTTATGATCCTTTGTATTTCTGTGTTGTCTGTTGTGATTTCTCTATTCTAATTTCTAATTTTGTTGATTTGAGTCTTCTCCCTTTTTTCTTGATGAATCTGGCTAACAGTTTGTCTATCTTAATTATCTTCTCAAAGAACCAGCTTTTAGCTTTGTTGATTTTTGCTATGGTCTCCTTTGTTTCTTTTTCATTTATTTCCGCCCTAATTTTTATGATTTCTTTCCTTCTACTAACTATGGGCTTCTTCATTTCTTATTTTTCTAGTTGCTTTAGGTGTTGAGTTAGGTTATTTACTTTATTTTTCTCTTGTTTCTTGAGGTAAGCTCGTATTGCTATGAACTTTCCCCTTAGCACTGCTTTTACTGAATCCCATAGGTTTTGGGTTGTTATGTTTTCATTTTCATTCATTTTATGCATATTTTTATTTCTTCTGTGGTTTGTTGGTTATTCAGAAGCATTTTGTTAGCCTCCATATGTGTGTATTTTTAATAGTTTTTTTTTTCCCCCTGTAGTTGACATCTAATCTTACCGCATTGTGATCAGAAAAGATGCTTGAGATGATTTCAATTTTTTTGAATTTACCAAGGCTAGATTTATGGCCCAGGATATGATCTATCCTGGAGAAGGTTCCGTGTGCACTTGAGAAGGAGGTGAAATTCATTGTTTTGGGGTGTGATTGATATCAATCAGGTTTAAGTGGTCCATTGGATCATTTAATGGACCTTGCTAGTTTTGTGTTTGTGTTTCCTTCTTAACTTTCTGTTTAGTAGATCTGTCCATAGGTGTGAGTGGGATATTAAAGCCTCCCACTATTATTGTGTTAAAGTCTATTTTATCTGATATGAGTATTGCTACTCCTGAATTCTTTTGGTCTCCTTTTGCATGAATATGTTTTTCCAGCTCTTCACTTTCAGTCCATATGTGTCCCTTGTTTTGAGGTGGGTCTCTTGTAGACAGCACATATAGGGGTCTTGTTTCTGTATCCATTCAACCAGTCTTTGTCTTTTGGTTAGGGCATTCAAGCCATTTACATTTAAGGTAATTATTGATAAGTATGATCCCATTGCCATTTACCTTGTTGTTTTGGGTTCGGGTTTATAAACCTTTTCTGTGTTTCCTGTCTACAGAAGATCCTTTAGCATGTGTTGAAGATCTGGTTTGGTGGTGCTGAATTATTTCAGCTTTTGCTTGTCTGTAAAGCTTTTGATTTCTCCTTCATATTTGAATGAGATCCTTGCTGGGTACAGTAATCTGGGTTGTAGGTTTTTCTCTTTCATCACTTTAATTATGTCCTGCTATTCCCTTCTGGCCTGAAGAATTTCTATTGAAGGATCAGCTGTTATCCTTATGGGAATCCCCTTGTGTGTTGTTTGTTGTTTTTCGCTTGCTGCTTTTAACATTTGTTCCTTGTGTTTGATCTTCATTAATTTTATTAATATGTGTCTTGGCGTGCCTTACCTTGGGTTTATCCTGTTTGGGACTCTCTGGGTTTCTTGGACTTGAGTGGCTGTTTCCTTCCCCATTTTAGGGAAGTTTTCAACTATTATCTCCTCAAGTATTTTCTCATGGCCTTCCTTTTTGTTGTCTTCTGGGACCCCTATGATTCAAATGTTGGGGTGTTTGACATTGTCCCAGAGGTCTCTAAGGTTGTCCTCATTTCTTTTAATTCTTTTTTCTTCTCTGCTTCATTTATTTCCATCATTCTATCTTCCACCTCACTTATCCTATCTTCTGCCTCAGTTATTCTACTGTTGGCTCCCTCCAGAGTTCTTTTGATCTAAGTTATTGCATTATTTATTATTGATTGACTCTTCTTTATTTCTTCTAGGTCCTTGTTAAACATTTCTTGCATCTTCTCAATCCTTGTCTCCAGACCGTTTATCTGTGACTCCATTTTGTTTTCAAGATTCTGGATCATGTTTACTATCATTATTCTTAATTCTTTTTCAGGTAGACTCTCTATCGCTGCCTCTCTTTTTTTGCTTGGTGGGCATTTATCATGTTCCTTTACCTGCTGAATATTTCCCTGCCTTTTCATCTTGTTTATATTGCTGTGTTTGGAGTGGCCTTTCTGTATGCTAGAAGTTTGTGGTTCCTCTTTATTGTGGAGGTTCCTCCCTGTGGGTGGGGTTGAATGAGTGTCTTGTCAAGGTTTCCTGGTTAGGGAAGTTTGAGTCGGTGTTCTGGTGTGTGGAGCTGGGTCTCCTCTCTCTGGAGTGCAATGAAGTGTCCAATAGTTAGTTTTGAGTTGTCTGTGGGTTTGGTGTCACTTTTGACTGCCTGTATTTTAATGCTCAGGGGTCCTGTGTTGTTAGAGAATTAGCTTAGTATGTCTTGCTCTGAAACTTGTTGGCTCTTGGGTGGAGCTTGGTTTTGTATAGTTATGGAGGCTTTTGGATGAGCTCTTGTCAATTAATGTTCCCTGGTGTCAGGAGTTTTCTTGTGTTCTCAAGTTTTGGATTTAAGCCTCCTGCCTCTGGCTTTCTGTTTTATTCTTACAGTAGCCTCAAGACTTCTCCATCTATACAACACCAATGATAAAAGATCTAGGTTAATGGTGAAAAGATTCTCCACAGTGAGGGACACCCAGAGAGGTTCACAGAGTTACATGGAGAAGAGAAGAGGGAGGAGGGATATAGGGGTGACCAGGAGAAGAAGAGGGGGAATCAAAAGGGGAGAGAGCAATCTAGCCAGTGATCAATTCCCTATGTGCTCTCCATAGTCTGGAACACTCAGAAAGGTTCACAGATTTACATAGAGAAGAGAAGATTGAGGAAGGAGATAGAGGTGACCAGGAGGAGAAGAGGGGGAGTCAAAAGCAGAGAGAGAGAGATCCAGCAGTAATCAGTTCCCTAAGTGTTCTCCACAGCCTGGAACACCCAAAGAGATTCACAGAGTTGGAAAGAGAAGAGAAGGGGGAGGGAGGAGAGAGAGGTGACCTGGGGGAGAAAAAGGAGAGTCAAAAGAGGGAGAGAGCAATCAAGCTGGTAATCACACTCCTAAGTAAAAATGCGTACTGAATATTGGACTCTCAAAGGTACAAAATTGATAACAAGTACCAAAAAGCAAAGGTTAAAATCTAGAGTAAAGGTTAGACTCTCAAAAATACAATATTAAAAAAAAAAATCACAAAAATTATAAAAAATATATATATATGAAATTTGCTTTAAATATAGGGTCTTTTTTTGGCAAGGTAATAGGTTATAAAAATGAAAATTAAAAAGTAATAAAGAACTTGAAAATTAAAAAAAAATTAAAAATGATAATAGTAAAATATATCTAGGAATTTCTCTGGAGCTGTTGAGGGCAGTGTGTGATCAGTTCAGTTTCAGATAGTTCCTTGTTCCAGCTTATACTTCTTCTCAAGGTCTATAGTTCCCTTCCAATGTAGTCAGTGCTAACTACAAGGTTTTAATCTGTTCCATCTGTCACTTCCAAAGCTGTTCCCTCTTCTTTGTTTATTTTGGCTTCCTCTGTTTGCAAGTCTCTGCAATGTCTAATTTCCGCCTTGACACAAAGGGGCGAAATCGGTCACTTATTTAGTCTAAATTGTTCAGTTGTGCTGTTGGGAAGGAGGAACACTGCAAACAAATATCACTGGCATTTGTGGGGTGTGCTTGCAGTGTCTGAGCCACACTGGGTTTGCCCCCGCTCATGGCATGTGTGCTTTTCCGGTCTACACTATGCAGGCTCCAGGTTGCTTGGCAAGGGAACTATCTAAAGCGGGCCCTTGGTTGCGTGCACTTCCCACGTCTAAGCCACTTAGGTTCAGGTTCTCAGGTACTCCACAAAGGCACAGACTCAGTTGGGCCTGCGTTTTGTGCCCTTCCCAGGTCTGAGCAGCTCAGGCAAACAGATGCTTGGTGAGCGGAGTCTCCCAGATGGGTGGTATGTCTTATCACCTCCTCTGTCCCAGCTGCTCAGCTT
Source organism: Bos javanicus (assembly GCF_032452875.1). Lineage (NCBI taxonomy): Eukaryota > Metazoa > Chordata > Mammalia > Artiodactyla > Bovidae > Bos > Bos javanicus. Next base: position 3,152,488 of record NC_083875.1, read on the forward strand.
CCTGGGTGTACAGCAAGACTGCCATCTAAGGTGTGCCATGTGTCTCCTCTTGGGGGCTGATCTCTGACTGCGATCCTCCTGGCGGATGTCAACCTTCCAGGATCCCAGGAAGACTTGGTTAGCAACTGGGAGTCTGCTCACAGTCTGGTAGAGGATGCCTTCTCTGGGGCCCAGATTGCCTCTTGTCTTCCAGCTCTGGCTGTCACCCACCTGCTTCTCTGCCTCTAGCAGGGGGAGGGGCCCGTCTGCAGCCGGCTAGCTCTCCTCTAGTATTCACTCAGTCCTTTGTTCTGTGAATGGAGCAGGCTGTGCCTTAGCACTTTTCACGGAGAAGTTCTCTCTCTCTCTCTTTTTTCTTTTTCTCTCTGGCTATCGCACAGTTTGGGTTGCTATCTCACATTAGCTCCCTCAGATTGTCCTCATGGCATTCAGGCTCAGTCCTTACCCTAAGCAATCAGCCCGCGCCTCGCTGTTCAGCCCCAGCTCGCTGCTGGTGGACCTGAGCGTCTGGGCTGTTTCTCTGCTGGAAGTTGTGGTTAGGTGTGTAATTTGTGGTTTTCTTTTTTTTTCCTCCCGGTTGTGTTGCCATTTGAGATTCCAAAACTCCCCACAGACCCGCCAGTGAGAGGTTTTCCTCCTGTTTGGAAACTTCTCCTCCTTCACGACTCCCTCCCAGGAATGGTTCTCTGTCTCTAACTCTTTTGTCTCTCTTTTTATCTTTTATATCTTGTCATACCTCCTTTTGAAGAGAATGGGCTGCCTTTCTGGGTGCCTGGTGTCCTCTGCCAGCATTCAGAAGTTGTTTTGTGAAATTTGCTCAGTGTTCAAATTATCTTTTGATGAATTTGTAGGGAAGAAAGTGGTCTCCCGTCCTATTCCTCCTCATCTTAGAACTGCCCCCTGGCTTGGGTTTTTTTTTTTATTACAAAAGCATAACCAAGTTTATCTTGACTGATATAATACTCTTTTATCATTTTTATGATCAAAACTAGCAATGTGAAAATATACTTCGAAATTCAAGCATTTGTTTTTCACCCAAACGATATTTATAATCTTCAGGTTGTGCTCTGCTGTGCTAAGTTACTTCAGTTGTGTCTGACTCTTTGTAACCCCAAGGATGGTAGCCTGCCAGGCTCCTCTGTCCATGGAATTCTCCAGGCAAGAATGCTAGAGTAGTCTTCCTATTTTGGGAGGAAGTGAATCAGAATATAGATAAAATTTTGGATGTTATTATTATGGTCTATGTAGTTTATAATAATACATAACAATTAATGTAAATACCATAGAGTTATCATCTTTAAGACTTATTAGATGTTATTTTAGAATTCCAGTTTTTCCTCACTCTTCATTAACTTAGAAAATATAAAATAAATTTTCATGCCACTGGATAAGATGAAAAAATATAACCCATAGGTACTATTCCAGTGATAAATTAACACACTTCATTAACAAGTTAATTTGGGAGCAATATATTCTTCTTTCAAGAAGATGAAAGTGGTAAAACATGAGGGAAATTGTATGGTTGAGATTAACATGAAATGTCATGGAAGAAATCAGCTATAGAGTGTCTCACATGAACAGTGCTTAGAGGCAGAGCTGTTAGGAAATAGGAAGATTAAGAGGTAACTTCAGAATGTATTTCTTCTCCTGTGAGCTTCTGTGTGGAATCCAGAAGTGACTAAGCTGGTGAAGGGGCTAGAAAGAGAGAAAGGACAACAAAAAGGAAAGCATTATTTTCTGAGATTCAAGAATTTCTCTGTAAGTAACCTAAACTCAGAGCGGAATGTCAGAAAAGGGTTCCTGTCTGAAAGAATAGCACTTAGACCTAGAATCAAACAATATGGTTGCTGTCTTTTGTAGTGTGAGAATCTAGGGAGTAAGGTTGGAGGATAGTTACTCAGAAGGCGTGGATTCTAGTTTTTATCTGACCTCTTCATCTATTCTGTTATGGATCCCTTTCACCTATGCTCCTCACACATCCCATGCACACACAAGCACCTAGCTTTGTATTATTTTGTACATCCTTCTCTGTGCAGAAATATGCTCAGAAAAACATTTCAGTTAAAATTATTCTCTTAAGAAATACTTTCTGTTAACTTTCTTGGTTAACACTCTTTATGCACGTATGCAGAATCATCATAGTTCTGGGTGGCAATGGTCTTGACATATGGATTGGTTACATGTAAAACAGTCTTTAACTTACCATTTCAGATCATTATAGTAAATAATTATACTGTCTTAAAGCACGGTTTACTTCCTCCTTGGCTCAAATACAACTAGACCCTCAAGGAAAACTCTCTGTGTCCTTTTTGAGTAATGGGTATGGTTAGGTTTCCTCCCCTGCATTTTCAAGTACCTTTTATTGAAGTATAGTTGATTTACAATGTTAGTTTTTGGTGTATAGCAAACAGATTCAGTTATGTGTATATTTAACAGCTTATGGAAAAAGTAAACAAACTACTTGGCAAACACAATATATGTATATAATATGCCTTTTCAGATTCTTTTATCCATTATAGGTTATTACAAGATATTGAATAGAGTTCCTTGTGATATACAGTAAGTCCTTGATGATTATCTATTTATATGTCATAGTGTGTATTTATTCATCCCAAGACCCTAATTTATCCCTCCCTCCTTATCCCCTTTGGTAACCATAAGTTTGTTTTCTATGCCTATGACTTGATTTCTATTTTTAAAATACGTTCATTTGATCACTTTTTTAAACTCCACATATAAGTGATATCATCTGATATTTTTCTTTGACTTATTTCACTTAGTATAATAATCTCTAGGTCCATCCATGTTGCTGCAAGTGGCATTATTTCATTCTTTTTTAAGGTTGATTAATACTCCATTGTGTATATTATACCACATATTTTTTATCCATTCATACATCAGTGGGCATATAGGTTGTTTCCATGTCTTGGCTACTGTAAATTGCACTGCTATGAATATCGGGGTGCATGCATTTTTTTCAAATTAAGTTTCCTCCAGATATGTGCCCAGGAGTGGGACAGAAAGATCATAGGGTAGTTCTATTTTCACTTTTTGAGAAAGCTCCATAGTATTCTCCATAGTGGCTGCACCAATTTACATTCTCACCAACAGTGTAGGAGGGTTCCCTTTTCTCTACCTTCTTGCCAACACTTGTTATTTGTGTTCTTTTTGATGATGGCTATCCTGACTGGTGTGAGATGATACCTCATTATGGTTTTGACTTCCATTTCTCTAGTAATTAGTGATGTTGAGCATCTTTTCATGTCCCTGTTGGCCATCTGTATGAACACTAGTCACTCTTAGAAGCACTGCTTTCTCTGTGTAAACAGCTCATGAATAAGCGAATTTATTCTCTTTGAAATGTTTTAACTTTAGTACAGTTTATAAGAGAATATTCTATCTATGACATTAGAACTGCATAGACTAATTTATTATGGAACAAACCCCATCCCATCTGTACTAAATAGTTTCTGTGTTTAATGGGATGATACTGTGTTCAGGTCTTGTCGCATGTACCTTGATAAAAGCGTGAACTTTAGGAGTATGTTGTAGTGTCCTTTTGTTTCTGTTTTATTTTTTCTCTCCATTAATGGTCCTTTCCCCTCTCCCTATTAAGGAAGCATCCTTAGAGGGGGTCACTCAGGTTTGCCTCCCAGATTATCAAAGATTCATCAGGTTTATCATTATTAAATAATACTTTCTCCAATTCTATATCAAAACATAAATGTCAGTTACGTTGTCATGCCAGCACAAACACCTGCTGTATATATTTACTCTTTTAGCTGCACTAGGTCTCAGCTGAGGGGCCTTTGACTGTTGCTGTGGATGCAGGACCTTTAGTTGAAGTATGAGGGCTCTTTTTAGCTGTGGCATGCAGGATCTTTTGTTTCTTGGTTGCAGCATGAAAACTCTTATTTGCAGCATGTATGGTCTAGCTCTCTGATCAGGGATCAAATCCAGACCCCTGCATTGGGAGCATGGAGTCTTAGTCACCAGACCACCCAGTGAAGGGAAGTCCCCATACACCTGAGTTTTAAGTGAAAGTTAACTGATCATCATTGTCATCATCTTCAGTCTCAGGTCTGAAGCATAACTCAGGCTAAGCGGAGGTGGAGTCTATGTAGTGGTGGGGATTCCTGGAGCTGTGGCAGGGAGGACCAGCAGGCTTTGTGGGTTCTCCTAAACTCTACTCCTCAGCTTTCTGCCCTTCACAGGCCCTTTCCCAAGAAAGATCCTCTGGATTATTAATGTGGGGACCCATCATATGGCAGGAAACACTAACAAAGAGACCTGGTAATGAAACAGCAGCTTCAAGTTTTAAGAAGTATTTTTCTTAGATAAGAAACTTAACATTAAATGCTTCAATGATGGTAAAATAAGAGCACAAAACTAAGTATCATATTTTTAAGTGCTTAGGTTTATATTTGGACAAGGAAATAGCAACCCGCTCCAGTATTCTTGCCTGGAGAATCCCAGGGATGGGGGAGCATGGTGGGCTGCCATCTATGGGGTTGCACAGAGTCGGACACGACTGAAGCAACTTAGCAGCAGTGGCAGCAGGTTTATATTATGAGAAAGAGACCAAGAAAAGCATAGTAAAAGCACAAAGGTTCCAAAATTGTATGTGGGGAAAAAAGTGTGTGTGTGTGAGAAAAAGTTATATATATAGAGAGAAATCTTTACAGGCATCTTGACTTTATTATGCATTTTCCTCAGCTTCTCTTTCATCCTTAGCCTATTACTGTACCAGCTTGACTCTAACAGCCCAGTTCTTTAACATCTCCCAGGACCTGTGCTCCTTTTCCTAGAGATTAAAAAACCAAAAGTTGATCTGTCCCAACATAGAAACTGAAAATCTGTAGTTTTTAACTGAATCTACTTAAATACAGACACAGTTTCATCTAAGATGTTCACAAATTATAGTTGTGTGTGTGTGTGTGTGTGTGTGTGTATGTGTTTGTGTGTTAAAGTACAAGTTTTGCATTCAGATAGACCTGGACTCGCCATCTTGAATTTTTCATTTATGCAAGATTGATCAAATATCTTAAATTCTCAGAACTTTAGTTTCTCTGTCTTTTAAAATAGGACTGGTGATACCTAATTCAAAGGATTGTAGAGAACATTAATTAGATAATGTTATAATGTCCTTAACATATACTGTGAAGATTTCCTAGGGGATTATTTTTGTTGTCATCATGATTTTATTATTATTGATATAAGAACAGTTGAAAATATTTAATTTCAGATAATTAACATGTTTTATGAGTGTTAATATAAACACAATTGCAAATATAAAAAAATCTAAAAAATATGAATCCGATCAAAGAGTTAAAAAGAGTTATTCTCATCAGGTGTTATCTTACCAGGTTAATGGTGAAAAAGATAACCAAAGAGAAGTGCTCAGTTACCCTTTAAATTGAAGTCAGAGTTCAATTTCTTAAATATCAAATCCGTGGAAAGGGAGAGAAGATTGGACCACACTGGAGAATAGCAGTAGAAGATGTGCTTTTTCAAGTTGAAAATCTATTCTGACTTTTAGAATTGCTAAGTGAGAACTCTCCTCAGTGGGATTTCAGTCCAGTGACATTGAGAGAAGCATGCCTTTTTTTTTTTTTTTTTTGGTCTCTAAATACAAGGTCCTGAAAGTATTTTAAAATGGTTCAAAAGTGAACTAACATTTTAGAAACAACTTTCCAATGAATTTAGTGACAATAAATTGGAAGCTGATTAGGTTTACCCTGAAATGCCGATGGGTTTAATGATTAACCAGTAAAGAGGGAAATGACACAGTTTAGACATTTCCAAAGGCAATGCATTGGACCAATTATTAGAGTCACTAAACAGGACTTGATTCTTTTGTCTATGATGCTACCACAAACTGTAAAAAGTAACTCCAGCACTGCTTCCTATGTTTTCATTACAAATCTTTGTCTTTCTTTATTCTTAATATTAAGATTATTAATTACAAATAAATTTTAAATGTTTTAGTTAAGCGCAGTGTTTGGCAATGAAAGACAATTTAAGATGTGGATATGATGATAAGAGGATTTCTCTGGTGGCTCAGATGGTAAAGAATCTGCCTGCAATGTAGGAAATCTGGGTTCGATCCCTGGGTAGGGAAGATTCCCTGGAGAAGGAAATAGCAACTCACTCCAGTATTCTTGCCTAGAAAATCCCAGGGACAGAGAAGCATGGTGGGCTATGGTCCTTGGCGTCACAAAGAGTTGATCATGACTGACTGACTAACACTTTCATTTTGTGATGATTAGATTTTTTTCCAAGTTTGTATTTTTTTAATAGCTTAGTATGTTTTCTCTTTATTTAAACTATAGATATATTTTCTATTAATCTTGGGTATATGCTTATTTTGGCTCTCTCTAGAAATATATGTGTCTAATAAGAGTAGCAAAAAGAAAATTAAACATATATATTTAAGTGTACTGTGAATAAAGCACTATTATGACAAAATCTGTCCATTGACTAGCTAGGAATAGAAGGTGTAGCTACTGAAGTAGAATTAATGGTCTAAAGTGATGTAGAGTTAACTATTTCCATTTTCTTTAACTTTAGTCTACAGAAGCAGATTCAGTTGTTACTGAAGATCAGTGGAAATGACATGGCCTGGATGATTCACAAGTAAGATTAGAACAGAGAAAAAAGGTATAAGTTATTCTCAAACACAGGTACAAAGGAATTGTTACCTTGAGTGTATTTCAGGTCATAGGCATGTTTACCTTTTAAACACAGCATCTTGAGTACTACAGGAGTGACAGTTTAACTTTCTTTTGATGATTGAAACAAATCATTAACTACTGCATAAAATTCTCACAAATAGCCAAGATATTGACCAATATGTTTTTGTGAAGACTTAGTAAACTCTAATCTAATTTGACTTCATGATAGAAGGACAAAGCAAATAAATGAGGGGAAATAGCTGAAAGTGTTTTGACAAGATTTTAATTTTAATGAAGCAATATGGTTTCCTTTAAGTCACTTATTTTACAGTGAGATATCAACTCAGTTACTATTTAAATTACAGAATCCTGGGAATTGACACATATCTTCTATCATCTTTAGGCTAAAAATAGGCATTCTTATTTAATTCCCAGTTCATACTAGTTGAAGATGCAGAGAGTACTTTCTATCATTGAAATTTTAAGACCCTTAAAGGATATAAAATATTAAGTAAAGAAATGATTAAATGTTGACCTTTGGTTCAAGGTCTTGTTTTGAAAAGTATTTCAATGCTTTGCCTCTATAAGATACAAGAATTGTATCCTCAGGTCCCCCAAAGAAAGTTTCTTATAACTTCCTCTTTGAAATTTCAATAATGTTTAAAATAATCTCTGGTGTGTGTGGTTGCTCAGTCACTCAGTCATGTCTGACTCTTGTGCAACCCCATGGACTGTAGCCCACCAGGCTTCTCTGTCCCTGGGGATTCTCCAGGCAGTATTGGAGTGGGTTGCCATTTTATCCTCCAGGGGATCTTCCCAACCCAGGGATCGGTCTAACCCATATCTCTTATGTCTCCAGTGTTGGCAGGCGGGGTCTTTACCACTAGTGTTACCTGGGAAGCCCAAATAATCTTTGGGGTCCCTGTTTATTTTAAATCCTGTTTCTGAGTTTTGTAACAGAAGTGCCAGAGATCTTTTAATAACTTTGTAACTGTACCTTTGCAATCCACTCAAATGCTAAGTTTGACAACAGGCAGAATCTTGTTTCCTTTTTCACATGACTGAATTTTGATGTAATTTAATTTTTTCTAATAATGATTGTCAAGATAAAGCCAAAAGTTAATCAATATTTGTTGGGCACTGTGCATCAGTAGTCACTGCCAGGCTCTGGGTGCACAGCCACTAGCTAGACACACAAGGCTGCCCTTAAAGCTGTACACTTGATAGTTGAGATGACAAATAGTTAAATGCATAATTACTAACTACCGTGGAGAAGGGTGTTTGGGATACACATAGCAGAGGTGTCTAAGTTGGTATTTGTGGGGAGGTCAGGTAAACAGTCAAGGTTAATAATTAATTCAGACCTAATGGACAAGGAGGACTTACCTGGTGTGGTGGAGGCAATAGTGTGGAAGAGGCAGCAGCACGTTTGAGATCTGACCGGGCAGAGAAGAGCAAAGATCAATTCAGGAACTTAAAGGAAATTGATGCCTAGAGCCCAGGTGTGAGGGCAGTGAGGAGCCTGCTAAGTCGTGCTAAGAAATGAGACCTCACACCAGTGCCAATAGGGAGCTATTAAAAGATTCAGAACAGGGAACTAACATGACCATAATTGCTTTATGTACATGCAGATATTAAGATGGTAATGTTCTGTCCTTGTTTTTGCTGAAGACTGGAGACTGTAAGTACCCCACACTGGGAGGGGTAGCCAGCCTGAGGAGGATTTGCAGAGGGTGTTCTCAGGCAAGGGACGGGGGATGTAGCTGACAGTAGCTGATATCAGCCTCCAGACAGTACCAGAAGGATGAAGAAGTAGCACTGGAAAGGTGACGGGGGTGGGATATTCACTGTGATGTGAGATCTGCCACATGTCCCCTTGAGAGGGATGGGGGTTCCTGGGGGATCTTGACATAGGGCTGAGAAAGACAAAGGGTGAGACCATGGCTGGAGCCCCTGGACCAGTGGTGTGTAAGCTATGTGCGCTTTCCTAGTAACCCAACCTGGGGTGGGCTGGGGGTGTAACAAGTCCATGTGCGCTTTCCTAGTAACCCAACCTGGGGTGGGCTGGGGGCAGGGTGAAGAGAGTCCACTGGAGACCAAGCAGTCAAATGCACTTGGAGTTGTTCTTATAACAGAAGCTCTAGCTGGGATGATGTCCAGACAAGGACTGCTGAAAAGTGGGGGTCGAGAAAGCAGATTCATGTGATCCTGCAGAGTGTATAGCTGTGCTAGGGAACCACAGGGGGTGGCCTTCATAAAGGGCCTGTCTTAACAAACCCCACTGTGTTAGTCTGCATTCTCTGAAGAAGAAGAATGAATAGGGTGAGTGTGTGTGTATGTCTGTGAGTGCATTTGCAAATGCCTATTTTAAGGACTTGGCTACATGATTATGGGAACTAGCAAGCCCAAAATCTTTAGGGTGGGCTGGCAGGAAGAGTTGATGCAGCAGCTCAAATATGAACACAATTTGGAAGCAGAATTCTCTCTTCCTCAGGGAATGTCCATCTTTTTAATATCAAGGCCTTCGACTGACTGGATGAAGCCCATCCACAGCATAGAGGGTGATTTGTGTTATTCAAAGTCCACTGATTTAAATGTTGATCTCATCTAAAAAATACATGCACAGGAACATGCAGTCTGTTGTTTGACCAAATATCTAGATACTTTGACAAAGCCAAGTTGACTCATACAATTAACCATTACATCCACAATTAACTGGCACTAAAACTGAGCATTATAAAAACTAAGATCACGGCATCTGGCCCCAGATCATGGCACCTGAACCTTTGCCAACAAAGGTCCATCTAGTCAAAGCTGTGGTTTTCCAGTAGTCATGTACATGTGTGAGAGGTGAACCGTAAAGAAGGCTGAGTGCTGAGGAATTGATGCTTTTGAACTCTGGTGTTAGAGAAGACTCTTGAGAGTCCCTTGAACAGCAAGGAGGTCCAACCAGTAAATCTTAAAGGAAATCAGTCCTAAATATACATTGCAAGGACTGATGCTGAAGTTCCAATACTTTGGCCACCTGATGAGAAGAGCTGACTCATTTGAAAAGATCCTGATGCTTGGAAAGATTGAAAGCAGGAGGACAAGGGGATGACAGAGGATGAGATGGTTGGATGGCATCACTGACTCAATGGACATGAGTTTGAGCAAGCTCTGGAAGATGGTGAAGGACACGCAAGCCTGGTGTGCTGCAGTCCATGGGGTCACAAAGAGTTGGACATGACTGAGCGACTGAACAACAACCAAAATTAGCTGCAAACCCTTTTTACAGCCATAGAAATGTAGACTGTAAATGGACTTGTGAAAACATGCATGTAGAAACCAAGCTATACTCAGTGTTAGTCAAGAGAGAAAGCTCTTCTGTCCCCTTACTTGCCCTTTTGTCCATTTCAACTGTGAAGATGCTGGACACCACGTAGCCAGCAGGGAGGAAGGCCACAGGGATCCTGTTCCCAGCACAGTCCTGTTCTCAGGGCTGGAAGAGGAGAAACACCTTAAATTCCAGAGCCTTAGTTATTTCATGTGGATGGACGTAGTGAGGACTGGCTCTGCTGTCTAAAGTGACAGAGGAAGATCCAGTGACCCAGAGCAGGCTTATAGGAACAATAGGGGGAAAATAAAACCACTTTATTCCTGTATCTGGAGTACCTGCGCTTTCAACAAACTAGCTCCAGGTTGTCTCTGCCTGCTGTGAGATGATGATTTTAATGCCCCTGGTTCTGATGCTCTGTTAACTAAGGGTGAGTGGGTGTGGTGGTGGCAGGGCTTCCCTGATAGTTCAGATAGTAAAGAATCCTCCTGCAATGCAGGAGACCTGAGCTCGATTCCTGGGTTGGGAAGATCCCCTGGAGGAGGGCATGGCGGCTAACTCCAGTATTCTTGCCTGGAGAACTCCATGGACAGAGAAGCCTGGAGGGTTACAGTCCATGGAGTCTCAAAGAGTTGAACATGATTAAGAGCTATATAGAGTCAGTTTATATTTAAGGGTTGATATGTCTTCCTGGATAACTCATCCCATTATCATTATATAATGACCCTCTTTATCCCTGATAATGTTCTTGTTTTGTACAGTCTGCTTAGTCTGAAATTAATACAGCTACCCCTACTTTCTTGTGATCACTATTAGCATGGTATATCTTTCTCCGCATGTTTATTTTTAATCTGAGTTTTTGTATTTAAAGTGGGTTTCTTATAGAGAAGGTATAATTGGCTTTTGTTTTTTTAATTACCTTTCATAATCTTTGACTTTTATTTCATGTATTTATACCATTCACACTTAAATTGTTTATATCATTGAAATAATATCTACCATGTTTGTAAAAGTTTTCTTTATGTTGCACAACAAGTTTTTTCTGTTTTCATGTTTCTTCTGTCCTCTTTCTCGGGTTTTAATTGAGCACTGTATACAGTCCCATTTTACCTCCTCTGTTAGCATAGCAATTATATTATCTTTTAAAGCTATTTTACTGGTTGTCCTGGAGTTTGCAGTATAAAATTACAACTATTCTATATCAATCATCAAATAACTAATACTGAGGTTTGCAGGTATCTTATAACAAAGTTTTTCATTTCCTGACTCCTCTTTTATGATAGTGCTGTTATTAATACCACTTATCCAATTTCTGTAATCACTTATTGTTACTATTATTACTTTAAAAAGCAGCTATCTTTTTTTTTCTGTGACTTTGTTTTTTAATTCTTAAGCCTTATGATCAGATGATTTACATATTTGTGCTATTGATATAGCTCCTCCACTTTAAGCCTTCTAATGAATTTGCAAAAGCGTCATTGCCAATCACACATATACAAACAGTTCTACAATTGTGTTTCTGATTTCCTGTTTTTCTTTAATTTTTTTAATCATGGTTTTTTAAAAAAATTTTAATTGGAGGCTAATTACTTTACAATATTGTGGTGGGTTTTGCCATACATTGACATAAATCAGCCACGGGTGTACATGTGTCCCTCATCGTGAACCCCCCTCCCACCTCCCTCCCCTTTCCATCCCTCAGGGTCATCCCAGTGCACCAGCCCTGAGCGCCCTGACTCATGCATTGAATCTGGACTGGTGATCTTATTCACATATGTAATATACATGTTTCAATGCTATTTTCTCTGATTTCCTATTTAAAGACAATCCTGAATTATAACTTAGTGTGATTTTGTGAAGAATGCACAGCAAAGTTTGCCAACATACCTTGTCACAGTGAATTTTAAAAGCATCTCATCTTAAAGATCATCTGTAAAATGTGAGGTGCTACTCTTTTTTTATGCTATACATAAACCACACTAAAATGTCTTTCAGTAAGTAAAAGGTAGTATTTTAATTAAATTGTAATTTAAATTATAAATTGTAATTAAATTATCATAGTTAAGACCAAAAAGATAAATGGACATTGTCAGTGTATCTTCAACCATTGCCTTAACAGGCTAATGAACACAACTTGAAACACACGTGAACCCTCCTCTGTTCTATGAGACAATGAAGGGACCTTTTCAGTACATAAATATATTAATGTATCCAGTTATGGAAATCTAAATATAAAACCAGTCTTCTTGCCCTTCTCCACACCACCCATTTTTAAATCATTTTTCCTCCATGAGTGAGTGAGAGTTTACCACTCACAAGCCGAGTGTTCTGCTCTCTCAAAACGCAGCTATCTTTTAGATCAGTTAAGATTAAGAAAAATAAAAGCTTCATTCAACATTCATTTATTTTTTTATCTGACATTCTTCCTTTCTTTATATGTGTGCTAGTTTCTGACGAGTATTATTTTTCTTCTCCTTAACGATTTTCTTTTAAAGTTCCTCAAAGGATACGTTGGTTGGCAATGAATTTGTACAGTTCTTTGCTTTCTGTGAGCCTATTTCCTCCTCAATTTGTAGGGCAGTTTCAGTGAATAGAGAATTATAGGCTAGTGTGTGTTTCTTTCTCTCAGCACTTTAAATCTCTCCCTTCTCTCTTTCTTCCCTTGTTTCTGATGAGAAGTCTTACTTACAACTTCTTTATCGATGTTCCTCTGTAGGTTCAGTATTTTTTATTTTCCTCTGTCTTCTTTCAAGATCTTGTCTTAACTTTGTGTAGTTAACACTTGAACTTCTCAAGTATATATTTTTGATATTTATTCTGCTTGGAGTTCTCTTAGCTTCCTGGATTAGTGATTTGGTATTTGTCATTAACTATGTAAAATTATCTGCCATTATGCTTTCAAATACTCTTTCACTCCATTTTTTTCTCCTTCTAGTATTTCAGTTATTTGTGCACTACACATTTTAAAAATTTCCCTCAGTTCTTAGATGCTCTTTCCCCCTATATTCTTTTTTATCATTGCATTGTAATTTGAGAAGTTTCTATTGACATATCTTCAAAATCATTGATTCTTTCCTTGGCTGTGTTCAGTCTACTGATGAGCTTATCAAAACCATTGCATTCTTCATTTCTGTTACAGTGTCATTGACTTCTAGAACTCCCTTTTAATTTTTCTTAAAATTTGCATCTCTCTCCTTACACTACCCATGTATTCTTTCATACTGTCTTTTTCTCTACTGGAACCCATAACGTTGTCATTATAGTTTTAGAAAACTCAATTATAGAAAACTCAATTTCCTGCCTCCTAATTCCAGCATCTAGTTGAGTCTGAATCTGATGTTAGCTTTGTCTCTTCACATAACGTTTTATCTAGCCTCATAATTTTTTTGTAGAATGCTGGAAATGATGTAATGGGTAAGAGTAACTGGGAAAAAGGCTTTTAGTGTGAGGTTTTTTGTTAATCTGACTAGGAGGTAGGACTGTGTCTAATGTTTACTGCATCCGTGGGGACAGAGATTCGTATTCCTCTAATCATAGTCTTGTGTCTGTGTCCTCCAGCCCTTTCAGCTGCGAGTCACTGAGCTTATACTGGACTCCCATAGATGCAGAGGTCAGTAGGGGCTGAGAGAGGAAGCATTCTATAAACTACTCTTAAATCTCGGTCTTGCAGTAGGCCTATGTCCCTGATCTGTGACCATCATAAGTTTATTAATTATCCCATTAGTTACATCTAAACTCACTTACCAATCTTAATTTTAGTTACTAGATTCTGTTTTTAGATGTGCAATTTGTCCTTCTTGCAAAATTTGTTTCACCTGGGTTTTAAGCCTTATTGTTTCTTAAACAATATCACATTCTTTTAGAAGTACATTATTTTATTACACAGTCAATGTTTTAAGGCTCTTTTTGTATTTATATTTGCTTACCTGTTTATATGTGTTTCATTCGTGTTTTTTAACTTTTGACTATTCGAGTATACATATATTTTCAGAACTTTTAAGCTTGAGCCAACATATGTCCTTCCAGAGGGGATTTTCTTTAGGCTTAATTTCAAGTACCTCTGAAGTGTAACATGTTGAATTTTAAGCTAAATTCTCAGGTTCACTTTTTTTCTCGTACATTAAGTTAGGCTACAAAATTCCCATGATGGATCTTTTTTTCTATAAATTTTCAGGAAAAATTCCTCATGCACTTCTCCTTCCACAAGTCAGCATAAAGATCTGATCCCAGATCTTTGCTTGTCAAGTTTACTAGAAGCAAAGCACTTTTATTTCTGTTTTACTTTTCTAGTAAGAATGAAGTTTTTGGTTCTCATTTTATGTTGGAAACCAACTTTCTAGACCCCCATTTTGAGAGGCTGTTGAGCCTTCTCTTCTATTTCTTAAAAAAAAAATTAATGGAGTGTAGTTGCTTTACAATGTTTGATTAGTTTTAACTGCACAGAGAAGTGAATCAGCTGTATGTGTGTATATACATATATTCCTTCTTTTTTATATTTCCTTCCTATTCAGATCACCACAGAGCATTGAGTAGAGTTCCCTGTGCTACATAGTAGGTTTTCTTTAGTTATCTATTTTACACATGGTACCAATAGTGGATATATGTCATTCCCAATCTCTCGATTTTATTTCCGCAGCCCTCTGAACCTTTACATTCAGTCAATTTTAGCACATTTTCAAGCTACCCTCACCTCCACTGTTGGGCTTCCCATGTAGCTCAAACAGTAAAGATTCTGCCTGTCATGCCGGAGACCTGGGTTTGATCCCTTGGTTGGGAAGATCCCCTGGAGAAAGAAATGACAACCCATGCCAGTATTCTTGCCTGGAGAATTGCATGGACAGAGGAGCCTGGCCGGCTATGGTGACCATGGGGTCACAAAGAGTCAGACATGACTAAGAGACTAACACTTTCACTCCTACCTTTGCTTAAATCTTAGCCAGAGTATTTCTTATGATGACTCTGGCTACATTTATAAATTCATGCATTTGAATTTTATCTACCCGTTTAAATTGGGGCTTACTCTATTGATTATAATGTTGAGATAAGGAGTAGTAGCAGTGATTGTCTGTGGCTGGAATTCTAATCTGTGCATCACTTTGGTCACGTTGGTTCCAGATCTGCCTCTTAAATACAGACCTACTCTTGGGGTACTAATGAATTCACAGACTTAGATGTACTTGTTTCTTTCTTGTGACATGTTGACAAGGTGTGTATATAATAGATGGAGCATATGATAGATGAAACAGATATTGCTTTTACTAACATCTCTTGCATAGCAGCCTGGCTATGGAGAATCTACACATTTGACTTTAACAGTCAATCCAAGTTGATAATACTGATAAGCATTGAGACTATTTCTCTTTCTCATTTTATGTTTTTTCTCCAGTGCCCATTTTATATTTCATTTTAACAATTCTTTTTTGGAGCATTCTTTTCATTAAGTGTTAGTAGATTGAAGACAGTAAGACTCACATTTATGGAACATTTCAATGTGGCAGGACACGTCCTATCTTAGGAGCCAGCCTGCCACTTTCTAGCTATTTGTGCCCTTGACAATATATGGGTTTTCTGTGTCTCCAATTCCTTATTGATACCATGGGGATAAAGACAGCCCCAACCTTGTAAGGTTGCTGTGGGTGTTGCTGGCTGGCATGCAGAAAACACCCTGTGCATCTAGGTCAAGATGATGAGGATGGTGGTAATGGTCATGGTGATGATGACAGAGCTGGGGAAGTGGGCTTGAAGGGGAAAATGTTTACAAGGACAAATGCTAGCATAACCCTTTTCTTAGATTTCTTTGTCTAATCTTGGTACTTTAAGTTTTATAGAACTAGTTAGAAGATGAGTTTAAAACCATATTTTTTAAAAATTAAGCTATTTGATTAGAAGGAGTGTACTTTAATGATTTCTTCCCTAACTTGATCTTATTATCAGCGTCACAGAGAATCAGCACTGACATTATTGCATCTGGCATTTTCTGAGAAGTCAGGTTAACCTGTCCAATTTCTCAAAGAGAGAAATAGGATAATAAGGATAATCCCTTTAAAATCTCCCAACCACTTTCTAGGGATTAAGTCTAAGACTTTACCATTAAAGCTTCCTTTAAAAAAAAAAAAAAGCAAACTGTCCTTAACCGCACTTTGTAGTTTCATCTCCTCCTGCTCTGCCCCTTGCAGTCCAGGCTGTTCACTGTTCTCTGGAGTACCATGATTTTCACATCTTTGTCTTAAGGTTTCATTCATACTGCTTCCTCTGATCTAAACATCCTGATTTGTATTCTTTTCTAAATTGGCCCCTCTTTGTCTCCGGACTGACTCCTTGGAATCCATTCTTCCCACTGCAGCCAGACGTTTGGAAGCTGGAAATTGATCCTGTCAGTGCCCTGCTTATTTTCCTTAAATAGCTGCTGCTTGCCCTAAGGGATAGGATTCCATCTCCTTGAGAGAGTTTATAATATTTTCTTGATCTTTCTGGGCTTATCTGCATTAGCCTGACTCACAATGTGATGAGTCATTCCAGCCCTTTTAGAAACCATTTCCTTGGTTTCACATGGTCTCCCAGTTTTCTCCACATGTCTTGCTTGTAGGAACATGTGTGTTGAGTTCACTCGTCAGATTTAGAGTTGTCAGGTACAAACAGGACACCCACTTTAATGTTAACCTCATGTAAATAGCAAATACCTGGAGAAGGAAATGACAACCTACTCCAGTATTCTTTCTTGCCCGGGAAATCCCATGGACAGAGGAGCCTGAAGGACTACAGTCCATGGGGTTGTGAAGAGTCAGACAACTTAGCGACTAACAGCAGCAGCAGCAAATAGCAAATAACTTGTATAAGTGTGTCCCAAATAATTTATGGGACAGATTTATACTACAAAGTATTTGTTGTTTATATGAAAGTCAAATATAAATGAGCATCCTGTATTTTTATTTGCTAAATCTAGCAATCCTATTTTAATTACAATGAAGTCTTTTAGAACCAAATCATATATTCTCTTAACATCCTAGACTTCATGACTCTAACCAACATGGTTAAAATGGTTAATCTGATTTTCTCTTCTACTAGATCATGTTCTCTCTCAGGACAAGGATCATATCTTTATCACTGTATTGTTTGCAGCCCTGGCTAGAAAAAGAACAGTTCCTCGAAAACAAAAACCATTGAACAAAGATTTAGTGAATAAATGAATAGATGGGTGGATGGATGAATCAACATGTTAGAATTCCTATGGAATGCTTCTTCAGTAGGATATCTTCCTGAGAAAACTGGTAATTCTCTCTCTTTTGGTAACACATTTTATGTCTTTCCTTTATAGCTCTTATCACACATATAACATGCATGACCCTTAAAACTGTTGGTTTACATGTCTGTGCACCTTCCTGCCTGATGAGCATCAGTGATCACAGGTTGAGTCTTTACCCCTTGGTGATTGTGCTTCTTGACTTCTACATCGACTTATTAATTAACCACTGGTATATAGTTAGCAATAACTGTTATTTAAAGAAGGGACCTAAGTACCCTTTATGGAGAGAAATGCTGACCTGAGCTTGAACATGATGTGCAACTGTTGACACTGCATGTGTATTTCAGTGATGTTAAAAGGAAAATTGTTGTTGTTGTTCAGTGGCTGAGTCATATCCAACTCTTTGTGATCCCATGGACTGCAGCACGCCAGGCCTCCCTGTCCCTCACCATCTCCCAGAGTTTGCCCAAGTTCATGTTCATTGCATCCATGATACCGTCCAGCCATCTCATCCTCTGAAGCCCTCTTCTCCTTCTGCCCTCAATCTTTCCCAGAATCAGGGACTTTTCCAATGAGTCGTCTATTCATATCAGATGACCAAAATACTGGAGCTTCAGCTTCAGTCCTTCCAGTGAATATTCAGAGTTGATTTCCCTTAAGATTGACTGGTTTGATATCCTTGTTGTCTAAGGGACTTTCAGGAGTCTTCTCCAGCACCACAGTTTGAATGCATCAATTCTTTGGCATTCTGCCTTCTTTACTGTCCAGTTTCCTCAACTGTAGGTGACCACTGTGAAGACCACAGCCTTGACTATTCAGACCTTTGTCAGCAGAGTAATGTCTCTGCTTTTCAGCATGCTGTGTAAGTTTGTCATCATCTTAACATTTCTCATCACTCTCCTCTTTCACAGGAGAGTTAAAGAGCTGGCTTAAGACTAAATAAAAAAACAAAAAAACAAAAAACTAAGATCATGGCATCCAGCCCCATTACTGCATGGCAGATAGAAGGGGAAAGGGTGGAAGCAGTGACAGATTTCCTCTTCTTGGGCTCCAAAATCACTGCGGACAATGACTGCAGGCATGGAATCAGAAGACAATTGCTTCTTGGCAAGAAAGCAATAACAAAAGGAAAACAGTGCCTGTTAAATCACCCGCTCATTTGCTCAAAATTAAATACTTTATTTTAATAAAGATAAGAACTGAGTATCATGCAGATGAAAGTTCACAAGGCAATAACAATAAGTCATATTATGTGCCAAGTAATATTATGTGCTGTGTGATTTAAAAGCATAATCTCTATTAAACTTCATAATTAAATGAACAGAAGTGGATACTCGTCTCTTCATAGCTCTGTATTAAAGATGTGAAAATCAGGCTTAAGGATGTCCCTAAGGCTCTAAATATAGTAGATAATGGAAAAATCTAAATTTTTTTTTTTGCTAGCCAATAAAAATACTCTTTAAAATATCCTACATCATATAATATGAGAAGTGGTTGAAAGGAAGACGAGAAGGCTTCCCAGGAGGCTCAGTGGCCAAGAATCTGCCTGCCAATGCAGGAAACATGGAGGATCAGTTTCCTAGGTCAGGAGGATCCACTGGAGAAGGGCATGACAAGCCACTCCAGCATTCTTGCCTGGATAGAAAAAAAAGTGATAAATGCTGTCATGTTTTTGGAGGAGGAGACTGTGTGTGTGTTCCAGGGAGCAGCAATAAGCCCAGTGGGAAAAATCCATGGCTAAATAAAAGCAGGGCTTTCCTAATACCTGAGGTCAACATTCAGAAAACTAAGATCATGGCATCTGGTCCCATCACTTCATGGGAAATAAATGGGGAAACAGTGGAAACAGTGTCAGACTTTATTTTGGGGGGCTCCAAAATCACTGCAAATGATGGCTGCAGCCATGAAAGTAAAAGACGCTTACTCCTTGGAAGAAAAGTTATGACCAACCTAGATAGCATATGGAAAAGCAGAGACAGTACTTTGTCAACAAAGGTCCATCTAGTCAAGGCTATGGTTTTTCCAGTGGTCATGTATGGATGTGAGAGTTGGACTGTGAAGAAAGCTGAGCACCGAAGAATTGATGATTTTGAACTGTGGTGTTGGAGAAGACTCTTGAGAGTCCCTTGGACTGCAAGGAGATCCAACCAGTCCATTCTGAAGGAGATCAGCCCTGGGATTTCTTTGGAAGCAATGATGCTAACGCCAGTACTTTGGCCACCTCATGCGAAGAGTTGACTCATTGGAAAAGTCTCTGATGCTGGGAGGGATTGGGGGCAGGAGGAGAAGGGGACGACAGAGGATGAGATGGCTGGATGGCATCACTGACTCGATGGACATGAGTCTGGGTGAACTCTGGGAGTTGGTGATGGACAGGGAGGCCTGGCGTGCTGCGATTTGTGGGGTCACAGGGAGTTGAACATGACTGAGTGACTGAACTGAACGGAGGTTATTAAGTGTAAATAACTCCTTTAGGAGTAGAATAATTAGATTTGGAATTGAATTGCTTTGAGATTCTTCTACAAAGAATACTTTGCACATTCCTGGAACATTTAAGAGGTGATATCGTAAAGGTGAGTCACAGAGGAGATTCCATACATAGTTCACGTGTACAGGTTTACAGACCAAAAAAATGGTATATTTGGTACTTTAAAGATGTTGGATTTATATGTGTGGTTTTATATGTAAAAAGTTCAAACTTTTGTGAATTTCTGTAGAACTGGTAGTTGGCTGGGAAAAGATGTCACTTTAAAGCTATAAATACTTTCAGTCTCTGAGAGAAAGACTTAAATATCTCCATTGGACTTTCTGTTTCACTGTTTATAGTAACTATTGAGAAAGATCCTTTATTTATGCCAAGGAGCACATTATGGTTCTTTGGGGGATATTTTGAAGTAATTATTAGCTTTAATGAAGAGGTTTCTGACTAGGAAGGGAAATGTAGCACTGGGGATTCTACAGAGCCAGGTATTTTTGAGATAGGACTCTGTCTCCACAGGCTCTTCTGCTCATGAGAGAGGAGTGTGTCTTTCTTCATGTGGATTTAGACTGTACTTTTCTCTGTAGAGGTGCTTGCTAGATTGTTCTTGTAGGAAGGCTCCATGGCAGGAGCTGTGAAGTGGTGTTCAGAAGTAAAGGGACTGTACTTACATTGAGGTTCTGCCTGTTTGTTCCAGGAATGACCTGCACAACATTCTATGTAGGTCAATAACCAAGATATTGTGGGATGTACTGATGTTGGAATATTACATTCTGATGTTATTGTGCTTTGGGGGCTACTAGGTAAGCGTGCACACATCCTGAATGCCTTGGGTGGATGCTACATTTCCATTTTCTATGATCCCATAATTAGCATATCCAGAGCCTAAGGCAGGGACCACTCTTTGTTCTCAGTTGTTGAGACCTGATTCTGAGGATCAGCTCTCCTCTAGGGCACTGTCACTGATAGGGTAGAGCTGGTCCTTTAACAGAGGGGCAGGTTGGTTGCAGATTGCAGGGGAAGACAGTGATGTGAAAGTATGGAGGCACTTGACACTTTCTCATGTAGGTCTGAAACAAAGCATGGGTGTTCCCTCTCACCATTTATTTTTAACATAGTATTGGAAGTTCTAGCTAAAGTGATGACAAGAAAAAGGAAATATTAGAAAATGGATTGGGAAGGGAGAAATATAAACTCTCTTTGTTTGCAGTTGACATTTTCACTTATGTAGAGGACCTGCTAGATCCTTTGAGCTGAGAGCAGCCATGTGTACTGTAGGTTGTAAGTTACTGTGTCGTAATTCTCTCACGTAAATTAACACATGCTTAGCAAACACCTATTGTATGTTACATACTGCTTTCTTCTGCATTGGGAGAACTCAGAGAAAAGCCAGTGCCATGCCTAGGATATAACGATAAACTGCAGGAAGTGGCCACTCTCCTGTGTGCTGTCCTCCCAGCCATGCCCTCTCATCCTAGGACAGTGTTCCCGTGATAGGTCACCCAAAGATGGAGGGTAGCCTGAGACATGCCCCAGGTTGCTCTGAGAGGCGGGAACAGAGAACAGCAGTGCAGATGCCAAGAAGCCAGAGTCAAGGCAGAGACTAATGTCTAGTGACGCATCAGGAAATGGTGGCAGTGGTGGTGGTGAAAATCTTGTCATGTCCCCACTGAGGTCATCTGCAGCACAGAGTGCTGTGGGCTGCCAGCCCAGCTGCTGTCACCCAGGTTTACCACAGCATGTGCTAAAGCCACAGTTCTCTCAGGGTGTGGTTGGCTCTCATCTGAGCACAGTAGAGGGTCTAGTGCCACCCTTTTCTTGTGATGCTCAGTCCTCTAATGGGTGACCTTATCCCCGATGGTCTGGACAAATGTTTTCTAGATGGAGCTTGTAGTCTGAAATGCTTCTCACCTATTTCTCCCTCCTTCACCTTCCCTTCTACAGGACTCTGGTTTGAGGCTCTGCCCAGTCCCTGCTGCTCCCTCTCCTCTCACCTCCCACATGCTGATGCCCAGCTGAGGTCTTCTTAGACAACCAAACCTCATACAAGTGCTGTGTGTGACATTTAGCAAAACTGGCAGGTGTGGATTGAGAACATGTATAATTTTGTTGCTCATATAATGTGAAGAAATTGAGCTTAGACTTTTTAGTTGTATATGCAAATGTGTATTCAATATATCAAGTTAGAAGTCACCTTAAAAAAGAAAATCTGAACTACTCCCAGCTGGAAGAAACAGAGGAGGTTGTGTAATATCGTCTTCATCATAAGAAATACATAGTTGGTCTTTGGCCCTATTTCTGGCACAGAACTCCTACCAACCTTGGAATTTCCTAAGTGATAAGAGTGATACAGTTGTCTTTCATTATGTTAATGAGGTGCTTTTTGGGCCTGGCATGCTGCAATTCATGGGGTCGCGAAGAGTTGGACATGGTTCAGCAACTGAAATGAACTGAACTGAACTGAAGAGGGGAGGAAACCAACCTCCTCCATGGAGGGGAGAGGGGCTGGAGGTTGAATGGGGGAATGATGGCTGATGATGTAATCAACCATACCTATTTAATGAAGCCTCCATGAAATCCAGAAGGACCAGACTCTTTGAGCTTCTAGGTTGGTGAACACAGAGGGAGTGAAGGAGTTGGGCGGGGGGAGGGGGATTGGGGGGGTGGGGAGTGGGAGGGGGGTGGGGTGGGGGGAGCTCAGAGAGGGCATGGAAGCTTTGTGCCCTTTCCCTATAACTAGCCCTATACATCTTTTCCTTCTGGCTGGTCCTGTGTTATATCCTATTAATAATAAACTGATAGTCTAGTAAGTAAAATATTTCTCTGAGTTCTTCCAGCCATTCTAGCAAAGTAATTGAGCCTAAGGAGACGGTCACTGAAGCTCTGACCTATAGTGGATTGGTCAGAAACACTGGTGACAATGGGGATTTGAGATTGGCATCAGAAGTGGGGGCAGTCTTTTAGGACTGAGTCCTTGCCCATGGGATCTGATGCTGTCTCCATCAGAATTGAGTTAGGTGCAGGACACTCAGGCAAGGAATTGCTGGTGTGGGAAAAAATGCATACTGGTATTAGAATTGGAATCAGAACCATACATTGTTACTGAGATCCTCAGTTCAGTTCAGTCGTTTAGTCGTGTCTGACTCTTTGTGACCCTATGGACTGCAGCATGCCAGGCCACCCTGTCCATCACCAACTGCCGGAATTTATTCAGACTCATGTCCATTGAGTTGGTGATGCCATCCAACCATCTGATCCTCTGTTGTCCCCTTCTCCCCCCTCAATCTTTCCCAGCATCAGAGTCTTTTCAAATGAGTCAGCTCTTTGCATTAGGTGGCCAAAGTATTGGAGTTTCAGCTTCAGCATCAGTCTTTCCAATGAATATTCAGGACCAATTTCCTTTAGGATGGAATGGTTGGATCTCTTTGCAGTCCAAGGGACTCTGAAGAGTCCTCTCCAACACCACAGTTCAAAAGCATCAATTCTTTGATGCTCAGCTTTTTTTATGGCCCAACTCTCACATACATACATAACTACTGGAAAAACAATAGCCTTGACTAGATGGACTTTTGTTGGCAAAGTAATGCCTCTGCTTTTTAATATGCTATCTAGGTTAGTCATAGCTTTTCTTCAAGGAGTAAGCATCTTTTAATTTCATGGCTGTAGTCACCATCTGCAGTGACTTTGGAGCCCAGAAAAATAAAGTCTGTCACTGTTTCTCCATCTATTTCCCATGAAGTGATGGGACCAGATGCCATGATCTTAGTTTTCTGAATTTGAGCTTTAAGCCAACTTTTCCACTTTTTCAACTTTATTATCCAACTCTCCCATCCATACATGACTACTGGAAAAACGATAGCCTTGACCAGATGGACCTTTGTTGGCAAAGTAATATCTCTGCTTTTCAATATGTGGTCTAGGCTGGTCATAACTTTACTCCCAAGGAGCAAATGTTTTTTAATTTCATGGCTGCAGTCACCATCTGCACTGATTTTGGAGCCCAAAAAATAAAGTCTGACACTGTTTCCACTGTTTCCCCATTTATTTGCCATGAAGTGATGGGACTGGATGCCATGATCTTAGTTTTCTGAATTTGAGTTTTAAGCAAACTTTTCACTCTTCTCTTTCACTTTCATCAAGAGGCTCTTTAGTTCTTCTTCACTTTCTGCCATAAGGGTGGTATCATCTGCATATCTGAGGTTATTGATATTTCTCCCGGCAATCTTGATTCCAGCTTGTGCTTCTTCCAGCCCAGCATTCCTCATGATGTACTCTGCATATAAGTTAAGTAAGCAGGGTGACAATATACAGCCTGGACATACTCCTTATCCCATTTGGAACCAGTCTGTTGTTCCATGTCCAGTTCTAACTGTTGCTTCCTGACCTGCATACAGATTTCTCAAGAGGCAGGTCAGGTGTCTGTTATTCCCATGTCTTTAAAAATTTTTCATAGTTTGTGGTGATCCACACAGTCAAAGGATATTCCTGTGGTTGAGACAATGGCCAGGGTGGGGAGAAGAAAGCATATTTTGATGCCAAAAGCCTGGAAAAAAGGGTTGCTGTCAGAGAGCAGATAGATCCCAACTGTGAACATAAGGAAGTGCAGAAAAATGGGTTCAAGGTGTAATGCCACAAAATATAGCCCAGAGCAAGAAAATGAAAAAGGAGACAAAAATCCGTGACATAGACACAAACATACAGGTTCCAGCAAAAATGCAGGAATGAAAAGGAAACATTATGGTTTGGGCATGTATAGTGTAAGCCTGAAAACTGCTTCACCTCATGAATACAGGCAATGAGACTTAAGGTTTTAATGATAACTCATTTGAGGCAGTAGATATAGATCAAACAAGACAAAGGCCAGGATTAAGTCCCTTATGAAGAAAAGAAAGAGTACAAAGTGTTGCTGTTGGAAGTAATCTCTGGCACATCCTGCTCTGGACTATTTCTGCTCAACAGTGAAGGAGAAGAGAGTGAAGGAATTACCACTGGCATCAGAAATCTTGCATTAGATCAACACATCAGGAAGGCTACTCATTCAAACAATGGAATACATGAAATAATTTAAAATATTAGAAGTAGCAAATGAAAATTTTAGGTACAAATGAGTTATTCTGTACAAAAATAATAGTATTTAGCTAGATATTGCTTTTTAAATAATTTCCCCCAATAGTGGAGATAGACTTACGCAATCTATTAATGTTTTTTCCCCAAGTTCTACCATATATTTTGAATGCTGAGTATTTAGAATCAAGCAACCAGCATTTGATTTTAAAAGTGTTGCTAATTAACCCTTACCAAGATTTAATTCAGGCAATGTGAAAATCAGATGAAAAAAGTAATCATTTAAGCAGAGAGTAGAAAGGAAAATGAGCTTCCCAGGTGGCTCAGTGGTAAAGAGCCTGCCTGCTGATATAGGAGATACAGTTTCAATCCCTGAGTGGGGAAGATTCCCTGGAAGAGGAAATGACAACCCACTCTAGTATTCTTGCCTGGGAAATTCCACGGACAGAAGAGCCTGGTGGGCTACAGTCCATGGGGTCACAAACAGTCAGACATGACTTAGCGACTAAACGGTGACAATAATAACAGAAAAGAAAATGTCAACTATACTTGCATTTCATTGTTTGACTCAATATAGTTGTTTAAAACAAACCAATGGACAAGACCAATTGCTTACTCTCCCA
Source organism: Bos javanicus (assembly GCF_032452875.1). Taxonomy (NCBI): domain Eukaryota; kingdom Metazoa; phylum Chordata; class Mammalia; order Artiodactyla; family Bovidae; genus Bos; species Bos javanicus. The sequence goes on from NC_083875.1 coordinate 3,177,887, forward strand.
TTTCTATTTTCTAAGGAGTAGAATGGGAAGCTCTATCTTTTTTTCAAGTCACTAATGGGTCCAGTTGTTTTACAACTGATGTTTGTTTCTTTTCATGTAAAAGTGAAATACCACTAATTCATAATTTACAAGTTGTAGTAAAGAAAAATAAGGTATTGTGTTTGACACAATGGACAGATTCCTGGTATCCAGTGGGAATGCAATGTATGGTGGTTCTTAACTCATGGGGAGTGAAACATCATTGGTATCTTTAATAAGTGTTAGTCGAAAATGGTGAACAGGAAAAATATAAGGTTGTCCAAAATATAAAGGCATAAGTATAAGAAATCTAAATCAACATTACAAATGTAGGGCAAAGGCACATATAATCAAATAAATCATAAGACCTGCAAGAAGGATGCATGTTTGGGGAAGAAAAATGGAGAGTTTCCTAAATATATGTGAATCAAGAAGACAAGGAAGGAAGATTATAAGCCCCTGGAGAGAGATTGAAATGAATTCAATGACGGAAGAAGCAAATGCAGCACAAAAACTGAATGACTTATTTGTTTTAGTGCTCATTGGGGAAAACCTGAAGTTCTCCTGGAAAGTGAAAAGTTCCAGGGGGGAGATGGCAAAACTCCTAAAACCAAAGACCTGGAAAATCATTTACATAGGGAGCGTCTCATCAGAATGAGCCTACAGTGCCTGCAGATTGCTTTATTGGGGAATTTTGTCAAAATGATTTCAGGTGTGAAAGCCCCTGCAAATTGATAATTTAGGGATGAGACTCAGTGGGTATCTGCACATTAAAACTATGCAGAATAATACTTTATGCTCATAGATAGGTGTTGCAGCATCATTTATAATAGAGAAGAATGGAGATTTCTGTAAAAATACAAAAAGAAGAGAATTGTCAAACATTATAAAAGTTATAATAAGATATTTTATCAACAAAATACTGCTTATAAAAGTAAAAATGCCATAAAATGGTTATAATGTCTTGAGGTTAATTTGTGTTTTTATTTGCCAGTATAATTTAACTATCAGTTTAGTTTAGTTGCTCAGTCGTGTCTGACTCTTTGCGACCCCAAGAATCACAGCACGCCAGGCCTCCCTGTCCATCACCAACTCCCAGAGTTCACCCAGACTCATGTCCATCGAGTCAGTGATGCCATCCAGCCATCTCATCCTCTGTCCTCCCCTTCTCCTCCTGCCCCCAATCCCACCCAGCATCAGAGACTTTTCCAATGAGTCAACTCTTCACATGAGGTGGCCAAAGTACTGGAGTTTCAGCTTCAGCATCATTGCTTCCAAAGAAATCCCAGGGCTGATCTCCTTCAGAATGGACTGGTTGGATCTCCTTGCAGTCCAAGGAAATCTCAAGAGTCTTCTCCAACACCACAGTTCAAAAGCATCAATTCTTCGGTGCTCAACCTTCTTCACAGTCCAACTCTCACATCCATACATGACCACAGGAAAGACTATAGCCTTGACTAGATGAACCTTTGTTGGTAAAGTAATGTCTCTGTTTTTGAATATCCTATCCAGGTTGGTCACAACTTTCCTTCCAAGGAGCAAGTGTCTTTTAATTTCATGGCTGCAGTCACCATCCGCAGTGATTTTGGAGCCCCCCAAAATAAAGTCTGCCACTGTTTCCACTGTTTCCCCATCTATTTCCCATGAAGTGATGGCACCAGATGCCATGATCTTCGTTTTCTGAATGTTGAGCTTTAAGCCAACTTTTTCACTCTCCACTTTCACTTTCATCAAGAGGCTTTTTAGTTCCTCTTAACTTTCTGCCATAAGGGTGGTGTCATCTGCATATCTGAGGTTATTGATATTTCTCCCTGCAATCTTGATTCCAGCTTGTGTTTCTTCCAGCCCAGCATTTCTCATGATGTACTCCGCATAGAAGTTAAATAAGCAGGGTGACAATATACAGCCTTGAAGTACTCCTTTTCCTATTCGGAACCATTCTGTTGTTCCATGTCCAGTTCTAACTGTTGCTTCCTGACCTGCATACAAATTTCTCAAGAGACAGATCAGGTGGTCTGGTATTCCCATCTCTTTCAGAATTTTCCACAGTTTATTGTGATCCACACAGTCAAAGGCTTTGGCATAGTCAATAAAGCAGAAATAGATGTTTTTTCTGGAACTCCTTTGGTTTTTCCATGATCCAGCGGATGTTGGAAATTTGATCTCTGGTTCCTCTGCCTTTTCTAAAACCAGCTTGAACATCAGGAAGTTCACGGTTCACATATTGCTGAAGCCTGGCTTGGAGAATTTTGAGCATTACTTTACTAGCGTGTGAGATGAGTGCAATTGTGCAGTAGTTTGAGCATTCTTTGGCATTGCCTTTCTTTGGAATTGGAATGAAAACTGACCTTTTCCAGTCCTGTGGCCACTGCTGAGTTTTCCAAATTTGCTGGCATATCGAGTGCAGCACTTTCACAGCATCATCTTTCAGGATTTGAAAGAGCTCAACTGGAATTCAGTCACCTCCACTAGCTTTGTTCATAGTGATGCTTTCTAAGGCCCGCTTGACTTCACATTCCAGGATGTCTGGCTCTAGGTCAGTGATCACACCATTGTGATTATCTGGGTCGTGAAGATCTTTTTTGTACTGTTCTTCTGTGTATTCTTGCCATCTCTTCTTAATATCTTCTGCTTCTGTTAGGTCCATAGCATTTCTGTCCTTTATCGAGCCCATCTTTGCATGAAATGTTCCTTTGGTATCTCTGATTTTCTTGAAGAGATCCCTAGTCTTTCCCATTCTGTTGTTTTCCTCTATTTCTTTGCATTGATTGCTGAAGAAGGCTTTCTTATCTTTTCTTGCTATTCTTTGGAACTCTGCATTCAGATGTTTATATCTTTCCTTTTCTCCTTTGCTTTTCGCTTCTCTTCTTTTCACAACTATTTGTAAGGCCTCCTCAGACAGCCATTTTGTTTTTTTGCATTTCTTTTCCATGGGGATGGTCTTGATCCCTGTCTCCTGTACAAAGTTATGAACCTCATTCCATAGTTCATCAGGCACTCTACCTATCAGATCTAGGCCCTTAAATCTATTTCTTACTTGCACTTTATAATCATAAGGGATTTGATTTAGGTCATACCTGAATGGTCTAGTGGTTTTCCCTACTTTCTTCAATTTAAGTCTGAATTTGGCAATAAGGAGTTCATGATCTGAGCCACAGTCAGCTCCTGGTCTTGTTTTTGCTGACTGTATAGAGCTTCTTCATCTTTGTATAATTTAACTGTAGTGGCCTGCAAACTTTTTATTCTTAAAAATATATTTTATATCACAGTCTAACAAACATATACACATATAATGGCAACCCACTCCAGTGTTCTTGCCTGGAGAATCCCAGGGATGGTGGAGCCTGATGGGCTGCCATCTGTGGGGTCTCACAGAGTCGGACATGACTGAAGTGACTTAGCAGCAGCAGCATAAGATATATACATATATAAAGGTGAAGCAAAAGTTTTACCAAAACATCTACCCTGAGAGTTAATTTTTTTTTGGAGACCTTTTTTTAAAAAAAAGTTTTAGGTTTACAACACATTGACAGAAAGCTACAGAAATTCCCCTAGACACCCTCCCCTCACATGCATGGCCATTATCAACAGAGTGGTACCTTTTTTTAAAAAAACAAAAACAAGGATGAACTACACCAACACACCATAATCACCAAGGTCCCCAGTTCATCTTAGAGTTCACTTTAATAAAGTGAGTACTGCTGCAGCTTCTATGCTGCTGCTGCTGCTGCTAAGTCACTTCTGTCATGTCCGACTCTGTGCGACCCCATAGACGGCAGCCCACCAAGCTCCCCTATCCCTGGGATTCTCCAGGCAAGAACAGTGGAGTGGGTTGCCATTTCCTTCTCCAATGCATGAAAGTGAAAAGTGAAAGTGAAGTTGCTCAGTCATGTCCGACTCTTGGCGACCCCATGGACTGCAGCCTACCAGGCTCCTTCATCCATGGGATTTGCCAGGCAAGAGTACTGGAGTGGGGTGTCACTGCCTTCTCCGGCTGCAGCTTCTATAGATTTGGACAAAACTATAATGACGTATATCCCTCATTATAATGCTATTCAAAGTATTTTCACTGCTCATAGAAATAACTTCTGTACTTTCTGTATTCATCTCCCCACAAACTCCTAGCAATCACTGATCTTTTTATTGTCTCCATAGTTTTGCATCTTCCAGAATGCCATATAGTTGGAATCTATTTTTCTTTTTTGTTCTTTCTCCTTGAAAAGAGAGGTTCAAAGCCTTTCTAAGATCACTTATGGCCCACCCACACATGGATCAGACAGGCCCTAGGTGACAAAGACCCCAACCAAATACTGCAGCTTTTCTTCCAGTACCAAGCCCTGTCCCACTGTCCTGCCCAGCAGCCGCATGAAGGGGTGAGGGACACATGATGGATTTTTGTAGGAAGGCCACACCTTTTGTGCCCTTTGTTATGAAGAATACAGATTCCCACCCGGTGTGTTGTAAGCAGACAAGCCATTTCTTCAGGGCCTTGCTCTGAGCACACCCCATATAATATTAATGTAACATTAACTGAATGAAAATTCCATATACAGAACAATTAAAATTTGTGAAAGACAGTAACCAAAGGGGAAAAAACCTGAGGCAATCCATAATAAAATGTTAAAAATAATTATCTCTGATGGGGGTATCAAGGCTATACATTATTTTTATGTTCTTTTACTTTTATGGATTTTCTAAAATTAGTAGGTACTTTTTATATGCAGACATACGTTAAATGTGAATCTGTATAAGTACTGTGAAAAGTTTAAAAAATCAAGTAGTTCTAGAAGACGTATAATTAAAAGCAGCATTTCTTTGCTCCACCTTTTTTGCTTTCCCAAGTCATCCACTTTCAAACCTTTTAACCGTTTCTTCTGTTATTTACCTCCATATACTAAATAACTATATTTAGTCTTTAAGGGATTATTTATTGAATTATTCATGTAGAAAAAAAAATTTGCTACCCCACACAAATATTTTGTTTGTTCTCCCAACACATTTGCCTCTTATTTAGATTAAATAAGTCATTTATTTATTTTTTGTGAGTATTTTGTGTTTATCCAGAGTGGAGTTGTTGTATAGTATCATATAGTATTTCATTCTCTTCCTTGTACAAGTTATTGTTTTCCTTGCAGGCCAATAGATGATCCCTTTTGTTGTTTTCTTAGGAGCCTATTCTGAAACTGTCAGAGATGTAAAGACCTTCTTAATGTAATTGAATAAATCAAGTAAGGTCTGAGTTTAAGTTCCTTGGAAATAGAGCTGGTAAAGGGGTGTGGATGCATGGATTTTACTGAGTCAGCACACACAGGAGAGGAGTGGGGGAAGTACTGGTCTGGGACAGGAAGTAAGCAGGGCATTTTCTCTCATGGGGGTTTTCCTTTTGTTTGCTTCTAAGGGCAGAGTTACCTCTGAGCACTGTGGGCAGCCTAGGTGGCTCACTGGGTAAAGAATCCACCTGCAATGCAGGAGACACAGAAGATGTGGGTTCAATCCCTGGGTCGGGAAGATCCCCTGGAAGAGGAAATGGCAACCCACCCCAGTATTCTTGCCTGAGAAATCCCACGGATAGAGCTGGACACAACTGAAGTGACTGAGCATGCACTGTGGGCAGTGGGATGGAGCTTCTAATCTCTAAGACCTGATGGCTCCCTCTTGGAGCAGGACAGAAGGAATGGATGGGAATCCTGGGCCTCCACCAGCTGGAGGATGGGAGCACTGGCCCAGTTAAGTGGGCTGGGGCAGGTCCAGAGCATCCAATGTAGAGAACCTCTCAGTGTCTCCCTCCCTCCCTCCCTTCCTTCCCGCCCCCCACCCCCACACCCGGCCCTATCCTTCTCTTCCTTCTCATTCCCTCCCTCCCTTCCCCTCCCCCTCCCCATCCTTCCCTCCATCTGCCTGTCTTGGGGCCCTTGTTCCTGGGTGCCCAGATGAAAGGATCTTCAGATTTTCTCTTGAAGCAGCCAGATTCTCTAGAGAGTAACCCCATTTCTTGCCTGAGGCATAGATTCCTTTTTCCCATATTCTTGGACCCTACAAAGGGGATGGTCTAATGAATGAACCATATTTTGTGGCACAGGAGCTCTCACCTGTTCATGTTTGTTCCACTCTTCTGCAACTGTGTGTGACTTAAGCCCAGTCCTCTGCCAGGTGGCAAGGGGGCTATAAAGGGATAGAAATTCTGGGATCAAATTTATTCTTAAGTAGACTTCCAACCAGCACTTCTGCTTTTAGTCCCTCCTCTGTATCTCTGCCTTGGAAAGTAACTGTTTGCCCAACCTGAACCATTCCAGGTTCTGTGATAAAAAAGCTTTATCTTTCTCCCTCTTCCTCCGGATGGCTGTCTTAGCTTTTCCTTTCCCCACTGTGCTTAGTAAGCTGAAATGTGTCCTGCTTTCCAGCTGTAAACCTTCCCTTGACACCATACCTGCTGTCTTTAGGGTTCATTCGTGTTCTTCTTCATTACTCTCATTATAGTCAATTTTAGGGGACAAATTTACATTCAATCACCATGCTAAAATAAGACACTGTGATTTGTAAGAAAATGAACTCTTAATGTGCTTGGTTTTCCACCTATGTTGACAGAAATTGTAAAACCAATTAGTAGATATATTTTAACTGTATTATGAACCTCTGCAGATAATTAAACAAAGTGGAAACAAAATGCAGCAAAATGAAAATGGTAACATGCCTGTCTTTATTCATGTTTGTGGACTCTTCTTTGCTAGACACTTGAATTTGGGGAAATAGGAGGAAATAGCTATCACTGGCAGAAAAGGATTGTTTGAAAAACAAAAAGTGAAAGTGTTAGTCACTCAGTTGTGTCTGACTCTTGACCCCATGGACTGTAGCCTGCACGGCTCCTCTGTCCATGGGATTTTCCAGGCAAGAACACTGGAGTAGGTTGCCATTTCCTCCTCCAGGGGATACTCCTGACCCAGGGATTGAACCCGTGTCTCCGGCATTGCAGGCAGATTCTTTACCGTCTGAGCCACCAGGGGATGGTTTATATTTGTGTGTAAAAGGGACACTGTTCCTTTATGAAATCTGTCAACCTTGTGTCTCTGAAGTAGTGTTCTTTGTTTGGGTCTAGGGTGAGACTTTGGACTCTGAAAACTCTCAGTATGTAGGATTTTGTGACATGTAATATGTGGAGGGTGCACTGTTCCTGTCTCTAGTCCATGTATAAGTAAGTTTTCAGTCTTTTATTCCAAGAATAAAAATTTCTGGGCTGCACATTCACTTCTAAGATATGCCCATAATAAAAAGAAAGTTTTGCCTCTCTGGAGAATCACTCAGCCAAGGAAGTTCCATTTTTATGAGGAAGCAAATCCCTTGAGAGAAAGTTTGATGGGGTTGGAATCTAAAAACAAAATTCCTGCTAGCGTACTGACAAGGGCATAGCCCAATGGTCCTGTATTATTATAAATTGAATATATTCAACATATAAAAAAAATTGATACTGATAGAAACTAAATCTGCTGCTAATTTTATCAAGTAATAATTACAGTATTGATTTATAGAATACTTCACATTTCTCACAATATTATCTAAACAGTTGCTAACTTTATTTTTACTAGAATACTGTTGAATGTTAGCATGTGGCATTCTTCATATACAACAGATAAAGTAATTGTGGAGTGAACGGCCAAATGTACAGTATCTATCTGAGCAGCAGACCAGAGTGTAAAACTGACATCCATGAACTGAGCCCTGAATTCTCTTAGCTGCACAATGTGGGCTCTCTTTTAATATGCCCTGCACTCATAAATACCTTATGTGCTTTGTTCTACAATTGTCTTATGAGGTTTTTTTTTTTGTTGTTGTTGCTTTAAATACTGCAAAAGTCCTTTCAAGCTGACAGAGAATCAACTCTGTGTCATTCATTAAATCTACACTTTCTTCTAGTTGGTAGTTGTTCGCAGCTAAAGTCCTATTTACTATTTATATTTCCATAAAGTCTGAATTTTAGACTTCTTGGTGCCTTTTTTTTTTTTTTTTCTGAGATATGTGTGTCTACCTCTGTGGCATTCATTCCTGGTTTTGTGCTCCTTCTCTTCTGTTATCGCCATCATCCTCCTCATTATTATCATTTTGCCCCTTAACACCTCCAAGGCTCTATAGACTGAAAGAATTTGGTATAAGCAGTTCCAAGGGAAGCAGAAAAACTCATGTTGACAAGTTTTGTGAGTTGGGGTAGTGGTGGGAGGGACCGGGTCAAACGAGACTTCTGACTGAGCACACGGGGCTCTCTTAGTCAAGGGAGTGTCTCCCTTAATCACAAGGCCCACAGGGATTCTTTTTTTTTTTTGGCTGCACAGCACTGCTTGTGGGATTTCAGTTCCTTTGAAAAGGGATCAAATCCATGTCTCCTGAAGTGGAAGCATGCTGTCTTAACCACTGGACCACCCTCCACAGTTGATCTTGTCATATTCAGACACACTTTGCAGTATATAGTCTCTGAGAGTTACAGAAAATCAGCAACATGGTTCTGACATTGCCATTGAATAAGCTGTGGGGCCACTTGGCTTGCAAATTCCAGAGATACATTTTCCAGTACCTGTAGCACCAAAATTACTCCATATATATTACATATTACCAAATAGGTCATGGTATAATCTCTAGCCACACAAAGAAGTCATTCCATTCTGAAATAATGTCCCCTGTGGTGCTGAAAAATAAACAGACTTTTAAGTGAAGGAGAGAATAAAATCATCTTCAAATACAGTATTTTCAGTGTTGAGAACAATTGCAAAATGGCACTGAGAAATTAATGCTGCTGTCCACTGTGAATGATGGCATCCAGGGTGGAAGGGTTCCGCAACTTGATTCTTAGCTAGTCTGTCCTCATCTCACCTGACTCCTGACATGCAGTCATTCTCCAAAAGCCTTATGAAATGAAGGCAAAACTAGCAAGATTGTATCTGTCTGTTGGTCAGTGCCTTCCTTAGGATCAATGCAGAAAGCAAGTTGTTGACTGCCAAATTGTTCCAGGATATTGAGAAGTGAGTAAACTTACTGACAAGTGATGAGGATTTTCAAGGAGCTTCATAGTCATGTCATTTGGTTGGAAGACAATAAGGAAGGGAAAACAGTGTATATAGGTGAGGTGGGGCGGCTCTCGCATCTGACGTCTGATGCAGTTTGGGTCAGTTGACTCTTTGTTTTGATCTAGGTTGATAGAGTTGTCGTTTAGTCGCTGAGTCCTGTCTGACTCTTTGCCACCACATGGACTGTAACCTGCCAGGCTCTACTGTCCATGGGATTTCCTGGGCAAGAATACTGGAGTGGGTTGCCATTGCCTTATCCAGGGGATGTTCATGACCTAAAGATCGAACACACGACTTCTGCATTGTCAGGTGAACTCTTTGCCACTGAGCCACCAGGGAAGCCCCAGGTTGACAGAGAGGGAATCATAAAACTAAATCATTAAAATAAAATAGAATATATTTATATCATTTATATTATACTCAGTCTACGTCAGCCTTGAGGTTGATGTTTATTATGAGCCAAAACAAACTGTAAGGATTAAAATAATTATATATTCTATTTATTTATTTTTAAATATTTATTTTATATTGGTGTATAGTGGCTCAGATGGTAAAGTGTCTGTCTGCAATGCAGGAGACCCGGGTTCAATCCCTGGGTTGGGAAGATCCCCTGGAGAAGGAAAATGGCAGCCCACTCCAGTATTCTTGCCTGGAAAATCCCATGTACCGCAGAGCCTGGTAGGTTACAGTCCATGGGGTCGCAAAGAGTTGGACATGACTGAGAGACTTCACTTTCACTTTCTATAGTTTATTTACAATTTTAGCTTTGGGTATACAACACAGTAAATCAGTTATACATATACATATATCTATCATTTTTCAAATTCTTATCCCATTTAGGTTATTACAGAATATTGAGTAGAATTCCCTGTGTTATACAGTAGATTCTAATTGGTTATTTATTTTAAATATAGCAGTGTATGTGTGCATCAGTTTCAGACTCCCAATTTATCCCTTCCCCCATATTTTCCCTTTGGTAAACAGACCTAGAAATTATGTCTTTTTAAAATCTCAGGATATTTTCCATGTTCTAAGGCAATGGCACCCCACTCCAGTACTCTTGCCTGGAAATCCCATGGACGGAGGAGCCTGGTAGGCTGCAGTCCATGGAGTCGCTAAGAGTCGGACATGACTGAGCGACTTCAGTCTCACTTTCCACTTTCATGCATTGGAGAAGGAAATGACAACCCACTCCAGTGTTCTTGCCTGGAAAATCCCAGGGACGGGGAGCCTGTTGGGCTGCTGTCTACAGGGTCGCACAGAGTCAGACACGACTGAAGCGACTTAGCAGCAGTAGCAGCAGCAGCAAGTAAAGTAGATGCTTACTAAATACTTGTGTTTTTTTAAGAATTAAAATTTTATTATTTCCTTGAGGGAATAAACACTTTAATAAGATACTTTTGAATGGAAAAGTATATGTTCATGTTAATTTTGTTTTATTGTTTATATGGGTTTACATTGAATATTTAAAATTAGCCTTGCACTAATTGTGGATATTGCCCCATCATTTTATATTGCTTTAAGAGTTAGTCATTCATGATATAAGAAGCATTTACTCCTTCTGTTTCTTAGTTTCCTCAGGTGTAAAATGAGAATATTTGAGGACATGGTAGCTAAGACATTTTCTAGACTGTTTTCCATTCTATGTTCATTGAGTTCATGCTAGTCCTAATGCATATGTAATTTCTTCATTTCATAAATATTCTCCTCTTTCAGAGTGGAATGGCTTTCTATTTATACATTCCTTGTCCCTGTACATTAGATATTTATAAGCTTGAAGCCTCTGTGATGTGCACGTGTTTTTAAGGCAATTATTTTGTTCTCAGATACACTAATACCATAGTGGCTTCTTCTCTACTTAGCACACGGGTCCCTCACAATTAGGGTGAAGTGAATTTCTCCACCTGTCAGTGGCTTATTTAGGTCTCAGGATAGATGTTCCATTTTTACAATTTGCTTATCTCCCCCATTTCACTTGTACAATTTACACCCTTAGTGCAAGGACTCAGATGCTACTCTGCATTTTCTGTTGATGTTTATGCTGGTTCGGCCCATTATGCCTGATGGACTTCTAAGAGCACTCACTTAACTCCTGCAGAATTGCTTGTGTCTGTTTCTTGAAATGTGAAAACCTGTTTACGCAAGGGATGTGATCCTTTTCTTCATGTTTTTGCTGTTCTCCTCCCAATGCACAAAGTAATTTGTCTTTGCCACAGTAATTCTGTTTCTCATTTTTTATCATCGCCTAAATTCTCGAAAAAGAGGTCTTGATGGAACTGAGAAGCAGTGGTTTGTGTTGTTTGTTCCTTGACATTCTCTCCTTCTCATGCCTTGTTTAGCACAGACCCTTGTTAGAATGAATTTGTGTGTGAGTTTTCTCTGTGAACATTGTTTAATCAAGACAGATATCTATTCTCTGAGAGCACACGAAATACAATAGGATTGTTTTAAATGCTGGAGCTGGAAAAGTGGGCAGTAATTGTACATTAACCAGCTGATAACAGATTTAACTTTATTTAATGAACTTAAAGAAGTACTAATTGAAGGATGGCCTTTTTTTAAAGTCATTTTTTAAGATTGAAGTATATAGTTAATTTACAATGTTGTGTTCCCTTTAAGTGTACAGCAAAGTGATTCAGTTTATATATATATATATATATACATATCCAGTTTACATATATATTCAGTTTATAGATATATACAAAAATATGTTCTTTTTAAGATTCTTTTCCCTTATAGGTTATTGCAAGATATTGAATATAGTTCTTTGTGCTATATATATCTGCTTTATGCATAGTAGTATGCATAAAACTACATACTATGTATGTTAAGCCCAAACTCCTAAGTTAACGATGGCCTTTTTGATTTGTGTAGTTTGTGGTATAATGCCTAGAAATAACAGAAGAGAGAATGGAAACAATTTTAAAAAAAGCTGACGAAGTTAGTACAAATTTGTTGTGGGTCTTTGATTCCTTTTTCCAGACCATGTTCACCTGTTCTGTGTGAAATGCATCAGCTCAGTCAACTCAGTGAAATAGCAGGTCATATTCTTAGCCCATTTTGTATTGTGTTCCCTCTTATAGTTCTTATAGTGTTCTTATAGGATGTTCTTATAGTTCTTATAGGATGTTCTTATAGTTCTAATAATTGTATTTTCTGAATCATGGATAATTTGATAACAAGGGACAAAAACTAACTCATTATCTAGAAAAACATCATGGAACCAGAGAAAAATCTCATGTAAATTAACCACAAAAGTTAGGCAGACTTCAAGAGGACTGCAGCATCACTGGGTTTCAGTCCTGTCTTTCAAGGGTTTCTTGTTTTGCTTCTTCATCTCTTTCACCTCTGTCCCCCTCTGTGGTCTGAGTTTTGCCGGCAGTTTGTCACTAGTCTATCAGGTTTGCTCCACTGTGCAGTGTTGTTCTCAGAGCAAGGCCAGAGAACCCTTCCCAGGGTCTTCTCCAGTTTAATCCCCTTTAGGCTAGGTTTTGAGAACCAGAGGTTCTCTAATTCTCTGATCTCCTAGCCTCAAGCATCCTACCAGGGTCTATGAAATCCTCTTCCTCCTCAGGCACACTCATCTGCGCGCCGTCCATGCAGCAGGCATGTACACCTTTGGGCCGTGGCATTGGCTTCGGACAGAGCTCTGCAAGGAGTAGATGGACCTTGGATGTGTGGGGTCCTGGTGTTATGGACGAAGCTCAGTGTGGAAAGAGAAGGGAGGTAGGCCACAATCCAGAGCCACTGGCCAGTTCTCCCTGTGCTTATACATCCTTGCTGAAAATGTTGAGGATTCTGAATGTAATTCTGTCATCGTAATGATGTATTTGTCAACATAGGAGGCTAGCGCATATTCTTCTCAACAATGTGTTAGTGTAAGTGTTGCTGCTGCTACTGCTGCTAAGTCACTTCAGTCGTATCCGACTCTGTGCAACCCCATACACGGCAGCCCACCAGGCTCTCCCATCCCTGGGATTCTCCAGGCAAGAATACTGGAGTGGGTTGCCATTTCCTTCTCCAATGCATGAAAGAGAAAAGTGAAAGTGAAGACGCTCAATCGTGCCCGACTCTTAGTGACCCCATGGACTGCAGCCTACCAGGCTCCTCCGTCCATGGGATTTTCCAGGCAAGAGTACCGGAGTGGGGTGCCATTGCCTTCTCCAGTGTAAGTGTTAGTTGTGTCCAATTCTTTGCAACCTCCCAGACTGTAGCTCACCAGGCTCCTCTGTCCCTGGGATTCTCCAGGCAAGAATACTGGAGTGGATTGCAATTCCCTCCTCCAGAGGATCTTTCCAACTCAGGGATCAAACCTGGGTCTCCTGCATTGCAGGCAGATTCTTTACTATTTGAGCTGCAAGGAAGTTCCAACAATGTGTTAGCTTAATTGTATTACATTTAAGTAGTTAGATCTGTGATGTATGGAATTCCATTTGCACTTTTAGCTTGGATCCCACAAATAGCGAGGTGGCAACATATCCATATGAATATCTATAAAACATTCCCCAATAACTCACTTGATCTTTCTGTCACATTTCAAATTCTCTTGGGATAGAAATAAATTTTATTTATTTGCTAACTTGAGTGATGCATTTATGCTTGAAGGTTTCACAGGTATGTCCACCTCAAGTTGTTTAAAGTTAAATATATTACCTTTCACTCCTAATAGGGTCTATTCTTACACGACGTCCCTACTGAGAGCACTCTGAACCAGACACTTTGGTAGTCGAGGAACAAGACAATGAGCAGAACTGTAGCTGGCCCTTGTTTGGATGCAGTGGAAGAGATAGGGTCCATGTTTAGATGGGGAAGCCCCATCAACTACTTTGTCACCAATTCCCAGTACTTCAGTTTATTCATTATTTAGCATCTTTACCTTACCCATAGCCCATCAGGTATCAAGCCTGGTTTGTTGCAGCCTGGTGGAGCAGAGATCAGAACCTTCCCCATGACTCGAGGGTGCAGCAAACCCCGCCCTCCTGATTGTCCTAGTGAGCATGCAGAACACACATTCTTGGGGCTGGACATGCTCTCTGCTTTGCTTCACTGCCTGCCCCTATGTCTGTCTCCATGGAAACAAAACAAGATGTTTCTGATCAACAGCAGAGCCCTAACTTTACTCCCTCTTTATGATGCACTGATCAAACTCCCCAGGATAGCTATTTCTTAATGACCTCACGTGACTTCTGCCAGTAAAAGTGCCAGCTTAAAGGAGCCATTTTGGCTTCCTGCCATGGATAGCAGGAGGGTCCCCTGACTCCCCGCTTGCCAAATTATAAGTTCTGTCTTTTAATTATGCTCTTGCCCCAGATTCAGGTCTTTCTCACCCACTGAGCTGGATGCAGCAGCACTGGTTCATCTTTACTTCTTAATTATTTTTCTATTTGTCAACTTTACATATCCATTCTGTCATTGACTTAATTCCATCTTAGTTACCTTCTCTCACCTGGAAAGCTTGAGCTTTTGTCTGGTATTCTTGTCTTGTCTTATTTTTCTCTATTATATTAAAAAAATTTGTTACATTTTTTACTTGATTTTTAATTCATCAATCCTTGCATGCTGGCTCCTGTTTCCTCACTGCCCTCACTCATCCAGGCCCTTTCAAGACAAATACTAACTTCTTATGAAATAGTCTAATTTTCCATGGGACAGAAGGCCTTCTGTGAAGAGTTTTGAATTTACCTTCTTCCTGTCTTGTTCTCCTCTTCTTATTCTTATTCAATTAGAATAAGAAGTGTCAACCGCCCTCTTCCTTGTTTTCCTTTGCTCCAGATATTTTCTCTGTCTATCACACCCTTTCTCAAGAAAATTAAAATTCTTCTAATCTCACCCATCCCTTACCCCAACCATACACATAGTATGGTTGGGTGCTTTTGTTACAAACACTCATATATGTGGCTATCGGAGCATCTACCTAAAGTAGTAACTAGCGCCCTCCCTCTCTCTCCGTCCCCCACCTCTCTCTCTCTCCCTTCCTCCTGAAGGTAATCATTCCACCAGATTTTAACTACTCAAGGGAAGCAGTATTTTAGTCATAAAATATGACATAAAATTTTAGTCATCAATAAATATGTTAACTAAACCCAAAAAGGTTGACTTGTGGTTTCTCTGGTTTAACCTATCAAAGCTCTGTCTCTTCTTTTTAAAGATTGATCTTTTTGTTCTTGTTCATCTTGTAGCCCCTGTTGTGCACTTTTCTAGAGGAAACACTTATGTCTCTAAGACAAATCCTAAAATAGTGTTGCTTTGAATTCAAGCCAAATAAAAAAGGCCAAATTTTTCACCTGGTTCCTTGCACTTACACTGATGGAACTGTAGCTATTCATCCTTGACATACAGTCATATAAAAACTCTTCATTGGCAAATGTTTTTTAACTGCAAATGGGGATTTTTATTTTAAGTATTGAAAGATGACCTATAATCTAAGTTTATACCATCACAAGAATAAAGGAATGGCCTGGTGAAATGATCTGTAGGTATGTAGAAGATTACTGAGTGGAATTCCAAATACCTTGACTCCCATGGCATATACCTTATGAAACAAAAGGAAGCCAGATACACTGGGAAGGATACAGAAGTGATATTGGTATATCTAAGATCTGAAAGTTCACTGTGTCTTGTATTACTTATACAAATTAAGTAAATAGCAACACAGTTTATCCATTCAACTTGGCCATTCCAATACAGTGGATAGATCACAAATCTTTTTTTTTTTTAATACAAATTTTTTACTTTAATTGGAGGCTAATTACTTTATGATATTGTATTGGTTTTGCCATACATCAACATGAGTCTGCCATGGGGGATGAATGGATAAGAAAGCTGTGGTACATATACACAAATCTTTCAATACAGACTTTGCAATTCTCCTTTGATGATCGGTGGGATATCTTCAAAATGTGCTATTTAGTTTTGAAATGCTTTGATATTTTTTAACTATGTTTCTATTATTTCTAATTTATTTCTGTTGTGTTAAGATAATGCATATTGTATAATTATAATTTTATTGAGATGTATGTTCTATCCCAGAATATGTTCTTCTAGTATAGAATGTGTTAGATACTAGGAATACAAAAATGAAATAGAAATCATTAAGTAATTCACATTCTTTTTTGCCTAATAGGCATGTTTATAAATTATAATACAATGTCAAAAATGTAAAAAGATATATATGAAAGATCCTATGGAAGACTACTGCAGTTTAGCCAAGCAAGAGGTTATGGTTTAGAGAGAATAATCATTCTGTTGGCAGAAAAACAAAGAACAGGACCTGGCAAGATGCATTACATTTATTGTAACCTTGGGAGTTATTGTTTCTCTCTTATAAAGATTGAGGAATGAGTGGAGTCAGGTTATAGGCCCAGGGGATAATTTTAAGAGATTGACAATTAAATAGTATCATTAAATCTGGGCCAATAGAATAAAAAAAAATACATCTTCATTGGCTTCTCCAGCAATCTGAAGACTTTAAAATTCATGTAGATGAAAATTTTAATTAAACTTCATTGTAGTCTATCATTAGACCAGATCTCCTTGGGCCCAGAACTCCCTTGTTAAGTGCTGATACACAGGATCTTAATGAGAGGGAAGTTGTCAGTCTGGAAGGGCTGCATTTGTGAATGTCTGTGTCTGACTCTTGGAGTGTGCACCAATCCATAGCAGCTGATGCCTGTGTGAAACTGATATCTCCTAACCAGGAGCGTGCAGACAGAGAAATCATGGGCTCCAGAGAATAATAATATCATTTTGTCTTTATTGAACACTTGTCTCTGAGGAACTAAAGTGATTTACAAGAATTATCTCATTGGTTCGTATAATACTCTTTTGAATCAAGTAGATATTGTCTTTGTTTTTGAATAGAATTCTCCAGGTACAACCTGGAAAATTTGATTAGATAGGCGAGCTGGATTTATAACATCCCAATCTAAGAAAAACTATCTTTCAAATGTTGAAAGTATTATTAACATTCAAAAAGCATGTTTATAAATTATCAAGTTTTTAGAGCCCAAGGAGCCAGCTATATCTAGAGGTGATTCTGACAAGGTACATTTTTAAATACTCAAGTTATGTAGATTCTCTGTTAAACTCAACAAATATATTTGGAAAATCTGCTATATGAGAGAAAGATCAAAGCATGATGTCATTTGCAGAGAGATTTTGATTGTATTGATGTGATAAATTTTAAAAAAGAGAAAAACTTATTAAGGATATCTTAAAAATATAAGTATATATTCAAATACTTAAGTATAGAATATATGTAAGTATGCATCTATTACATATATATATATATATGCTATATACATACATCTCTATACCTCTGTCTGTTTCCCTATTCACCTGTCTCCCTACCTACCTACGTATCCCCAAACTGAATATGGCACAGATAAAGTTTTTATCTCTCAGGGATGAATAGGATACTCTAAGCAGATAATTTTAGGGGAAGGTTGACTATAAACGTAGTTTCCTATTATATGCTAAATGAAATGCAAGTCCTGGCTGTGACCGTCAAAGCTCTGCATGGTTGCTTTGGTTACCGAGACAGTCATCAGATGGAGAACTCTCATTTTCGTCTCATGATCAAACTTTTGATTCCTTTCCCACATCCCCGGTTTCAGCTGATGAGCTTGCTCCTTTTTTCAGTAACAAGCTGAAGGTAGTAGAGCATTGGTGTCAGCTGTGGCTCTCCTGTGTGCGGATGTCTCCTCGCCTGCTCTCACACTTGCTGGCTCCTCTGGATGCAGATGAACCGACTGGATGTCAGCCCCTCCCCGCCCCCATCAGCTGTTTTTGGGATCCTGTCCCCCATCACCTACTCATGGTTGTGCCTCAGGAGCCCTCCTCTGAGGGTGCATTTAGGCTTCCTTCTCCACTGAATCAGAAATCAAATGTACTTTTCAGTTCAGTTCAGTTCAGTTGCTTAGTCGTGTCCGACTCTTTGCGACCCCATGAATCACAGCACGCCAGGCCTCCCTGTCCATCACCAACTCCCGGAGTTCACTCAGACTCACGTCCATTGAGTCAGTGATGCCATCCAGCCATCTCATCCTTTGTCATCCCCTTCTCCTCCTGCCCCCAATCCCTCGCAGCATCAGAGTCTTTTCCAATGAGTCAACTCTTCGCATGAGGTGTCCAAAGTACTGGAGTTTCAGCTTTAGCATCATTCCTTCCAAAGAAATCCCAGGGCTGATCTCCTTCAGAATGGACTGGTTGGATCTCCTTGCAGTCCAAGGGACTCTCAAGTCTTCTCCAACACCACAGTTCAAAAGCATCAATTCTTTGGCACTCAGCTTTCTTCACAGTCCAACTCTCACATCCATACATGACCACAGGAAAAACCATAGCCTTGACTAGATGGACCTTTGTTGGCAAAATAATGTCTCTGCTTTTGAATATGTTATCTAGGTTGATCATAACTTTCCTTCCAAGGAGTAAGCATCTTTTAATTTCATGGCTGCAGTCACCATCTGCAGTGATTTTGGAGCCCCAAAAATAAAGTCTGACACTGTTTCCACTGTTTCCCCATTTATTTCCCATGAAGTGATGGGATCGGATGCCACGATCTTAGTTTTCTGAATGTTGAGCTTTAAGCCAACTTTTTCACTCTCCACTTTCACTTTCATCAAGAGGCTTTTGAGTTCCTCTTCACTTTCTGCCATAAGTGTGGTGTCATCTGCATATCTGAGGTTATTGATATTTCTCCCGGCAATCTTGATTCCAGCTTATGCTTCTTTCAGGCCAGCATTTCTCATGATGTACTCTGCATAAATAAGCAGGATGACTTCTCCCATTTTAAAAAATATTCTGGATGCTACTGATTTATTCTCTTGCATTTATAACAAAAGTCTTCTGAGGAGTGGACTGTGCTAGCTGTCAATGATTATTTCCTATCCTTCAATTCTCCCTTCAGACTGCTCCATGCTAGTTGATGTTGTGAAGGTAAGCAGTGATTTACAGACTGTTCTGTCCAGGGGCCTCTCCTCAGTCCTCGACTCTTGATTATCAACAGCATTAGACCCAGTGAACAACTCACTCTTTTTAAAAAACAGATCAAAACATACTCATTTTTTTTTTTTTCCTCTGGTTTTCCTCCTCCTTCACTAGCTGGCATCTTTCTTCTCTGCATTATCATCTGGACATTTCAAATTACTTTATGCAATAGGTAATTTAAAAATGAAATGCCAACCCCTACCACCTATTGCATAAAGTCCAATGCTGTAAAGAACAATACTGCATAAGAACCTGGAATGTTAGGTCCCTGAATCAAGGCAAATTGGAAGTGGTCAAACAGTACATGGCAACAGTGAACATCAACATTTTAGGAATCAGTGAACCAAACTGGACTGAAATGGGTGAATTTAACTCAGATGACCATTATATCTACTACTGTGGGCAAGAATCCCTTAGAAGAAATGAAGTAGCCCTCATAGTCAACAAGAGTCTGAAATGCAGTACTTGGATGCAATCTCAAAAATGACAGAATGATCTCTCTTCTTTTCCAAGGCAAGAAAAGAAGAGAAGTGAAAACCAAAGGAAAAAAGGAAGGATATACCCATTTGAATGCAGAGTTCCAAAGAATAACAAGGAGAGATAAGAAAGCCTTCCTCAGTGATCAATGCAAAGAAATAGACGAAAACAGTAGAATGGGGAAAACTAGAGATCTCTTCCAAAAAGTTAGAGATATGAAGGGAACATTTCATAAAGGATGGCCAAAATAAAGGACAGAAATGCTATGGAAGATATTAAGAAGAGGTGGCAAGAATACACTGAAAAACTATACAAAAAGGATCTTCATGACCCAGATAACCATAATGGTGTGATTACTCTCCTAGAACCAGACATCCTGGAATGCAAAGTAAAGTGGGCCTTAGGAAGCATCACTACAAACAAAGCTAGTGGAGGTGATGGAATTCCAGTTGAGCTATATCAAATCCTAAAAGAATATGCTGTTAAAGTGCTGCACTCAATATGCCAGCATTGGCCACAAGACTGGAAAAGATAAGTTTTCATTACAATCCCAAAGAAAGGCAGTGCCACACAATGTTCAAACGGCTGCACAATTGCACACATCTCACATGCTAGCAAAGTAATACCCTAAATTCTCCAAGCCAGGCTTCAACAATATGTGAATCGGGAACTTCCAGATGTTGAAGCTGGATTTAGAAAAGACAGAGGAACCAGAAATCAAATTGCCAACATCCATTCGATTATCAAAAAAGCAAGAGAGTTCCAGAAAAATGTCTACTTCTGCTTTATTGACTACACCAAAGCCTTTGACTGTGTGTTTCACAATAAACTGTGGAAAATTCTGAAAGAGATGGGAATACCAGACCACCTTACCTGCCTCCCAAGTAATCTGTATGTAGGTCAAGAAGCAACAGTTAGAACTGGACATGGAACAGCAGACAAGTTCCAAATCGGGAAAGAAGTACGTCAAGACTGTATATTGTCACCCTGCTTTTTTAACTTATATGCAGAGTCCATCATGCGAAATGCTGGGCTGGATGAAGCACAAGCTGAAATCAAGATTGCTGGGACAAATATCAATAACCTCAATATGCAGATGACACCACCCTTATGGCAGAAAGTGAAGAACTAAAGATCCTCTTGATGAAAGTTAAAGAGGAAAGTGAAAATGTTGGCTTAAAATTCAACAATCAGACTAAGATCATGGCATTTGGTCCCATCACTTCATGGCAAATAGATGAGGCCAAGTTTTTTCCAGTAGTCATGTACGGATGAAACAAACCTACAACTGCAGTATCAAAACAAATCATGTTTGTTAAAAGACCAGAAACAGTGAATACTTTTGACATGTTTTAATGCAGTTCAGTTCAGTTGCTCAGCCATGTCTGAATGTTTGCAACCCCATGGACTGCAGAACACCAGGATTCCCTGTCCATCAACTCCTGGAGCTTACTCAAACTAATGTCCATGAAGTCAGTGATGCCATCCAACCATCTCATCCTCGGTCGTCCCCTTCTCCCCCTGCCTTCAATCTTTCCCAGCATCAGGATCTTTTCAAATGAATCAGTTCTTTGCATCAGGTGGCCAAAGTATTGGAGCTTCAGCTTACATGCTAAACCAGATGCTAGAGTAACTCCTAGATGACTCAAGAAACACCCAGACTCTTGTAATTCCAAAACCCTGTGCTCACACATCCTGCCTGGAAACCTCTGCAGTAGGCGTGTGGGGAGACCTGAGTGGTGGTAACCATTGCCCAGCAACAGCTAGCTGGCACCTCTGTGCAGCTGCAGAAAGACCATGTGCAAATCTATCTTCCAGAGAGTCTAAAGTGGAGGACAGTCTGAAAGGAAAAACTATTTAATCCTGGGGTTCTAGAGTCTGGGAAAGAGATCAGATCTCTGAATACTGATTTGGGGGCCATCCGGATATAAAAATAATCTCTGACATTTCAGGGAGAGTAGGGAAGCAGAGGACACCTGGGGGCGAGGCAGGAGGTGGTGCTAGTCCATGGATGGGAGTTCGAAAGCATTTCCTCGAGGCAGTAATTGAGCTTACATTGATAACACCAAATGATTCAGAGCACTTTTGCCCTTTTAGGAATCTTTTTAAAAAATAAGGTAAAACTCTACCTCACACCAGATGAATTGAACTTTGAATTGATATTCTTTCAGGGCCACCTAGGAATAGTTCTGAATCTTTCAAAAATCACAGACTTATTGAGGATTTAGTGAAACCTATGGGTCTTTCCCTGGAAAAATGAAAATGAGCAAGCAGATATAATTCTGAAAAAATAAAAATAAAAAAGCCACCTGGGTACTAGTTATTTTTCACAGTGGAAGATATGGTTGGTGATTTGTTATATTCCATTGGAGGTTTTTGCTGCTGCTTTCTTAAATTCTCTTGAGATTGTTTTTGTTTTGGTGAAACAGTGTTGACTCAGAGTTAGGGTTGCTAAGTTCTGATTTGCAGTTTCATCACTCACTTTTATGATTCTGTCCTTTGTTATGTTTTGGAAGGAACTGGAGAATGTGTTGAGTTGGAGCAATGTTCTCATACTGATAAAGTCAACAAACGTTAATAATACTGCCCAACATAATGGAATCATTCTGCTAATTTAAGTGAGCTAGGAGGGAATATTTTAAGAGTATTTTAAAGTATTGATCAATGGAATAAAATAGAAAGCCCAGAGATAAATCCACGCACATATGGACACCTTATCTTCGACAAAGGAGGCAAGAATATACAATGGATTAAAGACAATCTCTTTAACAAGTGGTGCTGGGAAATCTGGTCAACCACTTGTAAAAGAATGAAACTGGACCACTTTCTAACACCATACACAAAAATAAACTCAAAATGGATTAAAGATCTAAACGTAAGACCAGAAACTATAAAACTCCTAGAGGAGAACATAGGCAAAACACTCTCCGACATACATCACAGCAGGATCCTCTATGACCCACCTCCCAGAATATTAGAAATAAAAGCAAAAATAAACAAATGGGACCTAATTAAACTTAAAAGCTTCTGCACATCAAAGGAAACTATTAGCAAGGTGAAAAGACAGCCTTCAGAATGGGAGAAAATAATAGCAAATGAAGCAACCGACAAACAACTAATCTCAAAAATATACAAGCAACTCCTACAGCTCAACTCCAGAAAAATAAACGACCCAATCAAAAAATGGGCCAAAGAACTAAATAGACATTTCTCCAAAAAAGACATACAGATGGCTAACAAACACATGAAAAGATGCTCAACATCACTCATTATCAGAGAAATGCAAATCAAAACCACTATGAGGTACCATTTCACACCAGTCAGAATGGCTGCGATCCAAAAGTCTACAAATAATAAATGCTGGAGAGGGTGTGGAGAAAAGGGAACCCTCTTACACTGTTGGTGGGAATGCAAACTAGTACAGCCACTATGGAGAACAGTGTGGAGATTCCTTAAAAAACTGGAAATAGAACTGCCTTATGATCCAGCAACCCCACTGCTGGGCATACACACTGAGGAAACCAGAAGGAAAGAGACACGTGTACCCCAATGTTCATCGCAGCACTGTTTATAATAGCCAAGACGTGGAAGCAACCTAGATGTCCATCAGCAGATGAATGGATAAGAAAGCTGTGGTACATATACACAATGGAGTATTACTCAGCCATTAAAAAGAATACATTTGAATCAGTTCTAATGAGGTGGATGAAACTGGAGCCTATTATACAGAGTGAAGTAAGCCAGAAGGAAAAACATAAATACAGTATACTAACGCATATATATGGAATTTAGAAAGATGGTAACAATAACCCGGTGTACGAGACAGCAAAAGAGACACTGATGTATAGAACAGTCTTATGGACTCTGTGGGAGAGGGAGAGGGTGGGAAGATGTGGGAGAATGGCAATGAAACATGTAAAATATCATGTAGGAAACGAGTTGCCAGTCCAGTTTCGATGCATGATGCTGGATGCTTGGGGCTGGTGCACTGGGACGACCCAGAGGGATGGTATGGGGAGGGAGGAGGGAGGAGGGTTCGGGATGGGGAACACATGTATACCTGTGGCGGATTCATTTTGATAATTGGCAAAACTAATACAATTATGTAAAGTTTAAAAATAAAATAAAATTGGAAGAATAAAAAAAAAAAAAAAAAATAAAGTATTGCCTCTTAAAACTTCAGACATGTGAGTAAACAACACTATTTGAACGCCTTTAGTAGAATTTTTAAAAAATTTTTAAGTAACAAATTGGCTTTATTTCTCTTTTTCCAAATAATAATGGAGCCAAATACATTTCAGCATGATTCTAGGTAAGATGTGAAATGACATGAAAAGTATGTTTAGAATGAAAATCTATTTCAGATGGCAATAGCCATCCAGAGAAAGGCAGAGGGAAAGATGAGGTCAAGACCAATGCCAAAATTCAAGTCAGTATAGATAAACTGAGAACTTGACCTGAGCATCTGATCTTGAAAGGATGCAGTATTAGAGATGGCTCTTTTGATTTCAGGCAGTCATATAAAACACTGTCAGCAGACTCAACTGAGGTAAAAGTTGAACTTTTTTGTTAGAGGGAAAAATACTGCTGCCATTAAATCCATTAAAGAATATAAAATTAGCTAAGTTTAAGGATAGAAGGCCTCCCTGGTGACTCGGACAGTAAAGTGTTTGCCTGCAATGTGGGAGACCTGGGTTTGATCTCTGGGTTAGTAAGATCCCCTGGAGAAGGAAATGTCAACCCACTCCAGTACTCTAGCTTGGAAAATTCCATGGACAGAGGAACCTGGTAGGCTACAGTCCATGGGATCGAAAAGAGTCGAACGTAACTGAGCAACTTCAAGGATAAAGGCTAGATTTGTTGTTGTTCAATTATATCCACTCTTTGCTACCCCATAGACTGCAGCATACCAGGCTTCCCTGCCCTTCACTATCTCCCGGAGTTACTCAAAGTCATGTCAATTGAGTCAGTGATGCCATCCAACTATCTCATCCTCTGTTACCCCCTTTTCCTCCTGTCCTTAATCTTCCCCAGCATCAGGGTCTTTTTCAATGAGTCAGTTCTTTGCATCAGGTGGCCAAAGTATTGGAGCTTCAGCATCAATCCTTTCAATGAATATTCAGGGTTGATTTCCTTTAGGATTGACTGGTTTGATCTCCTTGCAGTCCAAGGGGCTCTCAAGAGTCTTATCCAACACCACAGTTCAAAAGCATCAATTCTTTGGTGCTCAGCCTTATTTGTGGTCCAATTCTCACATCTGCACGTGACTACCAAAAAAAACATACTTTGACTATTGGACCTTTGTTGGCAAACTGATGTCTCTGCTTTTTAACATGCCATCCAGTTTTCTCATGGTATTTTTTCCAAGGAGAAGGCATCTTTTAATTTCATACCTGCAATCACAATCCACAGTGATTTTGGAGCCCAAGAAAATTAAATCTGTCACTATTTCCATTGTTTCCCCATATATTTTCCTTGAAGTGATGGGATAAGGTGCCATGATCTTAGTTTCCTGAATGTTGAGTTTTAAGCCAGCTTTTTAACTTTCCTCTTTCACCCTCATCAAGAGGCTCTTTAGTTCCTCTTCACTTTCTGCAATAAGGGTGGTGTCATCTGCCTATCTGAGGTTATTGATATTTCTCCCAGCAGTCTTGATTCCAACTTGTGCTTCACCAGTCCAGCATTTCACATGATGTACTCTGCATATAAATTCAATAAACAGGGTGACAATATACAGCCTTGACATATTCCTTTCCCAATTTGGAACCAGTCTGTTACTTCATGTCCAGTTCTAACTGTTTCTTCTTGACCTGCACACAGATTTCTCAGGAGGCAGGCAAGGTGGTCTGGTATTTACATCTCTTTCAGAATTTTTCACAGTTTGTTGTGATCCACATAGTCAAAGGCTTTAGTGTAGTCAATGAAGCAGAAGTAGATGTTTTTTTGGAATTCCCTTGCTTTTTCTATGATCCAGTAGATGTTGGCAATTTGATTTCTGGTTCTTCTGCGTTTTCTAAATCCAGCTTGTACATCTTGAAGTTCTTGGCTCACTACTCTATTATTAAAACAAAAACAAACAAACAAAAAAACTTGAGGTGAATGAAGAGAAGGCATTGCCATTGCCACCTGGTGGTTATAAAGCTGGATTGCAAGAAGACATGCATGGGAGGAAACTTCAGAAGGATTCACTTGTTAACTTGGAGGTTAATAATCACGAAAGGTGATTTGTAAAAGGCTCAGTAAGTTAGAGTCACACAGCTAGTAGATGAAAGGGTGAATATCTTTGAAACATTTCAAGTCCTAACATCAGACTGGTTGATTTGGGAGTGTCAACCCTTCCATCTACTAGCTGTGTGACTTTAACTGAGAGTTAGACTATAAAGAAAGCTGAGCACAGAAGAATTGATGTTTTTGAACTGTGGTGTTGGAGAAGACTCTTTAGAGTCCCTTGGACTGCAAGGAGATCCAACCAGTCCATCCTAAAAGAGACCAGTCCTGGGTGTTCATTGGAAGGACTGATGTTGAAACTGAAACTCCAATACTTTGGCCACCTGATGCAAAGAGATGACTCATTTGAAAAGACTGGGAAAGATTAAGGGCAGGAGGAGAAGGGGTCGACAGAGGATGAAATGGTTGGATGGAATCATCGACTCGATGGACATGGGTTTGGGTGGGCTCTGGGAGTTGGTGATGGACAGGGAGGCCTGGCGTGCTGCAGTTCATGGGGTCACAAAGAGTCAGACACAATTGAGCAACTGAACTGAACTGAACTGAACTTACTGAGTCTTAGCTCCTTATGGGTAAGTTGAGGATAATACTATCTATTCACAGGTTTTCTTTGTGATTAATAGGGTAACATATTCAAAACACTTTCTACAGTACCTTTCTTGATAAGCATAAGTTTTCCAGGTAAGAACGTTTAAAAGCTATTCAATTATACATAAACGACCATTTTTCCCCCCTACCTTCCTACCTCAAGACATAGAGGTAGAATGATTTATATACCTTATATTTATATATTATAACTGACTAAATAAAACATAATAGCTGCATGAATTAAAATGATTCCTAGTGTTTGAAACAAAAAGCATAGGCTTTTTCTTTATTTTAAATATCAGATTAACTCATCTCCCATTTACTCATTCACACATTTACTCATATACACATTTTAAGATTGTAGTGGCAGACAATTGTGTTATCATGCCAGCCATATATGGCACACAAAACTGGAGATTATAAAAGACCTTGAAGGATAATTATTTTTGATACTAATTCTTAGACAAAATTATGCTTTAAGACATGAGCCCAGAGTGCAGTACAGGTGGGCAACTAGCATCTTTCTTCATTAGGGGGAGTTCCAAAAATTTTGTTAATAATCAACCTAGGTTTGGACTTCCCAGGTAGCTCAGTGGTAAAGAACCTGCCTGCCAGTGCAGGAGCTACAAGAGACTTGGGTTCAATCCCTGGGTGGAAGGATCCCCTGGAGTAAGAAATGGCAACCTATTCCAGTATTCTTGACTGGGAAATTGCATGAACACAGAAGCCTGGCAGGGTACAGCCCTCAGAGTTGAAAAGAATTGGACATGACTTAATGTGTGTGTGAGCATGCACACGCGTGCACACACAGACACAGCCTTCTACAAACCCAAATGAAACACTAGATAAACCTGTCCTTAATTATAAATAAATATAGTAAAATAATACAACACACTAAAAATAAGTTACAGAGTTTGAATTTCAAGCTTTGTATTTACTAAAAGAGATTTTGAGTCATCCTAAATGAATTTTATCCAAAACTGTCTAATAAGAAAGCAAAGAAAAATTATTCTTACATTTAAGGACCTTTTTCTATTAATGAACATTTTTATATTTCACATTAGAGCTATTTGCCAGAAAGAAGGTACTCCGTATTTAATTAAACTTTTACAGTTTAAACATTTATATGCATTTTAATTTCTTCACAGAGTGCAGATAACAATGTGACAAATGTTTAAAATGTTTGAAGAAAAATTAACTTAGTGTGTTCTGAAATTAATAATTTTTTTCTGAAATGAACATGGAAATGTATTCAAAATTTCAGGTATACTTCCCCTAAAATAAATCAGGGCATATATGACTGAAGAAATTCTCCCTACCAAATTTAAAAAACAGAATCTATATTTTCTTAGTAGATACTTTCACCTATATATCTCCTACATATTGACCATGTTCCAAGCCAATTTTATTCTCTTTGCCCCAAAACCTGGAATCATTCCTGCTTCTTCGACTTACTATCCATCATTCCAGAGAACAATGTATCATTTTCGATTACTCTATCCTTCCCTCTTACCTACATCTAAGAAATCATCAGAACACAGACTTTACCTTCTGAACAGCTTTTAAACTCACCCTTTGCCTCCTGTACAGTTTCTTTCTCCTCCATGCTTACCCTCAGGTTCACTCAGCTAACTTCACAAATGCAGCAAACACTCCCCTTGCCTGTGATTTTTCCCTCATTCAATCCATAATCCACAGTTACAACAGTTCACTTTCTAAAATGCAATGCTGACCTATTCATAGCTTGTTTAGCCTCTCTGTGACCTCTTTGTGTCCACAGGATGGGACCAAGCCCTTATCAGAGACCTGTCATGAGTACCCTGTGATGCAACCCCAGTGCATTTCTTCCACCCTCTTCATGCTTTGCATCCAGGCAACATCACATGATGCTAATATTACCTGTTCACAAAACGCACTTACTTCCTTCATCTTGGGTGTCTGCTTCTCTTCATTGGCTGTTGAATTAATATGTATTATTTAA
This sequence comes from Bos javanicus, assembly GCF_032452875.1. Lineage (NCBI taxonomy): Eukaryota > Metazoa > Chordata > Mammalia > Artiodactyla > Bovidae > Bos > Bos javanicus. Next base: position 3,206,216 of record NC_083875.1, read on the forward strand.
ACTCCAACTTGAATGACAAAAATAAACAAAATTGGCTGTAAGAGTTGTCTCTCCTGATTCTTTTTGCCTAAATGGGCCCATTTTCCCCACCCAAAGAAACCTTTCCAGTTTATGCATGCTTCTATTATTTCCTTTAATGAGATATGTTGTTAAATCTTTGCCTATCTATTTTCCTTAAAAAACGTAAGCTCCATATAGAAGGAAAGAGCTCTTCCACCCTAGCAGCTTGCTGTGGGTTCTGTATGCTGGTAACCATCTCATGGGTTCTCTTCTGAGCATAATTTGAAAGCCTTCTTTGTGACTTTCAGACTTGGCTGGCCTGGCTCCCCAGCATTCAGTGGGATCTACCTTTAGGCCATTTGGAACAATAGGTTTAAGGGGTAAGACAATGCCCTCGATCTTGTAACACTTGATAAAAGCATAAGTATTAAGAAAATCAGAAATAGTTGTGTACGTTTCAGTGTCTTATTCGAAGTAGGTCATCGGCATCGAATGAACAGGGGTATAACTGCAGAGGCAGAAATAAGCACACCCCTGTTGGTTCATGGCCTGTGCTGATCAGAATATTACTTTCATATTGATAAGCATTAGGAATACCATTTCATCAATTTCTCATTAGAATACTAGTCCTAGAATTCATGTGTGATTCAAATTGACTTCCAACACATCCAGTGGTCCAACTTGCAGCACTGTTTAATAAGTGGATTTTACTCCAGTTGTGAGATTGGAGTCAGGTCACTAGGTATGTGGTATAACTAAGGAGCTAGAGTAGTCAGCATTGACGAGGTGTTTTCTGTCTTCAACAAGTAAGCTTCTTAGGCCCCTCTGTATAGTCACCATAGGGCCTTTTCTCTGTTCACCCATCCATTCATACTCTAGTCAGATGTTAACATAGACGCACATAGCAATTCATACAACACTTCATGTTTGTTTTGTGTGTATGTCACGTGTGGGCACAAGGACACACATATATTGCTTTGTTGTTGTTCAGTCACTGAGTCATGCCCAGCTCTTTGCAATCTCATGGACTGCAACATGCCAAGCTTCCCTGTCCTTCACTATCTCCTGGCGTTTGCTTCACATTCATGTCCATTGAGTCAGTTATGCTATTCAACCATCTCTTCCTCTGCTGCCTCCTTCTCCTTTTGCCTTTGATCTTTCCCAGCATCATGGTCTTTTCTAATGAGTAGACTCTTCACATCTGGTGGCTAAAGTATTGGAGTATGTATTGCTTAGGTTTCCACAAAAGCATGGCCTTTTTCAAAATCATAATCTCTACCTTGAGGAAAACATACTTTGCATTTCATGATAAAACATCACAAACAATAAATACTGCATTTTTAAAACTGTTATGGTGTTCCAATGTTTTTGTGGACAGAAAATGTAGGGACCTAACAGAAGCAGAAGATATTAAGAAGAGGTGGCAAGAATACAGAGAAGATCTATACAAAAAAGATCTTCACAACCCAGATAATCACAATGGTGGGATCACTCACCACTTAAGTGGGCCTAAGAAGCATCACTATGAACAAAGCTAGTGGAGATAATGGAATTCCAGTTGAGCTATTTCAAATCCTGAAAGATGATGCTGTGAAAGTGCTGCACTCAATATGCCAGCACATTTGGAAGACTCAGCAATGGACACAGGACTGGAAAAGATCAGTTTTCATTCCAATCCCAAAGAAAGACAATGCCAAAGAATGCTCAAACTACTGCACAATTGCACTCATCTCACATGCTAGTAAAGTAATGCTTAAAATACTCCAAGCCAGGCTTCAGCAGTACATGAACCGTGAACTTCCAGATGTTCAAGCTGGTTTTAAAAAAGGCAGAGGAACTAGAGATCAAATTGCCAACATCTGCTGGATCACCAAAAAAGCAAGAGAGTTCAGAAAAATATCTATTTCTGCTTTATTGACTATGCCAAAGCCTTTGACTGTGTGGATCACAATAAACTGTGGAAAAATCTGAAAGAGATGGGAATACCAAACCACCTGACCTGCCTCTTGAGAAACCTATATGCAGGTCAGGAAGCAACAGTTAGAACTAGACGTGGAACAACAGACTGGTTCCAAATAGGAAAAGGAGTACATCAAGGATGTATATCATCACCCTACTTATTTAACTTATATGCAGAGTACATCATGAGAAACGCTGGACTGGAAGAAGCACAAACTGGAATCAAGATTGCCGGGAGAAATATCAATAAATGCAGATATGCAGATGACACCACCCTTATGGCAGAAAGTGAAGAAGAACTAAAGAGCCTCTTGATGAAAGTGAAAGAGGAGAGTGAAAAAGTTGGTTTAAAGCTCAACATTCAGAAAACTAAGATCATGGCATCCGGTCCCATCACTTCATGAGAAATAGATGGGGAAACAGTGGAAACAGTGGCTGACTTTATTTTTCTGGGCTCCAAAATCACTGCAGATGGTGATTGCAGCCATGAAATTAAAAGATGCTTACTCCTTGGAAGAAAAGTTATGACCAACCTAGACAGCATATTAAAAAGCAGAGACATTACTTTGCCAACAAAGGTCCATCTAGTCAAGGCTATAGTTTTTCCAATGGTTATGTATGGATGTGAAAGTTGGACTATAAAGAACTTGAGTGCTGAAGAATTGATGCTTTTGAACTGTGGTGTTGGAGAAGAGTCTTGAGAGTCCCTTGGACTGCAAGGAGATCCAACCAGTCCATCCTAAAGGAGATCAGTCCTGGGTGTTCATTGGAAGGGCTAATGCAGAAGCTGAAACTCCAATACTTTGGCCACCTGATGTGAAGAGCTGACTTATTTGAAAAAACCTTGATTATGGGAAAGATTGAGGGCAAGAGAAGGGGACAATAGAGGATTAAATGGCTGGATGGCATCACCAACTTGATGCACATGGGTTTGGGTGGACTCCAGGAGTTGGTGATGGACAGGGAGGCCTGGCGTGTTGCGGTTCATGGGGTCACAAAGAGTGGACATGAATGAGTGACTGTACTGAACTGCTTTGAATGCTTATGTGAAGACTGTAATTCAACAATTATTCAAAAATTTATCTCAAGTTCTTTGCTCAGTTCTGCTTTCTCTTGAAAGTGGTCTAGTTTGTCACGGGTTCTTCATAAAATGTGATACAAGTCCAAAATGTCATATTTTACTGAAAGATGAAGGACCAACTCTCCATATTTATATGGTTGATACAGTTTGCACTTCTGTGAATGCATTCTAAAAATCAGAGTTTATTTTTAAAATAAATATCATTGTATACAATATTATGTTAATTTCTTGACATTTGCATATATTAGGAAATGATCACCACAGTAGGTCTAGTAACCATTTCTTCACATATAAACTTTGTTCATTCGCTCAGGCGTGTCCAGCTCTTTGTAACCCCATGGACTGGAACATGCCAGGCTTCCCTGTCCTTCACTATCTCCTGGAGTTTGCTCAAATTCATGTCTATTGAGTCAGTGATGCCATCCAATCATCTTGTCATCTGTCATCCCCTTCTCCTCCTGCCTTCAATGTTTCCCAGTATCATAGTCTTTTCTAATGAGTCGGATCTTCCCATCACATGGCCAGAGTATTGGAGCTTCAGCTTCAGCATTAGTCCTTCCAGTGAATATCCAGGGTTGATTTCCTTTAGGATTGACTGATTTGATCTCCTTGCTGTCCAAGGGACTCTCAAGAGTCTTTGCCAACACCACAGTTCAAAAGCATCAGTTCTTCAGTGCTCAGCCTTCTTTATGGTTCAACTCTCACATACATGCACGACTATTGGAAAAATCATACCTTTGACTATATGGAGCTTTGTCAGCAAAGTGATGTTTCTGCTTTTTAATATGCTGTCTAGGTTGGTCATAGCTTTTCTTCCAAGGGGAAAACATCTTTAAATTTCATGCCTTCAGTCACCATCCACAGGAATTTTGGAGCCCAAGAAAATACATTCTGTCACTGTTTCCATTGTTTCCCTATCTATTTGCCATGAAGTGATGGGACTGGATGCCATGATCTTAGTTTCTTGAATGTTGACTTTTAAGATAGCTTTTTCACTCTCTTCTTTCACCCTCATCAAAAGGCTCTTTAGTTCCTTTCTTGCTTTCTGCCATTAGAGTAGTGTCATCTGTGTATGGGGTTTCTCTCAGAGCTCAGTTGGTAAAGAATCCACCTGTGATGCAGGAGACCCCAGTTCGATTTCTCAGTCAGGAAGATCCACTGGAGAAGGGATAGGCTACCCACTCCAGTATTCTTAGGCTTTCCTTGTGGCTCAGCTGGTAAAGAATCTGCCTGCAATGAGGGAGACCTGGGTTTGATTCCTGTCTTGGGAAGATCTCTTTAGTTCCTTTTTGCTTTGTGCCTTTAGGGTGGTGTCATCTGCATTTCTCCTGGCAATCTTGATTCCAGCTTGTGCTTCATCCAGCCCAGCATTTCTCATGATGTACTCTGCGTATAACTTAAACAAGCAGGGTGACAATATACAGCTTTGATGTACTCCTTTCCCGATTTAGAACCAGGCTGTTGTTCCATGTCTGGTTTTAACTGTTGTTTACTGAGCTGCATACAGGTTTCCCAGGTGGCAGGCAAGGTGGTCTGGTATCCCTATCTCTCTAAGAATTTTCCACAGTTTGTTGTGATCCACACAATCAAAGGCTTTAGCATAGTCAGTGAAGCAGAAGTAGATGGTTTTCTGGAATTCTCTTGCTTTTTATATGATCCAATGGATGTTGGCAATTTGATTTCTGGCTCCTCTGCTTTTTTTAAATCCAGCTTGTACATCTGGAAATTCTCAGTTCACATACTGCTAAAGCCTAGCTTGGAGGATTTTGAGCATTACCTTGTTAGCATGTGAAATGAGTGCAATTGTGAGGTAGTTTGAACATTCTTTGGCCTGGCCCTTCTTTTAGATTGGAATGAAAACTGACCTTTTCCAATCCTGTGGCCAATGCTGAGTTTTCCAAATTGTTGGCATATTGAATGCAGCACTTTAACAGCACCATCTTTTAAGATTTGAAGTAGCTTTATTACAATATTATTAACCATATTTCTCATGCTTTACATTTCATCTCCCTGACTTATTTATTTAATAATAGAGTTTGTGTCTCTTAGTCCCCTTTACCTATCCCTTTTAGTATTCTCCTCTCAGGCAGTTACCCTTTGTTTTCTATATCTGAGTATGTTTTCATTTTGTTTTGTATTTTTTATATTTCACATATAAGTGAGATCATATGGGATTTGTCTGACTTACTTCACTTAGCATAATACATTCTAGAATCATACACATTGTCCTAAATAGCAAGATTTCCTTTTTATTATTGCTGGGTAATATTCTGCTGTGCATATATATCTATATATACTAGATATAGCAGACACACTGAAACCATAATCACAGAAAACTAGTCAATCTAATCACACTAGGACCACAGCCTTGTCTAACTCAATGAAACTAAGCCATGCCCTGTGGGGCCACCCAAGACAGGCGGGTCATGGTGGAGAGGTCTGACACCACGTGGTGCACTGGAGAAGGGAATGGCAAACCACTTCAGTATTCTTGCCTTCAGAACCGCATGAACACTATGAAAAGGCAAAATGATAGGATACTGAAAGAGGAACTCCCCAGGTCAGTAGGTGCCCAATATGCTACTGGAGATCAGTGGAGAAATAACTCCAGAAAGAATTAAGGGATGGAGCCAAAGCAAAAACAATACCCAGTTGTGGATGTGACTGGTGAGAGAAGCAAGGTCCGATGCTGTAAACAGCAATATTGCTTAGGAACCTGGAATGTCAGGTCCATGAATCAGGGCAAATTGGAAGTGGTCAAACAGGATATGGCAAGAGTGAACATCGACATTCTAGGAATCAGAGAACTAAAATGGACTGGAATGGGTGAATTTAACTCAGATGACCATTGTATCTACTACTGTGGGCAAGAATCCCTCAGAAGAACTGGAGTAGCCATCATGGTCAACAAAAGAGTCCAAAATGCAGTACTTAGATGCAATCTCATAAACGACAGAATGATCTCTGTTCATTTCCAAGGCAAACCATTCAATATCACAGTAATCCAAGTCTATGCCCCAACCAGTAATGCTGAAGAAGCCGAAGTTGAATGGTTCTATGAAGACCTACAAGACCTTTTAGAACTAACACGCCAAAAAGATGTCCTTTTCATTATAGGAGACTGGAATGCAAAAGTAGGAAGTCAAGAAACACCTGGAGAAACAGGCATATTTGGCCTTGGAATACGGAATGAAGCAGGGCAAAAACTAACAGAGTTTTGCCAAGAAAATGCACTGGTCATAGCAAACACCCTCTTCCAACAACACAAGAGAAGACTCTACACATGGACATCACCAGATGGTCAACACCGAAATCAGATTGATTATATTCTTTGCAGCCAAAGATGGAGAAGCTCTATACAGTCAACAGAAACAAGACCAGGAGCTGACTGTGGCTCAGATCATGAATTCCTTATTGCCAAATTCAGTCTTAAATTGAAGAAAGTAGGGAAAACCACTAGACCATTCAGGTGTCATGAATGGTCTAAATCAAATCCCTTATGATTATAAAGTGGAAGTGAGAAATAGATTTAAGGGATTAGATCTGAGAGACAGAGTGCCTGATGAACTACGGACGGAGGTTCGTGACATTGTACAGGAGACAGGGATCAAGACCATCCCCATGGAAAAGAAATGCAAAAACGCAAAATGGCTGTCTGAGGAGGCCTTAAAAATAGCTGTGGAAAGAAGAGAAGTGAAAAGCAAAGGAGAAAAGGAAAGATATAAACGTCTGAATGCAGAGTTCCAAAGAATAGGAAGGAGAGATAAGAAACCCTTCCTCAGTGATCAATGCATAGAAATAGAGGAAAACAACAGAATGGGAAGGAATAGAGATCTCTTCAAGAAAATTAGAGATACCAAGGGAACATTTCATACAAAGATGGGCTCGATAAAGGACAGAAATGGTATGGACCTAACAGAAGCAGAAGATATTAAGAAGAGGTGGCAAGAATAATTGTACAAAAAAGTCTTCATGACCAAGATAATCATGATGGTGTGATCACTCACCTAGAGCCAGACATCTTGGAATGGGAAGTCAAATGGGCCTTTGAAAGCATCACTACGAACAAAGCTAGTGGAGGTGATGGAATTCCAGTGGAGCTATTTCCAATCCTGAAAGATGATGCTGTGAAAGTGCTGCACTCAATATGCCAGCAAATTTGGAAAACTCAGCAGTGGCCACGGGACTGGAAAAGGTCAGTTTTCATTCCAATCCCAAAGAAAGGCAATGCCAAAGAATGCTCAAACTACTGCACAATTGCACTCATCTCACACGCTAGTAAAGTAATGCCCAAAATTCTCCAAGCCAGCCTTCAGCAATACATGAACCATGAATTCCCAGTTGTTCAAGCTGGTTTTAGAAAGGGCAGAGGAACCAGAGATCAAATTGCCAACATCTGCTGGATCATGGAAAAAGCAAGAGAGTTCCAGAAAAACATCTATTTCTGCTTTATTGACTATGCCAAAGCCTTTGACTGTGTGGATCACAATAAACTGTGGAAATTCTGAAACAGATGGGAATACCAGACCACCTGACCTGCCTCTTGAGAAATTTGTATGCAGGTCAGGAAGCAACACTTAGAACTGGACATGGAACAACAGACTGGTTCCAAATAGGAAAAGGAGTACGTCAAGGCTGTATATTGTCACCCTGCTTGTTTAACTTCTATGCAGAGTACATCATGAGAAACACTGGACTGGAAGAAGCACAAGCTGGAATCAAGATTGCAGGGAGAAATATCAATAACCTCAGATATGCAGATGACACCACCCTTATGGCAGAAAGTGAAGAGGAACTGAAAAGCCTCTTGATGAAAGTGAAAGTGGAAAGTGAAAAAGTTGGCTTAAAGTTCAACATTCAGAAAACGAAGATCATGGCATCCGGTCCCATCACTTCATGGGAACTATATGGGGAAACAGTGGAAACAGTGTCAGACTTTATTTTTCTGGGCTCCAAAATCACTGCAGATGGTGACTGCAGCCATGAAATACACTTACTCCTTGGAAGAAAAGTTATGACCAACCTAGATAGGATATTCAAAAGCAGAGACATTACTTTGCCAACAAAGGTTCGTCTAGTCAAGGCTATGGTTTTTCCTGTGGTCATGTATGGATGTGAGAGTTTGACTGTGAAGAAGGCTGAGCACTGAAGAATTGATGCTTTTGAACTGTGGTGTTGGAGAAGACTCTTGAGAGTCCCTTGGACTGCAAGGAGATCCAACCAGTCCATTCTGAAGGAGATCAGCCCTGGGATTTCTTTAGAAGGAATGATGCTAAAGCGGAAACTCCAGTACTTTGACCACCTCATGCGAAGAGTTGACTTATTAGAAATGACTCTGATGCTGGTAGGGATTGGGGGCAGGACGAGAAGGGGACAATAGTGGGTGAGTTGGCTGGATGGCATCATAGACTCGATGGATGTGAGTCTGAGTGAACTCCGTGAGTTGGTGTTGGATAGGGAGGCCTGGCGTGCTGCGATTCATGGGGTCGCAAAGAGTCAGACACGACTGAGTGCCTGAACTGACTGATACTAGATATTTATTTGTTCATGTATAGGTACATGCTTTGGTTGCGTTCATATCTTGGCTATTGTAAGTAATGCTGCAATGGACATTGGTCGACATGTATCTTTCAAATTAGGGATTTATTTTTCCCTGGGTGTATGGCATCCAGTCCCATTACTTCATGCTAAATCTATAGGGGGATAATGGAAACAGTTACAGACTATTTTCTTGAGCTCCAAAATCACTGTGATCAGTGACTGCAGCCACAAAATTAAAAGACACTTGTTCCTTGGAGTAAAAACTATGACAAATCTAGCGAGCATATTAAAAAGCAGAGACATTACTTTGCTGCAAAGTTTTGTATAGTGAAAGCTATGGTTTTTCCAGTAGTTATGTATGGATGTGAGCGTTGAGCCATAAAGAATGCTGAGCACTGAAGAACTGATGCTTTTGAACTGTGGTGTTGGAGGAGACTCTTGAGAGTCCCTTGGACTACATGGAGATCAAACCAGTAAATCCTAAAGGATATCAACCCAAAATATTCATTGGAAAGACTAATGCTGAAGCTCCAGTACTTTGGCCACCTGATGTGACTGACTCACTGGAAAAGACCATGATTCTGGGAAAGATTGAAGGCAGGAAAAAGGGATGACATATGAGATGGTTGGATTGCATCACTCTCAATGGACATGAGTTTGAACAAACTCTGGGAGATGGTGGAGGACAGGGAAGCCTGGCGTGCTGCAGTCCACGGGGTCACAAAGAGTCAGAGATGACTTACTGACTAAACAATATACCCAGAAGTGAAATGGGTGATCATATGATAGTTCTACTTTTAAGTTTTTGAGTAACCTCCATGCTGTTTTTCATAGTGGCTGTGCTAATTTACATTTCCACCCACAGTGCATAAGAGTTCCCTTCACATCTTTGCCAAAACTTGATGTGTTATCATTTTGGTGATAGACATTCTGATAGGTATGATATCTCATTGTGTTTTTTATTTACATTTCTCTGATAGTGATGTTGAGTATCTTTTCATGTGCCTTTTGACTATTTGAATGTCTTCTTTGAAAAACATCTATTCAAGTACTCCACTCATTTCTTTATCAGGTTTTTTGTATGATGATGAGCTATGGATGTTCTTTGGGTACTTGGAATATTAGCCCCTATCAAGTACATAGTTTGCAAATATCTTCTCCCATTCAGTAGGCTACCTTTTTGTTTTGTTGATAGTTTCTTTCACTATGCAAAATGTCTTTAGTTTGTTGTATTATTTGTTGAGTTTTGCTTTTGTTTCTCTTGTTTGAAGAGACAGATCTGAAAGAATTTTGTTAAGATTGTTATCAGAGAGCATACAGCCTATGTTTTCTTCTAAACATTTTATGTTTTTAGGTCTTACATTTGAGTATTTGATCCATTTTGAATTTATTTTTTATATAGTGTGAATAAGCAGTCCAGTTTGATAATTTTGCATGTAACTGTCTAGTTTTCTCAATGCCATTTATTGTAGAGGTATTTTCCATATTGTATATTCTTGCCTTCTTTGTCATAGACTAATTCATCATATAAGCATGGATTTATTTTTTGACACTCTGTTCTATTCCATTGACCTCTATGTCTGTTTTTGTGCCAGCACCGTACTGTTTTGATTACTATAGTATAATTTGAAATAAAGGAACATAACATTCTACTGCTTTACTCTTTTTTCTCAAGATTGTTTTGGCTATTCATGAACTTTTGCATTTACACATAATTTTTAGAATTTTTTGTTCTCATTCTGTGAAAGAAGCCCTTGGTATTTTGACAGAGATTACATTGAATTGTAGATCACCCTGATGAGTGTGGTCATTTTAACAGTATTGATTCTTTTATTCCGTTAAAACAGTTTACTTTTTCTTTCGCTTGTATTATCAGTTTTTTTTAACTTCTCAAATTGAGACTTAAATTGAAGAAAGTAGGGAAAACCACTAGACCATTCAGGTATGACCTAAATCAAATCCCTTATGATTATACAGTGGAAGTGACAAATAGATTTAAGGGCCCAGATCTGATAGATAGAGTGCCTGATGAACTATGGAATGAGGTTCGTGACATTGTACAGGAGACAGGGATCAAGACCACCCCCATGGAAAAGAAATGCAAAAAAGCAAAATGGCTGTCTGGGGAGGCCTTACAAATAGCTGTGAAAAGAAGAGAAGCAAAAAGGTAAAGGAGAAAAGGAAAGATATAAACATCTGAATGCAGAGTTCCAAAGAATAGCAAGAAGAGATAAGAAAGCCTTCTTCAGCAATCAATGCAAAGAAATAGAGGAAAACAACAGAATGGGAAAGACTAGGGATCTCTTAAAAAACATCAGAGATACCAAAGGAACATTTCATGCAGAGATGGGCTCGATAAAGGACAGAAATGGTATGGGCCTAATAGAAGCAGAAGATATTAAGAAGAGGTGGCAAGAATACACAGAAGAACTGTACAAAAAAGATCTTCACGACCCAGATAATCATGATGGTGTGATCACTCACCTAGAGCCAGACATTCTAGAACGGGAAGTCAAGTGGACCTTAGAAAGCATCACTACGAACAAAGCTAGTGGAGGTGATGGAATTCCAGTTGAGCTATTCCAAATCCTGAAAGATGATTCTGTGAAAGTGCTGCACTCAATATGCCAGCAAATTTGGAAAACTCAGCAGTGGCCACAGGACTGGAAAAGGTCAATTTTCGTTCCAATCCCAAAGAAAAGCAATGCCAAAGAATGCTCAAACTACCGTACAATTGCACTCATCTCACACGCTAGTAAAGTAATGCTCAAAATTCTCCAAGCCAGGCTTCAGCAATATGTGAATTGTGAACTTCCTGATGTTCAAGCTGGTTTTAGAAGAGGCAGAGGAACCAGAGATCAAATTTCCAACATCCGCTGGATCATGGAAAAAGCGAGAGAGTTCCAGAAAAACATCTATTTCTTCTTTATTGACTATGCCAAAGCCTTTGACTGTGTGGATCACAATAAACTGTAGATAATTCTGAAAGAGATGGGAATACCAGACCACCTGACCTGCCTCTTGAGAAATTTGTATGCAGGTCAGGAAGCAACAGTTAGAACTGGACATGGAAAAACAGGCTGGTTCCAAATAGGAAAAGGAGTACGTCAAGGCTGTATATTGTCACCCTGTTTATTTAACTCGTATGCAGAGTACATCATGAGAAATGCTGGACTGGAAGAAACACAAGCTGGAATCAAGATTGCTGGGAGAAATATCAATAACCTCAGATATGCAGATGACACCACCCTTATGGCAGAAAGTGAAGAGGAACTCAAAAGCCTCTTGATGAAAGTGAAAGTGGAGAGTGAAAAAGTTGGCTTAAAGCTCAACATTCAGAAAATGAAGATCATGGCATCTGGTCCCATCACTTCATGGGAACTATATGGGGAAACAGTGGAAACAGTGTCAGACTTTATTTTTCTGGGCTCCAAAGTCACTACAGATGGTGATTGCAGCCATGAAATTAAAAGACGCTTACTCCTTGGAAGCAAAGTTAAGACCAACCTAGATAGCATATTCAAAAGCAGAGACATTACTTTGCCAACAAAGGTCCATCTAGTCAAGGCTATGGTTCTTCCTGTGGTCATGTATGGATGTGAGAGTTCGACTGTGAAGAAGGCTGAGTGCCGAAGAATTGATGCTTTTGAACTGTGGTGTTGGAGAAGACTCTTGAGAGTCCCTTGGACTGCAAGGAGATCCAACCAGTCCATTTGAAGGAGATCAGCCCTGGGATTTCTTTGGAAGGATTGATGCTGAAGCTGAAACTCCAGTACTTTGGCCACCTCATGAGCAGAGTTGACTTATTGGAAAAGACTCTGATGCTGGGAGGGATTGGGGGCAGGAGGAGAAGGGGAGGACAGAGGATGAGATGGCTGGATGGCATCACTGACTCGATGGACATGAACCTGGGTGAACTCTGGGAGTTGGTGATGGACAGGGAGGCCTGGTGTGCTGTGATTCATGGGGTCACAAAGAGTCGGACACGACTGAGCGACTGATCTGATCTGGTCTGATCTGAAGAATACAAGTCTTTTACTTCTTTAATTATACCTATTACTAAATATTTATTTAATTCTTTTTGAGGCGGTTGTAAATAGGATTTCATTTTCCTAATTTCTTTTTCTGATAGCTTTTTTTAGAGTATATAAATACCATATATTTCTAAATACTAAATTTGTATCCTGCAAGTTTACTGAACTTGTTTATTAGCTCTGACAATGTTTTTTTTTTTTGCATCTTTAGGATGTTCGATTTGATGTGGACATGAGTTTGAGCAAGCTCCAGGAGTTGGTGATGGACAGGGAAACCTGGCATGCTGCAGTCCACGTGGTTGCAAAGAGTCAGACACAACTGAACAACTGAACTGAAAGTTTCAAATATCCTGTGTATAGTATGTCATCTGCAGATGTTGACTGTTTATATATTCCTTTCCAATTTGGATTCCTTTTTTTTTTTCTTGTCTGAATGCTATGGTGGAGACTTCCAAAACTATACTGAATAGAAATGGTCAACCTTCACATTCTTATATTGTTCGTGATCTCAGAGGAAATACTATCATCTTTTTACCATTGAGCATGACATTGACTGTGTATGATCCTTTCCATGCATTGTTGAATTTCGTTTGCTAATATTTTATTGATATTTTTTGCCTCTATGTTCCTCAGTGATATAACTCTGGTTTTTCACAATGTCTCTGTCTGGTTTTGGTTCCAGGGTGATGCTGGTCTTGTAGAATGATTTCAGCAGTGTTTCTTCCTCTTAAGTAGTTTGAAATCATTTGAAAAGGGCAAGTATTAACTTTGCTTTAAGTGTTTTGAAGAATTCACCTGTGAAGACCTCAATTCTGGACTTTTGTTTGCTGGGAGTTTTATTATTATTGATTCAATTTCATTAATGATGATTGGTCTGTTCATATTTTCTATTTCTTCTTGAATCAATCTGGGGTGATGGTACCTTTGTAGGAAGTTATCCCTTTCTTCCAGGTTGTCCATTTTGTTGGTGTATAACTGTTCATAGTGATTTCAAATGATTATTTGTATTTCTATGGTATTGATTGTTATTTCTTTCATTTGTGATTCTCTTGATTTGGGCTCTCTTTTTCCCTTCATGAATCTGGCCAAATTATGTTCTATTTTGTTTCTCTTTTCAAAGAACCAGCTCTTAGTTTTCCTTGACATTTTGTGTTTTTTTTTTCAGTCATTATTTCATTTATGTCTGTTGTAATCTTTATTTCCTTCTACTAATGTTGAGTTTTGTTTATTCCTTTTTTTTTTTTTTTAGTTTCTTTAGGTGATTATTTGAGACGTTTTTGATCCTGAGGTAAATTTTTATTACTATGGACTTCCCTCTTAGAACTGCTTTTTCTGTGTCTGATAGATTTTGGATTGTTGTGTTTTTTTTGTCATATGTCTTCAGGTGTGTTTTTTCTTTTTGATGTCTTCAGTAAACCATGGGTTGCTTAGCAGTATATTGTTTAGCCTCCCCGTGTTTGCCTGTTTTTTCTTGTAGCTGATTTCTAGTTTCATTATTCAGTTCAGTTCAGTTCAGTCACTAAGTTGTGTCCTACTCTTTGTGACCCCATGAATCGCAGCACACCAGGCCTCCCTGTCCATCACCAACTTCCAGAGTTCACTCAAACTTACGTCCATTGAGTTGGTGATGAAATCCAGCCATCTCATCCTCTGTCATCCCCTTCAGTTCAGTTCAGTCGCTCAGTCATGTCCGACTCTTTGCAACCCCATGAATCACAGCACACCAGGCCTCCCTGTCCATCACCAACTCCCGGAGTTCACTCAGACTCACATCCATCAAGTCAGTGATGCCATCCAGCCATCTTATCTTCTGTCGTCCCCTTCTCCTCCTGCTCCCAATCCCTCCCAGCATCAGAGTCATTTCTAATAAGTCAACTCTTCACATGAGGTAGCCGAAGTACTGGAGTTTCAGCTTTAGCATCAGTCCTTCCGAAGAAATCCCAGGGCTGATCTCCTTCAAATGGACTGGTTGGATCTCCTTGCAGTCCAAGGGACTCTCAAGAGTCTTCTCCAACACCACAGTTCAAAAGCATCAATTCTTTGGCATTCAGCTTTCTTCACAGTCCAATTCTCACATTCATACATGACCACTGGAAAAACCATAGCCTTGACTAGACGAACCTTTGTTGGCAAAGTAATGTCTCTGCTTTTGAATATGCTATCTAGGTTGGTCTTAACTTTTCTTCCAAGGAGTAAGTGTCTTTTAATTTCATGGCTGCAGTCACCATCTGCAGTGATTTTGGAGCTCAAAGAAATTAAGTCTGACACTGTTTCCACTGTTTCCCCATCTATTTCCCATGAAGTGATGGGACCAGATACCACGATCTTAGTTTTCTGAATGTTGAGTTTTAAGCCAACTTTTTCACTCTCTTTCACTTTCATCAAGAGACCCCTTAGTGTGGTCTAAAAATATGGTTGATATCTCTTTCTTCTTGAATATATTGTGACCTTTTTTGTGGCCTAGAATGTGATCTATGATTAAAAATGTTCCAAGTACGCTTAAAGAGAATGTGTATTCTTCTATTTTTGGATGAAATATTCTTTATGTATCTATTAATTCTATCTGTTTTAATTTTTCATTTAAAGCCAGTGTTTCTTTATTGATTTTTGTGTCTGGATAATTTATCCATTGATGTAAGCAGAGTGTTAAAGTCCCCTACTATTATTGTGGTACTGTCAATTTCTTTATTTATGTTTGCTAATAATTGTTTAATGCACTTAAGTGCTTCTGTGGATGCTTATATATTTGTGATTATTATACCTTTTTTGGATTAATTCTAAAATGTTAATGTTCTACTTTGTCTTTGTTTTAAAGTCTATATTGTCTGATATAAATATTGCTACACCATTTATATGGACTATTTTTTTCCATTCCCTCCCTTCATATTCCTCAGATAATTTTGTCTTTTTAAAAATTTTCTAACTCTCTTGAATTTCTCAGTATGTTCATCCATTTTACTCCTGAGTTCAGAGAACATCTTTATGATCAATATCTTCAACTTTTTATTGGGTACATTGTTCATGTTTCTTTCATTTACTTATTTTTCTAAAGTTTTGTCTTAGCCCTCTGGAACTTATTTCTCCATCTCCTTGTTTTGCCTGTTTTCTGTTTTAATTTTTTTCTGTGTATTAGTAAGTTGGTTACATTTCCTGATCATGAAAAAGTGTCCTTATGGAGGAGATACTGTAGGTGGCCCAGTAGCACACCTACGGGTCACCAGTGTTGTGTGCTCTAGTGGTGCCCTCTCTATGCCTGCATGGGTCCTTCTGTTGAGGCAAAGCTGACTATGTGGGTATCCTGGTAGGCATGGCTGGTCCCTATGTGGTTAGCTATGAGGCTGTGCCTTGTATGATGGCTAAATGCCCACTGGAGGCTAAGGGAGATTTCCTGAGAGGTTGGCTGTGTGGCCTGGGGCAGTATGAGGCTGGTGTTGGCCTGTTGGTGGACCGATTACTCTCCAGCATTAGTAGTTCTAGAGAGAAGATTCCAAAATGGCATTTCCTAATGCCAGTGTTATGACAGAATCAGTTCAATTCAGTTGCTCCATCGTGTTTGACTCTTTGTGACCCCATGGACCACAGCATGCCAGGGCTCCTTCACCAACTCCCAGAGTTTACCCAAACTCATGTCCATTGAGTCAGTGATGCCATCCAACCATCTCATCCTTTGTTGTCCCCTTTTCATCCTGCCTTCAATCTTTTCCAGCATCAGTGCCTTTTCAAATGAGTCAGCTCCTTACATCAGGTGGCCAAAGTATTGGAGTTCTGCTTCAACATCAGTTCTTCCAATGAACACTCAGGACTGATCTCCTTTAGGATGGACTGGTTAGAACTCCTTGCAGTCCAAGGGACTCTCAAGAGTCTTCTCCAATACTACAGTTCAAAAGCATCAATTCTTTTGTGCTCAGCTTTCTTTACAGTCCAACTATCACATCCATACATAACTATTAGAAAACCATAGCCTTGACTAGATGGACTTTTGTTGGCAGAGAAATGTCTCTGCTTTTTAATATGTGGTCTAGTCTGGTCATAACTTTCCTTCCAAGGAGCAAACATTTTTTAATTTCATGGCTGCAGACACCATCTGCAGTGATTTTGGAGCCCCAACCAATAAAGTCAGACACAGTTTCCACTGTTTCCCCATCTATTTCGCATGAAATGATGGGACTGGATGCCATGATCTTAGTTTTCTGAATTTGAGTTTTAAGCAAACTTTTTCACTCTCCTCTTTCACTTTCATCAAGAGGTTCTTTAGTTCTTCTTCACTTAGTGCCATAAGGGTGGTGTCATCTGCATATCTGAGGTTATTGATATTTATCCCGGCAATCTTGATTCCAGCTTATGCTTCATCTAGCCCAGAATTTCTCATGATGTATTCTGCATATAAGTTAAATAAGCAGGGTGACAATATACAGCCTTGACATACTCTGTTTCCTATTTGGAACCAGTCTGTTGTTCCATGTTCAGTTCTAACTCATGCTACCTGACATGCATACATATTTCTCAAGAGTCAGGTCAGGTTGTCTCATATTCCCATCTCTTTCAGAATTTTCCACAGTTTATTGTGATCCACACAGTCAAAGACTTTGGCATAGTCAATAAAACAGAAATAGATGTTTTTCTGGAACTGTCTTGCTTCTTTTTCGATGATCCAGTGGATGTTGGCAATTTGATCTCTGGTTCCTCTGCCTTTTCTAAAACCAGCTTGAACATTTGTGCCGGGAGCCACCACAGGAGGTCCAACCCATGACAGGGTCATGTGGAAGAGCCATGATGAACAAGGCGGATCATGGCTTGAGAGATTCCCTGGGTCTGCTCCAGCATCTACCCCAAAACCAGAACCTGTCTGTCTTACTATTTTGTGCCTTTCACCAACTCTTCTGACATTAACAGGGGGCTATCCCCGACCACCTTTCTCTGGAAAAAGTCAAGTTAGGGCTTTAGTTAATAAGTCTCCTGGGCATGAAAGGAATATTTCTATTTTAACCCCTCTGTTGTCTTTCTAGCTTGCCTGACAGGTTTTATCCATACTCTTACAATTAACACACATGATTGTTCACAACTCCCCAACCTTGAAAGGCACAGGAAGCCAAACATTCTAAGAGTCCTAATGAGCATAGAGTCCTTTAAGGGATGAAAAATTATGAGAATAGATAGTACTGGTAAAGGGCTTCATTATTGGGCCAATGCTTGCTGCCAAGTGCCCATATCCTTTATCCGTTGTGCGTCTGGAAGTGCATTAGTTAACATAGTTGGAATGTAAAAAAAATAAGCAGTAGCCTTGGAATTAACCACATCAGACCTTTGAGCTAATTGGTTCTTTCTTTGTTGTGACCCCCTGCACCTTTGCTCCATGAGAATGTAACTCTGTTTAGTACTTTCTGAGGCTGGGAGAAATAAAGAAGAAACACTTTAAGGGAAAACAAGTTTTCTGGCTGATTAGCCTTTATCAAAAAAGGGTCATAAAATGTCCACAGGCCTCCAAGGCCAGAAGATATTGTACACAACATTGTTTATAGGAAAGGTATGCAGAAAAAGTCCTGATTTCGATAAAGACAAAACAGATGTAATGTTTGGGCTGACTCTGTATGACTTTGCATCTTTCATTTCCCTCTATGTACAAGTCAATGTATGAAAGTTCCTTTTGAAAATAAAGTTATGGACCCTTGCTCACCGAAGCTTGGTCTCCCCATGTCATTATTTTTTTCCTTTTCCCTCCTTTTCTCTCTCTGTTCTTCTTTCAGGATGACTCCTTGGGGCACAGGGGCTCTCTGAGTTCACTTTTTGGCTTGGGCTTCTAAGACCCGATCGGGAAGGCACCCTGCGTCTTCACCAGGGAGGGGGCGTCCTGCTTCCTCACCCCACCGAGAGGGCGCCTGCAGCCTCCGTGAACAGAGCAAGTTCCGTGCCAGGAGCTTTATTGGCTTTCTGTGTTAATCAAGGAAGATCAAGCCTCTCTCTCTCTGCTTTTCTATCCTTTCGCCTAGGCTGTCATCCTGAGGGTGCCCCTGGATCCTGCTAGGGCTGGACCCCAGCACATTTGGAAGTTCATGGTTCACATATTCCTAAAGCCTGGTATGGAGAATTTTGAGCATTACTTTACTAGCGTGTGAGATGAGTGCAATTGTATGGTAGTTTGAGTATTCTTTGGCATTGCTTTTCTTTGGGATTCGAATGAGAACTGACCTTTTCCAGTCCTGTGGCCACTGTTGAGTCTTCCAAATTTGCTAGCATATTGAGTGTGGCACTTTCACAGCATCATCTTTCAGGATTTGGAATAGCTCAACTGGAATTCCATCACCTCCACTAGCTTTGTTTGTACTGATGCTTCCTAAGGCTCATTTGACTTCACATTCCAGCATGTCTGACTCAGTGAGTGATTGTACCATCGTGATTATCTGCATCATAAAGATCTTTTTTGTATAGTTCTTCTGTGTATTCTTGCCACTTCTTAATATCTTCTGCTTTTGTTAGGTCCATACCATTTCTGTCCTTTATTGAGCCCATCTTTGCATTAAATGTTCCCCTTGTATCTCTAATTTTCTTGAAGAGCTCTCTAGTCTTTCCCATTCTATTGTTTTCCTCTATTTTTTTTTTTTGCACTGACCATGTCCAAGGGAAACCTCAGTAAGACTGTAGGTGCTGGGAGAAGGCATCAGAGGGCAGACAGACTGAAACCACAATCACAGAAAACTAACCAATCTAATCACATGGATCACAGCCTTGTCGAACTCAATGAAACTAAGCCATGCCATGTAGGGGCACCCAAGATGGACAGGTCATGGTGGAGAGTTCTGACAAAATGTGGTCCACTGGAGAAGGGAATGGCAAACCACTTCAGTATTCTTGCCTTCAGAACCCCAGGGAGAGTAGGAAAAGGCAAAAAGATAAAATACTGAAAGATGAACTCCCCAGGTCAGTAGGTGTCCAATATGCTACTGGAGATCAGTGGAGAAATAACTCCAGAAAGAATGAAGAGATGGAGCCAAAGCAAAAACAACACCCAGTTGTGGGTGTGACTGGTGATAGAAGCAAGGTCCGATGCTTTAAGGAGCAATATTGCACAGGAGCCTGGAATATTAGGTCCATGAATCAAGGAAAATTGGAAGTGGTCAAACAGGAGATGGCAAGAATGAACATGGACATTTTAGGAATCAGTGAACTAAAATGGCCTGGAATGGCTGAATTTAACTCAATGACCATTGTATCTACTATTGTGAGCAAGAATCCCTTAGAAAAAATGGAATAGCCATCATAGTCAACAAAAGAGTCTGAAATGCAGTACTTGGATGCAATCTCAAAAACAAGAGAATGTTCTCTGTTCGTTTCCAAGGCAAACCATTCAATATCACAGTAATCCAAGCCTATGCCTCAACCAGTAATGCTGAAGAAGTTGAAGTTGAATGGTTCTAGGAAGACCTACAAGACCTTTTAGAACTAAAACCCCAAAAGGTGTCCTTTTCATTATAGGGGACTGGAATGCAAAAGTAGGAAGTCAAGAAACATCTGGAGTAACAGGCAAATTTGGCCTTAGAGTACAAAATGAAGCATGACAAAGGCTAATAGAGTTTTGCCAAGAGAACGCACTGGTTATAGCAAACACCCTCGTCCAACAACACAAGAGAAGACTCTACACATGGACATCACCAGATGGTCAGAGATGATTATATTCTTTGCTGCCAGAGATGGAGAAGCTCTATAGAGTCAGCAAAAACAAGACCAGGAGCTGACTGTGTCTCAGATCATGAACTCCTTATTGCCAAATTCAGACTTAAATGGAAGAAAGTGGGGAAAACCACTAGACCATTCAGGTATGACCTAAATAAAATATCTTATGACTATACAGTGGAAATTAGAAATAGATTGAAGGGACTAGATCTGATACAGTGCCTGATGAACTATGCACAGAGGTTCATGACATTGTACAGGAGGCAGTGGTCAAGACCATCCCTAAGAAAAGGAAATGCAAAAAACAAAATGGCTATCTGAGGAGGACTTACAAATAGCTGTGAAAAGAAAAGAAGTGAAAAGCAAAGGAGAAAAGGAAAGATATAAACATCTGAATGCAGAGTTCCAAAGAATAGGAAGGAGTGATAAGAAAGCCTTCCTCAGTGATCAATGCAAAGAAATAGAGGAAAACGATAGAATGGGAATGTCTAGAGTCTCTTCAAGAAAATTAGAGATACCAAAGGACCATTTCATAACAGAATGAGCTCCCCCAAATGACTGTGGCCAACATCTCTCCCCAGGGGTATCCTAGTTACCTTCTGCCTCTCTGAAAGATTCTCCAATGCTAGTAAGTGGGTCTGGTCTATGGTCTATTCAGACTTCTGCAACTGAACTTGGACTCAGAACATATGAGATTTTGATTGAACCCTTGAAGTGTGGAGTCTCTGTTTCCTATGGCTCCCTGGCTCTCCCAAACTTAAGTGCTACTACTTTTCATATCCAGACATTTGGGGGCTAATATTCCTGGTGCAGGAATGCCCCCCCCCCAACACACACACCCAGTCTTGGATATGTGATATACAGCTCAGATAACTTGCTTCTTGGGGAGGACCTCTATGGTTATAATATTCTACCATTTGTGGATCACTGACATTTGAGTCTGTGTTCTGACTACTTTGCAGTTTGGCCCTTCCTTCCCATCTTGCCACATCTCCTTTTTTGTGTGTCTTTCATTGTGGAAAATCTTTTCTACTTGTCTTCAGGTCATTGTCATAGATGGTGCTGTAAGCACGCTTTGACAATACAGAGTTTAGGGACACTGACCCTCTGTTTAGTCAAAAGTCTGGGTATCACTTTCTAGCTGGTCCTCTGTATCTACAGTTCCATATCCAATCATGAATTATGTAGTAATAGTATGTTTTTAGTGAAATAAAAGTTGTGTATAAGTGGACCCATGCAGTTTACACCTGTGTTATTCAAGGATTCACAGTGGTTGTAATTTGATATATGTGTGAGAGGAGGTGAGTCCAGATTCTCTCTGTTGCACCATCCTGACCTCATCTGAGGCAAAACCACATTAGCATTTTTGGGTACTACATGACACAATTGTCTTACAATGATCTTAAAAGGGAAAAAATGTTTAGACATTTTTCAATATGTTCTATCAGAAAGTTTGCAATTCTCATGCTATATATAATTTTTGTTTTAGTGTAATGTAAGATTTTAAATTATTTAAAAAAATATTTGGGGCAACTTCATTATTTTAATTTCTAGGCTTGATTTAATTCATGTGTTTGTGTTGTTGATGATTTAAATGTAAGAGTTAGAGAAGAGAATAGTGAGGTTGGAAAACTCATTGTGAAGGCAACAGATGACTAAGGAAGCAGGCTGATAACCCTTATGGAAACTAGTCTTTTTCTCTTGCTCATAAGCTTCTGATAGACACGGCTGGTAAGATGAGCCTCTAAGAGTGGTTTGGCTCCTGTCTTTGGTCCCTCTCTGTTTGGAGGGCATTTCCAGGTCCAGGTGAGCATTGCATTCCTCACTGTGGGTTCTCTATTTGGGTTGACACTATAAGGACACGTGTTGGTTTTCTAAACACAAATAGAACAGGAATATGCCCACCCCTTTGTCTTAGAAGAATTTCCCCTTTAGAGCTGGGTGGTGACCTCACTGATCTTGAATCAGAGCCACCTTGCCTCTTTCTCCACACTCCATATGCTGGTGCTCCAGGTGTCCACCTTGGGAAAGAATAAGAGATGATACACCTGAATGGTAAACATGATCTTTCTGGCTTGATACCTTAAAACATGATTGTGTTCTTAGAAATCCAGGATTCAATACAAGGGCTTTCAGAATCCTACTCTGTGACTTACTCTAAGTACTTTTATTAACAAACGACTAAAAACTCACATTTAATCTTTCTTAAGACATTTAAGGCATTTAAATTTTAAACTCCGTCTTATCACAACACTCTGGAATTATTTTCTGAAATTGGGATTTATAGATGAAAGTTCATGTTATGTCAGCACATCAAATATCTCATAAGATTTTAAGTCATCCTCAAGATGACTAAGTTCTAACTCTACTTGGGTTTCTAATTAGTTCCTGATGCAGGTAGTGGGGTGTGCTATGACTTCTGTGTGTTGTGAACAGATCTGATCTCTGAAAAGCTTGACATTTAATATAAAATAAAAACTCAAGTGTATAGAAAATATATTTCCTTGTTAAAAAAATAAATATATTTTATTTTGCAGGTCAATTTAAACTATTTTCATGAATGCAAAGTTCTACCCCACTTTTGCTGGAGCTGCTTCTAAGTTCTGGAGTACTTTTATAATCCACAGCATTATCACGTTGTCTACATAACTATTAGTTACTCTAGAATGAACAGAGGTGTCTTTGTTCTCCTGTGGTGTGTAGTCTGTGAGGATCATTTCTAAATGGTCCCTTGTTCCAGGGCTATAGTCTCATTTGAGGCTCGATTGGGGAAGGATACAATTCCAAGATCATGTGGTCATTGGTGACATCTGGTTCCTTGCATGTTTCAGGACTGAGAGCCTCACTTAATCTGACTGTCATCTAGCTAATTTCTTTGCTTCTTGAGAACCTCTTGGTCCTATCTCCCTTTATGTGATGTATTATCCGTGAGAAACTCCAAGGACGGTTCTGACCATTCCCCATGCTTTCACAGCTGTCAGGAATAAAACTTCCTGCTTTGTGTCTTGATGCATTCTGGGCTTTCCTGGAAAGAAAACATGGATTTCCTGTGCTAGGATTTTCCCATCCCTTCTCTTGAACATGTAACGTGTTTCTGTTATCTTCATTTCCTCTGAACTAAGCTGCAGATGCAGGACCTTGTTTTATCCACAACCCACACTGCACACCCATTCCTTTCTTCTGAACATTCTTCTTTTCTTTTCCTCTGGTGCAAGCAAATTCTGTCTTGTGTCTGGTTACTGGGGCTCTGAGCAGAAAGACGTGCTTTTTGTCATAATGTAAATCTGCCATTCATACTCTAAGATGTATTTATTCTCCTGAGATCTAGGCTTTTAAATTTCAAAGCCAAAATGTGATGTTTTTGTTTTATCTTGTTTTCTGATGTTTCAACACTTTTATGAGTGAACAACTCAGAGAATGCTCTGGAGCCTGTCTAGATGAAAAAAAAATACTTAAATATATTGGCTAATCTATCAAGCTATTACTCTGCTGCCAATATTTTATGGATATATCTGTGAGTGTCTGTGTCTGCATATATCTGCATATATAAAAATATATATAATTTTGAAAAATCTTCATGCGGCTTACCAATTCTACTAAGAATATAATATGATTTAAATATGTTTTTTTTCCTGAGTTCTTAAAATTCTATCTATGGTTGTCTTACCCAGAGAGATGAGAATGGCAAGACATATGCCAAAGTTATTATAAACTGTAATCATTTGATAATGTAACCAATATGTTTAATTTCACTTTTTTTTTTAACTAAAGAAGACAATATATTGCTTTAGTTTCTTTTTATTGAGGTATAGCTGATACACAGTATTTCAGGTATGTTGTTGTTCAGTCTATAAGTTGTGCCTGACTCTTTGTGACTCCATGAATTGCAACACACCAGGCTTCCCTGTCTTCCACTATCTCCTGGAATTTGCTCAAACTCATGTTCATTGAGTTGGTGATGCTATCCAATCATCTTATCCTCTGCTACCCACTTCTCCTTTTGCCTTCAACCTTTCTCAGCATCAGGGTCTTTTCTAATGAGTTGGGTCTTTTCTAATGAGTCAGCTCTTTGCATCAGGTGGCCAGAGGATAGGAGCTTCAGCTTCAGCATGGAAAATGAGGGCAATTTTCTGGTAGTTTGAATATTGTTCAAACATTGCCTTTCTTTGGGATTGGAATGAAAACTGACCTTTTCCAGTCCTGGGGCTGTTGCTGAGTTTTCCAAATTTGCTGGCACATTGAGTGCAGCATTTTTACTGCATCATCTTTTAGGATTTGAAATAGCTCAGCTGGAATTCCATCACCTCCACTAGCTTTGTTTGTAGTGATGCTTCCTAAAGCCCTCTTGACTTCACATTCCAGGATGTCTGGCTCTAGGTGAATGATCACACCACCATGGTTATTCCAGTCATTAAGACCTTTTTCGTATCATTCTTCTGTGTATTCTTGCCACCTCTTCTTACTCTCTTCTGCTTCTGTTAGGTCTATACCATTTCTGTCCTTTGTTGTGCACATCTTTGCATGAAATGTTTCCTTGATATTTCCAAATTTCTTGAAGAGATCTCTAGTTCTTTCCCATTCCATTGCTTTCCTCTATATCTTCACATTGATCATTGAAGAAGACCTTATTATCTCTCCTTGCTATTCTCTGTAATTCTGCATTCAGTTCGGTATATCTTTGCCTTTGTCCCTTGTTTTTCACTTCTCTCTTTTTTTCTCACCTATTTGTAAAGCCTCCTCAGACAGCCATTTTGAAATTTTCATTTCTTTTTCTTTGGGATGGTTTTGGTCACTGCCTCCTGTACAGTGTTATGAGCCTCTGTCTTGTACGAACCTGTCTTTCAGGTATTTATAAAAGCATTTCAGTTATATATATAACTTTTAAAAATTCTTATCCATTGTAGGTTATTATAAGATATTGAATATAATTCTCTGTGTTATACAGTAGGTCCTTTTTTATCTATTTTATACATGAGTTCAGTTCAGTTTAGTCGCTCAGTCGTGTCCGACTCTTTGTGACTCCATGAATTACAGCACGCCAGGCCTCCCTGTCCATTACCAGCTCCTGGAGTTCACGCAAACTCACGTCCATCAAGTTGGTGATGCCATCCAGCCATCCTCTGTCATCCCCTTCTCCTCCTGCCCCCAATCCCTCCCACCATCAGAGTCTTTTCCAATGAGTCAACTCTTCACATGAGGTGGCCAAAGTACTGGAGTTTCAGCTTCAGCATCAGTCCTTCCAATGAACACCCAGGACTGATCTCCTTTAGAATGGAGTGGTTGGATCTCCTTGCAGTCCAAGGAACTCTCAGGAGTCTTCTCCAACACCACAGTTCAAAAGCATCAATTCTTCGGTGCTCAGCTTTCTTCACAGTCCAACTCTCACATCCATACATGACCACAGGAAAAACCATAGCCTTAACTAGATGGACCTTTGTTGGCAAAGTAATATCTCTGTTTTTCAATATGCTATCTAGATTGGTTATAACTTTCCTTCCAAGGAGTAAGTGTCTTTTAGTTTCATGGCTGCAGTCACCATCTTCAGTGATTTTGGAGCCCAGAAAAATAAAGTCTGACACTGTTTCCACTTTTCCCATCTATTTCCCATGAAGTGATGGGACCAGATGCCATGATCTTCGTTTTCTGAATGTTGAGCTTTAAGCCAACTTTTTCACTCTCCTCTTTCACTTTCATCAAGAGGTTTTTTAGTTCCTCTTCACTTTCTGCCATAAGGGTGGTGTCATCTGCATATCTGCGTTTATTGATATTTCTCCCGGCAATCTTGATTCCAGCTTGTGCTTTTTCCAACCCAGTGTTTCTCATTATGTACTCTGCATATAAGTTAAATAAGCAGGGGAGTAGTGTGTATATGTTAATCTCAAATCTCCAATTTATACCTCCTACCTCTTCCTCCTAGAGTAATGAAAAATTTGTTTTCTATGTCTGTGAGTCTGCTTCTGCTTTGTAAATAGACTCATTTGTATTATTTTTTAGATTCCACATATAGGTGATATAAGTGATATCATACAGTTTTTTCTTTGTCTTGCTTCACTTAATATGATCATCTATAGGTCCAAGATGATATATCTTGAATATAAAATAATGACTGAGACAAAATATTGTTCATAGAATGGGAAATCTGTGTTTGTTTTCCTCCAGATTCTCTTCCCCTAATAATATGTAGAGACTCTGAAAATGCACACGAGTTTCACAAATCACTCCCACTTAATACCAGTCACTGCCATTGCCTGTTGAAGGTAATGGTAGAGCCACAATGCCCCTGAAAGCCAGTTCCCCAATGGTTGCTCTTGGGTTTGTTCACAATTGTCCATTACCAGGGTTGCCTAATTATGCCAGAGCCCTCTTACCATCCATAGCAAGGCTGCAATGTTCAACCTCCAACTGAGGTGTTAGAAGTCAGAGGGTCAATTCTTTCCATTCGTACACATCTGGTCATTTGTCAGTGACACATTTTCAGTTAAAAAAAAAAAAAATGGACCACAGAGAATTTTGGTATCAAACACGATACATCTGAGCATCTGATACATCTGATACATCTTCACATCTGAGCCTTCAAGCATCCATGGACTCTGCCTTCCTCTCCATCTCCAGACTTAACATATTATCTTTCTATAAGATTCATCACTTTCCAGAAGTGATCGACATTTCCTTCAGGTAAAATAAAGTGGCTGCTATATGTTATTACAGTTTGTCTTAGAGAAAAGATTAAGCAGTTGAAACAACAGAAGTTAGGCTTAATTTCTAATGATTATGTCTTGGGAGTAAAGGTGTCCAGGCAAAGTCAGTCTGAGTTCTAAACATCAAAATGAAGACAGGTGAGCTGATGGAATAGGGCCTTGACTTAAAAACAAATTTTTTTTAACTGGAGTGTAGTTGATTTACAATGTTGTGTTAGTTTCAGGTGAACAGCAAAGTGAGTCAGTTCTACATATACATATATCCACTGTTTTTCAGATTCTTTTTTCATATAGGTCATTACAGGGTACTGAGTAGAGCACTCTATGCTATACTGCAGGTCCTTATTTTATGTATGATGTGTATACATGTCAATCCCAGTCTCCCAATTTATCTCTCATCCCCTCTTCCCCCTTCATAACTGTAAGTTTGTTTTCTACATCTGTGACTCTGTTTTGTAAATAAGCTCATTTGTACCATTAAAAAAAAATTTGACATATAAGTGATATCCCATGGTATTTGTCCTTCCCTTCCTGACTTGCTCCACTCATTATGACAATCTCTAGGTCCATCTACATCTCTGAAAATAGCATTATTTCATTCCTTTTTATTGCTGAGTAATAAAATAGGCCATATTTTTGATGTTTGGAAATGCAGGAATGGAGTATTGTCCTGTGATGTGACCATAGGTTGTATGATGTTTTGAATCACATGGCTTGATGTGGATGGAGAACTGATGAGGAGCCTCATCATAGTCAAGTTCTGGTCCAAGAAGAGTCTTGACCTAATTACAGTCACCAACACCTCTGGTCATAGAGAAAGCCTGCACATGGTGACTAGTGGTTGGTGCTACTATCTCTTTTTCCATACTCTATGCTTTTCCAGTGGCTCAGCAGTAAAGAATCCACATTCCAATGCAGGAGATACAGGAGAGGAGGATTCAGTCCCTGAGTTGGAAAGGTCCCCTGGAAAAGGAAATGGCAACCCACTCCAGTATTCCTGTTTGTAGAATCCCATGAACAGAGGAGCCTGGAGGTCTGTAGGGTTGCAAGAGTTGGACACAACTGAGCACACACACACACACACACACACACACACACACACACACTACTAGTAGCCTCTGCTCTCATCAATATCTGAGAAGAGCTCCCAGTATGATCAGCTGATGTGTGAATAAGGGAGGCTTGTGATATGCTATTTGCGTGGATACTTAATTTCTTGAGGTAATTCCTGAGGTGTCAGGAGTAATATAATATTACTAGTTAACTGTGAAACCACATGACCCTTATTTATCACAATTTCCTTGAATTTGAACAAAATGCTAACTAAACTTTGGTGTCTTATGCTCTCCTCATTTTTTTTTTTTGCATTAAAAAAAATCAAGTTTCTTGAGGCATAGCTGATATACAATTAAATTCACCAATTTCAAGTGTATGGAGCAGGGAATTTTCACAAATGTATGGTTTTTCCAGTGGTCATGTATGGATGTGAGGGTTGGAATATAAAGAAAGCTGAGCACCGAAGAATTGATGCTTTTGAATTGTGATGTTGGAGAAGACTCTTGAGAGTCCCTTGGACTGCAAGGAGATCCAATCAGTCCATCCTAAAGGAGATCAGTTCTGAGTGTTCATTGGAAGGACTGATGCTGAAACTGAAACTCCAATACTTTGGCCACCTGATGCAAAGAGCTGACTCATTGGAAAAGACCCTGATGCTGGGAAAGACTGAAGGTGGGAGGAGAAAGGGACAACAGAGGATGAGATGGTTGGACGGCATCACTGACTCGATGGACATGGGTTTGGTTGGACTCCGGGAGTTGGTGATGGACAGGGAGGCCTGGCATGCTGCGGTTCATGGGGTTGCAAAGAGTCAGACACGACAGAGCGACTGAACTGAACTGAATTGATACAGTCATGAACCACCTCCATAATCATGACATAAAACATTTCCTTCACTCAGGAACTTTCTTTGTGATGCTTTGGGGTCAGTCTCTTCCTCCTCGTTGGGCTCCTGGAATCTACTGATTCTGTTCTCAGTTACTATGGCTTTGCCTTTCTAGCATTTTATAGGAATGAAATCATTCAGTAGTGCTAGTCTGTGTCTGGCTTCTTTCACTTAGTACAATGTTTTTGAGATGAGCCATATTATTACTTGCAGCAGTAGTTTATTGCTTTTTAATGGTATATTTCTTTACATGGAGACCTACAATCTGTTATCCATTAACCAGTTGATGGTCCTTTTGGTTGTTTGCAGGTTTGTGCTGTAACATAAATCTTATGAATATCTGTGAGTAGGTTTTTGTATGGACAAGTTTTCACTTTTCTTGGTTAAATAGTTAAGAATGCAACAGCTGGATTGTAGGTTTAGTATGTTTATTTTAAAACAGCAACAACAAAAACCTGCCAAACAGTTTTCCAAAGCAGTAGTACCGTCTTACGTTCTCACCAGCAATGTACAATGGTGTCACTTTCCCAAATCTTCCTCAGTACTTGGTTTTATCACTCTTATCATCAATTGACTCATCCTGTCAGACTTGGCATCCCACTGTGGTTTTAACTTGCATTCCCTAATGGTTAATGAGCAAGAATCTTTTCACATACTTATTTACCATTTGTACATCTTATATAGTGATGTATTTAAATTTTCTACCCATTTAAAAAACTGTTTTTTTTTTGTTATTAACTTGCAGACACTCATTATATATCCTAAATATAAGCCCTTTATCAGATATATTAAAAATTTTTTTCTGCATCTTTACTACACAAAGTGTTAAAATAGGTTTGTATGCTTCATAAATAAGGTGGAAAAGGACAATTCCTTTAATGTTAGGCATTTTGTTTTGCTGTAGTATATTTTGACTTATGGTTAAAATTAAATTTCAGACAACTTTAATTTTAGATTTAGAATGACTTTAGAACAGGGAAGATAGCAGCACTTCTCCAGAGTTTTGCATTTGTTTATTGTATTTTGAAGAACACAGTATTCCCTTTTAAGTATTCTAAAGAAAAAGTTCAGTTACTTTACTTTTCAAAGTCTGATCTTGTTTGTCACTATTGAAATTCATATCACATGAACTTGAAGTGATAATTTTCATATCAAAAGCTTTTCAAAATTTTGTTTTATTAATAATTTTTAAGAGTAGAATGCTCATGCTACAATATGTTCTGTTTACTCACTGTATTTAGTTTGTAAAAAACAATTATATCTCAGTTTATTGTTCCTTAATAATTGATGTCCACAGTTATAGTATTATACTTCTATTAGATACAATGAAAAATCAATAAGTATTATGTTCAATTAATGGAAGATCACTACCTTAATACATTCAGATAAGTGACTTGGGTCATTTAGATACTAAGATTACAATACACTAATGATATTTAATTCCAGGTTTCATATATTCTACATGATATTCTGTATTATTTTATATTTGTATTCTATATACTTAATAGCAGTTCTGCTACTAATATGAGTATAATAATAAAAATATTGTAGAATATTTATGCAGGAGTATTTGTTACAAATAGATTAAGAAAAAAGAATAAAAAATTAATAGCTTCATAATGGATGACAAGCACTATTTTATTCAGCAAAAATATTACTCATTTGTCTGAACTCAAAACCCACGTTCTTCACCAAGTTAATGACTTGAGACAAAGATAAAAGATCCGTTTGGCTATTTTAGCATCAATCATAACTAGAGTTATCATTTCAGCAATCATTCATTATAATCTTATCAATATGGTCTTGTACATAATAGTTTTTATTTCAGATGGATTATACTTGTTGCTGTGATTCACTGTATATGAAACAGTTTAAACAGTTCTGATTCTTAGATACAAGTGCACTTACTTACAAACCAGAAGTAAACTCATAGAAGCGGAAAATAAACATAAGGAGACTACAGGAGTTGGGGGAGAAGTAAATTAGGAGTTTGGGATTAATATAGACACACTACTACTGCTAAGTCACTTCAGTCGTGTCCGACTCTGTGCAACCCCATAGACGGCAGCCCACCAGGCTCCCCGTCCCTGGGATTCTCCAGGCAAGAACACTGGAGTGGGTTGCCATTTCCTTCTCCAATGCATGAAAGTGAGAAGTGAAAGTGAAGTCGCTCAGTCGTGTCTGACTCCTAGTGACCCCATAGACTGCAGCCTACCAGGCTCCTCTGTCCATGGGATTTTCCAGGAAAGAGTACTGGAGTGGGGTGCCACTGCCTTCTCCAATAGACACACTATTATATATAAAATAGGAAAACAAGGACCTACTGTATAGCTCAGGGAACTCTACTCAGTATCTTGTAATAATCTAGTGTCACAGAATCTGAAAAAGAATGTATTGCTGCACACTTGAAATGAACACAACATTGTAAATTAACTATACTCCAATAAAAAATTTAAATGTCACCGAAAATTAAAAAAAAAATTCTGACTCTATTCAGATTACCAAATCCATCTAATTTCTTAAAAATTGTTTTAAGTCCCAGTTATGTTTTCACAGTGTCAAGACATTCCTCCACTGGATAGTGTTCTTAATGAAATATGTGCGTGAGTTTATACATTAGATTCTATCCAACATTAAGTGATGAGTAGTTGTGCAATGAAGAGATCAAGACATGGGCCTTCCACCCCACACATTAACTGTGTAATTGCTGCTTAGCACAGGCTGCCACTGATAAATAAACCAGATTTTCAATTGATAGATTCACTTCTTCTCCTTAGAAAATATTTCTTTTACTAGAAAATGCATCATTGGCAAACAGTTCTAACATGCATTTATAAAGTTAAGTTGAATATAGAAGAGCAGTATTCACTAATACTAAGGCACCTCAGTTTACTTCCTATCAACTGACAACAATGTTTATGAGAAAATACCATGGTAAAAAGAACACAGTTCACAAAGAAGGCTGTTCTAACATATTCTCAGAATATTAAAATACTTTTATTAAAAACATTCTTATAATGATAACTAAAACCTTAACCCAAGTCTGGAAAATAGTTTATCTTCAATTAAGTAGAAAGTAGAAAATGAGGTTTTGGGTTTTTTTGTTTTTTTTTTTAGTTTTGTTTCTTTTTGTTTTTACTATCTCTGTATCAGATATTTCCCAGTTACACTGATTTCATGGAAAAACTAGGGAAAATCTCTAACAAAAATCTTGACAACATGCAGCCCTTTTTTTACCTTGAGTTTTCTTATAAGAAAATATTTAAGAAATTAAAAACAAAAATTAATTTAAAAAATAAATAGAAGCCCACAAAACCTTTTTAAAGAAAGGAAATTGTTTTCAAGGCAGGCAATTTGTGAGGTCTTGCATGTTTTTATCTGCCAAAGAGATGACCCCAACTCCCTACAAGATTTTAGTGAATTTACTGACAGATATTCTTAGTTGTCATTCCTTGTCCCTTGCTCCCAGACATCTAGACTATAAAATCTGATTTCAACCTGTCAACCATTACACAGAAATAATTATTTCTCAAGTAGGGTGGGTGTAGTGACAGTCGTTTTATACCAATGGACTTTTCTAAGCTCTGTGAACTTTGATTGTCTGCTGTTTTCTCATTTTCTTATGGACCATCCAAAGAGAGAAGAAAAGGCAAGCAGACCAGACTGAGGTTTTCCTTCTGTGCTATTTTTCCATTTGTGCTTTTAAAATTAGTCTTGATAACAACAAGCAAAATCCAAAACACAATTAGATCTTGCCAGGGTCTTTAAATTGTGAATTTGTCTGTGTTGTCAATGAGACTACTGATCTTAGTTTCAAAACAACAACAACAACATACAAAAAAACCCAACCCTGTAAATTGGTTCACAGAATGCTACAAATCATAGAGTGTATCATATTATTGCTGTAGTGAAATATAAGCTCTATTATATTATTGGCTATTCATGGCAAGAATATTTAGTTATGTTAGTTTAAAATGTTAATACAATTATGTAAAGTTTAAAAATAAAATAAAAAAAATAAACAAAAAAAAGTTAATTAGAGAACTGAAATGCTAAAAATTTCTGGTACTTAACCATTTTAATTTAATATTCAAATTTGTTATTCTCTTTAAATATATACTTCACATTATTAGACCAGTATTTCTCAAAAATGGGTATTAAAACATTAGAATCAGTTGAACTCATGTTAAAAGTTAGCCCTCCTGGACTCAGTATTCTGAATCAGGAACCAGAAGGTAAGGTGAGTCCAGGTATTTCCAT
The DNA here is from genome assembly GCF_032452875.1 of Bos javanicus. Taxonomy (NCBI): domain Eukaryota; kingdom Metazoa; phylum Chordata; class Mammalia; order Artiodactyla; family Bovidae; genus Bos; species Bos javanicus. The sequence goes on from NC_083875.1 coordinate 3,239,399, forward strand.
TTTTGATGAGATCTATACCTCCTCCCCGCCATCACTTACTGTGATACTGCTGCTGCTGCTGCTGCTAAGTCGCTTCAGTCGTGTCCGACTCTGTGCGACCCCAGAGACGCCAGCCCACCAGGCTCCCCCGTCCCTGGGATTCTCCAGGCAAGAACACTGGAGTGGGTTGCCATTTCCTTCTCCAATGCATGAAAGTGAAAAGTGAAAGTGAAGTCACTTCAGTCGTGTCCGACCCTTAGTGACCCCATGGACTGCAGCCTACCAGGCTCCTCCGTCCATGGGATTTTCTAGGCAAGAGTACTGGAGTGGGGTGCCATTGCCTTCTCCTAGTGGACTCTAAAGTTAGAAACTATTGATTTACACACATCTCAGAACTTTTATTAGCTTGAGGGGAAAAAAATTGCTTTCCTCTTAAAAAAATGCTCTTTGTAAATGAGGGTGGAGGGGTACCATGGTTTTAATTATAAAAATGCTTGTTGGAAATGTAAACAACATAAAAAATGGGTCTTAATACCTTGTAGGAATCTAGATGGTCATTCCAATAAAAAATAGTCTTGTTCTGTATTCCCATTGCAAAGATGGAATAACACAGTGCCCAGAGTGTAGCTGAAACACAGGTACCCAATGTCTGTTTTTAGAATAAATATCTCCATATCAATATAGTGATTGATATTAATGCCACTGAACCAAGTAATGCAATTTTTAACTTGTACCTGGCCATCCCCAATTTTTCATTTGAAGCTAATAGAACTTCCTTATTTTGAAATTTTGGAGTTGTCTATTTTTCACTGTGTTTCTTATTTGATTAAAGGTAATCTAGATGAATGTAAGTAACTTTTGCACAATACTAGCACTTACCACTTGTTCTGATCAAATTGCTAGGCATTGTACATAAAAAAAATTGTATAAAATTCTTAATTCTCAGAAAATGGAGATCCCAAGTTTTATACTTATGGTCATTCAGACCTGAAGTGTCTAAGTACCTCCCAAATGTACTTAGGTAGCTGGAGAGGAGGTGGGAGACAAAAGCACTTGACTCAAATTTCCTGCTCTGATGTACCAGGAAGCACATCTCTATCACCCTTCAAGGTGAAATGAGGAAGAGGCCAGCTGCACTTAAGATGCCTATGTGGTCAGGTGTGCCCTCCCTTTTGACAATGCTGATATCATCTCACTCATTTCTTTATTCATTCAGCAAATGTTCTATCAACATGAAATACAGCAGTCAAGGCAAAAAAATAAAAGTCTCTTTCTGCAGAGTCTACATTCTAGAAGAAAAAAAAAAGGAAAAATAGGAGGACAAGAAAATGGGTCATAAGACAAAAGGTGTTAGTTCAACAGAGAATGTAACAGAATAAAAAATATTGGTGGGAGGTGTCCTTTTACACTAGTTGGTTGGGGAAACTTCTTTAGTAATGAGGGAGTGAGTCACACAGGTCCATGAGGAAAGAGCACTCTAAATAGAGAGGGACAAGACAGAGAAGCAGCATTTGAGGACAGAGAGTTCCAGAAACAGCAGGAAGGCTGATTTGGCTGGAGCAGAGGTGGCCTGCCAGGGTCCAGCCCCAGCTGATCCAGGGTATTTGAAGGGGAGACGGCTTAGGCGACTATTTAAATATTCATCAAAGATATAAAGAGTAATAGAATGAGGATAGCTCAGTAGGAAAATTCAGTGGAGAAAAGAGGCTGAGTAGCTTGGTTTATGCGGGAGACCAATAAAACTTCAAGACAAGAAGCTTGCACCACTTACATAGGCCGCAGGCATCCTTCCGTTCTCCCGAAGGAGAGGAGACACTGAGGCCTCCCCGGTCGGATCTTAGAAGCCCAGGCATAATTAGTAAGCATGGTGGGTTCCGCGCTCCAGATGGAGACTCAGCCAGAGTGAGAGAGAGAGAGAGACATGGGGAGACCAGTCTTTCGAGGAACTGATCCCAATTCTTTATTTTCCAGAGTCTGTTTTTATACACTGAGATATTATACAAAAGTCATGCGGGGACAGCAGTCCTGACTTTTATTAAAGTCAGGTGCTTCACACAAATGTATACAGAGGTCTTAGGGGTGTTACATCATCTTCTGGCCAGGGGGGCCTGCTGACAATTTATGACCCTCTCCTTGTGACAGTGGTCAGTCAACCAGAACACTTTTTTCTCAAAGGGTGAAAAACAGAAGCCACCCAAATAAAGTTACATTCCTATAGGGTGAGGGTGTAGTGGGTTTTAGGAAAGAATTTACTTAGCCTAAGGTCTAACATGATTAATATCAAAGGTTAATACTTATTTCTTCTATATATTCATTAATGTGTGTAAGGGCAGGGGATGTGAAGACTTAGCAGTAAACATTGGCTCAACAAATGAAAAACCCTTCACCAATACAGTTTCTAATTAGCCCATTATACTTATACTAATAGGTTTCTAACTTTTCTAAGGAACCTGTTTTTAGAAGGTTTAAAGCACCTCATGCCTCTCACGGTTGGGAGGCTGTGAGCAATCACATGTGGCTGGACAAGCCCGTCAGGCAGACTAGAGAACCTTCAGAGGAGTTTGTAGGTTGAAACACTCCTGTCATGCCCAGGAATTATTATTAACTGGAGCTCTAAGTTAACTCCTTCTCCGAAAGAGGTGGTGGGGGACAGACCCCCGTAAAGTCAGAGGTGTAGGGGAGAGCACAAAGTAGTAAAGTAGGCAGGCTCTGATTATGGGGGTAGATGCTCGAGGATTTCCAGGGGGACTCCTGAGGCTCAATCCCGTCTTTGCGTATGTCGAGCCTCCTTCCTCATGACCTTTGTCATGGGCAGAGTGCCTCACGCCGGCCTCCAACAGTGGCCGTGGTGGATGAAGAGGCTGCAGAGACAGCAGAGGGAGTCAGGACTCAGAGACTTTCATAGGCCCAAGTATCATTTTCCTTCTGTGTGAGCCAGGAAGCAGAGAGAGTTTCATTAGGAAGAGTAGAAGACAGTCTGACTTGTCTGATAGAAAGACCTTTCTGGATTGTGGATTAGTCTGCAGAGTGGATTGAGTTTGCTAAGACTGGACATCAGGGCAGCTCATGCAATAGACATGGTGAGACATGATCTTGTCAGGTCATCGGCCATAGAGGGCGAATCACATGTGGTTTGACTAACATGACAGGAGGTCATTTGGCGAAAAGTATATTTTGTGGGTTCAGCTGACAGGAGGAGATCTGGGATATAAGAGACAAAGAGACAAATTAAGGAAAAGCATCAAGTTGCTGGTGTGTGTAACTTAACAGCATTTACTGAGAGGTAGAGCCTTGTGAGTTGGGGGTAGGGAGAGCTGGTCTCCAAACATGTTACATTTGAGGCCTGCATCTCCTAGGTCAGAGGTCTGAAAACCCCTATCCACCAGGCAGCTCTGTCTCACTCATCATCTTTGCAGATTCACAAGCTAAGGATGGTTTTCACATTTTTAAGTAGTTGAAAAGCAATGCATACTACTTTGTAGTACATGAAATGAACATGAAATGAACATGAAAATTACATGAAAATAGTGAAATACTACTTTGTAGTATATGAAATTTACATGAAATTTACATCAGTGTCCATAAGTAAACTTTGTCACATAGTCACACTTACTTGTCTATGGCTTCTACCTGCTACAACAGCAGAGGGGCATAGTTGCAGTCAAGACCATATAACCTGTAAAGGCTGTATAAAAACCATTCATCATCTGGTCTTTTTCAGAAAAGTTGCCCACCCAGGACCCTGATGGTCTACCCCACCTAGCTTGGACTATTGAGAAGTTGAGCTACAGCTCTGGCATTGTCCCCAATCAATAAAGATATGGTTTTTGTTCACTTATTTAAAAACCTCAGTCATGAGAAGACTGAGCATACCTGTGGGTTTTAATGGGAAGTCAGTGCCCTCACCAAAAGTAGGTAACTTATGGTGAATATAAACTTCTCTTAGGGCAAGGAAGGAGGTAATTCATATAAGGCTCTTTTGAATTTTCCGAAGTGCATTATGTAGGCTCTGGCTTATTCGACCCAAAGAAGAGCTGGCCAGGAAGGCCCTCTGTTTCACAGGGCTTCTGGTGTAAAGCAACTGCTGTTCTGTTCATCTCTGAGATAATGTTGTGTCATCAGAAGTGGGTTTTCTACCATCTTGGGATCTACTCAGCACAAAGAACAAATTCAGTCCATTTTTGTTAGATTGTAGTTTTATCTCCGTCTGACTCCTAACTAGAGTAAATGAATTGAGTTCATCCACTTTTAGAAACCAAGGAAATTGTATTGGTAGTTTTTTTTTTTTTTTTTTTAAGGAAGACTTCCATTGTTGTTCAGTCACTCAGTCATGTCTGACACTTTGCAACCCCAAGGACTGCAGCATGCCAGTCTTCCCTGTCCATGATGAACTCTCAGAGTCCATCCAAACCCATGTCCATCGAGTCAGTGATGCCATACAACCATCTTGTCCTCTGTTGTCCCCTTCTCCTCCTGCCCTCAGTCTACCCCAGCATCAGGGTCTTTTCCTAATGAGTCAGCTCTTTGAGTCAGGTGGCCAAAGTACTAGTGCTTCAGCTTCAGCATCAGACTTCCATTGCTGCAAACTAAACAACGGTTGATAGTTTGGAAGACTGCAGAATGGCCTGAGAACTGACTCTTCAAGGACAGAGGAATATGCTGTGAAGTCTAACTTCCTCTGAATTTATTCCACATTATTTTTATATATTCAGTAGTTGTACATATATAGAACTGCTTGATATATATAACACACATGAAAAACTTGAAATATTTTCAGTATGTGAAAAGACACTTTTTAAAAGCCTTTTATATCTAGGGGAGCTTTTTTTCCCTTTCAATAAAAAGAGACCTAGAGGGGGAGAAATGATCAAATCCCCAGCAGGATGATAATACCTGCTGTGCGGCTCTGACTGTGGTAAGACTCCTATAAAGCCTCTTGAGTGCTTGAGATTCAGGTTTCATAAAAATGAGTCAGGGCTTGCTCTGTGATGGGTAAAACCTTCCATTTCATGAGTTATTTTTAACTTTAAAAAATAACAATTTCTGTGAATTTTGTGCTACTGAACCTGTTTCCTAATACTTAATCATGCAAGTGTTTTTTGAAAGGATACAATATGCTCTTTGCCTTTTGAATATTTGATATGCAATAGGAAAAATACATAAACATGCATCACCAAATCTTTTGATTCCACTTTCACCCTGGCAGTGTTCCATGAGATTAGACAAAATTAAATGTGTATGTGCACACTAGAGGTTATTAGCTGTGAAGTACAAGGAAGGGACCTTCAGCCCTCAATGATATAAAGTATAAGGTGACGGTGTCCTCATCATTTACAGATAAAGCATGACTCACATCACTATTGTCACCACCCTCATCAGAAACATCAGCATTACTCTGCTGCTGCTGCTGCTAAGTTGCTTCAGTCGTGTCTGACTCTGTGTGACCCCATAGACAGCAGCCCACCAGACTCCCCCATCCCTGGGATTCTCCTGTCAAGAACATTGGAGTGGGTTTCCTTCTCCAATGCATGAAAGTGAAAAGTGAAAGTGAAGTCGCTCAGTAATGTCTGACCCTTAGTGACCCCACGGACTGCAGCCTCCCAGGCTCCTCTATCCATGGGATTTTCCAGGCAAGAGTACTGGAGTGGGGTGCCATTGCCTTCTCTGCAGCATTACTCTATTATTTGCTAATCCACCATATGGCTGTGAAACTTTGTCAGGTATCCTACAGATGAACATTCTCATTTTGATGATTTTTTGGCTTTTAATTTTGATGCAAGCAAATACTATTACCATTTTATTACTGACAATCCCACCAGTAACATCGGTAAGATGTTTACACAAGTAAGATAATTAGGTGGAGTTATGTCAGAGAAGTCAGGAGTTCCATTAGCTAAAGAGAATGCCCTATAAAAACTCAGCAAATTTTAGAGCCTGTCTATAAGATGATTGGATTGTTAATTTTACAGGTCACTTGCTAAAGCATGAATAGTACATAATTGGTCTGCTCCAGAGATAGATTATTATGAGAGTAGGGGAAAAAAAAAAAAAAAACCTGTCTGTCTAATCAACTCTAATAGATTCATAAGATCACTCTTGCTATGTGAGCCTTGGTTTTCTCTATTTTCCTAGCATTTGAGAAACTTTTGATCAATTATGTACATGACCTGTAATCAAATTTTCAAAATGCAGTGAAGATTCCAGTTTAACAGTAATCTTCAAATTGCTCTGGATGTATGTGTTATTAACCTGGGAAGAGACTTTTTTCAGAAGGCAGTAAGGAGCTTGGTGGAGTCTTTTATAGTGAAATTGTTCAAATAGTTGAAGCAGTTTTACTGCTGAGTGGGTACTGGGCTCTGGATTCATCTCACTGTGGTTGCTTGTGTCTATTTGCATCTGCTCATGCTCCCAGTGCATCTTCAGGAAAATCCCATGTTCTGTCCACAGCTGTAGTTCAAATGTAACAGGTTTACAGGGGAAGAGGGGGAAGGTCATCATGCTCAAAGATGCAAGGAGACCTGGTGTATAGGGTTGACTGTGGCAAAGAGAAGGCAGTCAGTGCAATGAACTGGGCTGATCAATAAGACAAGCATTTTAGGAGAATGATATTTCTGGGCTTCTCTTAGCGGCTGACACTTAACCCATTCAGTGTAGCACCTGAGGAAATATGAATTGGCTTGGGGGAAGGTGTCAGGTGTGTGTGTGTGCATGTGTGGCCCAAGAAAGTGTGGAAGGATTCCAAAATACAAACATTAGACTCTGTTACACTTAGGGCTTAAACTACCCTCCATGTTTAAACATGGAGAGAAAGGTCTCTTCTCACTTGGCTGAGTGGTTGTGTCACTGTGCATTTGGTAAGCCTCAGTGTTGGGCAGTCATCAACATCAGACGTTGGGGAGATGAGTGGTCTGAGTGGACCCCAGAACAAAGAAGCTGAGGACATGGTGTGGGCAGGTGAGACACCACCTCAGAGCACCAGGATTGTTCAGGGATCAGGAGAACTTTGTGTCCTGCTGGAGCAAATGGAAGACACAAAGCTGAGATCTAGGTATTTGGTTTGTGGTCATCTATTAATAATTTCTTACCTGAATACTGGGAGCTTGTTTAATAGCAAACCAAAGGCTGAGTGTGTGTGTATGTGTATATGTTAGTCATTCAGTTGTGTCTGACTCTTTGCAACCCCATGGACTGTAGCCTCTGTCCGTGGAATTCTCCAGGCAAAAATACTGGAGTGGGTTTCCACTCCCTTCTCCAGGGGATCTTCCTGACCCCAGGGATTGAACCCAGGTCTCCTGCATTGCAGGCAGATTCTTTACCCTCTGATGCCCAATTTCCCAAATCTTAGTTAGAGATGCTTTGGCAACAATCTTGTTGTTGAGGTGCATAAAGGTGAACTAATATCTTTTCAAAATGATCCATCTATAAAATTGTTTAATCTTTACAATTTAGTAGGAAAGCTTATGACAGCTGGAATACTACCACATTTTCCTCTTCTACAGTTAACTGAATTGAAAAGGCAACTTTCTTTTTTATTTTTATGTATTTAACTTTAAAATATATTTTTATTGAAGTACAGTTGATTTACAATTTTGTGTTAATTTCTGCTGTACAGCAAAGTGATTATAATACACATGTGTGTGTGTGTGTGTTTGTGTGTGTGTATCTTATATTCTTTTCCATTATGGTTTATCACAGCATACTGAATATAGTTTCCTGTGTTGTACAGTTGAAACTTGTTTCTCCAGTTTATGTATTACATCTGCTAACCCCAAGGGCTTCCACTTTCCAGGTGGCACTAATAGTAAAGAATCCACCTACCAATGCAGGAGATTTAAGAAACTGGGGTTGGGAAGATACCCTGGAGGCTGCATGGCAACCCACTCCAGTATACTTGCCTGGAAAAAACCATGGACAGAAGAGCCTGGCAGGCTACAGTCCATGGGGCCAGAAAAGGTGGATGCAACTGAGCGACTTGCTGCTGCTGCTGCTGCTAAGTCGCTTCAGTCGTGTCCGACTCTGTGCGACCCCATAGACCGCAGCCCACCAGGCTCCGCCGTCCCTGGGATTCTCCAGGCAAGAACACTGGAGTGGGTTGCCATTTCCTTCTCCAATGCATGAAAGTGAAAAGTGAAAGAGAAGTCGCTCAGTCATGTCCAACTTTTGCGACCCCATGGACTGCAGCCCACCAGGCTCCTCCGTCCATGGGATTTTCCAGACAAGAGTAAGAGTGGGGTGCCATTACCTTCTCCGCTGAAGTGACTTAACAACCCTAAACTCCAATCCATCCTTTCCCTACTACCCTTCTCCCCCAGCACTGGCAACCACAAGTCTGCTCTCTGTCTGTGAGTCTGTCTCTGTTACATAGACACACCTATTTGTGTAATATTTTAGATTCCAAACACAAGTGATACCGTATGATGTTTGTGTTTCTCTCTCTGACTCACTTAACTTACTGTGACGATCTCTAGTTCTATCCATGTTGGTGCAAATGTCATTATGAAAGAAAACTTTCTAATGAAAATATGGAGGGACCTGAAAGATTATTCTTACTGTTTAATTTCAAATCTTTTCTGAGAATCATTCACAAAGTCTCAGTTTTTAAAAACTGGGGACATATGTTAGATGAATCATTATGTATTTGGAAAAAGCAACTGAAGGATGGGGAAGGGGTGTGGCAAGCTATTTAAATGGCTTAAAGAAAATCCTTGCTGAAACACAAGCCAGAGCCCCAAGGCGATTTCAGCTGGGCAGGTTATTTGTTCACTTGCTTATGTGCAACAATTTTCTGGCCTTGATTATAAATGTCAGGCTTTTTAAAATTTTGGATTGCAATCATAAATTAGTTTCAGACTTCCATTTTATCATTTTATATAATAATTTTTAATTCTCATGATATGTTTATATTTATATGTGTGTGCACGTGTGTGTTTGTTAGTCGTTCAGTCGTGTCCAACTCTTTGTGGACCCTATGGACTGTAGCCAGCCAGCCTCCCCTGTCCATGGGATTTCGCTGGCAAGAATACTACAGTGGGTTACCATTTGCTTCTCCAGGGGATCTTCCTGACCCAGGTGTTGAACACAGGTTTTCTACATTGCAGGCGGATTCTTTATCACTGAGTCACCCGGGGTTCCCTGTTATACGTGTGTATATATACATGCATATACACATTAATATATTGGGGTGAATTAAATTCTTTCTGAAATGTATTAAAAAGTATCTAGTTGATAATAAATACCAATGGTAAAACAAAAAACTGTATGCAACAAAAGTGAAAAGTGTAACTTAAGAAAATATGATTGTTTTATCTATAGGTATTTAATAAGATTGTGCTAAATATATCTTGAAAATAGCTCAGAAATGAGCTGAGGAATGAATGAATGAGCAAGAAAAAAAAAAACAGAAAAATAACCAACCTTTGGAAAATCGTATTGTAAAATGTGTCTACTTTAAACACAATTTTTTTTAAAAAGGCAAAGCAACAATGTTCCCTCTTTGTGTGTGTGCATGGATGGTAAATTGCTTCAGTCATGTCCGACTCTTTGAGACCATATGGACTGTAGCCCACCAGGCTCCTCTGTCCATAGGAGAGAACACAAGAGTGGGTTGCCATGCTCTCCTCCAGAGGATCTTAGTGACTCAAAAATCAAACCCGAATCTTTCTCAGGCAAGAACACAAGAGTGGGTTGCCATGCTCTCCTCCAGGGGATCTTAGTGACTCAAAAATCAAACCCAAATCTTTGTCTCCAGGCAAGAAGACAAGAGTGGGTTTCCATGCTCTCCTCCAGGGGATCTTAGTGACTCAAAAATCAAACCCAAATCTTTGTCTCTTATGTCTCCTAAATTGGCAGGCAGGATCTTTACCACTACTGCCACCTGGGAAATCCCATTCCCTCTTTCTTAGGCAGGAAGTGAAAATCAGATTGATGATAATGTATTTCATGCATCAAAACTTCTGCCAATAAGACTGATTTTAGCAGTGAGAGGCATCAGATACATTTAAGTGATAGAAAAATAAGTAAGAAAAATCTTCACGTGGACAAACTAGATACAAATCTGTGATTTCTGTTGGGAGTCCATCATTGTCTTCCAGCTTTGAAAATTGTGTCCTGGAAGAAAACAATACAATGGGACTCAATTCAACCAATGATGGGTCAGTGGTGTACCCAGGCATCCATCACTCTCAGGGAAATAAGGGTTTCAGCATCTCCCTCAAATTTGGTCCATGATAGCAATGTTTAGAGAATCGGAAGTACTCCTGACTAACCTGGTGATTAGATTCCTACACACAGGAATCTTCTCCCCACACTGGCCAGCCACTCATCTTCTTTCTACTCTGCATATAGACATGTGCTTTAATTTTCCTGTGGTTTACTTCCTACAAAAAAAAAAAAAAAAAAAAATTTGGTAGTGTTAGTAAATCTGCTTTAATTATCATCAGTGAACCCAAATACATGATTGGGGCTTACAGTATTCAAGAGGCAGCTTTTCTAGCCCTTAGTGAGAGTGACACATGCTGAGCACTTACCAGGGCCTGGCGTCTGTGATGGGGGCCTGGCGTCTGTGATGGGAGCCTAGCGCTGACTAATGTATCCTGTCCTCAGGGAACCCAGGGGCAGAAGAACTAGGGACTGCCCACCATTCCATGGCCAGTTAGCATGGAGCCAGGCTTTGCTCCATGGCACCTTGGAACCCAAGTCTATGCCTTGGTCCCTCTATCCAATCATCTCTCATCTCTACATCCAACTGTACAGTGATCTGTGGCCACATGGTAGGCATGTGAAACAGTTGCCTATTTCATGAATGTGAATATTTCATGTATAATTTGTTAGATTGCTTAAGAAAAAAACAAAACGTCCTACCACAGGGAAATACAGCCCCAGCCATCCATCGGTAAGCATACACTCCTGTTTCTTTTTTTTTCAGTCTTCCTCTTTCTCCAGCTGACTTTAGGGAAAGGGACCCTATCTGACGCTGACTCTTCCCCACAGCTTGTCGTCCGGTTTTGTGAACAATGCGCAGCTCGGTGAACACTGCTCTGCTGATGCCTCGTTGACAGGCCCGTAAATCTCCAGAGACCAGTCATGCCTGTTTAACTGCAGGTGTTCAACTGGTCATAAAAACATCTTCCTGAAATGCTATTTTTCTTAGATGCTGGCCCTTAGGAACTTTCAGGTAGTTCTGCCTAGTACGGGGCATTGTTCTGTTTCTTGTTTATGGTGCCCCTATTTACTGTCAGACCTGATGGTAGAGAACCAGCCCCTGGTTCTGGTGCTGATAAGCACCTCCTCAGAGATGCCTGTGCTGGCCCTTTAGGTCGGCTGTTTCCCACTTTTTGTCAGAAGGGCCCTCACATCTGTGCCGCCATTTTTACCTTCCTCTGTGGCGGCCACACCCCCGTCTCCCAGGATGCCGAGCACGGCGCTTTTCCTGCCGCTATTCCCCGGTTTACCAGTTCAGTTCACCCTTCGGAACGCTCTCATTATGCCCTGACTCCTCAGGAGACGGCAGCTGTGAACACCTCTCCTCTCAGCTGCTAGCTCTGAGCCGCTTTCATGCCTTCCACTTCAAAGAGGTATCTTGTCAAGGCCGTTGCTCTGAGGTCTCGATGTTTTCTTCTTTCCTGATCTCTCCTTTCTCTAAGCTCGCCTACTCTCCACATCTCTTCACCTGCTTCCTCCCTGCTTACAGGCGGGACAAACATACACAGACTTACAGGAAAAAGTGAAAATAATAAAAGACAAGTCATTGAAGTTTTCTTTTTTTACTAAAAAAAAAATTAATAATGTACAAGCACATTTTTCAACCTAAGCTCCAAGAAGTTAACAAATAGAACAAAATTGAACAAAGTCTCAAGAACTCCATAAGTAACCGAGCTTCAGTAACTTTTGAAAGGGAAGATTTCATGGCTTCACATTTTGGTTTCGATTCCTAGTAAAGAAGTGAATTAGCATTCCTATAGCCAACTTTCAGGTTTTCTATGTGATTAAATATAATCTAGCATTCTATTTTGGAGAAGGCAATGGCACCCCACTCCAGTACTCTTGCCTGAAAAGTCTCATGGACGGAGGAGCCTGGTAGGCTGCAGTCCATGGGGTCACTAAGAGTCGGACACGACTGAGCGACTTCACTTTCACTTTTCACTTTCATGCATTGGAGAAGGAAATGGCAACCCACTCCAGTGTCCTAGCCTGGAGAATCCCAGGGACGGGGGAGCCTGGTGGGCTGCCGTCTATGGGGTCGCACAGAGTCGGACAGGACCGAAGCGACTTAGCAGCAGCAGCACCAGCAGCATTCTATTTATAATACTGTATGAAAACTCAGGATAAATTATGTGACTTTAGAATTGCCAAAAGTTATTGCTGTCTGTGTCCTTGTGTCTCTAAAAGAACAATTTGGGAAGGCTAGAAGGTAAACCAGAGTGGGTAAAATTTAGGGGAAAAATAGAGTATTTATTCCACAGTGATGAAATATAGCCACACTATGCTATGCTATGCTATGCTAAGTCACTTAAGTTGTGTCCGACTCTGTGCGACCCCAGAGACGGCAGCCCACCAGGCTCCCCGTCCCTGGGATTCTCCAGGCAAGAACACTGGAGTGGGTTGCCATTTCCTTCTCCAATGCATGAAAGTGAAAAGTGAAAGTGAAGTCGCTTAGTCCTGTCCAACTCTTAGCGACCCCATGGACTGCAGCCTACCAGGCTCCTCCGTCCATGGGATTTTCCAGGCAAGAGTACTGGAGTGGGGTGTCATTGCCTTCTCCGATAGCCACACTACACTTTAGTAATTCAGAACATGGGAGGAGTTTAAGGAGGATTAAAATGATATCCTTTTGTTGATAGCAACATAAAACAGAAAGAAGCAAACTTTTTTGTACTTCATCTCGCCTGCTGGATTCTGTCACAAAACAGGCATAGTTTGTATTTCAGTTACACTTGGCTGGTGGGGTTGAATGCTGGACGTAGGTATGGTCATTCCGCAGCACTATCTCAGATCAGTTAAGTTCAGTCACTCAGTCGTATACGACTCTGCGACCCCATGGACAGCAGCATGCCATGCTTTCCTGTCCCTCACCAACTCCCAGAACTTGCTCAAACTTGTGTCCATTGAGGGAGTTATGCCATCCAACCATCTCATCCTCTGTCATCCACTTTTCCTCCTGCTCTCAATCTTTCCCAGCATCAGGATCTTTTCCAATGAGTCAGCACTTCCCATCAGGTGGCCAAAGTATTGGAGCTTCAGCATCAGTCCTTCCAGTGAATATTCAGGACTGATTTCTTTTAGGATCGACTGGTTTGATCTTCTTGCAGGCCAAAGGACTCTCAAGAGTCTTTGCCAACATCACAGTTCAAAAGCAACAATTCTTCAGCGCTTAGCTTTCTTTATGGTCCAACTCTCACATCTGTACATGACTTCTGGAAAAACCATAGCTTTGACTAGACAGACCTTTGTCAGTAAAGTAATGTCTTTCCTTTTTAACATGCTGTGTAGTTTGGTCATAGCTCTTCTTCCAAGGAATAAACTACTTTTAATTTCATGGCCGCAGTCACCATCTGCAGTGATTTTGGAGCCCAAAACGATAAAGTGTGTCACTCTTCCCTTGTTTCCCCATCTATTTGCCATGAAGTGATTGAAGAGGATGCCATGATCTTAGTTTTTTGAATGTTGAGTTTTAAGCCAGCTTTTTCGCTCTCCTCTTTCACTTTCATCAAGAGATTCTTTAGTTCTTCACTTTCTGCCATAAGGGTGGTATCATCTGCATGTATGAGGTTATTGATATTCCTCCCACGAATCCTGATTCCAACCTTGTGCTTCATCCAGCCTGGCATTTCTCATGATGCACTCTGCATATAAGTTAAATAAGCAGGGTGACAATATACGGTCTTGGCGTACTCCTTTCCCAATTTGGAACCACTCTGTTGTTCCATGTCTGGTTCTATCTGTTGCTTCTTGACTGCATACAGATTTCTCAGGAGGCAGGTAAAGTCTTCTGATATTCCCATCTCTTGAAGAATTTTCCATAGTTTGTGGTGATCCACACAGTCAAAGGCTTTGCCCTAGTCAATAAAGCAGAAGTAGATGATTTTCTGGAACTCCCTTGCTTTTCCTATGATCCAACGGATGTTGGCAATTCGATCTCTGGTTCCTCTACCTTTTCTAAATCCAACTTGAACATCTGAAAATTCATGGTTCACATAGTGTTGAAGCCTGGCTTGGAGAATTTTGAGCATTACTTTGCTAGTATGCGAGATGAGTGCAACTGTGTGGTAGTTTGAACTTTCTTTGGCTTTGCCTTTCTTTGGGATTGGAATGAAAACTGACCTTTTCCAGTGCTGTGGCCACTGCTGAGTTTTCCAAATTTGCTGGCATATTGAGTGCAGCACTTTAACAGCATATTCTTTTAGGATTTGAAATAGCTCAACTGGAATTCCATCATCTCCACTAGCTTTGTTCATAGTGATGTTTCCTAAGGCTCACTTGACTTCACATTCCAGGATGTCTGGCTCTAGGTGAGTGATCACACCATTGGGATTATCTGGGTCGTGAAGATCTTTTTTGTATAGTTTTTCTGTATATTCTTGCCACCTCTTCTTAATGTCTTATGCTTTTGTTAGGTCCATACCATTTTTGTCCTTTATTGTGCCCATCTTTGCATGAATGTTCCCTTTGTATCTCTAATTTTCTTGAAGATTTCTCTAGTCTTTCCCATTCTATGCATTGTTGGGCTGTCTCATTCAAGACTAATTTGAAAAATATTGACGGTTCGCTGGTGCTCCAGATACTCTAGGTGCTGTGGTAGGTCGTGTGCATGTGGTTGAGTGCAATGGTTAGGAGCATGGGCACTGGGGTGAAAATATCAAGCTTCAGGTCCTCTGTTGTGTGATTGAGGTCTGTGACCCTGAACAATTTGCTTTACTTCTCTGAGCTTCGTGCAGAAAATGAATATAACATCTCAGCCTCTTCTTTGGGTGTTCTCTTCTATCTCAGGATAATGGGAGCCTACCTTTCCCCAGGGGTTTCCCTGGTGCTTCAGTCTATAAAGAATCTCCCTGAAGTACAAAAGACCCAGGTTCAGTCCCTGGGTCAGGAAGATATCCTGGAGAAGGAAATGGAAACCCACTCCAGTATTCTTGCCTGGGAAATTCCATCAATGGAGAAGCCTGGCAGGATTGCATCAGGTTGCAAGAGTTGGATACAACTTGGTGACCAAACCACCACCACCACATCTTCCTGGTCACACCTCTGGCTGCCTGGAGCCCTCACTAGAGGCTCTTTTCTTGAGCACAGCCCCTTGATCCCATCATCTGC
Source organism: Bos javanicus (assembly GCF_032452875.1). NCBI lineage: Eukaryota > Metazoa > Chordata > Mammalia > Artiodactyla > Bovidae > Bos > Bos javanicus. Next base: position 3,254,684 of record NC_083875.1, read on the forward strand.
AGGCAAGAGGGTGTCCCCACCATCTTTGAGAGTGTTCTCCCATTTCTGTCCCTAAATACCTCTAGGCTTGAATTCCTTGCTGGATAACAAGAGTGCCCATCGCCTTGCTCGTGGGACTCATCCATACCACTCTGCTGACTCCTCAGTGCTGCTGCTCCTGACTCATTGTTGCTCCTCTGTCACCACACACATTCAAGGTGGTGATTTCCAGTAGCTATGTAGGTGATCCTTTCAATGCTCTGAATTTAGTGTGCAGATAAATCTTGTTTCCTGTCTGGCCTCATCTGCTTGTTCTGTAATCACACTCTAACCTGCACTGCCTATTACAGTATCCATTAATCACACATCATGACGATTAGAATTTTAAAAATTAGGACTGCAGTCTCTCAGTTGCACAGGTCACATTTCAAGTGCTTGAAAGGCACATGTGGCTCTTGGCCTCCATATTTGAAGCTCAGAATATCTCCATCAGTACTGTCTAAGTGTCAATCCCAATCTCCCAATTCTTTGCACCACTTCCTTTTCCCATTGGTATCCAGGTATTTGTTCTCTACATCTGTGATTCTATATATGTTTAATACATAACTGATGAGAACATAAGGAGGAGAGGGGATGACAGAGGATGAGACTGTTGGATGGCATCACTGACACAACCAACTTGAGTTTCAGCAAACTCTGGGAGATTGTGAAGGACAGGGAAGCCTGGCATGCTTCCCATGTGGTCACAGTCAGATATGACTTAATGGCTGAACAGCTCTACTTAATGCACTGTGGTGATCTGAATGGGAAAAAAAAGGGGGGGGGATATATGTACATGTATGGCTGATTCATTTCACTGTACAGTAGAAACTAACACAACACTGTAAAGCAACCATATGCCAGTAAAAAGTGATTTAAAAAATCTCCATCATTCCAGAAAGTTTTACTGGATAGCCCTACCTTCTAGACACCTTCAGTATCTATAACTGAAATTCCTCCATTGTCTCAGTTTCATGATTTCTACTTTCTGACCCTTACTTTCTGCATTTCCAGCTCACTGCCTCTAATTAGTTGACTCAATCTTGGACACCTCCTGGACATATGATTTATCAGCCCCAGCCTTTTTTCATCCTCTTCATTCTTTTCATGCTCTTACTAGTCTGTTAAAGCTGCTTGAATGCTGTGATCAAATTTCATGATCCCTGTCTTGCTTCCCCCTTCAGCTCCCTGGCACCTCACTCACTTCTTTATATTCTCCTGGCTAAAATACTGTCTTTGTTAAATCAAGCTACCAGCCCTATTCTATACCAGAGAAGCTGTAAGTGGCTGAATAATATTCCATCATGCTGCCTGGCCTAACTCTGCACCATGACCTCTAATTTCAAGAGATAAATAGTACTGTTCTTGAAACTGGATAATGTATACTGATTGATAGATAGCTCACCTGCTTTGGTATTTTTCAAACTGTGGTTAGCTCATTCAATATGATTTCACTTACATGTTCCAGTTCTCTATTTTCAAATTCCCATTTAGTTCTTTTGAAGGTCTTCTACTTCTCTGTGGAGATTTCTCATTTGTTCATACTTTGTCTATATTTTCCCTCAGATCCTTGGTTTATTTGTAATCACTCTTTTAAAGTTCTTATCTACTAACTGTGACATCTGAATCACCTCAGAGTCTGTTTTAATTGTATACTTTTTTTCTCCCTTGAATATACATTAAGTTTGCTGGATTCTTTTTTTTTTTTTTTTTGCATGCTAAGTTGTAACTATGTTAGATACTGTGAATGATATATTGAATCTAGATTATCTTTTCTTCATTTCTAGGCTGTTTATTTCTGCTGTGGATGGCAGTGGAATTCTACAAACATTTCTGAACCTGACATACTTAGCTTTGTTTTTGTTGATTCAGCTCTCTGTTGTCTTTATCCCATTTTACCTTTTCAATTTCAATAAATCTGGTTTGTTTGTTTGTTTTTAGCTCCACTTCCAATAAAAGAAACCAGGGCAGTGTAGAACTCACCAAATGTGTTTCCCTTTTCTTAAGAATCATCAAACTTTAATTATTTTTAGCAAATGCTTGATATATTTTAGGCTTTTACTGTTCATGGTATATTTTCTTCATTGTTATAATTGTTTAGAACAGTGGGCCAAGCCCAGTATCATAATTTTGTCATGGATGAAAATGGAATTCTGTCCCCCTTGCTTTTCATTTTGAAATGCTTCATTTTGCAAATATATATATACTTACAGACACAAACATAAAATGTAGTGTACAGCTTACTGTTTAATAGAAAAGAAACCACTGATGAGACTTCTACATAGACCAGCAAATAGAATTTTTTCACCACTGCAAAAATGTGTCCCCAAACCTGGCATTCACAATCTAAACCCCATTCTTCTTCCCTGAGTGTAATCACTCCTTTTATTTTCTTTATATTTTTACTGTCTCAGTGGATATTGTTAAAGACTGAGATTTAGTTTTGTGTGTTTGTGCACTCTATAAATGTAATAATACTGACAGTAAATGTGCTTTTATGACTAGGTTTTCTTTCCTTGACATTATGCTTAAGGAGATTTACCCAGGTCTCTGAATGGAAGTATAATTCATTCATGTTTATTCATTTCACTCTTTAACTCACTCAGATCAGTCTTTTTCTACACCATTTCACCTAAACTGTTCTTTTCAAGGTTGCCCATGACCACCATCAAGGTTGGACAATTTCTTGTCTCAATTTGTAGACCCTCTAACACTTCTTCCCTCCTCCTCCTTCCCTCCATCTCCAGCTTATTCATCCTGCTTACAGATGGGCCCTTAAGCAACTACGAGAGCATGTGTGCAGACAATTAAGTTTTGTGGGAACCATGGAATAGATTTGTATGTGTACATACAAGGCAGTGAATGTATCTACTATATGCTGTGCTCAGTCGCTCAGTCATGTCCAACTCTTTGCAACTCCATGGACTGTAGCCTGCCAGACTCTTCCATCCACGGGATTTTCCAAGCAGGAGTACTGGAATGTGTTGCCATTTCCTTTTACAGAGGATCATCTCAACATAAGGATCAAACGGGTGTCTCCAGAGTCTCCTGCATTGGCAGTTGGATTCTTTACCACTGAGCCATCTGGGAAGCCACGTGTCTTCTATAGATATTCTGAGACATGTAGGAATCTTCCATTCAAACACTGGAGAACCATATAAAAATAAATAATTAGTGCTGTCTGTAAAATGGATTCTGGGGTGAAAAGAATGGAAAAAGAATCTGTCTTACCTTTACAAAAGTTAATCAGAAAGGCTATCTCTGGCCAAATCAGCTCAGCAAAATTTCAGTTGAGACATGAAATGATGAAAGACTTCAGGGGTGTGGGTATTTTTCAACATGTTCACAATTCTGGAACTTCTGATATCTTTTATTATAGTAGAAATTGATCATCTGGGAAAGGCATTAAGTGACAAAATTATTTCTTTTATTGCTGGGAAAGATCTACTTATTTAATTTCCTTGAATGTTAAACTACCTTTGAAATCTTAAATGCTGAAGCATATTTTTAAAATTATCCAAAAGGGTCTTATTCTTATTCTCTTTTTAGTCATTAGTCTGGGAATTGCCACTGTTCTGGGATCTCTTTGACATTTTTGTATTATAGACAAACCCAAGAGCCAATTTACTTACTAGTGGTGAGTGAAGACACCAGGAAGTCAGATGGTTTTACATTAGGCTTGGAGCTGGTGCTCAGAATCACCACTTAGATGCAAGAACTACCTTCTAAGTCCTATAGCTACTCTACTCTCTGAATATTAGGCAACATGACCACTTTTTCTTAAATTACCTAGATAAATTTTCTTTTTTAATAGGTACCCTGACTACATTACTTATCTTATTAGTTGTTCAAAACTCTTTGTTAAATGAATTGAGAAGAAATGTTTTCTACTTGTAGCAGTTTTGCCATATGTAATTATGTATTCCTGAAAATATATCAATTAAAAAATATCTTTAGGATTTCCTCTCTCCTCTAATGCTATTTAAGATCAATATGTTTTCAAAGTCTGACAAACCCTGTAAATGTGAGAAGACAGTGACTCCATATGGCTGGGGTACATGAAATGGTACCCATTGTACGGGTACCCATTGTACTCATTGTTGGATTGTATACCCAACTTGTATGAAATGCACTGTGAACTCCTGTGTTCCCACCTCATGTTGGAGTTCAGGGCCTCTGGAAAATATAATGGTCTAGTTCTATTCGTATATCAGGGTATGCTTTGCAATCACTGGACAGACAAAACAGCTGGAGATATGCTGTGTTTCCATTTAACATTTTGCGTGTCTGTTTTCATCAGCTCCAGTTGATTTAAGGGATGACAATCCAGCCTCCATCACAGGGGGGGCGGTCATAGGATTATTGATGCATGCAGACACTGCATAGGAAGGTAGGCTTGGAACAACCTGCCAGAGAAACACTGGTGAAAAGACAGTTTTTTCCTTGGGAATAAGCTGATAGTCCAAGGACAGAGAAAACATGTCATGCAGCTGTAAAGGGTGATCAAAGCCTGAATGAAGGTGAGTAGGTAGAAACTTAAAAAGCCTTCTAGCTTCAAAACTCCCTGATGCAAGCTTTGTGTAGTAGTGATTCTGTATGTGTGTGCATGTGTGTGTGCATGCACCAGTAATTATATCTCTGTGGACTTTAAAAATTTTGCCCAGAAATACAACAACCATGCATAAGGATAGCTGAGAAAATAAACTAATCCATTGCCTGGTTTGCTTTATAATAGGATATTTTCTTCCAAGGGGATTCATAGGGATGAGGATCAAAAAATTTCCAAAGTTAAGTATGAGAGTGACAGTTGATTATCTGCCTGAAATCTCCTTGTGACTTCATTAGTGCAGGGGGATCCCAAGTTCATTGCCAGCAGTTATGCTCCCATCCTTGCATCTAGTGTGATTTTTAATCACTGGAGTTTAACCAATGTGAAGTGCTGCATCATAATCTCAGCATATTCTTCAAAGTGAGATGGATTATTTGGAATGTGCCTCCTTTATGATCTGATCTTCTTCCCCTTTCTTACGCCTGAACTGTGGATGTGATGTCCAGAGCTCCAGCAGCAATCACGAAGACATGCTTCATGAATGAAAGCCATGTGAAGAGAACTGAGGAGATGTGAGCCCAGGTCTGGGTGAGTGTGTTGGTCCTGGGCCTGCTCAGAGCAGTCAGTCAATATGTACCTTTTTAAAGGATGCAGTAACATAGGCCACTAATTTGGGGGGAGCAGTTCCTCTTTTTAACAGTCAAATCTAATCCAAAATTATATATGTTGCATAGGAAAAGACTTCATAATAAATGCAGGGAAGAATTTGGTTAATAGTCTTCAGAGTTTTTCAAATTATGCTTAAAATATTTATTCTTACAAGATTGCCTGATTGCTGAGACATTTTTGCTTTAAGCTACCTGTGTATTTGTATGTGTGTACAAGGCAGGTCGGGAGTAGATATGAGCTATGCTTACTCTGTGACCGATGTGCTATGGCAAACTGTAAAACTATTTTTTATTTAACTACTTCATCATAAATTAAAAACCTGCACTATTTTTTGTAAGTTCAATTAAGAAACTACAGTGGAATGTGTAGGCTTTAGATACTGGCTTGTTTTCAATGATATATGTTCACAAATCATTCCTCTGAGTTGAAATAGATGCTGAGCCCTAAAATCAAACTGAATTGCAGATTTTTGTCCTACTATTAATTATTCATTCTGCTTCTGACTGGGTTGGCTATATGTGCATGCTGAGGTTTGAATAACTTATCTATAACTGCTGTTGTCATGGTTGCTGCTCCTGCCTGTAATAGATGTAGTAGGTATATGTGTGTATACACATGCGTGTGTGTATATACTAATGTACGTACATACATACACACATGGGGATGCCTCAGACATGACGAGCTAGCATTTATGTGTGTGTGTAAGTCCCCCATATACAGCTGCATATTTACCTGTCCTGACATTTTCTCTTATCTTATCAATACTCACTTTTACCTTAATGGTGCTGAGGTTGCCTCTCATGATAAGCTTCCCTTCCTGGTGTCAGCTGATAACTGAGGCGAGAGAAAACAGGATGCTCAATTTCCCAGTGCTTCCTACTCTTTTCTCTATCCTGTTCACTTACCGTGATCCACACACTCTATGTTTTATGTATTTCTCTCTTTTACCACCTGCTTTTCTCGCTAGATTATAAATCCTGTGAAGGTGCCAAGCTTTTTTCTCTTTTGTTCATGGTTGTATTTCCAGCATCTAGAGTAATATCTGCTGCCTTCCTGTTGAATGAATGGATTAGCTCTAGTTACTGGTATATAGTTACTAATGGAAAAGTCTTTTTAATGAAATAGAATTTTAGAATTGAGGTCTGTGAGATTTTCAAATTGCCCACCTGGTCAGTGTCATCAGATAATAACCTTTTACAGAAGGCCTTGTCCTCAGGGTAGATTCTTTTGGACATCCTTTCCTTTTTATATTTCCCACTTCATTTGGGAGGAGACTGTTGTGTGCTTAAAAATGTAAACTTCCAAATTATTTGGGGAATAATAAAGTATAAATGATGTCCACCTGATGTGAAGAACCGACTCATTGGAAAAGACCCTGATGCTGGGAAAGATTGAGGGCAGGAGGAGAAGGGGACGACAGAGGGTGAGATGGATGGATGGCATCATCAATTCAATGGGCATGAGTTTGAGTAAACTCCAGGAGTTGGTGATGGACAGGGAGGCCTGGCGTGCTGCGGTTCATGGGGTCGCAAAGAGTCGGACATGACTGAGCGACTGAACTGAATTGAAAGGATGTCTGAAAGAAACTACCAATCAGAAAGAGGCCACTTCTGAAATGATATTATCTATGACTGTTTGAGGTGGAGGTACCTTGACAGGACATAATGACACTTTTACTGATAGGAAGGTGAGATGCCCAGGGTAAACCCAGAGCCCAGCTTCCCTGGGAAGCCAGCCAGCATTGCTGGAGCCAAAGACGTGACTGTATTCTTAAACTCAAGAATGCTATGACCTTGAGCAAATTATGTAACACAACTTAGCCTCAACAGTGATGATCAGACACATTATGGGGTAGACGTGAATAAAACATGGAAATGTTTAATGGTGTTTGGTGTTATTCATGCTTTATGCTATTTTCATTACATGTTTCTGAGTGTTAGTTGCTAAGTATTTTCTTGGGTGAAAGAAGGTGACTTTGCTGGGAGAATCTGACAGATTTTCTGGCCCACTATGCATTACTGTCTGAAAGAGAATAAACCCTTCTAAAGCATTACTTGTTAGCTTTTCTATGCTTTGATTGTGGCGAATTTTAAATACACAAAATGAAATACTGTTTTTCATAATTAATACATGACTTTTCCTTTAGAACCTGTTAGTACTGAACTGTACTACTCACGTGTGGGGTCTTTTCACCAGTTGGAAATGACAGGGCTCTGCCTGGGACGTATTTGCATCCCGATAAGGACATAACTACTGAAGCTCCAGGACTTGAGGACAAAGGCCACATTTCATGTCTTTCTGTAGAAATTTACCTTCTGGGTTCTTAAATTTTATAAAATCCACAAAGTATCTTGAGGTTAAGAACTTACTTTATTTTGACAGGTGATGACAAGGGCAAGAGGGAGGAAGAGAAGTACAAATTGCTTGGGAGCTGAAGTGTGGTAAAATGTGGCAGAGTGACAGTGACCTAGAACTGACCCTTTCCTAAGCCTTTTCGGGGCATCTAAACACGAGGAAATTCTTGCAGGAGCCTTCAGCATCATCTGTCTGGGAGTTCACAGAATAACTTTAAGTGGTTCATTATATATGAATTCTTGGGTACTGTTCTGTAGGGTAGCATCCCAGAACCTAGATGGGTCAGGAAGCTGTGCTGTCTCAGCAGCTGTGTTGGTCACACACTTAGATTGATCTTTAAAGATATGTTCTGATGATACTCAGTTTTTTAAATTAATTAATTTATTTTAATTGGAGGCTAATTACTTTACAATGCTGTGGTGGTTTTTTGCCATACATTGACATGAGTCAACCAAATTACTCAAGGATAAGTACAACATACAATGTGTGTGTATGTGTGTGTGTGTGATAAATACAACATACAATGTGTGTGTGTGTGTGTGTGTGTGTTTCTTCTCAGCTCACTGCTCCTAACACAATTGGGCATTTCCTTGATATATTTAAAGTGCCTTTTTGTGAACAATATTAAGTATATTTTGTCACTTTATGTAGCTATTATCAACTTTAAAGTTTATTTTCATTCATCAAGAACTCTGAATATTTGTAAATTTCTGTTCATATCTTATCTACTATTCAAGCATAGGTATATTTTCTGTGGACAAAATGCTCTTATCCATTGTAAGTTAGATTTTCAGAGCCTTTGGCATCTCCTGAATACAGACCTAGATAGAAAATGGTTCCCCCAGAAATTACCACATGGTGAAGGCCGCAGGAGCAATTCTACTTACCACTTTTTCCTTAAATCCCTTGTTCTATTTCCATCATAGTTTGTGTTTTCCTTTCCTCATAAATGTATAGACAATTCTTAAAATATGTGCAAGTCACTCTCCATCCATCACCCCAGTCTTTGTATTTGGTGAAAGACATTCATGACTGACCTCTAATGTAACAGCAAAGAACAGAGTGATTTTGTGATTTATCAACTTTTTGAAAATCACAAAACTTTTGCTGCTCCAACTGTTCATATTCTATTTCCGAGGCTCTAGTAGTTCAGACCTCTCATTTTTAAGTTAAGTAAACTTAGATGTACCTCATTAAGAACAAATACTTGTGATCTGAAGCTGAAGCTCCAATACTTTGACTACCTGATGGGAGGAGCCCACTCATTGGAAAAGACTGATGCTGGGAAAGATAGAAGGCAGGAGAAGAAGGGGGCAATAGAGGATGAGATGGTTGGATGGCATCACCTACTCAGTGGACATGAGTTGGAACAAACTCTGGTGTGCTGCAGTCCATGGGGTTGCAAAGAGCTGGAAATGACTTAGCAATTGAACAACAACAACTTTTAAAATAAAGTAGTCAGCCAAGACAGGGTTTAAAAACTCATCTTAATTGCATGAATAATTCTGATTCTGTGAAACATGTATTTTGATACCATATCTCTGATGTGAAAAATAAGCTTATATCAAAGCCATGACACTTGTTAATCTAAGGGATTCTTGAAAATTGATGTGGACTATCTATGATGACTGTTCTTTGGGTCATTTCCTGGATATTAAGGAAAGTGTAGGGTTAACTGCCCTTAACATTTTTACTCATTAAGATTATTTGTTCCAGAGAAGTGGTGTGAGGTGAAATCCTTACTGCCTAATTAACACATTCTTCTAAACTGCTGATGTTTTCAGAATGAAATGATGTGGTTTGGAACTATAGGACTCTAATTTTTTTTTTTAATCCAACACTGAAAGTAGTCATTTCTAAAGAAGTCTTGTCTTCCTGGTGTGATGGGAGAAGGAACCTGTGAAGAGGGAGATTTGGGTGAGATTTGCCCTGAAAGATTCTCTTTCATGTACTGTTTCTACAGAAGAAATGGCAGGGCTGCTCTGCATTGTGTACTGGACCGCTTAGCTGCTTTCTTCTGCAGGGACTTCCATGTTCACTTTTAAAGGTTTAATTTAAGCACTTGCAGTTCCCGTTAGAATAACTATTATTGTTTTATTATTGTGAGAATGGAAATAGTCCCCATGTAAATTCCTTGACATTCAGCTCCTCTTGGAAACATACAGACAGTATACTGAGTTTGGAGCTTGAGCTGTGTTATCCTGAGTTTTTAAAGGTGTTATTTTATATTTGTCTTTCTGTCTGGCTTATTTCACTTAGTATGGTGATTTCTAGATTCATCCATGTTGCTGCAAATGACATTATTTCATTCTTTTTTGTGGCTAGGTAGTATTCTATAGTGTGTCTGTGTGTGTGTGTTGTTTTTGTTGTTCAGCCGCTCAGTTGTATCTGACTCTGTGACCCTGTGGACTGCAGCATGCCAGGCTTCCCTGTCCTTTACTATCTCCTGGAGTTTGCTCAAATTATGTTCACTGAGTCAGTGATGCTATCCAACCATCTCACCCTCTGTCATCCTCTTCTGCCTTCAATCTTTCCCAGCATCAGGGTCTTTTCCAATGAATAGGCTCTTCACATCAGGTGGCCAAAGTATTGGAGCTTCAGCTTCAGCATCAGTCCTTCCAATGAATATTCAGGACTGATTTTCCTTCAGATTTCCTGGTTTGAACTCTGCAGACCAAGGAACTCAAGAGTCTTCTCCACTACCACATTCAAAAGCATCAGTTCTTTGGCACTCAGCCTTCCTTATGTTACAATTCTTACATTCATACATAACTATTGGAAAAACTATAGCTTTGATTATAGGGACCTTTGTTGGCAAAGTAATATCTCTACTGTTTAATATGCTATCTAGGTTTGTCATAGCTTTCCTTCCAAGGAGCAAGCGTCTTTTAATTTCATGGCTGGAGTCACCATCCACAGTGATTTTGGAGCCCAAGAAAATAAAGTCTGTCACTGTTTCCACTGTTTCACCATCTATATGCCATGAACTGATGGGACTCAATGCTCTAATCTTAATTTTTTGAATGTTGAGTTTTAAGCCAACTTTTTCACTCTCCTCTTTCACCCTCATCAAGAGGCTCTTTAGTTCCTCTTCTCCTTCTGCCATAAGGGTGATGTCATCTGCATATCTGAGGTTGTTGATATTTCTCTCAGCAGTCTTTATTCCAGCTTGTGCTTCATCCAGCCTGGCATTTTGCATGATGTACTCTGCATATAAGTTAATAAGCAGGGTGACAATATACAGCCTTGACACACATGTTTCCCACTTTTGAACTGGGCTGTTATTCCACATCCAGTTCTAACTGCAGGTCTTCTTGACATGCATACAGATTTCTCAGTAGGCAGGCAAGGTGGTCTGGTATTCCCATCTCTTTAAGAATTTTCCAGTTTGTTGTGATCCACACAGTCAAAGGCTTTAGCATAGTCAATAAAGCAGAAATAGATGTTTTTCTGGAATTCTCTTGCTTTTCCTATGATCCAACTATAATCTGTATATATATACCACATTTTAATTACCATTTATCTGTCTATTCCTTGGACATTAGTTTGCTTTAATGTCTTGGCTATTGTAAATAGTGCTGGTGTATGTGTCTTTTCAGATTGTGGTTTTATCTACATATATGCCTAGGAATGGGATTGCAGAATAATGATATAGCTCTGTTTTTAGTTTTTAAGGAATCTCCACAGTTTTCCACACTGTCTGCAACAATTTACATTCCCAACAAAAATGTAGGAGGGTTCCCTTTTCTTTACACCCTCTCCAGCATTTATTCTTCATAGACTTTGAGGATGGCCATTCTGACAGGTGTGAGGTGATGCCTCATTGTGGTTTTGATTTGCATTTCTCCGATTAACAATGTTGGGCATTGTTTCATGTGCCTTTTGCCCATCTATATATCTTCTTTGAAAAAAAGCTCTGTTGAGCTATTCTGCCCATTTTTTGATTAGACTGTTTTTGTTGTTGTTGTTTTGAGGTTGAGCTGCTTTGTATTTTTTGGAGATTATTTCCTTTTTGGCCACATCATTTGCCAAAAAAGGACAGGTCTTGAAAAGTGAAAATCCATATGACTCCAGAAGTCCTTTTGTAAGTACTAAAGGACATTTTTTCTCATACTTTTACAATGTTCATTTCTCTGAAAATTTACTTTGGTTATACTATTGTCAGTGTGTGTGTACTTTTCTTTCTTTCTTTCTTTTCTTTTTTTTTTATATCCAAGTACCCAAATTCCTTTCTCCATAACAAGGGCTTGCCCTTTAAAACCTTGCTAGTGGGCATATCAACTCCATGGGACAGCTTCTTCTAAAGATGCCCTGAGCAGTCTAATTATATGTCTCTGTGAATTACAGGAAGTCAGCTCTTTTTAAAATTGAGGTCTAAATGCCATATAAATTCTATTAGTTTCAGATATATAACATAATGATTGGATGTTTGTATATATACTGTGAAATGATCACCATAGTAAGTCTAGTTGCTATCTGTCACCGTACACAGTCAATTTTTTTTCTAGTGATGAGAACTTTTAAGATCTACTCTCTTCATTAGCAAGTTTCTAAGATGCAGAACAGTACTATTAACTATTATCTCCAGGGTCAACATTACATCCCTAGATTTATTTTATAACTGGAAGTTTGTACTGTTTGCTCTCTTTACCTGTTTTTCCCGACTCACTCCTTCAACTTTCACTTTGGGATTTATAAAACTTCACTAAAAAGAAACATCTAATATGCATATGTTTCCCTTTCCTGGAAACTGCATGTTAAAATGAACCGTTACTGTAAGCTGTGAAATATTTGTCCTTATAAACTTATGAATGCGTAGACAACAATGAAAAAGGAATGAGGAATTACAGGCTTTGTGTTTCTTTCTCCCAATATTCTCCACATTAACATCTCTTTAGTATCCAGCAATGACAGAAGAGTCTTTCCACAGTCTCATATGCATAATATATATGGTTTATTCTTATTTCAGTGTGTTCTTTGTTTTAAGGTTGTACAGACCTTGATCTGGGTACAAAGTTGGAAGTTGGCAGCAGAATCAGGTGCCATGTTCAAGACGGTACAGACTGATAGGTTATGAAACCTGTATTTCTAGCCATCTGAGTTTCACATATAAATGTATAAATGTATTTCATATTTGAAATGTATTTCAGAATATGTTTATATTATTTCTTGTCCCAAGGTAGTTCTGCTTCTCTTTTCTCTTCTTTTCTTCTCTATTAATAATACCTTTTTGCCTTCTATGGGGCAACAGAGGGTGAGATGGTTGAATGGCATCACCAACTCAATACACAGGAGTTTGAGCAAACTCCAGGAGATAGTGAAGGATGGGGAAGCCTGATGTGCTGCAGTCTGTGGGGTCTCAAAGAGTCAAACATAGCTCCCACTTATCAGATCTGCAGGAAAGAGCAGCCCTTAGTTCAGTTCAGTTGCTCAGTCGTGTCCGACTCTTTGCGACCCCATGAATTGCGGCACGCCAGGCCTCCCTGTCCATCACCAACTCCCGGAGTTCACTGAGACTCACATCCATCGAGTCACTGATGCCATCCATCCTCTGTCGTCCCCTTCTCCTCCTGCCCCCAATCCCTCCCTGCATCAGAGTCTTTTCCAATGAGTCAACTTTTCGCATGAGGTGGCCAAAGTACTGGAGTTTCAGCTTTAACATCATTCCTTCCAAAGAAATCCCAGGGCTGATCTCCTTCAGAATGGACTGGTTGGATCTCCTTGCAGTCCAAGGGACTATCAAGAGTCTTCTCCAACACCACAATTCAAAAGCATCAATTCTTCAGTGCTCAGCTTTCCTCACAGTCCAACTCTCACTCACATCCATACATGACCACAGGAAAAACCATAGCCTTGACTAGACAGACCTTTGTCGGCAAAGTAATGTCTGTGCTTTTCAATATGCTATCTTTAAGATTGGTCATAACTTTTCTTCCAAGGAGTAAGTGTCTTTTAATTTCATGGCTGCAGTCACCATCTGCAGTGATTTTTGACCCCAAAAAATAAAGTCTGAAACTGTTTCCACTGTTTCCCCATCTATTTCCCATGAAGTGACAGGACCAGATGCCATGATCTTCGTTTTCTGAATGTTGAACTTTAAGCCAGCTTTTTCACTCTCCTCTTTCACTTTCAAGAGGTTTTTTAGTTCTTCTTCACTTTCTGCCATAAGGGTGGTGTCATCTTCATATCTGAGGTTACTGATATTTCTCCTGGCAATCTTGATTCCAGCTTGTGCTTTTTCCAGCTCAGCGTTTCTCATGATGTACTCTGCATATAAGTTAAATAAGCAGAGTGACAATATACAGCCTTGACGTACTCCTTTTCCTATTTGGAACCAGCTATAAATAGCTGCAAATTCTGTTACTGCTAAATCACAATTGTCAGCTAAATACACACAAACACACATACACAAGAAAGAAAGGTTACATAATGGGCCCAGGTGCCCCAATGCTGTACAGAGGTATATTCAAAACAGTACAGTCCAAAAAAGCTATGGTCACTGATATGCACTCACAGTTTTATCCACATCCTGATACATTTTCAAAGGGCAGGCCATAGATATTAAATGTCTTTTAAATAGTTGTCTTTGTGTTGGTCACCATCAACACCCTTACGGGAATGACAAGGGCTCCCCTGAACTTTCCTCTCTGCTTCTCCATCCTCGCTCCCTGAAATCCCAGCCTCTGGGGTCTGCCCTTTCTTCCTGTCCTCTTTCTGCTGCTTCTTATCTCTCTTCAGTCTCCTGAGGGAAATCTGCTGCTGCTAAGTCACTTCAGTCGTGTCCAAATCTGTGTGACCACATAGACGACAGCCCACCAGACTCCCCATCCCTGGGATTCTCCAGGCAAGAACAGTGGAGTGGGTTGCCATTTCCTTCTCCAATGCATGAAAGTGAAAAGTGAAAGTGAAGTCACTGAGTCATGTCCAACTCTTTGCGACCCCATGGACTGCAGCCTACCAGGCTCCTCCGTCCATGGGATTTGCCAGGCAAGAGTACTGGAGTGGGGTGCCATTGCCTTCTCCAGAAGGTTATCTGGATCATTTAAATTACTCTTTCTCTCTACCTGCTGCCTAGCTTTGTTTCACAGATACACAAGAAAGGAGGTGACAAAGAAAATACTGTTGTTTGGTAGGTGGGTGAGGGATTCAGCTTCTCAATTCTGTCTTCATCCCATAGGATCCCATTCAGTCCATATTAACATCCACTCTTTACAAATTTAGGAAGAAAAGACCCAGCAACTCTATTTGTAAATGGCATGTCTTAATGAAAAAATTTCCTATGTTTTTTTAAAAAAATTATTTTGTTTACTTAAATTGGAGGGTAGTTACAGTATTGTGATGGTTTTTGCCATACATTAACATGAAGTGGCCACAGGTATATGTGTGTGCCCCTCCCATCCTGAACCCCTTCCAATCTCCCTCCCCCACAGTACCTCTGGGTGTCCTGCTTCATGCATGGGACTTGCACTCATCATCTACTTTACATTTGTTAATATACATGAAAGTGAAAGTCGCTCAGTCGTGTCTGACCTTTGCGACCTCATGGACTATACAGTCCATGGAATTCTCTAGGCCAGAGTACTGGAGTGGGTAGCCTTTCCCTTCTCCAGGGGAACTTCCCAACCCAGGGATCGAACTCAGATCTCCTGCATTGCAGGCAGATTCTTTACCAGCTGAGCCACAAGGGAAGCCCAAGAATACTGCAGTGGGTAGCCTATCTCTTCTCCAGGGGATCTTTCTAACCCAGGAATCAAACCAGGGTCTCCTGCACTGCAGGTAGATTCTTTACCAACTGAGCTATCAGGGAAATCTGGTAATATACATGTTTCAATGCTATTCTCTCAAATCATCCTACCCTTGCCTTCTCCCACTGAGTCCCAAAGTCTGTTCTTTGCATCTTTGTCTCTTTTGCTGCCCTGTATGTAGGATCATTGGAACCATCTTTCTAAATTCCATTTATATACATTAACATACAGTAATTATATTTTCTTTCTGACTGACTTCACTCTGTATAATAGGCTCCAGTTTCATCCACCTCATTAGAACTGACTCAAATGTGTTCTTTTTTATAGCTGAGTAATATTCCATTGTGTATGTATACCACAACTTCCTTATTCCATTCATCTGCTGATGGACATTTAAGTTGCTTCCATGTCCTAGCTACTGTAAACAGTGCTGCAGTGAACACTGGGGTACATGTGTCTCTTTCAGTTTTGGTTTCTTTGGGGTGTATGCCCAGCAGTGGGATTGCTGGGTCATGTGGCAGTTCTATTCCCAGTTTTTTAAGGAGTCTCCACACAATTCTCCATAGTGGCTGTACCAGCTAGCATTACTACCAACAGTGTAAGAGGGTTCCCTTTTCTCCACACCCGCTCCAGCATTTATTGTTTGTAGATGTTTTAATGATGGCCATTCTGACTGGTGTGAGATGATACTTAACTGTGGTTTTGATTTGCAGTTCTCTGATAATGTTGAGCATCTTTTCATGTGTTTATTAGCCATCTGTATGTCTTTGGAGAAATATCTGTTTAGGTCTTTTGTCTACTTTTTGATTGGGTTGTTTGTTTTTCTGGTATTGAGCTGCATGAGCTGCTTAAAAATTACAAATTGAGTTAGGATTAAGTTTCCCCATTGATTCCACTTGGCCTCTTGACTATTAATATTATTTTATGAAAAGCCTTTGCTCTATTCATCTTCAATGTTCTGTACTTCTGGAATTCTAGATTTATTATAGTGAGAAACAGAAATATAATCAAGGAAGAACACTTCACTAAATTAGTAGGAAACATCCTTTTGTAAAAATTGATGAGTTAATTGGATGTTACCAATGCCCACTGCCCCCCCACAAGTATAGTATAAAAAATTTACCATTAATGGAGCCATTCTCATACCATTTAACACACCCAGTCTCATTTTAATGAGATCGGTGTTCTGTAGGATTGCTATAGAAAGACAGTAAATGAAAAGAAGTATTTTCCAGGCTTGAGAAGCTACTTTAGTTGAGAAACATTTAAATGAGACATTGAAAAACATGAAAAATTCTTACTAATAACATATATGAGAAATAAGGTTATGTTTAGTTGTATTATGTGTATTATGTGTCAAATTAATCATTTTCCTCCATTACAATCAATCTTTGGAAGTTCCCAGAATTCTTAAGACATAAAAAAAGCACAGCAACAATTGCTACCCTTTTTATATGCTGTACTGATTTGGAATTAATAATAGCAATTGTTCTATTTTATGCAGTCTTCCATACAAATGATCTCAATATACTTTATTGTATAAAATATTTTGAAGAAAATAGTTCCTCCATAAAATAGTAAACTACAGAATACAAATCAGTGTTGAAAACAAATTTACTTTCAACAAGACCTTGAACAAGTAATAAATAACTGGATGGAAAAAAAAAAAAAGGTAGCCAGACAAAAATTGTCCATTTTTGTGATGTTAATATGTTGATATAGGACAGTAACATGAGTTAAAATAACATACTAAGTATTTCCATCCTCAACCTCTCCCCAAAATGAGAACAACATATTAATAACTATGGAGAG
This sequence comes from Bos javanicus, assembly GCF_032452875.1. Classification (NCBI taxonomy): domain Eukaryota; kingdom Metazoa; phylum Chordata; class Mammalia; order Artiodactyla; family Bovidae; genus Bos; species Bos javanicus. The sequence goes on from NC_083875.1 coordinate 3,271,832, forward strand.
AAAAACTGCAAGTTTAATTTGGGAAATGAGTGTTTACTCCTATTCATTTTAAAGCTGTTATGTAGCTCTCTGGCCAGACATAAATCTGTCTGTGCATTATAATACACATGACTGGTAATGCCTGTCTTCACAGGTTGCTGTTTTCTTTTCCTAAAATGCTCCTTCTCATCTGTACCTAATAGAAACACATTCATCCATCAAGATTCATGCTCAGTCACTACTTCTGTAGTTTAATCCTCTAATAAGGATTAAACTATCTTAGTTAACCTGTCTTTATATTATAGAAGTGGTAATCTTTTATAAAATTTTCTCTAAATGTAATTCAACTAAAATCTATTTTTGGTATTTATATTATTGCTGATGTGTTGGAGTGGATGGAAAATGGGAAATCATTTGACATCTTGTAAAAGTGAAAGTCGCTCAGTTGTGTCTGACTCTTTGTGACCCCATGGACTATACAGTCCATGGAATTCTCCAGGCCAGAATACTGAAGTAGCCTTTCCCTTCTCCAGGGGATCTTCCCAATTCAGGGTTTGAACCCAGGTCTCCTGCATTGCAGGCAGATTCTTTACCAGCTGAGCCACAAGGGAAGCCCAAGAATACTGGAGTAGGTAACCTATCCCTTCTCCAGGGGATCTTTCTAACCCAGAAATCAAACTGGGGTCTCTTGCATTGCAGGTGGATTCTTTACCAACTGAGCTAACAGGGAAGCGCATTTAACATCTTATAAAAGAATAACTTTTAATATTAGAAATAAACTTCAAAGAAAAATTACTAAGTTATATTTTGCTATACTGGACACAATCAAAAAACCAAAACATGTTATAAATCTATAATCAAGGCTATTTGGTGTTGGCATAAAAATACACAGATGTATCAGTGCTAAGAGTACCACAGACAAGATGGAAATGTATACCACACTGAACATCTTTCTTAGTTTCAACAGTCTCCATCTCTTATATGAGACTACAATATTGCAGAGGAATAGGAGACAGGAATCTTGTGAAGAATTCAGCCAACAAGTATCCCTGCTTGTGCTATTATGTTAAATGCCAAAAGCTAATTTTTTCTCATCTACTGATAGGGAAACTGAGATTAGAGAAACCTCAATATCCAAGTCTGGGCTGCCTGACCCTAAAACCAGTGCTCCCCTCAATAACTCTCATTCTCTTCTTTTTTAGTTTTCCCCTTTCTTTCTTTTGGAAGAAGGCTTAGTGTTTGTTGGTGGATACACATTTTTTAATCAAAGTATAGTTGATTTACGGTGTTGTGCCAATGTCTGCTGTACAGTAAAGTGACTCAGTTATACACATATATATGCATTCTTTTTTTATATCCTTTTCCATTACAGTTTATCATAGGATATTGAATACAGTTCTCTGTACTATACAGTATTCTGTTCTAAATAGACAGTTTATTTATTCTAAATGTAATAGCTTACATCTGCTAATCCCAAACTCTCAGTCCATTGCTCTCCCTCCCCAGCTCTCTCAGCAAGCATAAGCTTGTCCTCTATGTCTATGAGTCAGTTTTTCTTCTCAACGTAGTTTCCTTTGTGTCCATATTTTAGATTCCACATATAAGTGATGTCATATGGGTTTGTTTTTCTTTGACTTACTTCACTTAGTATGATGATCTCTAGTTGCATCCATATTGTTATAAATGACATTAGTTCATTCTTTTTATGACTGAGTATTATTCCAGTGTGTGTGTGTATATGTACGTATGAAAGAATGCTCAAACTACAGCACAACTGCACTCATCTCACACGCTAGTAAAGTAATGCTCAAAATTCTCCAAGCCAGGCTTCAGCAATACGTGAACCATGAACTTCCAGATGTTCAAGCTGGTTTTAGAAAAGGCAGAGGAACCAGAGATCAAATTGCCAACATCTGCTGGATCATGGAAAAAGCAAGAGAGTTCCAGAAAAACATCTATTTCTGCTTTATTGACTATGCCAAAGCCTTTGACTGTGTGGATCACAATAAACTGTGGAAAATTCTGAAAGAGATGGGAATACCAGACCACCTGATCTGTCTCTAGAGAAACCTATATGCAGGCCAGGAAGCAACAGTTAGAACTGGACATGGAGCAACAGACTGATTACAAAGAGGTAAAGGAGTACATCAAGGCTGTATGTTGTCACCCTGCTTATTTAACTTATATTCAGAGTACATCATGAGAAACACTGGGCTGGAAGAAGCACAAGCTGAAATCAAGATTGCCAGGAGAAATATCAATAACCTCAGATATGCAGATGACACCACCCTTATGGCAGAAAGTGAAGAAGAAATAAAGAGCCTCTTGATGAACATGAAAGAGGAGAGTGAAAAAGTTGGCTGAAAGCTCAACATTCAGAAAACGAAGATCATGGCATCCTGTCCCATCACTTCATGGCAAATAGATAGGGAAACGGGAGAAACAGTGGCTGACTTTATTTTTGGGGGGTGCAAAATCACTGAAGATGGTGACTGCAGCCATGAAATTAAAAGATGCTTACTCCTTGTAAGGAAAGTATGACCAACCTAGACAGCGTATTAAAAAGCAGAGATATTACTTTGCCAACAAAGATCCGTCTAGTCAAGGCTATGGTTTTTCCAATAGTCATGTATGGGTGTGAGAGTTGGACTATAAAGAAAGAAAGTAAAGTCACTCAGTTGTGTCCAACTCTTTGCGATCCCATGGACTGTAGTATACCAGGCTTCTCTGTCCATGGGATTTTCCAGGCAAGAGTACTGGAGTGGGTTGCCATTTCCTTCTCCAGGGGATCATCCTGACCCAGGGATCGAACCCAGGTTTCCTGCATTGCAGGCAGACACTTTACCCTCTGAGCTACCAGAGAATCCTACTATAAAGAAAGCTGAGTGCCAAATAATTGATGCTTTTGAACTGTGGTGTTGGAGAAGACTCTTGAGAGTCCCTTGGACTGCAAGGAGATCCAACCAGTCTATCCTAAAGGAGATTAGTCCTGGGTGTTCATGGAAGGACTGATGTTGAAGCTGAGACTCTAATACTTTGACCTCCTTATACTAAGAGCCGACTCATTTGAAGAGACCCTGATGCTGGGAAAGATTGAGGGCAGTAGGAGAAGAGGATGACAGAGGTGGGATGGTTAGATGGCATCACCGAGTCAATGGACATGAGTTTGAGTCCTGGGAGTTGATGGACAGGGAGACCTGGTGTGCTGCAGTCCATGGGGTCACAAAGAGTTGGACATGAGTGAGTGACTGAACTTGTCTTGTAAAACTTTGAATGTTGTTAAGCCTGGAACTTGTTTGGCCAGGGCTCCTCGAGGGGCTCAACAATTTCAAGATTTTTCCTCTATCTCATCTATGGTGCTACAAGTCTTGTATTCACAGCAGGCAGTTACTCACAGTCAGGGCAGTGTCCAGGCAGGTTAGAAGCAAGGTCAGAGGCCTGTTCTGCTTTGTCTCTGAAGCCCAATCAAGACAATTTACTCAATTTCCCTAACAATTCATGAAAAAACACCATCATTTGATCAACTCAATCAAAGCTCCAACTCCTTGCTCATTTAATTGAATTCAATACTGCCTTTGCTTACCTTCCTTGCCACCAGGAGTGGTCATTTCATATTTTCCTAGCAATGAGATGCAAGCAGAAATATATTAAGCCAGCACTGGGCAAAGTTCTCATTTTCCCCATTAAAGAGACAGTTCTGATGAGGGTGTGACAATGACGTGGGGAAGATATTTTGCAACTATGAGGACAAAGGTATCTTATGAAAGAATCATAAGACACCTGTAGTGGCACCAAGGAGCTACTAAGGCCAAGCCACCGAGTGTTCATAGAGAGTTTCTATTACAGAAAAGAACAGTTAAAAAAAAATTATATACTTGAGAGTTCCGATTTGCTGCTAAAGACTTTGCCAAATAATGTAAGATCTACTGTCCACTAATCAGAGTCTGTTAATTAACTAGGATGTACTAGTAAAATTAAATACAATCAAACAATAGGTAGAAGATAAAGCCATAGATACCAACATAAGGAGATGACCACAATAAAGTTAATTCAATGTATCAAGTGAATAATGAGCTTATTTAAGTGAATTTTTTAAAATGTATATATACTGTCTTGAAGAATCCAGAAGGAATGGTTATCTGTGGTTACTTCTGAGGCTGGAATACAGTGGCCAAGAAGGATAGGAGAATCATTTTATTATTCTCAATATTTTGTTGTATATTTTTTTCTTTTACAAGGCACATAATAAAGAATATATACTGAGAAAATATAAAGTGGCCTACAGAAGTGATCCATATTTTATTTTTGGGGACACATTCATATAAAAAAAGAAAATCAGATTTTTAAAATCTAGAAATATTTTTTATTCACAATTTTCAATACTCTGTACTACTAGGCAACATGAAAATGCAATAAAAGCATTGGCCTAGGTATCAGGAAATCTATTTTTTACACCTATCTGTGTCATCAATTTGTTTTCAAGGCCTTGGGCTATCTCTGTTTATGTTTCTCACTTTATTCAAATATAAGATATATAGGTTGTTTGAGGGTGTCCCCCAATCTGGTTTTGATATTTAATAATGGGACTGATAGGGGTGTGGTATTTGATATTACTCAGTCCAGTGTGCAGAATCCTACAAATCTCAGGCTCCACTAGTCAGGCTGATAAAAGGACACAGCTAGCGGTGAGCTCTCTGTACCAACTTCTCTGTGATAAATGGACTTTTGGGGGTGCAGTGACACCAAAAATATGCCCCATTTTATTTCAAATCTCAAAATAAAATTCTCCTAAATATTTTTTCATATTAATTGATGCAAATAAATTCTTAGAGAAATCTGAATGGATTACAGGGTTACTGAAAATGATACTCATCATTATTCCAGATTAAACTCTAACAGTTCAAATGTACAAATTTCATTTTTTTTTAAATCAACCTTAAAGCATCAACTACTTCTTGGACTTTTTCTCTTGAGCATTTTCTTTTTTTTATTAAGCATTCTTTAATTAGGGGAATTCTAATACATGGATTAGATTACAGGAAAAAAAAGAAAAATAACTTTGCCAATAAACTTGGTGAGCTTGACAAATCATAAACATAAGAGAATTTTAATGCTGAAAATTCCCCAAACTTTTAAAATATAGGAATAGTATTGTTTAGATGTTCCTGTTGTTGGCTCCATTTACTTTTACAATACATACGATCATGAGAGAGGTGAAAAGCCTGTGTCACACACTCTTTAATTTTTTTCAAACTTATTACTTTAGTTATCTATTGAAAACAAGTACAGTTGCTCTTTCACTGTGTCTTGATGACTGTGTACATTCGGTACCTACCGTTCTCATCACAACCTGCATTTGCACAAGGAATACCACTGTCCTTTCCTGGGTAAGGTAGAATTGAGCCTGTCATAACATGTTTGTTACCATTCGATGGTATAAATTCCAGATCCCCTTAGTATAAAAAAAAACTCTGTTGTTTTTCTGATGGCTCCCAATCTCACTTTCCCAGGAGTTTCATGAATGTGGATGAGACTGTTAGGTCTGTGTTTCCAATCCGTATAGTTTTGGCTTTATGATCAGAGTTGTACATAAAAACCTACAGTCAATAATCTCATAGAAAGTTGCATATTTTAATTTATTGGTACTGGAAAAAGTAAAAGACATCATCAATCACTTACTGTGCAAATCATTAGGAAGAATGGGGCCCATTTATCCAGCTCAGATCAAATATTGATAATCAGATCAGATCAGTTGCTCAGTCGTGTCTGACTCTTTGCGACCCCATGAATTGCAGCACGCCAGGCCTCCCTGTCCATCACCAACTCCCGGAGTTCACTGAGACTCACATCCATCGAGTCAGTGATGCCATCCACCCATCTCATCCTCTGTCATCCCCCTCTCCTCTTGCCCCCAATCCCTCCCAGCATCAGAGTCTTTTCCAATGAGTCAATTCTTCGCATGAGGTGGCCAAAGTACTGGAGTTTCCGCTTTAGCATCATTCCTTCCAAAGAAATCCCAGGGCTGATCTTCAGAATGAACTGGTTGGATCTCCTTGCAGTCCAAGGGACTCTCAAGAGTCTTCTTCAACACCACATTTCAAAAGCATCAATTCTTCGGTGCTCAGCCTTCTTCACAGTCCAACTCTCACATCCATACATGACCACAGGAAAAACCATAGCCTTGACTAGATGGACCTTTGTTGGCAAAGTAATGTCTCTGCTTTTGAATATGCTATCTAGGTTGGTCATAACTTTTCTTCCAAGGAGTAAGTGTCTTTTAATTTCATGGCTGCAGTCACCATCTGCAGCGATTTTGGAGCCCAGAAAAATAAAGTCTGACACCGTTTCCCCTGTTTCCCCATCTATTTCCCATGAAGTGATGGGACCGGATGCCATGATCTTCATTTTCTGAATGTTGAGCTTTAAGCCAACTTTTTCACTCTCCACTTTCACTTTCTTCAAGAGGCTTTTGAGTTCCTCTTCACTTTCTGCCAAAGGGTGGTGTCATCTGCATATCTGAGGTTATTGATATTTCTTCTGGCAATCTTGATTCCAGCTTGTGTTTCTTCCAGTCCAGCATTTCTCATGATGTACTCTGCATATAAGTTAAATAAACAGGGTGACAATATACAGCCTTGATGTATGCCTTTTCCTATTTGGAACCAGTCTGTTGTTCCATGTCCAGTTCTAACTGTTGCTTCCTGACCTGCATACAGGTTTCTCAAGAGGCAGATCAGGTGGTCTGGTATTCCCATCTCTTTCAGAATTTTCCACAGTTTATTGTGATCCACACAGTCAAAGGCTTTGGCATAGTCAATAAAGCAGAAATAGATGGTTTTCTGGGAGTCTCTTGCTTTTTCCATGATCCAGCAGATGTTGGCAATTTGACCTCTGGTTCCTCTGCCTTTTCTAAAACCAGCTTGAACATCAGGAAGTTCACGGTTCACATATTGCTGAAGCCTGGCTTGGAGAATTTTGAGCATTACTTTACTAGTGTGTGAGATGAGTGCAATTGTGCAGTAGTTTGAGCATTCTTTGGCATTGTCTTTCTTTGGGATTGGAATGAAAACTGATCTTTTCCAGTCCTGTGGCCACTGCTGAGTTTTCCAAATGTGCTGGCATATTGAGTGCAGCACTTTCACAGCATCATCTTTCAGGATTTGGAATAGCTCAACTGGAATTCCATCACCTCCACTAGCTTTGTTCTTAGTGATGCTTTCTAAGGCCCACTTGACTTCACATTCCAGGATGTCTGGCTCTAGGTCAGTGATCACACCATCGCGATTATCTGGGTCGTGAAGATCTTTTTTGTACTGTTCTTCTGTGTATTCTTGCCATCTTTTCTTAATATGTTCTCCTTCTGTTAGGTCCATACCATTTCTGTTAATATTGATAATATTAACTTGTAAAATATGGCCTAGGCAGTTAATTAAGGGCTTTATAAATCAATGGCATAAGCATATTCTATTGATTTTCTTGATGGATAGAAAAGATTTGTAAAACATATGAATTTAATTCCATATTCTATATTTGTACTGGCATTAAAAAACAGTGGGGCTTTCCTGGTGGCTCAGATGATAAAGAATTCACCTGCAATGTAGGAGACCCAGCTTCCATCCCTGGGTCAGGAAGATCCCCTGGAGAACAGATTAGCTACCATTCCAGTATTCTTGCCTAGAGAATTCCATGGACAAAGGAGCCTGGCAGGCTATAGTCCAGGGGTTGCAAAGAGTTGGACATGACTGAGTGACTAACAACATTTAGAAAAAATCATTCCCATAAGTTATTAATTCCCGTAAACAAGTAAACTCTTATTGGACACATTATTAAAACAATAATTCTTGAATTATTCTAAGTGCAAATTAATGTCTGATATATTGTTAAATACTTAATATCATTTTAATCTTCAGTATTGATTTAGTGGCAACTGCAACTTGCTAGAAATTTCAAACTTAACTGACATCATTAGAAAGCATAAAGTTAAGGAAGTTTATGATATTATTAAAATGTTATATATGGTATTGATGATATCCAATTGTGGATTGATGGTGTGTGTGCTCAGTCATGTCCAACTGTTTCCAACACCATGGACTGTAACCCACCAGGCTTCTCTGTCCGTGGGATATTCCAGGCAAGAATACTGGAGTGGGTTGCCATTTCCTTCTCCAAATTGTGGATTGTTGTTGCTATTGTTCAGTTGCTAAGTTATGACCAACTGTTTCCAACCCCATGAACTGCAGCATGCCAAGCTTCCCTGTCCTTCACTATCTCCCTGATTTTGCTCAAACCCATGTCCATTGATTCAGTGATGCATCCAACCATCTCTTCCTCTTTTTTCCTCTTCTCCTCCTGCCTTTGATCTTTCCCAGCATCAGGGTCTTTTCCAATGAATCAGCACTGAACATCAGGTGGCCAAAGTATTGGAGCATTAACATCAGTCCTTCCGATGAATATTCAGGGTTGATGTCTTCAGGATTTACTGGTTTGATTTCCTTGGTTTCACAGGGACTCTCAAGAGTCTTCTCCAGCACCACAGTTCAAAACATCAGTTCTTTGGCATGCAGCCTTCTTTATGGTCCAACTCTCACATCTGTATATGACTACTGGAAAAACCATATCTTTGGCTATGCAGACCTTTGTCAGCAAAGTGATGCTTCTGCATTTTAATACAGTCTAAGTTTGTCATAGCTTTTCTTCCAAAGAGCAAGCATCTTTTAATTTTGTGGCTGCAGTCACCATCTGCAGTGATTTTGGAGCCCAGGAAAATGAAATCTGTCACTGTTTCCACTTTTTGCCCTTCTATTTGCCATGAAGTGATAGGACCAGATGCCATGATCTTAGTTTTTTGAATATTGATTTTTAAGCCAGTTTTTTCAGTTTCCTCTTTCACCTTCATCAGGAGTCTCTTTAGTTCCTTTTCACTCTCTGCCTTTAAAGTGGTGTCATTTGCATATCTGAGGTTGTGGGTATTTCTCCCAGCAACCTTGATTCCAGTTTGTGCTTCATCCAACACAGCATTTCTCATGATGTACTTTGCATAGCAGTTAAATGAGCAGGGTGACCATATACAGACTTGACATACTCCTTACCCAATTCTGAACCAGTCCATTGTTCCATGTCCGGTTATAAATGTTGTTTCTTGACCTGCATACATGTTTCTCAGGAGGCAGTTAAGGTGGTCTGGTATTTCCCTTTCATCAAGAATGTTTCACAGTTTGTTGTGATCCACACAGTCAAAGGCTTTAGTGTGGTCATTGAAGCAGAAGTATGTATATATATATATATATATATTTTTTTTTTTTTTAAATTTTCTTGCTTTTTCTATGATCCAACATATATTGACAATTTGATCCCTTTTTCCTCTGTCTCTTCTAAATCCAGCTTGTACATCTGGAAGTTCTCAGTTCACATACTGCTAAAGCCTAGCTTGAAAGATTTTGAGTATAATTTTGGTAGCATGTGAAATAAGTGCAAATGTATGATAATTTGAACATTCTTTTGCATTATTTCTTTGGGACTGGAATGAAAACTGACCTTTTCCAGTCCTGTGGCCACTGCTGAATTTTCCAAATTTTCTGGCATATTGAGTGCAACATTTTAACAGCATCATCTTTTAGGATTTGAAGTAGCTCAGCTGGAATTCCATCACCTGCACTAGCTTTGCTTGTAGTAACATTTCTTAAGGACCACTTGACTTCACACTCCAGAATGTCTGGCTCTAGGGGAGTGACCCAGTGACCACACTATTGTGGTTAGCTGGGTCATTAAGACCTTTTTTTTTTTTTACAAGTCTTCAGTGTATTTTTGCCACCTCTTCTCAATTTCTTCTGCTTCTCTTAGGCCTTTACCATTTTTATCCTTTATTGTGCCTATATTTGCAGGAAATGTTCCCTTTCTTGTTCAGTCACTTAGTCATGTCTGACTCTTTGTGACCCTGTGGACTGCAGCACCCCAAGCTTCCCTGTCCTTCACCATCTCCCAGAGCTCACTCAAACTCATGTCCATTGAGTTGGTGATGTTTGCCAACTATCTGATACCCTGTCATCCACTTTTCCTCCTGCCTTCCATCTTTCCCAGTATGAGAGTCTTTTCCAACAAGTTGACTTTTTACATCAGGTAGCCAAAGTATTGGAGCCTCAGCATCAGTCCTTCCAATGAAAATTCAAGGTTGGTTTGCTTTAGGACTGACTGGTTTTATCTCCTAGCAGTCTACCAGATTCTGAGAGTCTTCTCCAACAGCACAGTTTGAAAGCATCAATTATCCGGCACTCAGCCTTTATGGTCCAACTCTCACATCCATACATGACTACTGGAAAAACCATAGCTTTGACTAGACAGACCATTGTTGGCAAAGTAGTGTCTGCTTTTTTTATGTTCCCTTTGTATCTCCAATTTTCTTTAAGAGATCTCTAGTCTTTCCTATTCTATTGTTTTCCTCTATTTCTTTGCATTTTTCACTTAAGAATGCTTTCTTTTCTCTCCTTGCTATTCTCTGGTACTTTGTATTCTGTCACGTATAACTCCCTTTCTCCATTGCCTTTCATTTTTTTTTCTTAGCTATTTGTAAGGCCTCCTCAGACAACCATTTGCACTTTGCATTTCTTTTTCTTGAGCATGGTTTTGGTCACCATCTCCTGTACAGTGTTATGAACCTACGTCCATAGTTCTTCAGGCACTGTGTCTACCGGATCTAGTCCCTTGAATCTATTCATCACCTTCACTGTATAATCATAAGGAATTTGATTTAGGTCATGCCTGAATGGCCTAGTGGTTTTCCCTATTTTCTTCAATTTGAGCCTGAATTTTGCAACAAGGAGCTGATGATCTGAGCCACGGTTAGCTCAAGGTCTTGTTTCTGCTGGCTGTAGAGAGCTTCTCTATATTTGGCCACAAATAATATAATCAATATGATTTTGGTATTGACCATCTGGTAATGTCTACATGTAGAGTTATCTCTTGCATTGTTGGAAGTAGGTATTTGTTACGACCAGTGGGTCCCATAAAATTATTTTAACCATCTATAAAAATGTTTTAGTACTGAAAATTTCATCAAATAGAGGATATTAGTATCATTTTAAACTTTTCCTCATTCTTATAAATAAACCTAAGATTAATGCATATTCAATATACAAATTACATGTTGAATATATATGCATAGTTAATATATAAGTATTAAAATTAGAATAAAAAATTGAAATAAAAGTTTGGAAAATTATCAGTATGTTTAGGCAGTATTCCTATACTTTAAAAACAGTGAAATATATTTACTTTTAAGCTTCCTAGGGCTGAAACAAAGAAAAAAGAAATAAATGCTACTTTAATTGTTGAAAATATTCATGTATTCTCATATATATATATATATATGTTTTCATAGGAGAAGTAAAATTCTTATTGCACTTAGTTTCTTTTGTAGAACATAAGATGGGGATATTTGAATGATACAGTGGTCAATGACTTTTAAACATCTCTATAACAAAAATAAATCAGAATTCATTGTTATTTATTATTATTCAGTTCATTTCAGTTCAGTTGCTCAGTCATGTCTGACTCTTTATGAACCATTGGATTGCAGTATGCCAGGCTTCCCTGTCCATCACCAACTACTGGGGCTTACTCGAACTTGTGTCCATCGAGTCGGTGATGCCATCCAACCATCTCATCCTCTGTTGTTCCCTTCTCCTCCTGCCTTCAATCTTTACCAGCATCAGGGTCTTTAGAATGAATCAGTTCTTTGCATCAGGTGGCTAGAGTATTGGAGTTTCAGCTTCAACATCAGTCCTTCCAATGAACTTTCAGGACTGATTTCCTTTCCGATTGACTGGTTTGATCTCCTTGCAGTCCAAGGGACTCTCAAGAATCTTCTCCAACATCACAGTTCAAAATCATCAATTCTTTGGCATTCAGCTTCCCTTATAGTCCAACTCTCACATCCATACATGACTACTGGAAAAACCATTGCTTTGACTACCTGGACCTTTGTCAGCAAAGTAATGTCTCTGCTTTTTAGTATGCTGTTTAGGTTGGTCATAACTTTTCTGCCAAGGAGCAATCGTTTTTTTTTTTTTAATATAAATTTATTTATTTTAATTGGAGATTAATTACTTTACAATATTGTATTGGTTTTGCCATACATCAACATGAATCCATCACAGGTATGCACGTGTTCCCCATCCTGAACCCCACTCCCTCCACCCTCCCCGTACCATCCCTCTGGGTCATCCCAGTGCACCAGCCCCAAGCATCCAGTATCATGCATTGAACCTGGACTGGCGACTCATTTCATATATGATATTATACATATTTCAATGCCATTCTCCCAAATCATCCCACCCTCTCCCTCTCCCACAGAGTCCAAAAGACTGTTCTATACATCTGTGTCTCTTTTGCTGTCTTGCTTACAGGGTTATCATTACCATCTTTCTAAATGCCACATATATGCCTTAGTATACTGTATTGGTGTTTTTCTTTCTGGCTTACTTCACTCTGTATAATAGGCTCCAGTTTCATCCACCTCATTAGAACTGATTCAAATGTATTCTTTTTAATGTCTGAGTAATACTCCATTGTGTATATGTACCACAGCTTTCTTATCCATTCATCTACTGATGGACATCTAGGTTGCTTCCATGACCTGGCTATTATAAACAGTGCTGCGATGAACATGGGGGTACACGTGTCTCTTTCAATTCTGGTTTCCTTGGTGTGTATGCCCAGCAGTGGGATTGCTGGATCATAAGGCAGTTCTATTTCCAGTTTTTTAAGGAATCTCCACAGTGTTCTCCATAGTGGCTGTACTAGTTTGCATTCCCACCAACAGTGTAAAAGGTTCCCTTTTCTCCATACCCTCTCCAGCATTTATTGCTTGTAGACTTTTGGATGGCAGCCATTCTGACTGGCGTGAAATAGTACCTCACTGTGGCTTTGATTTGCATTTCTCTGATAATGAGTGATGTTGAGCATCTTTTCATGTGTTTGTTAGGCATCTGTATGTCTTCTCTGGAGAAATGTCTATTTAGTTCTTTGGCCCATTTTTTTGATTGGGTCATTTATTTTTCTGGAATTGAGCTGTAGGAGTTGCTTATATCTTTTTGAGATTAGTTGTTTGTCAGATGCTTCATTTGCTATTATTTTCTCCCATTCTGAAGGCTGTCTTTTCACCTTGCTTAGAGTTTGTTGTGCAGAAGCTTTTAAGTTTAATTAGGTCCCCTTTGTTTATTTTTGCTTTTATTTCCAATATTCTGGGAGGTGGGTCATAGAGGATCCTGCTGTGATTTATATCAGAGAGCGTTTTGCCTATGTTCTCCTCTAGGAGTTTTACAGTCTCTGGTCTTACGTTTAGATCTTTAATCCATTTTGAGTTTATTTTTGTGTATGGTGTTAGAAAGTATTCTAGTTTCATTCTTTTACAAGTGGTTGACCAGTTTTTCCAGCACCACTTGTAAAAGAGATTGTCTTTTCTCCATTGTATATTCTTGCCTCCTTTGTCAAAGATAAGGTGTCCATAGGTGCATGGATTTATCTCTGGGCTTTCTATTTTGTTCCATTAATCTGTATTTCTGTCTTTGTGCCAGTACCATACTGTCTTGATAACTGTGGCTTTGTAGTAGAGCCTGAGGTCAGGCAGGTTAATTCCCCCAGTTCCATTCTTCTTTCTCAAGATTGCTTTGGCTATTCGAGGTTTTTTGTATTTCCATACAAATTGTGAAATTATTTGTTCTAGCTCTATGAAAAATACCATTGGTAGCTTGATAGGGATTGCATTGAATCTATAGATTGCTTTGGGTAGTATACTCATTTTCACTATATTGATTCTTCCAATCCATGAACATGGTATATTTCTCCATCTATTAGTGTCCTCTTTGATTTCTTTCACCAGTGTCTTATAGTTTTCTATATATAGGTCTTTAGTTTCTTTAGGTAGATATATTCCTAAGTATTTTATTCTTTTCATTGCAATGGTGAATGGGATTGTTTCCTTAATTTCTCTTTCTGTTTTCTCATTATTAGTGTATAGGAATGCAAGGGATTTCTGTGTGTTGATTTTATATCCTGCAACTTTACTATATTCACTGATTAGCTCTAGTAATTTTCTGGTGAAGTCTTTAGGGTTTTCTATGTAGAGGATCATGTCATCTGCAAACAGTGAGAGTTTTACTTCTTCTTTTCCAATTTGGATTCCTTTTATTTCTTTTTCTGCTCTGATTGCTGTGGCCAAAAGTTCCAAAACTATGTTGAATAGTAGTGGTGAAAGTGGGCACCCTTGTCTTGTTCCTGACTTTAGAGGAAATGCTTTCAATTTTTCACCATTGAGGATAATGTTTGCTGTGCGTTTGTGATATATAGCTTTTATTATGTTAAGGCATGTTCCTTCTATTCCTGCTTTCTGGAGAGTTTTTATCATAAATTGATGTTGAATTTTGTCAAAGGCTCTCTCTGCATCTATTGAGACAATCATATGGCTTTTATTTTTCAATTTGTTAATGTGGTGTATTACATTGATTGATTTGCAGATATTGAAGAATCCTTGCATCCCTGGGATGAAGCCCACTTGGTCATGGTGTATGATCTTTTTAATGTGTTGGATTCTGATTGCTAGAATTTTGTTAAGAATTTTTGCATCTATGTTCATCAGTGATACTGGCCTGTAGTTTTCTTTTTTTGTGGCATCTTTGTCTGGTTTTGGTATTAGGGTGATGGTGGCCTCATAGAATGAGTTTGGAAGTTTACCTTCCTCTGCAATTTTCTGGAAGAGTTTAAATAGGATAGGTGTTAGCTTTTCTCTAAATTTTTGGTAGAATTCAGCTGTGAAGCCGTCTGGACCTGGGCTTTTGTTTGCTGGAAGATTTCTGATTACAGCAGTCACCCTCTGCAGTAATTTGGAGCATCCCCCCACCCACCTTGCCCCCACCCCCCCCCAAAAAAAAAAAGTTTCTCACTGTTTCCTTTGTTTCCCCATCTATTTGCCATGAAGTGATGGGATCAGATGCCATGATCTTACTTTTTGAATATGGAGTTTTAAGCCAACTTTTTCACTCTCCTCTTTCACTTTCATTATTTATTATTGTATCCTTCAATAAAATCTCTGGTTGTACGAATTAAACATAATTCAACAAAAATAAAATTCTGCTGATTCTCAAGACAGCATTGTCTAGATAAACCAACATATTTTGTGATTTTGCATGTCACAGTATGTTGACTTTTACTGATTTCATGTATTGATAGAGAAATTAGTATTGTGTATATTCATTTATTTATGAACATAAAACAATTTATTGGCTGTGCACTTATCCAAGCAAGCTTTTTATACAAAAGCATTTACGTTTTGACCTCCTTTGGTTTTACTTATTTCCTGTTTTTAGTTTAATTTATTTCTGTTCTAATTTATATTATTATTTTTGTTTGTTTTGAATATGAAGTCATGTCTGACTCTGTGACCCCATGGACTGTAGCCTACCAGGATTCTCCATCCATAGGATTTTCCAGGCAAGAGTACCAGAGTGGGTTGCCATTTCCTTCTCCATGTTTTGAATATAACTTGCTCTATTTCTCTAATTTTTTAATGTACAAGCTTAGATTATAGATTTCCAGGCTCGTTTTCTAATATATGCATTTAATTTCCCTGTAAGCACTGATTTTGCTGAATCACTTTTTGCTAAGTTGCATTTTCATTTTCATTTACGCCAAAACATTAGTTTTTTAAAATTTCATTGAGATTTCTTCTTTGCTCCGTAGTGTTTTTTCCAGTGAGGTATAGTTGATTTACTTTACATTTGCATGTATATATATATGTGTGTACTATATATATAAATATATTAGTTTATATGTATAAATATATTAGTTTACCTGTTGACTATATGTATGTCTTCTTTGGAAAAATACCTATTAAGATCTCCTGTGCCAAACCTTTGACTGTGTGGATCACAATAAACTGTGGAAAATTCTGAAAGAGATGGGAATACCAGACCATCTGACCTGCCTCCTGAGAAATTTGTATGCAGGTCAAGAAGCAACAGTTAGAACTGGACATGGAAAAACAGGCTGGTTCCAAATAGGAAAAGGAGTACATCAAGGCTGTATGTTGTCACCTTGCTTATTTAACTTCTATGCAGAGTACATCATGAGAAACGCTGGACTGGAAGAAGCACAAGCTGGAATCAAGATTGCCAGAAGAAATATCAATAACCTCAGATATGCAGATGACACCACCCTTATGGCAGAAAGTGAAGAGGAACTCAAAAGCCTCTTGAAGAAAGTGAAAGTGGAGAGTGAAAAAGTTGGCTTAAAGCTCAACATTCAGAAAATGAAGATCATGGCATCCGGTCCCATCACTTCATGGGAAATAGATCGGGAAACAGTGGAAACAGTGTCAGACTTTATTTTTGGGGGCTCCAAAATCACTCTGGATGGTGACTGCAGCCATTAAATTAAAAGACGCTTACTCCTTGGAAGGAAAGTTATGACCAACCTAGATAGCATATTCAAAAGCAGAGACATTACTTTGCCAACAAAGGTCCATCTAGTCAAGGCTATGGTTTTTCCAGTAGTCATGTATGGATGTGAGAGTTGGACCATAAAGAAAGCTGAGCACCGAAGAATTGATGCTTTTGAACTGTGGTGTTGGAGAAGACTCCTGAGAGTTCCTTGGACTGCAAGGAGATCCAACCAGTCCATTCTGAAGGATATCAGCCCTGGGATTTCTTTGGAAGGAATGACGCTAAAGCTGAAACTCCAGTACTTTAGCCACCTCATGCGAAGTGTTGACTCATTGGAAAAGACTCTGATGCTGGGAGGGATTAGGGGCAAGAGGAGAGGGGGACGACAGAGGATGAGATGGCTGGATGGCATCACTGACTCGATGGACGTGAGTCTGGGTGAACTCCTGGAGTTGGTGATGGATAGGGAGGCCTGGCGTGCTGCGATTCATGGGGTCGCAAAGAATCGGACACGACTAAGTGACTAAACTGAACTGATGCAGTTTTTAATTGGTTTCTTTCACTTTTGCCAATGATTTTAAATAATTCTTTGTATATTTTGGATATTAACTCCTTATCACATACATGGTTTGCTAATATTTTCTCCCATTCAATACGCTGACTGTTCATTTTGTTGATGGTTTACTTTGATATATATAATTTGGTGTACCTAATTTGATATGTTTATTTTTGACATTTTTGCCTTTTTGGCGTCAAAAATCATAACCATGACCAATATCAAGGTGCTTAGCTCCTGGGTTTTTTCTAGGATTTTTATGATTTCAGGACTCATGTTCAAGTCCATCTTTGGTTTTTGAATTAATTTTCATACACACATGTATTGTAAGATTGGTGTCCAGTTTCATTCTTTTGCATGTGGCTGCCCCAACATCATTTATTAAAGAAACTTTCTTTCCCCATTGTATATTCTTGACTCTCTTGTGATAAATTAAAGGACAATATATGTATGGGTTTATTTCTTGGCTCTCTATTCTGTTCTATTGATCTGTATGACTTTAGTTATGCCAATAGAACACTATTGTGGTGAGTAGACTTTGTAATATAGTTTGAAATCAGAAAGCATGATACCTCCATCTTTGGTCTTCTTTCATAAGATTCAGTCAGTTCAATTCAGTTCAGTCACTCAGTCGTGTCCAACTCTTTGCCACCCCATGGACTTCAACATACCAGTCTTCCCTGTCTATCACTAACTCCCAGAGCTTACTCAAACTCATGTCCATTGAGTCATGGTGATGCCATACAACCATCTCATCCTCTGTCCTCCCCTTCTCCTTCTGCCTTCAATCTTTCCCACCATCAGGGTCTTTTCCAATGAGTCAGTTCCTCACACCTGGTGGCCAAAGTATTGAAGTTTCAGCTTTCATCACTGAAAGCTTCAGTTTCAGCTGAAGCTGAAATGAATATTCAGGACTGATTTCCTTTAGGATTGACTAGTTGGATCTCCTTACAGTCCAAGGGACTCTCAAGCATCTTCTCCAACACCACAGTTGAAAAGCATCAATTCTTCAGTGCTCAGCGTTTTTTATAGTTCAACTCTCACATCCATATATGACTATTGGCAAAACCATAGTTTTGACTAGATGGATCTTTGTTGGCAGGTAATGTCTCTGCTTTTTTTTTTTTTTTTAATTAATGTATTTATTTTAATTGGAGGCTAATTACTTTACAATATTGTGGTGGTTCTTGCCATACATTGACATGAAGCAGCCATGGGTTTACATGTGTCTGCCATGTACACCCCCTTCTGAAACCCCCTCCCACATCCCGCCCCATCCCATCTTTCTGAGTTGTCTCAGTGCACTGGCTTTGAATGCCCTGTTTCATGCATCGAACTTGGACCAGTGATCTATTTCACATATGGTAATATACATGTTTCAATGCTGTTCTCTCAAATCATCCCACCCTCCTCTGCTCCCATAGAGTCCAAAAGTCTGTGCTTTATACATGTGACTCTTTTGCTGTCTTGTATATAGAGTCATCGTTACCATCTTTCTAAATTCCATATATATGCATTAATATACTGTATTGATGCTTTTCTTTCTGGCTTACTTCATTCTGTATAAAAGGTTCCAGTTTCACCCACACCATTAGATCTGATTCAAATGTGTTCTTTTTAATAGCTGAGTAATATTCCATTGTGTATATGTACCACAGTTTTCTTGTCCGTTCATCTGCCAATGGATATCTAGGTTGCTTCCATGTCCCAGCTATTGTAAACAGTGCTGTGATGAACACTGGGGCACACATGTCTCTTTAAATTCTGGTTTCCTCAGTGTGTATGCCCAGCAGTGGGATTGCTGCATCATATGGCAGATCTATTTCCAGTTTTTCAAGGAATCACCACACTGTTCTCCATAGTGGCTGTACTAGTTTGCATTCCCATCAACTGTGTAAGAGGGTTCCCTTTACTCCACACCTTCTTCTGGATTTATTGTTTGTAGGCTTTTTGATAGCAACCATTCTGACTGGTGTGAGATGGTAACTCATTTTGGTTTTGATTTGCATTTCTCTGACAATGAGTGATGTTGAGCATTTTTTCATGTGTTTGTTAGCCATCTGTATGTCTTCTTTGCAGAAATATCTGTTTAGAATTTTGACACATTTTTTGATTGGGTCGTTTATTTTTCTGGTATTGAGGTGCATGAGCTGTTTGTATATTTTAGAAATTAATTCTTTGTTAGTTGCTTCATTAATGTTCTCCCATTCTGAAGACTGTCTTTTCACCTTGCTTATAGTTTCCTTTGTTGTGCAAAGCTTGTAAGTTTAATTAGGTCCCATTTGTTTATTTTTTTATTTATTTCCATTACTCTGGTAGGTGGGTCATAGAGAATCTTGCTGTGATTTATGTCAGAGAGTGTTTTGCCTATGTTTTCCTCTAGGAATTTTATAGTTTCTGGTTTACATTTAGTTCTTTAATTGTTTTTGAATTTATTTTTGTGTCGGTTGTTAGAAAGTATTCTAGTTTCATTCTTTTACAGGTGGTTGACCAGTTTTCCCAGCACCACTTGTTAAAGACATTGTCTCTTCACTATTGTATATTTTTGGCTCCTTTGTGAAAGATAAGGTGCTCATAGATGTGTAGATTTATCTCTGGGTTTTCTTTTTTTTTTCATTGATCTATATTTCTGTCTTTGTGCCAGTACCATACTGTCTTGATGACTGCAGCTTTGTAGTATAGTCTTAAATCAGGCAGGTTGATTCTTCCAGTTCCATTCTTCTTTCTCAAGATTGCTTTGGCTATTCCAGTGTTTTTTTATTATTATTATTTCCAAAATGCCATTGGTAGCTTGATAGGGATTGCATTGAATCTATAGATTGCTTTGGGTAGTGTACTCATTTTCCCTATATTGATTCTTCCAATCCATGAGCATGTTATATTTCTCCATCTATTTGTGTCATCTTAGATTTCTTTCTTCAGTGTTATATATATAAAGGTCTTTTGTTTCTTTAGGTAGATATATTCCTAAGTATTTTATTCTTTTCATAACAATGGTGAATGAGTTTTTTCCTTAATTTGTCTTTCTGTTTTCTCATTGTTAGTGTATAGAAATGCAAGGGATTTCTGTGTAGTAATTTTATATCCTGCAACTTTACTATATTCATTGATTAGCGCTAGTAATTTTCTGGTGGAGTCCTGAGGGTTTTCTATGTAGATGATCATGTCATCTGCAAACAGTGAGAGTTTTGTTTCTCCTTTTCCAGTCTCCATTCCTTTTATTTCTTTTTCTTCTCTGATTGCTGTGGCTAAAACTTCCAAAACTATGTTGAACAGTAGTAGTGAGAGTGGGTTCCCTTGTCTTGTTCTTGACTTTAGGGGAAATGCTTTCGATTTTTTGCCATTGAGGATAGTGTTTGCTGTAGGTTTATCATGTATGGCTTTAATTATGTTGAGGTATGTGCCTTCTATGTTTGCTTTCTGGAACTTTTTTTTTTTAATCATAAATGGGTGTTGAATTTTGCCAAAGGCTTTCTCTGCATGTATTGAGATAATCATATAGTTTTTATCCTTAAATTTGTTAATGCAGTGTATCACATTGATTGATTTATGAATACTGAAGAATCCTTTCTTCCCTGGGATAAAGCCCACTTGGTCATAACGTATGCTCTTTTTAATATGTTGTTGGATTCTGTTTGCTAGAATTTTGTTGATGATTTTTTGCATCCATGTTCATCGGTGATGTTGGCCTGCAGTTTTCCTTTTTTATGGCATCTTTGTCTGGTTTTTGTATTAGGGTGATGGTGGCTTCATAGAATGAGTTTGGGAGTTTACTTTCCTCTGCAATTTTCTGGAGGAGTTTGAGTAGGATAGGTGTTAGCTCTTCTCTAAATTTTTGGTAGAATTCGCCTGTGAAACCATCTGGTACTGGGCTTTTGTTTATTGGAAGATTTTTGATTATAGTTTCTATTTCCATGCTTGTGATGGGTCTGTTAAGATTTTCTATTTTTTCTTCGTTCAGTTTTGGAAGGTTATACTTTTCTAAGAATTCATCTCTTTCTTTCAAGTTGTCCATTTTATTGTTATATAGTTGCTGATAGTAGTCTCTTATGATCCTTTGTATTTCTGTGTGTCTGTTGTGATTTCTCCATTTTTGTTTCTAATTTTGTTGATTTGATTCTTCTCCCTTTTTTTTCCTGATGAGTTTGGCTAATGATTTGTCTATTATATTTATCTTCTCAAAGAACCAGCTTTTAGTTTTGTTGATTTTGGCTATGGTCTCCTTTGTTTCTTTTGCATTTATTTCTTCCCTAATTATAATGATTTCTTTCCTTCTGCTAACCCTGGGGTTCTTCATTTTTTTCTTTTTCTAGTTGCTTTAGGTGTAAAGTTAGATTACTTAATTTTTCTCTTCTTTCTTGAGGTATTCTTGTAATACTATGAGCCTTCCCCTTATCACTGCTTTGACTGAATCTCATAGGTTTGGATTGTTGTGTTTTCATTTCATTCATTTCTATGCATGTTTTGATTTCTTTTTTGATTTCTTCTGTGATTTGTTGGTTATACAGAAGCGTGTTATTTAGCCTCCATATGTTTGTATTTTTAATAGTTTTTTTTTTCCCTGTAGTTGACATCTAATCTTACTGCATTGTGATCTGAAAAGATGTTTGAAATGATTTCAATTTTTTGAACTTACTAAGGCTAGATTTATGGCCCAGGATATGTTCTATACTGGTGAATGTTCCATGTGTACTTGAGAAAGAGGTGAAATTCACTGTTTTGGGGTGAAATGTCTTATAGATATCAATTAGGTCTAACTGGTCCATTGTATCATTTAAAGTTTGTATTTCCTTGCTAATTTTCTGTTTGGTTGATCTATCCATAGGTGTGAGTGGGATATTAAAGTCTCCCACTATTAATGTGTTACTGTTAGTTTCCCCTTTCATACTTTTTAGCATTTGCCTTACATATTGAGGTGCTCCTATGTTGGGTGCATATGTATTTATAATTGTTATATCTTCTTCTTGGATTGATCCTTTGATCATTATGTAGTGTCCTTCTTTGTCTCTTTTCACAGCCTTTATTTCAAAGTCTATTTTATCTGATATGAGTATTGCTATTCCTGCTTTCTTTTGGTCTCCATTTTCATGAAATATCTTTTTCCAGCCCTTCACTTTCAGTCTGGATGTGTCCCTTGTTTTGAGGTGGGTCTCTTGTAGACAGCATATATAGGGATCTTGTTTTTTATTCATTCAGCCAGTCTTTGTCTTTTGGTTGGGCCATTCGACCTATTTACATTTAAGGTAATTACTGAGAAGTATGATCTCATTGCCATTTGCTTTTTTTTTTTTTTGTGGGGGGGTGGGGAGGTTGAGTTCATAAACCTTTTCTGTGTTTCCTGTCTAAAGAAGATCCTTTAGCATGTGTTGAAGACCTGGTTTTGTGGTGCTGAATTCTCTTGCCTTTTGCTTGTCTGTAAAGCTTTTTCTTCTTCATATTTGAATGAAATTCTTGCTGGGTATAGTGACCTGGGTTGTAGCCTTTTCTCTTTCATCACTTTAAGTATGTCCTGCCATTCACTTCTGGAATGAAGAGTTTCTATCAAAAGATCAGCTGTTATCCTTATGGGAATCCCCTTGTGTGTTATTTGTTGCTTTTCCCTTGATGCTTTTAATATTTGCTCTTTGTGCTTGAACTTTGTTAGATCGATTAATATGTGTCTTGGGGTGTTTCACCTTGGGTTTATCCTGTCTGGGACTCTCTGGGTTTCTTGGACTTGGGTGGCTATTTCCTTCCCCATTTTAGGAAAGTTTTCAACTATTATCTCCTAAAGTATTTTCTCGTGCCCTTTGTTTTTATCTTCTTATTCTGGGACTCCTATGATTCAAACATTGGGGCCTTTAACATTGTCCCAGAGGTCTCTGAGATTGTCCTCATTTCTTTTAATTCTTTTTTCTTCTTTCCTCTCTGCTTCACTTACTTACATCATTCTATCTTTCACATCACTTATCCTATCTTCTGCCTCAGTTATTCTACTGTTGGTTCTGAAAGGTTGTTGTTGAATCACGCGAAGACACCGGGATTCTTGGCCCCCGGAGGAGAAGAATTCAATCCGGGGCCAGAGACGAGGCTTGATCGCTCAGAGCTTTTGTGTAATAAAGTTTTATTGAAGTATAAAGGAGATAGAGAAAGCTTCTGACATAGGCATCAGAAGCGGGCAGAAAGAGTACCCGTCTGCTAGTCTTCAGCTGGATGTTATATAGTCACTAGTAGTCTGTTAATGAAAGAAAGGAATGTCTTAAAATTCAGAATGGCACCAGGCCCCTCACCCATAAGATGCATTTTGGGATAGTCTTGGCGCCAAATGGTTTATCCTGGGCCATAAAATGATTAACTTGAATCTTGAAGAAGGACAGATCACCATACAAATAGTTTCATTTACATAGATTAGGAGAACAATATCCATACTGGTTTGTCAAGTAGGTTCTGGGCCAAGAGGCGGAACCAACTTGGAGACAGAGTTTGGGATAAAGGCATAGTACATTAGCATAGCTTAAGACAAACATTTCCATAAGAAAAAGGCATTGGTTATCTCTAGGCTCAAGAATAGCTAACTTCAGGAGAAACCAGGTGTCATTATGGCCACACAGTATTTTAAGAGAAACCTCCCTTTAAATTTGTATAGAGAAGGAAAAGATATTGCTGGTTTGTTTCCTCCTGCCGCTTAAGAGAGATAAAAATGTCTCACACTTGCAGGCTATTTCCTCCATTTGGAGACCCCTGGCCTTCCTGCCTGTTACCCTCTCAGTTCCTTGCAGACTGCTTTTGGTCTCAGTTATTGCATTATTTTTTATTGATTGACTCTATTTCTTCTAGGTCCTTGTTAAACATTTCCTGCACTTTCTTAATCCTTTTCTCTAATTTATTTATCTGTAACTCCATTTTGTTGTCAAGATTTTGGATCATCTTTACTATCTTTATTCTAAATTCTTTTTCAGGTAGACTCCCTATCTCCACCTCTTTTGTTTGATTTGGTGGGCATTTATCTTATTCCTTTACCTGCTTAATATTTCTCTGCCTTTTCATCTTGCTTAGGTTGCTGTGTTTGGGGTGGCCTTTCTGTGTGCTGGAAGTTTGTGGTTCTGCTTTATTTTGGAGGTTTCTCCCTGTGGGTGGGGTTGGACTAGTGCCTTGTCAAGGTTTCCTGGTTAGGGGAGCTTGTGTCTGTGTTCTGGTGGGTGGATCTGGATCTCTTCTCTCTGGAGTGCATGAAGTGTCCAGTAGTGAGTTTTGAGGTGTCTATGGGTTTGGTTTGACTTTGGGTAGCCTGCCTTTTATTGCTCAGGGCTGTGTTACTGCTTTACTGGAGAGTTAGCATGGTATGTCTTGCTCTGGAACTTGTTGGCTCTTGGGTGGAGCTTGGTTTCGGTGTAGGTATGGAGGCTTTTGGATGAGCTCTTGTCAACTAATGTTCCCTGGAGTCAGGAGTTCTCTGATGCTCTCAAATTTTGGAGTTAAGCCTCTTGCCTCTGACTTTAAGTCTTATTCTTACAGTAGCCTCAAGTCTTTTCCATCCATACACAGGTGATACAATATCTAGGTTAATGGTGAAACAATTGTCCACAGTGAGGGACACCCAGAGAGGCCCCCAGAGTTACATGGAGAAGAGAAGAGGGAGGAGGGAAGTAGAGGTGACCAGGAGGAGAAGAGAGAGAGTCAAAAGGGGAGAGAGCAATCAAGCCAGTAATCATACCCCTAAGTGAAAATGGATACTGAAGTTTCAATTCTTAAAGGTATAAAATTGAAAACAAATACCAAAAAGCAAAGATTAAAAACCTAGAGTGGAGGTTAGACTCTCAAAAATACTATATGAAAAATACAAAATCAATCACAAAAATTATATATATGTGTGTGTGTGTGTGTGCTTTTCTTTGTGGTGGATTCATTTCGATGTTGGCAAAACTAATACAATATTGTAAAGTTTAAAAATAAAATAAAATTAAAAAAAAATAAAGCAAAAAAAAAAGTAAGGTCTTTTTTTTTTTTTTGCAAGGTAAGAGTAGGTTATAAAAATGAAAATTAAAGGAGTAATAAAGAACTTAAAACATTTAAGTGATAATAGTAAAAGTAAAGCTAGGGATTTCTCTGCAGCTGTTGTGGGCAGTGTGGGGTCAGTTTCAGATATTTCCTTAATCCAGCTTGTACTTGTTCTCAAGGTCTATAGGCCCCCTCCAATGCTGAGTCAGTGTTAACTACAGGGTTTTAATCTGTTGCACCTATCCTTTCCAGAACTGTTCCCTTTTCTTTATTTTGGTGCTTTCTGTTTGCAAGTCTCTTCAGCGTCTAATTTCCGCCCTGACACAAGGGGGTGAAGGTGGTCAATTGTTTAGGCTCACTTGTTTAGTTGTGCTGTGGGGAGGGAGGAACACTGCAAACAAATATTGTGGTGTATGTGGAGAGTGCTCGCAGTGTATGGACCACAGTGGGTTTTCTCCAGCTCACAGTGACGTGTGCTTTCCAGGTCTACACTGCTCAGGCTCCAGGGTGCTCTGCAGGGTACTGTCCAAAGTGGGCCCTGCATTTTGTGTACTTTCCAGGTCTAAGCCACTCAGGTTCAGGTTCTCAGGTACTCTGCAAGGGTACAGACTCGGATGGATGTGCATTTTGTGCCTTTCCTAGGTCTGAGCAGGTCAGGCAACCAAGTGCTTGGCGAGCACACTGTCCCAGGTAGGCCGTGCATCTTAATCACCTCCCCAGTATCAACCATTCGGTTTCCTGGGTGCACCATGAGCGCACCAGGTGTGCCGTCTCTCTGGGGAGCTGATCTCAGGCTGCAACCCTCCTGGCAGATGTAAACCATCCAGGATCCTAGGAAGGTGTAGTTAGCAACTGGGAGCCTGCTCACAGTTTGGGGGAGGATGCCCATACCTGGGGCTGAGATTAGAGCAGCTCCTTGCCTTCTGGCTCTGGCTGTTGCCCGCTGGCCTCTCTGCCTCCAGCAAGGGGGAAGGGCCTGTATGCAGCCAGCTAGCTTTCCTTTGGTATTTTCTCAATTCTTTGTTCTGTGAGTGGACCAGGCTGGAAGTTAGAGCCTTTTGGGGGAAAGTTCTTTCTCTCCATTTTATTGGTTTTTTCTCCTGGCGATCCCACAGTTTGGGTTGCTATTTCACGTTAGCTCCCTAAGATCGTCCTCAGGGCATTCAGGCCTGGGTCTTACCCTGAGGACCTATGATGCTGCTCATGCCTCCCTGTCTAGCCCCCACTCGCTGGTGGCGGATGTGAGCGTCTGGGCTACTTCTCCACTGGCAGATGCCATTAGGCACATATTCTGTGAGTTTTCTTTTTTTCTTTTTCCTACTGGTTGTGTTGCCCTCTGAGATTCCAAAACTCCTCACATTCCTGCCTGTGAGAGAGTTTCCTACTGTTTGGAATGTTCTCCTTCACAACTCCCTCCCCAGGACAGGTCTCCTACCCTAACTCTTATCTCAATCTTTTTGCCTTTTATATTTGTCCCACCACTTTTTGAAGGAATGGGCTGCTTTTCTATGTGCCTGGTGTCCTCCACCAGCATTCAGAAGTTATTTTCTGGGAGTTGCTCAGCATTAGAATGACCTTTTGATGAATTTGTGGGGGAGAAAGTGGTCTCCCCATGCTATTCCTCCACCATCTTGGGGCCACTCCTCCTTCTCTGCTTTTTAATATGCTGTCTAGGTTGGTCATAGCTTTTCTTCCAAGGAGAAAGCATCTTTTAATATCATGGCTGCAGTCACCATCTGCAGTGATTTTGGAGCCCAATAAGATAAAGTCTCTCACTGCTTCCATTGTTTCCCCATCTATTTGCCATGAAGTGATGGGACCAGATGCCATGATCTTAGTTTTCTGAATGCTGAGTTTTAATGCAACATTTCATTGTTCTCTTTCACTTTCATCAAGAGACTCTTTAGTTCTTCTTCACCTTCTACCATAAAGGTGGTGTCATCTGCATATCTGAGGATATTGATATTCTCCCAGCAATCTTGATTTCAGCTTGTGCTTCATCCAGCCTGGTATTTCTCATGATGTACACTGCATATAAATTAAATAAGTAGGGTGACAATATACAACCTTGATGTACTCCTTTCCCAATTTGGAACCAGTCTATTGTTCCATGGCCAGTTCTAACTGTTGCTTCTTGAGCTGCATACAGATTTCTCAGGAGGCAAGTCAGGTAGTCTGGTATTTCCATTGCTTGAAGAATTTTCCACAGTTTGTTGTGATCAACACAAAGGCTTTGGTGTAGTTAATAAAGCAGAAGTAGATGTTTTTCTGGAACTCTCTTGCTTTTTCGATGATCCAGTGAATGTTGGCAATTTGATCTCTGGTTCCCTGGCTTTTCTAAATTCTGCTTAAACATCTAGAAGTTCATGGTTCATGTGCTGTTGCAGCCTGGCTTGGAAAATTTTGAGCATTACTTTGCTAGCATGTGAGATGAGTGCAGTTGTGTGGTAGTTTGAAAATTCTTTCACATTTCCTTCTTTGGGATTCAAAAGAAAACTGACTTTTTCCAGTCCTGTGGCCACTGCTGAGTTTTCCAAATTCGCTGGCATATTGAGTGTAGCACTTTCACAGCATCATCTTTTAGGATTTGAAATAGCTTAACTGGAATTCCATCACATCAACTAGTTTTGTTCGTAGTAATGATTCCTAAGGCCCTCTCGACTTCACATTCCAGGATGATGGCTCTAGGTGAATAATAACTTTATCATTTTAAAAACAGAACAAAGCATACTCACTGGTTTTTCTCCTCTGGTTTTCCTCCTCCTTCACTAGCTGTTCTCTGTCTTCTCTGCGTTATCCTCTGGACCTTTCAAATTACTTAGCATGGTGTTAAGGGTTGGCATTTCATTTTTTATTACCAATTGCATGAAGTCTAATGCTGGAAAGAACAATATTGCATAGAAACCTGGAATGAATCAAGGTAAATTGGAAGTGGTTAAACAGGAAATGGCAGGAGTGAACAACGACATTTTAGGAATCAGTGAACTAAAATGGAATGGAATGGATGAATTTAACTCAAATGATCATTATATCTACTACTGTGGGTAAGAATCCCTTAGAAGAAATGGAGTAGCCATGATAGTCAACAAGAGTCCAAGATGCAGAACATGGATGCAATCTCAAAAATGACAGAATGATCTCTGTTCGTTTCCAAGGCAAACCATTCAATATCACAGTAATCCAAGTCTATGCCCCAACCAGTCATGCTGAAGAAGTTGAAGTTGAATGGTTCTATGAAGACCTACAAGACCTTCTAGAACTAACACCCCAAAAAGATGCCCTTTTCATCATAGGGCCTGGAAAGCAAAAGTTGGAAATCAAGAGATACCTGGAGTAACAGGATAATTTGACCTTGAAGTAAAAAATGAAGCAGGGCAAAGGCTAACAGAGTTTTGCCAAGAGAACACACTGGTCATAACAAACACCCTCTTCCAACAACACAAGAGAAGACTCTACACCTGCACATCACCACATGGTCAATACTAAAATCAGACTGATTATATTCTGAAGACTGTTTCAGCTATTTAGGGATTTTTGGTTCCAGAATTTTTTTTAGGATTGTTTTTTCTACTTCTGTTAAAAATAACATTGAAATCTTGATAAGGATTGCTTTTGCCATAAATGGCTTTTGGCAGTAAAGACATTTTAACAGTATTAGTTCTTCCAATGTATGAGCCTGGGATTCCTTTTTGTATATTTACACCTTCTTTGATTTCTTTCTTCAGTGTTTTGTAGTTTTCAGTGTAGTGACCTTTCACCTTCTCATTGTATTTATTCCCACGTATATTATTGTTTTGTTGATATCCTAAGTGAGATCATTTTCTCTAATTTCTTTCAAAATAGTTTGCTGTTCATGTATAGAAACACTACTGGTTTTTATGTTAATTTGTATCCTTCAACTTTATTCAGTTTTTTGAAAAGATCTAAAATATTTGGTGGAGTCTTTAGGATTTTCTCTGTAAAACCAGGCCATTTGTAAATAGAGACAATTTTACTTCTTCCTTTCCAATTTGGATGTCTTTTCTTTTTCTGGCCTAATTGTTCTGGCTAAGACTCCCATGTCATGTTGAACAGTGGCTGTGATAGTGGGGATCCTTGTCTTATTCTTGATCTTATTGGAAAGCCTTCAACCTTTCACCATTGAATATGATGTCAGCTATGAGCATTCATACATCCCCTTTATTATGTAAAGGTGTGTTCCTTCTATACATAATTTGTTAACAGGTTTATCATAAACAGATCTTGAATTTTGTAAAATGCTTTTTCTGCATCTATTGAGAGGATATAATTTTTTCTTTCATTCTGTTAAGATGATGTACCACATTGGATTGTATATGTTGAACCATCACTGAGAGAAATCCCCCTTGATCATGGTAAATGATCTTTTGGATGTGCTATTGAATTCAGATTTTTTTTTTTTTAGCATTTTATTGAGAATTTTTGCATTTATATTCATGAAAAGTAATTGGCCTATAGTTTTCTTGCAGTTTTTTCTGCCTTTGCTGTTAGGAAAAATAGCACTAGCCTCATAAAATGTGTTTGGGTATATATTTAATCTTCTTCAATTTTTTGGAAGAGTTTGAAATGAATTGGTGTGAATTCTTCTTTAAATGTTTGGTAAAATTCATCAGTTAATTAATTTAGTTCTAGTCTTTCTTTCACTGAGAGATATTTGATTATTACTGAATCAATATCTTTACTTACGATTGGTCTGTTTGGACTTTCTATTTCTTCCTGATTCAGTGTAAGCTTTTCTAAGAGTTTTTTTTTTTTTTTTTCTATCTAGCCTGTACCATTTATTGGACTATAGTTGTCTTAACAGCTTCTTAGGATATTTTGTGTATCTGTGGTATCAGTTTTAATGTTTACTTTTTTATTTATAATTTTGTTGACTTAGTTTCTCTCTCTTTCTTCCTGGTTAGGCTACTTAAAGGTTTGTCAGTTTTGCTTATCTTTTGTAAATCCAACTGTTTTGTTAATATGTTTTCTTTTTATTTCATTTGTGCTCTAATCTTAATTATTATATTTCTTCATTTGGGGCTCATTTTATTTATATTTTTCTAGTTTCTTAAGACATAGATTTAGCTTCTTTGAGGTCTTTTCTTTTGTTTTTTTAATGTAGGCCTTTAGTTTCTTTAGAACAGTTTTTGCTGTATCCATATGCTTTGGTATGTTGTGTTACCCTTTTCATTTGATAGTGTCTCAGGGCAGCCCTATTTGTGTTCAGTTTGTTTGGGACTTCTGAACCTCATAGCTTGGAGATCTGTTTCTTCCCCCAAGTTTGGGAAGTTGTCCACCACTACTGCTTTAAATATATAGTTTGTCCTTTCTTCTATATTTTCCTCCTCTGGAATTCCATTAATGTAGACATTGTTTCTTTTGATTTTGCACAACAAATCCCATAGGGTTTTTTCACTCTTTTTTTAAAATTCTTTTTTCCTTCTGTCTCCTCTGACTAAATAATTTCAAATTATTTAGTGTTCTAGGTCATTAATTCTATCTTTGCATGGTTGAGTCTGTTGTCGGAAGCTCTATATTGAAATCTTGAGTTCAGTCACTGTAGTTTTCAGCTCTGGGGTTTGCCTTTTTTTATGATTTCTGTTTCTTTGTTGAATTTCTCATATTTATGCATTATCTCCCTAGTTTTGTGCAATTGTCTATCTTATGTATTCTTGTAGATGTCCAAACTTTATTTAAGGGGATTTTTCTGAATTCTTTGATAGTGTATAGATTTCTATTTCTTTGGGGTTAGTTATTGAAGCTTAATTAGTGATGCCATGTTTACCTGATTTTTCATAATCTTTTATCCCTTAAGTTGGTGTCTGTGCATTTCAGTAAGCAGTCTCCTCTTCCAAACTTTACAGGATTGCTTCAACAAAGATAGTTCTTAACCAGTCAGCTCAGGTGGGTTTCTAGAAGTCTCTGATAGTAGAATCTTTGGGAAGAAGGGGCTTGCTATCAGAGCTCATAATGGGCAAGGTGCCTGTTCAAGGTTTTATGAAATACAATGTTTATTGGAGTAAAGTTGATTTATGTGTTGTTAGTTTCAGGTGTACAACAAAGTGAATCACTTATATACATATATCTACTCTTTTAAAAATTCTTTTTCCATATAGGCCATTGCAGAGTATATAGTACCCTGTGCTATACAGTAGGTCCTTATTAGTTATCTATTTTATATATAGTAGAGTGTATATGTCAACCCCAGTCTTCCAATTTATCCCCCCATTTCCTCTCTGGTAACCTAGGTTTGTTTTCTATATCTGTAACTCTATTTCTGTTCTGTAGGTAAGTTCATTTGTACCCCTTCTTTAGATTCGACATATAAGCAACATCATATCATATTTGTTTTCTCTGATTTACTTCACTAGTATGATAATCTCTAGCTCCATCCATGTTGCTGCAAATGGCATTATTTCATTCTTTTTAGGCTGACTTTTTTTTCCCCCATTGTATATTTGTATCATACCTTCTTTATCCACTCATCTGTTGATGGACATTTAGGTTGCTTCCATGTCCTGGCTATTGTAAATAGTGCTGCAAGTTGACAGGCTGATTGCTGCTGGCTGACAAGAGTTAGATAGAACTGCTTATTCCCCATCCAAGAAAGGCTTTAAGATGGGCTGTCAAGTTGCCTGTGTTCTCTGGTCATAAACAGTCAGGACTACGTATTATGTTCAGCTGCTGGTGGGGCAATGAACTAGCTTCTTTGTCCTGGTGATACAGTTCGTTGTTTTAGGACCTGAATCATATAAGACTGTATACTGAATTTTCTCATCAGATGAGGCTCCTGGTTTTACTCTGCAGATGAGGAAGGCCACAGGCTGGGCTCCCTATGGAACTCCCACAGCTACTTGTCTACTCTGTTTAGGTTCCCTGGCTGGGCAGTTGAAGGCTGTATTCAGCATTGGGCAGGACTATGAATTAGTTTCCCTGCCTGAGAACAGGGGGAGAAGCAGCTTCAAGGCAGGCAAGGCTCTTTGTTAGCAATCTTAACTCAGCCCAATGTGTGCTCCAAGTTCCCTGCCTGAAGGGACCATTCTCTTTGCTCTGTAGACTACCCACTCTGCCTGTTGGTCTCTCTGCTTGACAGTTACTGGGCTACACAGCTTTCCAGGTATTCTGACCAGGCTTTCCAGTTGAGTAGGGCTGAGTACTTCACCTAACAGTGGGCAGGTCTGTGTCTGAGTACCTCTGTCTAGATGGATTGGGGGTCCAGCTCCAAGAAGCCTCTGAGATTTTTCTGATCAGATTTTCTGCTTGGGAACAACCCGGAGCTACAATTGAACTGTTGGCACAGATGACTCAGCCCCCCTAAGTGGCAGGGATAGACCAGGTTCTGTGTCCAAAAAGACTTTGTTTGAGGACCAGAATCAGGCAGACCTGCACACTGCTGAGTTCTCTGGTCAGACTGCCACAATGCAGTTCTGTAGGAGAGCAGAGCATTAGTATAACTATTGCTTGGGTGCTGCAGGTAGGAACTCTGTCTGCCAGGACCTAAGTGCAGATTGCTGCAACTGGATGCCTGTGGTCAAGTCCTGTAGGTTCTCTGCAATCCTAGTGGGGGATGAGTGGAGTAGGGGCTGTCAGGAAGTGACCCACAATCCTGAGCAAGCTGTCTATCCACCTAGGGCTCTCTTTTCACACTGGTGAAACCATAGGCTCAGGGGAGACCTCTTGGAGTAGCACTGCATCGGACTGTGGGAGGGGCAATGTAGTCACTCCTCTTCCCTTCAAATGTGGCCTGTCTTGGTCTCTGTGGTACAGAGGGTGTTTCAGCCTCAACCTCGTGTTCTAGGAATCTCTCAATAGTGTCTTGTCCATAACTAGTTGTTACTTGTTCTTCTTATGAATGGGGAGCAGTGTTAGAAATGACCTTTGTCATCATGGTGACTTCACTTCTATGTTTTTACTTTCTTAGGGTGTTGTTTACAACATGGAACACTTTAATTTTGATAAGTCACTTGATTATTTTTTTACTTTTACATTTGATGTCATAAGTAAGAAACTATAGCTTATCCCAAGGTCATGAAGATTTACACCTATTTGTTTCTCTAATTTTTTTTTAGTATTACAATTTAGATTCTAGATTTTGATTTAGAATTTACTAGCCTTTAAATATATTTGACAGTTATGTAAGGAAAGTGTTTGATTCTATTGCTTTACGTGTAGATGTCCAGTTGTTCCCATACCAATTCTTGAAAAGACTATTCTTTACACATTAAATTGCCTTGGCACTCTGGTTCAAAATCAATTGGCCATAAATATATCAGTCTTTCTGGACTCTCAATTTTAGTTAATTGATCTATATGTTTATCCTTATGCAAGTACCACCCTGTCTTGATTCTTGCAGCTCTACACTAAGTTTTGAAATTTGAAAGTATTATTCCTTCAATTTTGTTGTTTTCTTTTCAAGATTATTTTGGTTATTATAGGTTCCTTCAATTTCCTTATAATTTTACAATCAGTTTTTCTAGTATCTGTTAAAAAAAAAAAATAAAGTGCCATCCATGCTTGTTGTGCATTGTGTTGAGTCCACAAATTAATTAATTTAAGGAATGTTGCTATCTTAACAATGTTAAGTCTCCCGGTCCATGGGCATAGATGTTTTCCATTTATTATAGCATTTTAAATTTCTTTCAACAGTGTTTTAGAGTTTTTAGAATACAAGTTTTAAATTTATTTATTTTTATTAACTTATTTTAACTGGAGGATAATTAACTTTACAACATTGTGATGGGTTTTGCCATACATCAAGTGAATCAGCCACAGGTATACATGTGTCCCCTCCCTCCTAAACCCCCCTTCCACCTCCTTCCTCTCCCTCTGGATTGTTGCATAGCACCAGCTCTGAGTGCCCTGCTTCTTGCATTGAACTTTCACTGGTCATCTGTTCTACATACGGTAATGTACTTGTTTCAATGCTGTTCTCTCAAATCATCCTACCCTTGCCTTCTCCCACTGAGTCCAAAAGTCTTTTCTTTATATCTGTGTCTCCTTTGCTGCCCTGAATGTAGGATCATTGGTATGGTCTTTCTAAATTCCATATATATGCATTAATATACAGTATTTGTCTTTCTCTTTCTGACTTACTTCACTCTGTATAATAGGCTCCAGGTTCATCCACCTCATTAGAACTAACTCACATATGTTCCTTTTTATAGCTGAATAATTATGTATATGTACCACAGTTTCCTTACCTATTTATCTGTCAATGGGCATCTAGGTTGCTCCCATGTCCTAACTATTGTCAATAGTGCTGCAGTGAATATTGGGATATATGCATCTCTTTCAATTCTGATTTCCCTAGGGTATATGGCCAGTATGGGGTTCCTGGGTTGTAAAAATCTATTCTTAAGTATTTTATATTTTTTGATGCCATTATAAATGGAATTATTTGTAGATGTTTCATTGCTGATTGATTTTTAAAAAATAGTTTAAACTTACACCTTGCTGAACTTGTTTATTGATTCTAGTCTGGTAGTATTGTGTTAGGGCTACCCTGATGGCTCAGCTGGTAAAGAATCAGCTTGCCAATGTAAGAGATACAAAAGATGTGGGTTTGATCCCTGGGTTGGGAAGATTCCCTGGAGAAGGAAATGGCAACCTGCTCCAGTATTATTGCCTGGAAAATTTCATGAACAGAGTAGCCTGTTGAGCTACAGCTCATGGGGTCACAAAGAGTTGGACATGACTGAGTGCACATGCACGTCCACATCCACATAAATATTGTTTTCAACTGATTTCCTAACATATTTTACATACAAAGTCATGTTATTTGCAAAGATAGTTTTAATTTTTTCCAATTTGGGTGTATTTCATTTATTTGTCTTGTCTAATTGCCCTAGTAGAATCAACATTGCACTGTTAAATGGAAATGACTGTGTGACAATCACATTTTCCTATTTCTTTGAATGTCTTATGATTCTTTTTTGTTGAAAAGTGGTATTTTAGATAATACATTACA
The DNA here is from genome assembly GCF_032452875.1 of Bos javanicus. Taxonomy (NCBI): domain Eukaryota; kingdom Metazoa; phylum Chordata; class Mammalia; order Artiodactyla; family Bovidae; genus Bos; species Bos javanicus. The sequence goes on from NC_083875.1 coordinate 3,306,744, forward strand.
GCAAATCTGGATACCAATTGACCCCACACTGCTGGAACTTGGTGGTAGTGGTTTACTGACTTGGCTGGACTATTTCAGTAAAGTCTATTTTTCTGGCAATATCATTTCTGATATTGTCATTCATAGAGTATCATATCAGCAGTGAAAACCTTGGATGTCAGTGGGGTGAATAGTGTGCTCTTTGACTGTGTCTTTCTCTGATGTGTTAAACTGTTCATGACTGTTGGTATCACACTCAGCTACGAGCCACTGTTTTGTTGTCATCACTACCAGGACATCGCTCTATTTCTTTCCATAGCATGTGGCATAAATTTCTCCACTGTCTAATGAAATGGGACCCATTTTCCAAGGCATGTGAATTCTATATGTGAACATATTAGTATATATCTTGTGGATAATAAAGGCCAGTTCTTGAAGAAAAGAGTTATAAAGTAGGGAGAAGACCAAGAAACCCTATGATGCTGGTTGAAATCAGTAATCTGACTAAAACCTAAGGAACTGCTCAAAGAGTAGTTGTTATATTACAAAAGTATAGACAAGTAAGCTTGATGGTGATACTTCTGAGAGAAATTTATATTCTAAAATAAATGATTATAGAAAAGAACTATAAATTATTGAATACAATGCTTCTTTAGTCCATTTGAATATAAATTTAATGCAGTATGACTCAGAGTAAATATCCAGGAGTCCATATTGGCATAAATAAATAATTTGACAACATTTTTAGAAAAGAAGATAAAAAATGTCAAATGTCACTGTGATTAAACACAGATTATGATGTATTTTCCAAGAATTAGTTTAACTATAATCCATTATTAATTTGTAAATGATAACTTAAAACTTTATTTTTAAAATAAGAAACTTTTATTTTCTTATAATACAGAAAATAAAAGGATAGCAAAATATAAAAAAGAAAAATTAAAAACAACAAAATATAAAAGAATGAACTCAGACTCAAATTTGAAATTATTTTCAAAATATATATATTACTCAATGCCTTGCTGGACATTCTTTGTAACCAATAATTTGGTATATACCTGAAACTAACACAATATTATAAATCAGCTATATGCCATAAAATTAAAAATTTTTGAAAATTCCCAACAATAATAGTCATTAAACAACTACTAACATAAAACTTTGTTTTATAAGTTTGACTTTTATTTTAAATTGACAAAGAATAGAAATAATTATAAGCACGTGGTGCAATTGTGCAATAATAGCAAACATAAAACTTATTAAAATATATTTTCTATTATTCCTGAAATAAAATAAGTTGTTCTGTGTTTTAATTCTTGGATTATACTTCAATAACATACACACTTTCATTCTGATTATTGAATTCCCACTTAAAACTTGTAACATGTAGATATCTGCAACCACTGTAAATATTATACATTCTTTATAGATTTTTCCCTTTTATTATAAAGTAATCACAGTTGAAAATTCCTTTCCTGTCATGTTCTTAAATAATTGTAATTTATTGTGATATTTTTAAAAATCATAGTAATTTCTTTCCAGTTCAAGCCATTTTGTGGTATATTTGCATCTCAGCATTTAAGGAATTATACCTGAAGCTATTATTTACATAGAGATAAGTTTATAATAATTCTTAGCAAAATACATTACAGATTTTCAGACTTAAATGGAGAAGAATGGTTTGATTTTCTCTGAAGTCTCAAAATGAGTCTGTTCATCATTTTGTGGTAAATAGGAGTCATTATCAAAAAAATAATTCAGAAGACTTAAAAAGTGTTAAATCCAAAAGAGAGGGGATATATGTAAATGACATATAGCTGATTCACTTGGCTGTACAGCAGAAACTAGCAACATTGTAAAGCAACTATACTCCAACAAAAATTAATAAACATTTAAAAATTAAGTACTTTGTATTGGACAGACAAAAAATCAAGAACTTTGTGCATAATTGTGAGCTGATATGAATATCTTATAAAATATATCTCTTCATCTAAAAAAGAAAGCTAAGGTATTTGACACATATCTATTCTATTATTCTCACTCATATTTTTTTTTTTTTACCATTATTCTTTGGACATCTATTTTCAAAATCTTTCCTCAGAATAATTGAAAGATTGCTAGAAAGATTTCTCTGAATTCAACTTATAGTTCTCCTAGCTCAATCTCATCTAATAATCTTTAGTTTCTTTGTATTGTTAATCAACTTAAGTTCTTTCAAAGATTTTTTGAATGAGCATATGATCCTCAGTGTTATAAACCTCAGTTTAGTTCAGTCCCTCAGTCGTGTCCAACTCTTTGCGACCCCACAGACTGCAGTATGCCAGGCTTCCCTGTCCATCACCAACTCCCGGAGTTTACTCAAACTCATGTTCATCGAGTTGGTGATGCCATCCAACTATCTCATCCTCTGTCATCCCCTTCTCCTCTCGTCTTCAATCTTTTCCAGCATTATGGTCTTTTCCAATGAGTCAATTCTTTGCAACAGGTGGCCAAAGTACTGGAGCTTCACCCTGTTTTTCCCCAAAGCACATTTCCATGTGTGGATAGATTCCTGGTTAATTCAAAATTATAAAACCAAGGCTGAATTTTCTGTGCTTAAAGTTATTTGTTTATTTTTATTTTTATTTTTTAAATTCAAGAATACATTAAAATAATGGCATGTGCTAAATTTTAAACTTACTGAATAGCTTTGGAGGAGTGTGTTGGGAACAAATGTGGAAGTTCAGAGAACTTGTGTTTTCAGAAAGCATATGGGAATTAATAACTATCATAAATATGAATGCATGTGCAGAAAAATTTTTTAAAGGCTCAGAATTTTAAATCATAGGTCTTAGAGTCAGGCATCTTGAGTTGAAATCATGCCTCAACCATCTAGAGACTCTCATAGTCAATGGTAAATTTTTAACCTTTTATTTTTTTTATTTAATAATTTAAAAAATTTTTAACCTTTTAAAATGTTATCTTCCTCATCTGAAGTAATGCTTACTCAACCTTAGAGAATTACTGTAAATAACTAATGAGTTAAAGTACTTAGCATATCAAGAAATGCTCCCTGTATATCTCTAATAATATTGAAAGGAGCAAAATAGACACAATTTTTACTCTTTTTAAGGTTTTATCACAGACATCAGGATAAGGTATTTGCAACTGAGGGCAATTTAACCTTTAAGAAGCAAACAACTGCAACATGATTTCTAGGTCATAAAAGCTTAAGCCTTAAAATGAGGAAAATATAAGAAAAAGTTAGATATAAATTTATTTCTAGAGATGTATAACTTTAAAGAATTATAAAATAGAGCAATCTACTGTTTGGTAAAGTGTTACATGTACAATTAAAGCGTGTTCCAGGAAGATATAGTTCTCATCAAGGATTTGATCTATACATCCTATCAACAGATTTCCTAAATCAACAAGTTAAGCAAGAACAGTTTTTTTAAATTGATACACTTAGAAATAGCATTTGGTAAGTAGCTGAGCAGGAAGAAAAACTAAATAGAAAGTTAAATCCTTTAAATGAAATGAAAAAAAAAAATGGTTTAAGTAAAAACCCAGCAGCAAATATCAGAATAAAGTTTGTAACTGAATTTTTGTTTACTTATATATTATTTCTATGAAAATCAAGAATAAAGTATAATTTAATTTCCATCAAATATCACAAATTCAACATACAAATAAGAATATGGTTCTAATTAAAATTCAGTAGTGATATTTTGGCAGAAAAAGACATGGGAGAATTGTATGAAGTTCCACAAAACTATACATGGAAACTTGATTTTTTAGTGCAGTTGAGAATATGATAAGAAGGAAAAATAGAAAAAGGCCTTTCTGTTACAAGGAATGAGGCTATGTATCAATGGATTTCAATAGAATACTGGAGCAGATCAATTAGACAGTGAAACTTATTATATGGGAGAAACACATATTCATATCCCTGTTTAATACATGAAAAGTGGTATTTCAATAACAAAGAATATTTTTAGTCAATTTGCCATGTGTTACAACTAGCTGTATTATGAAATATATTAGTTGATTTGGGATACTCCCTTACATATTTAGAGAAATTTGACTACATGTAATGAAAAATATTTAAGTCAAAAGTAAAATTTAAAAATGTTAGTTTGAAAAATATTTGACATGCATTTGAGGACTAGGTAATATTTTTTTAATTGCTAAGGAAAGGGCAATTCCAAAGAAAAATAACATAGTTATGAACAGATAATTCACAGAGGTACAGATCTTAATTCTTAAAATAAAACTTGAAAAATGCTCAGTCTCATTTTTAGTCCAGGGAATACCAATAATGTAGCAATTAGCTTTTGTTTCAAATTCTCAGACTGGCAAATATTTTAAAAGTTATAACACCCACTCCCTGATAGGGCAGACACACTGAAACCATAATCACAGAAAACTAGCCAATCTGATCACTCAGACCACAGCCTTGTCTAATTCAATGAAACTAAGCCATGCCATGTGGGGCCACCCAAGATGGGAGGGTCATGGTGGAGAGATCTGACAGAATGTGGTCCACTGGAGAAGGGAATGGCAAACCAATTCAGTATTCTTGCCTTCAGAACCCCAGGGACAGTATGAAAAGGCAAAATGATAGGATACTGAAAGGGGAACTCCCCGGGTCGGTAGGTGGCCAATATGCTATTGGAGGTCAGTGGTGAAATAACTCCAGAAAGAATGAAGAGATGGAGCCAAAACAAAAACAATATCCAGCTGTGTATGTGACTGGTGATAGAAGCAAGGTCTGATGCTGCAAAGAGCAATATTGCATAAGAACCTGGAATGTCAGGTCCATGAATCAAGGCAAATTGGAAGTGGTCAAACAGGAGATGGCAAGAGTGAATGTCGACATTCTAGGAATCAGCGAACTAAAATGGACTGTAATGGGTGAATTTAACTCAGATGACCATTATATCTACTACTGCGGGCAGGAATCCCTTAGAAGAAATGGAGTAGCCATCATGGTCAACAAAAGAGTCCAAAATGCAGTACTTGGATGCAATCTCAAAAACGACAGAATGATCTCTGTTTGTTTCCAAGGCAAACCATTCAATATCACAGTAATCCAAGCCTATGCCCCAACCAGTGATGCTGAGGAAGCTGAAGTTGAACGGTGCTATGAAGACCTGCAAGACCTTTTAGAACTAACACCCCCAAAAATGTCCTTTTCATTATAGGGGACTGGAATGCAAAAGTAGGAAGTCAAGAAACACCTGGAGTAACAGGCAAATTTGGCCATGGAGTACAGAATGAAGCAGGGCAAAGGCTAATAGAGTTCTGCCAAGAGAACGCACTGGTCATAACAAACACTCTCTTCCAACAACACAAGAGAAGACTCTACACATGGACATTACCATATGGTCAACACCAAAATCAGATTGATTGTAATCTTTGCAGCCAAAGATGGAGAAGCTCTATACAGTCAGCAAAAACAAGACCAGGAGCTGACTGTGGCTCAGATCATGAGCTCCTTATTGCCAAATTCAGACCTAAATTGAAGCAAGTGGGGAAAACCACCAGACCATTCAGGTATAACTTAAATCAAATTCCTTATGATTATACCGTGAAAGTGAGAAATAGTTTTAAGGGACTAGATCTGTTAGACAGAGTGCCTGATGAACTATGGACAGAGCTTTGTGACATTGTACAGGAGACAGGGATAAAGACCATCCCCATGGAAAAGAAATGCAGAAAAGAAAAATGGCTGTATGAGGAGGCCTTACAAATAGCTGTGAAAAGAAGAGAAGCAAAAAGCAAAGGAGAAAAGGAAAGATATAAACATCTGAATGCAGAGTTCCAAAGAATAGCAAGGAGAGATAAGAAAGCCTTCTTCAGCAATCAATGCAAAGAAATAGAGGAAAACAACAGAATGGGAAAGACTAGAGATCTCTTCTAGAAAATTAGAGATACCACAGGAACAGATCATGCAAAGATGGGCTCAATAAAGGACAGAAATGGTATGGACCTAACAGAAGCAGAAGACATTAAGAAGAGGTGGCAAGAATACACAGAAGAACTGTACAAAAAAGAGCTTCATGGCCAAGATAATCATGATGGTGTGATCACTCACCTAGAGCCAGACATCCTGGAATGTGAAGTCAAGTGGGCCTTCGGAAGTATCACTAACAAAGCTAGTGGAGGTGATGGAATTCCAGTTGAGCTATTCCAAATCCTGAAAGATGATGTTGTGAAAGTGCTGCACTCAATATGCCAGCACATTTGGAAAACTCAGCAGTGGTCACAGGACTGGAAAAAGTCAGTTTTCATTCCAATGCCAAAGAAAGGCAATGCCAAAGAATGCTCAAACTACCACACAATTGCCCTCATCTCACACACTAGTAAAGTAATGCTCAAAATTCTCCAATCCAGGCTTCAGCAGTATGTGAACTGCGAACTTCCAGATGTTCAAGCTGGTTTTAGAAAAGGCAGAGGAACCAGAGATCAAATTGCCAACATCTGATGGATCATGGAAAAAGCAAGGAGTTCCAGAAAAACATCCGTTTCTGCTTTATTGACTATGCCAAAGCCTTTGACTGTGTGGATCACAATAAACTGTGGAAAATTCTGAAAGAGATTGGAATACCAGACCACAACCTGCCTCTTGAGAAACCTATGTTCAGGTCAGGAAGCAACAGTTAGAACTGGACATGGAACAACAGACTGGTTCCAAATAGGAAAAGGAGTACATCAAGGCTATATATTATCACGCTGTTTATTTAACTTCTATGCAGAGTACATCATGAGAAATGCTGGGCTGGAAGAAGCACAAGCTGGAATCAAGATTGCCGGGAGAAATATCAATAACCTCAGATATGCAGATGACACCACCCTTATGGCAGAAAGTGAAGAGGAACTCAAAAGCCTCTTGATGAAAGTGAAAGTGGAGAGTGAAAAAGTTGACTTAAAGCTGAACATTCAGAAAACGAAGATCATGGCATCCAGTCCCATCACTTCATGGGAACTATATGGGGAAACAGTGGAAACAGTGTCAGACTTTATTTTTGGGGGCTCCAAAATCACTGCAGATGGTGATTGCAGCCATGAAATTAAAAGACGGTTACTCCTTGGAAGGAAAGTTATGACCAACCTAGATAGTATATTGAAAAGCGGAGACATTACTTTGCCAACAAAGGTCTGTCTAGTCAAGGCTATGGTTTTTCCTGTGGTCATGTATGGATGTTAGAGTTGGATCTTGAAGAAAGCTGAGTGCCAAAGAATTGGTGCTTTTGAACTGTGGTGTTGGAGAAGACTCTTGAGAGTCCCTTGGACTGCAAGGAGATCCAACCAGTCCATTCTAAAGGAGATCAGCCCTGGGTGTTCCTTGGTAGGAATGATGCTAAAGCTGAAACTCCTGTACTTTGGCCACCTCATGCAAAGAGTTGACTCATTGGAAAAGACTCTGATGCTGGGAGGGATTGGGGGCAAGAGGAAAAGGGGACGACAGAGGATTAGATGGCTGGATGGCATCATCGACTCGATGGGCCTGACTTTGAGTGAGCTCCGGGATATGGTGATGGACAGGGAAGCCTGGCGTGCTGCGATTCATGGGGTTGCAGAGAGTGAGACACGACTGAGCGACTGAACTGAACGGAACCGAACTGAACACTGTATAAGTTTCAGGTGTACAGCAAAGTGAATTAGTTACACATACATTATACGTATATCCACTCATTTTTAGATTCTTTTCCCATATAGACCTTCACAGAATACTGAGTTCCCTGTGCTATACAAAAGGTAGCATTGTTTAAGACGGTGAAAAACAGACATAAAAAAGTTATGTTACTATCAGTAGGCTTTTTTTAGAGTAATGTGTTACTCCATTCTATGGGATGTCTGGAGGCCAAAACAAATAGTATATATAGATATATATGAGGTGATCTGGAGAAATGTCCATTGTGTATAATTCGTAAGAAATGCAAAGAAGGCGCCCCAACAATGAATCATTAGAACCTGATCTTTGGTCAATACTGATACCAATCTCCAACAGTTTGCTTTGTATTTATAACAGATACATGTTTATGTCTGTTCTTATATGTGCATGGATAGTCGTTTTTATGTTTAGTCATTTTTTATTCAGTTAACAAATATGTCTGAAGAACTTCTGTGCCAAATACCACTGTAGTGTCTGAGATACAAGAGAAGAATCCTTGCTTTTCTGGCTGCCATATATGGTGGTGGGTACCGTGGGTACCATGGGAGACAGCAAAAGCAAGACATGGATGTGTAGTGGAGGAGGCTGTAGTATTTTATAGTAAGTAAGGCTCCCATCTCTGGTTCACATGTCCACTCTCCAGTGCTCCTGGCAGTGACACTTCTACATCTGCTGTCTCATATACTCGTCTTTTTAGTATAGTATTCTCTACAAGTCATTTCTCAAAGCAACCCCCCCCCCCATGTCTGGTTTGTTATCTGAATCAGATCTCACAGTTCCCAGTCAAGAAAAATGCCCATCTCCATGATTTTTGTAGGAAGATGTTGTAAGGTCAAAGCTTGAGAATATTTGTATAGTTATAATACTGCAGAATTGATAAAGCTTTCACATGATAGAATCTCTCTGACTTTTGAGATCTCTCATGTAAATTAAGGTGAATGCACAGTCTAAAGGCTTTCTCCTTACTGTGCATTTTTCTCTGGGATAAAAATTGCCTTATCTTTAGGTAGAAACCAAAAACTTAGAAAATAAAATATGTCAATATTAAAATGAACATATATGAGAAAACTTGATTAATATAAAATAAGAAAAATAGTTTTATAATGAATTAAAATTATGAAAAGATATATATGTTTGTGTGAATGTTTATGAATATTTGTATGAGAGTCAACAAAATGGAATGATGGTTATTTTATCAAGATAAATTTCATGGGCTTTTGAACTTTCTTTTTTATGTTTTCTACTTTGATCAGTTTTGATAACTTTAATAATACTAAAAACATCAAAATAACAGAAATATTGTTGTTCAGTCACTAGGTTGTGTCCAACTCTTTTGAGACCCCATGGTCTGCAGCACTCCAGGCTCATTTATCTTGCCTTGCCTTCTGGAGTTTGCTCGAATTCATGCTTATAGTATATTTACTAAACATAATTCATACTTGTGCTATATTGGATATAAGATGTTATATTCATTATTTTTAAATATTAAGGAAGGAATCATTTATATGGAAATGATATGCAGGTTATATAGGTATATGTGACAGAATGGAAACTAATATATTCTTCAAAATATTTTTATAAGCCAATTGTGCTGACCACAGTGGTATAAATATGAGCAGTGAATGGTGAGAAAAATTATAAACAATGGAATGAGATTATAAATCAATCTTGATTAAGAGAAAAGAAAAGCATATATGAGTAAAGGGAAAATAACAGAATGCATATTAAATAATAACAAAATAACTTGATACCTCTTTTCATTGGCTAAGCAGGCAAATATTTAGGAAAATGCACTCCTGTTTGTAAACTTTCTATGGAGGATGATTTATCATTATGTAGTAAATAGCCTAAATATTTTGACAGACTTAGACTTGCCAGAATTTCATCCTAAAAACAATTGTAAATCTAATTATATGGTTATCAAGTGTTCAACATGCATACATTAAATTTAGTAATATACTAAAATATTGATTTAAATGATAGTATATATGATGCAATAAATAATACATGTCCATTGCAATATTTCAATGTATAAAAGAATCACTGTTAATATAAGAACACGGTCAAAAACAAGTTACAAAATACATGTTGTTAGATTTAAATGAGTTCATATAGTAACAAAATAGACTTAAAGGTATAATAGTAACTAACATTATCTGTTCATATCTAGATATTTTACTAACAAATAGGTGGCAGGGCCAGGTACACCCCTGGGCACAAGACCCAGGGAAATAGAAGGCTGTTTCTAAGCACCAGAGACCTACTCATAGACCAGGTCCCTCTCTTGAATGACAGGTTTTTGTTTTTCTTTTTCAGTATAGTTTATTACGGTGTATTGAATATAGCTCTCTGTACTATACAATAGGATCTTGTTTATCAGTTCTATGTACAATAGTTTGTATCTGCTAACCCCGACCTCCCAATCTATCCTTCCCCCATCTGCCTCCCCCTTGGCCACCACAAGTCTGTTCTCTGTCTGTGAGTCTGTTTCTGTCTGATATGTGTTTAGTCACTTGGTCATGTCTGATCTTTTGCGACCCCATGGATTGTAGCCCACCAGGCTCCACTGTTCATGGGGATTCTCCGGTCAAGAATAATGGAGTGGGTTGTCATGACCTTCTCCAGGGGATCTTCCCAACACAGGGATCAAACCCGGGTCTCTTGCATTGATGGTGGATAGTTTCTATATATAAGTGATATCATATATTTGTCTTTCTCTGTCAGACATACTTCACTTACCATGATAATCTTCAGTTGCATCCATGGCATAATTTTGTTCTTTCTGATGGCTGATTAGTATCCATTGTGGGTGTATGTGTGTGTACCACATCTTCTTTATCAATTCATCTGTTGATGGGCATTTAGGTTGTTTCCATGTTTCAGCTCATGTAAACAGTATTGTCATGAACATAATGGTGACTGTATTTTGTCCAGATATATGCCTAGTAGTGGGATTGATGGATGATATAGCAACTCTATTTTTAATTTTTTGAGGAACTTCCATACTGTTCTCTTTAGTGGCTTTATCAATTTACATTCCTACCAAAAGTGTAGGAGCATTACCTTTTCTCTATGCCCTCTCCAGAATTTGTTATTTGTAGATGAGCATTCTGACCAGTGGTGGTACCTCATTGTAGATTTGATTTGTATTTCTCTAATAATTAGCACTTCAGTATTCTTGTATTGAGAACCCACTGAACATTATGAAAAGGCAAAAAGATAGGACACTGAAAGATGAACTCCCCAGGTCAGTAGGTGCCTGATATACTGCTAGAGAACAGTAGAGAAATAACATTAGGAAGAATGAACAGACAGAGTCAAAGCAAAATAACACCCAGTTGTAAAAGTGATTGGTGGTGGAAGTAAAGTCCAATGCTGTAAAGACCAATATTGCATAGGAACCTGGATTGTTAGGTCCACCAATCAAGGTTCAGTTCAGTCACTCAGTCATATCTGAGTCTTTGCGACCCCATGGACTGCAGCACACCAGACCTCCCTGTCCATCACCAACTCCTGGAGTTTACTCAAACTCATGTCCATTGAGTTGGTGATGCCATCCAACCATCACCTCTGTCGTGCCCTTCTCCTCCCGCCTTCAATCTTTTCCAGCATCAGGGTCTTTTCCAAAGAGTAAGTTCTTCACATCAGGTGGCCAAATATTGGAGTTACAGCTTCAGCATCAGGCCTTCCAATGAATATTCAGGACTGATTTCATTTAGGATGGACGGCTTGGGTCTCCTTGCAGTCCAAGGGACTCTCAAGAGTCTTTTCCAACACCACAGTTCAAAGCATCAATTCTTCAGTGTTCAGCTTTCTTTATAGTCCAACTCTCACATCCATACATGACAACTGGAAAAACCATAGCTTTGACTAGACAGACCATTGTTGGCAAGTAATTCTCTGCTTTTTAATATGCTGTCTAGGTTGGTCATAGCTCTTCTCCAGTAGTATATTGGAAGTAAAGTCCAATGCTGTAAAGAGCAGTATTGCGTAGGAACCTAGAATGTGAGGTCCATGAATCAAAGTAAAATGGAAGTGGTCAAACAGGAGATGGCAAGAGTGAACATTGACATTTTAAGGATCAGTGAACTAAAATGGACTGGAATGGGTGAATTTAACTCAGATGACCATTATATCTACGACTGTGGGCAGGAATCCCTTAGAAGAAATGGAGTATCCCTAATAGGTCGACAAAAGTGTCAGAAATGCAGTACTTGGGTGAAATCTCAAAAATGACAGAATAATCTCTGTTCGTTTCTAAGGCAAACCATTCAATATCAGAGTAACCCAAGTCTATGCCCTGACCAGTAATGCTGAAGAAGCTGACGTTGAATGGTTCTATGAAGGCCTACAAGATCTTTTAGAACTAACACCCCCAAAAGATGTCTGTTTCATTATAGGGGACTGGAATGCAAAGTAGGAAGTCAAGAGATACCTGGAGTAACAGGCAAGTTTGGCCTTAAAGTGTAAAATGAAGCAGGGCAAAGGCTAACAGAGTTTTGCCAAGAGAACACACTGGTCATAGCAAACACCCTCTTCCAACAACACGTAGAGATTACTCTACACATGAACACCACCACATGGTCAATACAAAAATCAGACTATATTCTTTGCAGCCAAAGATGGCTCTTAGCTCTAAACTGTCAGCAAAAACAAGACCAGGAGCTGACTGTGGCTTAAATCATGAACTCCTGATTGCCAAATTCAAGCTTAAATTGAGGAAAGTAGGGAAAACCACCAGACCACTGATGTATGACCTACATCAAATCCCTTATGATTATACAGTTGAAGTGACAAATAGATTTGAGGGATTGGATTTGATAGACAGAGTTCCTGAAGAACTATGGACGGAAGTTTTTGACATTGTACAGGAGGCAGCGATCAAGACCATTCCCAAGCAGGATACAGGAAGCTTGGGGATGGTGCACTGGGATGACCCAGAGGGATGGTATGGGGAGGAAGGTGGGAGGGGGTTCAGGATGGGGAACACGTGTACACCCGTGGCAGATGCATGTTGATGTATGGCAAAACCAATACAATATTGTAAAGTAAAAAAAAAAAAAATTAATAATAATAATAATAAAATGAAAAAAAAAAAGACCATCCCTAAGAAAAACAAATACAAAAAGGCAAAATGGTTGTCTAAGGAGGCCTTACAAATAGCTGAGAGGAGAAGAGAAGTAAAAGAAAAGCAAAGGAGAAAAGGAATGCAGAGTTCCAAAGAATAGCAAGGAGAGATAAAAAAGCCTTCCTCAGTGAGAAATGCAAAGAAATAGCAAAAAAAAAAAAAAAAAAAAAAATAATAATAATAGAATGGGCAAGACCAGAGATCTCTTCAAGAAAATCAGAGATACCAAGGGAACATTTCATGCAATTATGGGCACAATAAAGGACATAAGTGGTATGGGCCTAACAGAAGCAAAAGATATTAAGTCTTCTTAATGGCAAATATACACACAAGAACTATACAAAAAAAAGGTCTTCATGACCCAGATAACCATGATAATGTGATCACTTACCTGGAGCCAGACATCCTGGAGTGCAAAGTAAAGTGGGCCTTATGAAACATCACTATGAACAATGCCAGTGGAGGTGATGGAATTCCAGTTGAGCTATTTCAAATCCTAAAAGATGATGCTGTGAAAGTGCTGAACTCAATATGCAGCAAATTTGGAAAACTCAGCAGTGGCCACAGGACTGGAAAAGGTCAGTTTTCATTTCAATCTCAAAAAAAGGCAATGCCAAAGAATGTTCAAAATACTGCACAACTGCGCTCATCTCACATGCTAGGAAAGAAATGCTCAAAATTCTCCAAGTGAAGCTTTAACAGTACATGAACCATGGACTTCCAGATGTTTAAGCTGGATTTAGAAAAGCCAGAGGAACCAGAGATCAAATTGCCAGCATCTATTGGATCATTAAAAAGGCAAGAAAATTCCAGAGAAACATCTACTTCTGCTTTATTAACTACACCAAAGCCTTTGTGTCAATCACAACAAACTGTGGAAAATTCTCAAAGAAATGAGGATACCAGACCACCTGACCTGCCTCCTGAGAAATCTATATGCAGGTCAGGAAGCAACAGTTAGAACTGGACATGAAACAACACAATGGTTCCAAATCAGGAAAGGAGTATGTCAAGGCTGTATTTGTCACCCTGCTTATTTAATTTACATGCAGTATACCTCATTTGAAATGCAGGGCTAGATGAATCACAAGCTGAAATCAAGATTGCCAGGAGAAATGTCAATAATATCAGATACACATATGACACCACCCTTATGGCAGAAAGCAAAGAACTAAAGAGCCTCTTGATGGAGGTGAAAGAGGAGAGTGAAAAAGTTGGCTTAAAGCTCAACATTCAGAAAACTAAGATCATGGCATCTGGTCCCATAACTTCATGGCAAATAGATGGGGAAACAATGGAACCAGTGAGAGACTTTATCTTATTGGGCTCCAAAATCACTGCAGATGGTGGCTACAGCCATGAAATTAAAAGATGTTTTCTCTTGGAAGAAAAGCTATGACCAAACTAGACAGCAAATTAGACAGCAGAGACATTACTTTGCCAACTGAGGTCCATCTAGTCAAAGTGATAGTTTTTCCAATAATCCTTTATGGATGTGAGAGTTGGACTATAAAGAAAGCTGAGCACCAAAGAATTGATGCTTTTAAACTGTGGTATTGGAGGAGACCCTTGAGTGTCCCTTGGACTGCAAGGAGATCAAACTAGTCCATCCTAAAAGAAATCAGTCCTGAATATTCATTGGAAGGACTAATGCTGAAACTCCAATACTTTGGCCACTGATGCGTAGAACTGACTCATTGGAAAAAACCCTGATGTTGGGAAAGATTGAAGGCAGGAGGAGAAGGGGACAACAGAGGATAAGATGGTTGGATGGGATCACCAACTTGATGGACATGAGTCTGAGCAAGCTCCAGGAGTTGGTGAAAGATAGGGAAGCCTTGGTGTGCTGCAGTCCATGGAGTCACAGAGAGTTGGACCTGACTGAGCACCTGAAGTGAACTAAATAGCAATTCGGAGGATCTTTACATGTCCCTCTTTGCCACCTCTATGTCTTCTTTGGAGAAATGTCTGTTTAAGTCTTCTTCCCCTTTTTCCATTGGGTGATCTCTTTTTCCATTGTTGAGTTTTATGAGCTTGTACATATTTTGGAAATTAAGTCCTCACTTGTTGCATCATCTACAAATATTTCCCCCCATTCTATAGGATGTGTAGAAGCTGTACATCCTAAGTCTAGCTGAAGAAGTCTGAGAAATTCATTTCAGTCACATTCTTTTCCTTAAGCAATCACCCAGGTCAGTCAAACTAGACTCAAAGAGAGTGAATAATACCTCTTAAAGTAGTAAAGAATTTGAAGCATCTTTAATTTACTATAAGAAACTTTGGTTCTTGCTGTACTTTATTACCTGCAGTTACCTAGAAGGTCTAATATCTGCTTTACCATCTGATACATGTTGAGTTTAGAACTACCCTGCCAGTAATATTCTGTGCCTGAATCTAGAAGCTACTCATTTAGAATAACTTCAGTTTTTCAGCAATGAAATATTGAAAGACTGCTTCCCATTATTACATGAATTAGGATCATAATTTATCAGAAAGTTTCCTAGGCTTTTTATGTGTTTAACTCATTAAATAATCTAAAACATTCTCTACAAGGAAGATATCAATATTATCTCAGTTGTAAAGGCGATGAAAGTAAAGGGTGATGAAAGTAAGGCAGAAGTTAAATTGTTCACTCCAGACCACACAGAAGGTACAACAGGGCCAGGCTTTGGGATGTGGTAATCTGCTCCTGTGGAATAGTCAGTCTTATACATTTCTGTTGGAATTTTTTCACTAAAATAGCCACATGAAAAACAGAGCTGTCTTGGGAGGGCCATTTGAAACCTTACTTCAAAAGACTATAACAATTCATTCAGATAAAGGCCAAATTTCTGATTTAATCTAGCTATTACTAAAGAAGAGATTATTTGTATTTATTCTGTATGTTCTAAAAAAAAATAAACTAATTATAACAATACTATATAACCTAAAAAAGTGCATCTTTATTGCTTCAGAAAATAAAACTTCAAAGTACTTTTTTTCTAGTAATTTCCATTAAGTATCAGTAAGAAGATATGAAAATTATAAAATATTTTCAGCAGCAGTCGAAAAAATCATCTATACACTTTTAGAAATATTTTGCTTTATACATTGTTATATACATTTATTTGTTGTATACATTTGACATCGATGATATTATGTGGGGAAAACCAGAATATATGTGTGGGTTTCTCTATACTATATATCAGTTCAGTTCAGTTCAGTCACTCAGTCGTGTCCGACTCTTTGCAACCCCATGAATTGCAGCACACCAACTCCCGGAGTTCACTCAAACTCACCTCCATCGAGTCAGTGATGCCATCCAGCCATCCCATTCTCTGTCGTCCCCTTCTCCTTCTGCCCCCAATCCCTCCCAGCATCAGAGTCTTTTCCAATAAGTCAACTCTTTGCATGAGGTGGTCAGAGTACTAGAGTTTCAGCTTTAGCATCATTCCTTCCAAAGAAATCCCAGGGCTGATCTCCTTCAGAATGGACTAGTTGGATCTCCTTGCAGTCCAAGGGACCCTCAAGAGTCTTCTCCAACACCACAGTTCAAAAGCATCAATTCTTTGGTGCTCAGCCTTCTTCACAGTCCAACTCTCACATCCATACATGACTACTGGAAAAACCATAGCCTGGACTAGATGGACCTTTGTTGGCAAAGTAATGTCTCTGCTTTTTAATATGCTATCTAGGTTGGTCATATGAAGAAGGAAATGGCAACCCACTCCAGTGTTCTTGCCTGGAGAATCCCAGGGACAGGGGAGCCTGGTGGGCTGCCGTCTATGGGGTCACACAGAGTTGGACACGACTGAAGTGACTAAGCAGCAGAAGGTTGGTCATAACTTTCCTTCACTATACCTATAAATATACTTATTATTATATAAGTAGTATACTATTTAGTATTATTTTATAATTATATCTATATAAAATAGATTTTAGGCTGTAAACAGTTGCTTAAAGACTTATGTATGTATATATAGATAGATATATTTAGGTATGTGTTTTATATAATATGCTGTATACATATTATATTTGCAACATATTTATACTATATTGTATATATTATGTCTATTTTTTTTAATGTTTGCAACTTGGAAGGAGTGATAAGACAGATGCAGATGAAAGATACAAATAATTTATAAAAATATCCATGTGAGTGGGTCAAATATATTTTCATTTAGAAAATGTATTTCCACATTTTCCAAATATTCATTTCCACAAGAATATGGGGTCATATTTTAAGAAATAAATATGAAACAAAAAATTACAGAAAACTTTACACCAATCTAATACTTAATTGATACTTTTCTTAAAATGAGGTTTCAGTTTCTTTAGGGGAGAGTTTGTAAATAATTATTATATTTACTCTGTGGAACACATTTTTTTAATGTTTCTTAGAAGCAAATAAAGGCACAGCGCGCACCACAGCTGAAAAGAGCAAGATGCCACGCTAGAAGACGACATTCTGATGGGGAATCTGGGCTGATTCTGAGTCGTGTGTCACAGAAGGAGAATGGGAAACATGTTTGTGTGTGATACTAGTGATCTTGAAGGAGGAAGCAGATAGAACAGGCTCAGTCTTGAAAGCAGGACTCCACCTTGGGCTGGACTATGGACTCTGAGCTCCTATGCTCAGTATCCATGGAAACAACACACCAACTGGAAAACCACCTCCCGCCACCTCCCCCACCCCCCACCCCCACCCCGATGGAAGAGCCCCAGGGCTCCTACCTAGACTCTCCTAGCCTAAAAGAATACCCTAATTATCTGTGTAACAGAATAGAATCATAAATTCTATTATGCTTATTGGGGTATGACCACAGGCCTATTGATAATTGTCCACTGTTAACTACCTAGGCTTAAGGCATGTGAATCACGGGTTATCTTTGACTGCATCTTTCTTTTCCTTTGTTCAGACTAGTTTCAGGGAATTTGGGGAGGTGGATTTGGGCACGTACACTTAGGGTATATAAGGTTTTCACAAAAATTGGTTGGGGTCCTTGGCTAAGATGAGATTCTGCCTTGGGCCCGCTGGTATAATAAACTGCACTCTACTATAGGGAGTTTGTTTCCTGGAACGCGTGGCTACAACATTTGGTGGGTTGGCTGGAAAACTCCTCACTTTGAGGAGACAAGTTCCATTTGGGACTACTCAGAAGCCTTGCGGCTTGAATCTTCCAGAGGGACGAAGGCGCCTCGCCCTTCTGGAAGGATTCTGTTTCTCAATGCTTGGACCTTTCACGTTAGTGGGTAGTGGATGGCAGGTGGGTAACTGAGAGCTCAGGTGAGGAGGAACGCACCCGGCAGGGTAGAAGAGGGGGCCTGATCACCACCACCACCCCCCCCTCCCCCGGGAGGGATTAGAAGGAGCGGGGACCCACAGGAGCCTGGAATAGACAGGCGGTGATTGCTTGGTCCACAGGTCGACGAGCCTATTAGGGCTTAGGAAGGGAATTTGTGAAGGTCATTTAGGAGGTGGTGTCCATGCCATCTTAGGGGAAATTATTACCAAGCAATCGCCAGGGGATTGTTAGGAGAAGAAACTTGGTCTTTGTATGCTCGTATTCTGCCCTCCCCAAGGAGGTGTCCCATCTGGTGTGAAACTCTTGACCCCATTGGAATTGTCAGGATAGAAGGTGGGAGATACATAAGTGAGTACAAATTGGCTTTTCTGGAGATGGCCTCGGATGTGGGATATTTAATGCATCTGTGTTTTCATCCACACCTGATCAAACCCACCAAGGCAGAATGGACTTTAAAAGTTAAGGGAGAAACAGTCTTGGACTATGTGATGTTCTGGTTCAGCCATGCCAACTGGCAGGTGAAGACATGATGATCCCCCTTCTCCTTCTGGGATCTGGCAGGTAAGGCTCTTCTCACCCCAATTAGTAAGGAGGCAGAATGGCAATGTAAGTGTTTCATTGAGTGGAAATATCAGAAGTGCATAGGGTACCAAGAACTTTGTAGACAGAATGGAAAGGAAAAGTAGAAGAAGGTCTGAGAAGGTAAGCAAGATGGGGGGAAGTGAATCTAAGGCAACTGTATTGGAGTGCATGATTAAAAATTTAAAGAAGGGATTTGGAGGAGACTATGGGGTGAAGATGACACCTAGCCACCTCCACAGACTCTGTGAAGTCGAATGGCCCCTATGGGAGTATGACGGCCACCAGAGGACACCATGAACTTACAAATAGTGGAAGCAGTCTATACAGTAGTCACAGGAGAGCCAGGACACCTGGATCAATATCCATATACCAACCCACGGCTAGGGTTAGCTCAAGACCCTCCTACTTGGACAAGGTTCTGTATCCAGAAGGGAAAGGGAAAAATATTAATGGCACAAAAATTGACTGATGATATAAAAGGAAATTCTACAGGATTTGGACGGGGATGACCTCCCCTGTCCCGCATACTGGATAATGATGCCTCTGCCACCCAGTGCTCCACCAGGACCAGAGGCCGCCTTAATGCCCGATCCAGGGCCAGGTGAAGTTCCTGCAGCAGCCGCTGTGCCTCTGCCAGCTTTCCCTGAGTTCGTAGAGCCACCATTTCGGCAGGTTCCAATCCCAGTGATGGGGACCTCTGGTCAACACCCCCAGGATTCCACCTCAGCCGGACCTCCTAGGTTGTATCCACCTCTCCCGGTGAGTACTGATAGGAAGGGGGAAGAAAACAGGAATTACACAGAGGCTGCACTCCTCCAAGGATCAGGGGGAAAGAACCCACTACAGATGCCCCTCAGAGAGCTACAACAGGTCCAGTTCAGGACGCATGTGGGCACTACCATCAACCCCCTGTAGCTTATTATTACCAGCCATTTTCCTCCACGGATGTATTAAACTGGCAGACACACACTTCACCATACTTGGGGGAGCCACAAGCCATGATTAGGCTAATAGAGACTATTTTTCAAACCCACTGCCCTACATGGGGTGACATAATCCAACTACTAGCCTCCTTTTTCAGCACTGAGGAAAGATACAGGATCCTAACTGAGGCCAGAAAATGGTTAAGAGAAATGGCATCTGGGATACTGCAAACTTGCCTCGGTGGGCAGAACTAGCCACCCCAGTTGAGAGGCCCAATTGGGATTGTAAAACAGAAGAAGGCAGGGACCACTTGGAGAGATAATGGGCAGTTATTTTACAAGGCCTCAAGAGGGGGGCCCAAAAACCTATGAATATGGCAAAACCCTCTGAAGTGATTCAAAGGGAAACTGAATCACCCTCTGAGTTCTATGAAAGACTGTGCAAAGCCTACAGACTTAATACATCAATAGATCCATAGGCCTCTGGGTCTCAGATGGCGATAAATGCAGGCTTTGTGTCTCAAGCCTACCCCAAAAATGTCAGATGAGGGGGACACCAAGTGACTCATGAATTTTTATATCCCTGAATGTCCAGTAACTTTGTTGGGAAGAGACTTGCTGTCTAAATTGGGGGGCACAAATGACCTCCCCACCCCCCCACCCCCCCACCAATGAAACATCCATTCTTTGAGTGGGCACAACCACCTATTTACTCTCCCTCTCAGTAACCCCTCGAGATGAATGAAGGTTGCATGATCTCCCAGAAGGGAAACCGGACTGGCTAAACAGAGAGAGAGAGTTAACTCAGCAATTCCCTGAGATCTGGGTGGAAGACAACACCCCCGGGCTTGCAAAACAACAGGTCCCAGTGGTACTAGAACTCAAACCCAGTACAATTACATCAGCACTTGCCTTGGGCCTGCCAGACCTTGCTAAGCCATTTACTGTTTACGTGACTGAAAAGGACAAGGTGGCTATGGGAGTGTTGTCCCAGACAATGGGGACATGGGACAGACCCGTGGCTTATCTTTCGAATCAGCTGGACAATGTTTCCACTGGGTGGTCAGGATGGTGGGCAGTTGCTGTGGTTGCCTTACTGGTCCGGGAGGCAATCAAGCTGACTTTGGGCTAAGATTTGATTGTAAAAGCCCTGCATGAGGTCAACATTTTCTTGCGAGGGAACCCCCCCCCCCTACCTTAAATGGCTGTTGACATCCCGGATTACTCAGTACCAGGGACTGTTATGTGAAAACCCCCATGTTACTATTGAGCCTTGTCAGGCCTTGAAGCTGGCCACTCTCTTTCCTGTGGGAGAAGGTGGGCCCTTGCATGATTGCAAGGAAATCCTAGAAGTTTATGCCAGAAGACCTGACTTGAGAGACCAGCCAATCCCTGACCCAGATTTGGTCCTGTACACCAATGGCACCAGCCTGGTGAAACAAGGATAGTGACTGTCAGGATATGCAGTAGTCATGGAAGAAACCATCATTGAGGCTAGCTCTCTGCTATCACACCAGTCTGCTCAATGGGCTGAACTATATACTCTAATCTGGGCCCTCCAGCTATCAAAAAGTAAGAAGACAAACATTTACACAGACTCCAGATATGCTTTTGCCACACTACATGTACATGGGGCTCTGTATAAGGAGAAAAGCCTTTTGACATCTAGTGAAAAAGATATTGAAAACAAAGAAGAAATCTTGACTCTATTAGATGCTGTATTGGAACCTGAAAAGGTAGCAGTGATGTATTGTTGGGGTCACCAAAAGGAAGACACCCCACAAACATGGGGAAACTGACTAGCAGATAAAGCTGCAAAACATACGGCTGAGAAATTTGGGGCTGCTGGTGGGAGATCTATTAAAACCTTTGTACTCTCAAAAATGCCTGAGTTAACTCTGACTCTCCCACAGTATACCCTGGCCCAAGACCAGCTGGCTGAAGCAGAAAGGGCCACAAAAATGAAAAAGGTTGATGGGAACTGCTGAATGGCAGGTTACTGGTACCGAGGCATTAGCCCCCACACTGGTATCTCAGGTACACCAGAAAACTCACTTGGGACATGACAGAATGGAAGAATTAATTTAAAAATATTTCTTAATTTTACGACTTTCCTCCTTATGTAGAATGGAATCCTGGAACTGTTCTGGTTGCTCACAGGTCAATGCTGCCCCTGGACATAAACAAAAACCTCCGGGAATACAGTTAAAAGGCATTCTACCCTTTGAACATTTAGAAGTGGACTTTACTGAGATGAAACCCTGCAGACACTATTGTTATTTACTGGTCATGGTATGTACCTTCTCAGGATGGATGGAGGCCTTCCCCACTTGAAATGAAAAAGCAAATGAAGTGGCTCGATGTCTGCTTCAAGAAATAATCCCCAGATTCAGGTTCCCAACCAGTATAGGATCAGACAATGACCCAGCCCTAGTAGCCGACTTAATTCAACAGGTATGTAAACTCTAAATATCAAGTGGAAACTACACACTGCATATAGGCCCCAGAGTTCTGGGATGGTGGGACAAACCAACCGGACACTTAACGAGACACTCTCCAAATGGATCATAGAGACTGATGGCTCCTGGATGGACTTGCTTCCGATGGCCCTGCTGAGACTCAGGATGACCACATGGTCCCATGGCTATTCACCATATGAAACTGTATATGGGAGATCCCCTCCCATAATAAAAGAGGTGTCAACAAAGTTGCCTCAGGTAAAGGGGGAATGAGATTTCACAGCAGATGGAACAACTGGGTAAGGTAATAAATCAGGTAACTAAGTTTGTACAAGAAAGTGTGCCATTCCCCCTTGGGGAACAGATTCACGAATTCGTGCCTGGTGATCAGGTGTGCGTCAAGGACTAGAAACACAACGCCTTGGCTCCTCACTGGAAGAGTCCATATACTGTTGTTCTAACCACCCCTACTGCCAACAAAGGTCCGTCTAGTCAAGGCTATGGGAGAAGGCAATGGCACCCCATTCCATTACTCTTGCCTGGAAAATCCCATGGATGGAGGAGCCTGGTGGGCTGCAGTCCATGGGGTCACTAAGAGTCAGACACGACTGAGCGACTTGACTTTCACTTTTCACTTTCATGCATTGGAGAAGGAAATGGCAACCCACTCCAGTGTTCTTGCCTGGAGAATCCCAGGGACGGTGGAGCCTGGTTGGCTGCTGTCTATGGGGTTGCACAGAGTTGGACACGACTGAAGTGACTTAGCAGTAGCAGCAGTCAAGGCTATGGTTTTTCCAGTGGTCATGTATGGATGTGAGAGTTGGACTGTGAAGAAAGCTGAACACCGAAGAATTGATGCTTTTGAACTGTAGTGTTGGAAAAGACTCTTGAGAGTCCCTTGGACTGCAAGGAGATCCAACCAGTCCATTTTAAAGGAGATCAGTTCTGGGTGTTCTTTGGAAGTACAGATGCTAAAGATGAAACTCCAATAGTTTGGCCACCTCATGTGAACAGTTGACTCATTGGAAAAGACCCTGATGCTGGGAGGGATTGGGGACAGGAGGAGAAGGGGAAGACAGAAGATGAGATGGCTGGATGGCATCACCAACTCGATGGACATGAGTTTGAGTAAACTCTGGGAGTTGGTGATGCACAGGGAGGCCTGGCATGCTGCAATTCATGGGGTCACAAAGAGTCAGACACGACTGAGTGACTGAACTGAACTGAACTGAACAGCAGTTAAAGTTGCAAGTGTCACTCCCTGGATCTACCATGTGAGGGTGTAGAGAGCATACCACTCAGACCCGGAGGATGCCAGGTGGACTATGCAAAAGGACCCCACTGATCCCCATGAAACCAAGATCATCTTAAAGAAGAAAAAGAGATGAAGCTCTGCAATCAACTGCTGCTACAAGGACTTGCTGGTATCATGTTGAGACTAACCATAGTTTCAGCACAAGGAGGGACCTGTGCTATAATTAAAGTTGAATATTGTGTATATATTCCTGATTTATCTGGCAACATATCAGCCACCCTATATAACATGAAAGGTCAGGTAAAAGCTATGTCTGATGATAATATTCCTTTTTGAACTTTGGTCCTATCTTGGGTGAAGGATGATTGGTGGAAAACTATATTTACCATTGTTATAGTTGCCTTGATAGTTCTGCTTTGTGGACTCTGCATTTTACAATGTATTATGAACTTTGTAACCCAAAGGTTGGTGTCATTCTCCCAAATTGGCGGTTGGAGAGCTAGGGTGCAATATATACCTATGAATGATGCTCATACTATGAGTTAAGAGCATCAAGAGTGGGGAATGAAGGAGGAAACAGAATAGGCTCCATCTTGAAAGCAGGACTTCATCTTGGGCTGGACTATGGACTTGGACCTATATGCCCAGTATCTACGGAAACAACAAACCAACTGGAAAACCAGACCCCCACCCCCACCCCGATGGAAGAGCCCCAGGGCTCATACCTAGACTCTCCATCACCTAAAAGAATACCCTAATTATCTGTGTAACTGAATAGAATCGTAAATTCTATTATGCTTATTGGGGTGTGACCACAGGCCTATTGATAATTGTCCACTGTTAACTACCTAGGCCTAAGGCATACGAATCACGGGTTATCTTTGGCTGTATCTTTCTTTTCCTTTGCTCAGACTGGTTTCAAGGAATTTGGGGAGGTGGGTTTGGGTAAGTACACTTAGGGTATATAAGGTTTTCACAAAAACTTGTCGGGGTCCTTGGCTAAGAGGAGACTCTGCCTTGGGTCCGCCAGTATAATAAACTGCACTCCACTATCTGCATTGTCCTTCTGAGTGAGTTTGTTTCCTGGAACGCGTGGCTACAACAATCTGAATGCAGGATGAATATTTGTTTTGCGGCATATGGAGTTAAAAGTATTTTATTCTGTGGATTTCAAACTGGCTTTAATGTCCGACTTTCCTAAGATGCTAAGAGTAAAGGATACATCTAGACAGTTATTTATAAATATAAATACCTAGACAGGTATTTATAACAGCAGAGGAACCTCAGCTAGAGACTGAAATTCATTTTTCAATATTAGACAACCTAGACAAATATATTTAAGTTCTAAATTCTCAAAGTAAGAGAAATGACATCATTATTTTTTTCCTGGAGTTACAGACAACATATGGTACATTGTTTGGGATCTGATTAAATTGTGAGGTTTATTAAACAAAAAAATCGCTCGTTAGCAACAGACACTTAGCTGATGAGGCATGATTTGGTTTGAGAATTCTGTGGAGGACGACATGTGGATGTCTTTAGTAGTGCACTTTGAAACCTCCAATTTTTACTCAGAAATACAGTCTGTAAAACTGAAGTACTATTTGTTAAGTTAAATAACTACAAGAATAAATAAAACAGAACAGGGAGTCAAAGATTTAGCCTCTGTGTTCTGTTGGGGATGATCAACAGCTTATCCAGGCTTCTCTGCTTTGTCAAAAGGAGTCATCGAAGCTTAATACTGAAAGGTTGTTGCTGAACCATGAAACAAGCTGGGATTCTTGGCCTCTGGAGGAGAAGGATTCAATCTGGGGCCAGAGATGAGGCTTGATCACTCAGAGCTTTGTGTAGTAAAGTTTTATTAAAGTATAAAGGAGATAGAGAAAGTTTCTGACATAGACATCAGAAGGGAGCGGAAAGAATACCCGCCTGCTAGTTTTTAGCTGGATGTTATATAGTCATTAGCAGTCTGTTAAGGAGAAGGCAATGGCGACCCACGCCAGTACTTTTGCCTGGAGAATCCCAAGGATGGAGGAGCCTGGTAGGCTGCAGTCCATGGGGTTGCTGAGTCGGACACGACTAAGCAACTTCACTTTCACTTTTCACTTTCATGCACTGGAGAGGGAAATGGCAACCCACTCCAGTGTTCTTGCCTGGAGAATCCCAGGGATGGGGGAGCCTGGTGGGCTGCTGTCTATGGGGTCACGCAGAGTTGGACACGACTGAAGCAACTCAGCAGCAGCAGCAGCAGCAGCCTGTTAATGAAAGAAAGGAATGTCTTTAAACTCAGAGAATGGCTCCAGGCCCCTCACCTGCAAGATGTATTTCGGGATAATCTTGGCACCAGAGGAGTCACCCCAGGCCATGAAATGATTGACTTGAATCTTGTAGAAAGGCAGATTACCATACAAATAGTTTCATTTACATAGATTAGGAGAAAAATGTCTGAGTATAACATACTGGTTTGTCAAGTCTCTTCAGAGCCATTAGGCTGAAGCTACTTGAAGACAGAGTTTGGGGTAAATGCATAGAAAGTACATTAACATAGCTTAAGACAAACATTTCTATAAAAAAAAATGCATTGGTTAACTCAAGATTTGAGAAAAATTAAGCTCAGATGGAACCAGGTGTCATTAAGGCAACACAGTATTTTAAGAGAAATCTCTTTTTAAATTTGTATAGAGAAGGGGAAAAAATATATCACGCTTAAGAAAGAGGAAAAAACATGTCTGGTACTTGGAGCCTATTTCCTCCGTTTGGAGACCCCTGCCTCTTACCCTCTCTATATCCATCTCTGACTGTGGAAATCAGACCTCTCTGCATCATTAGGTTCACCTGCCTGAGCTCACAAAACAAGCTGCACTATTGACACTGCGTGATGTGTCACTTTGACATTCATCTGGTGAGTCAGGTGGCAATAGACCACATCATATGACTGCCTACTAGGTCTCTTTTGTTGTGTTAACAAGCTTATTGTTTTGCCTTTTTTAATTATCACAGACTTCCATAGATAGGGATCCACTTTAAGATTATATTTGGTAAGCTTATACTGAGGGAAGCTTATGACCCTGTGCATTTAAGAGGCTTTGGGTTTGAACAATGGACTACTTTATTTCAATAACTATTAGCCATGTGTTGATGGTGATTCTGTTTAAGGAAAACATATCCTAAGGTGGACCCAGTAGCTGGATTACTTTACGATAGCACCCACCTCTTGGTTTCTTTGTGCTTTCAGTTCAGTTCAGTTGCTCAGTTGTGTCCGACTCTGCGACCCCATGAATCGTAGCATGCCAGTCCTCCCTGTCCATCGCCAACTCCCGGAGTTCACTTAGTCTCACGTCCATCAAGTCAGTGATGCCATCCAGCCATCTCATCCTCTGTCCCCTTCTCCTCCTGCCCCCAATCCCTCCCAGCATCAGAGTCTTTTCCAATGAGTCAACTCTTTGCATGAGGTGGCCAGAGTACTGGAGTTTCAACTTTAGCATCATTCCTTCCACAGAAATCCCAGGGCTGATCTCCTTCAGAATGGACTGGTTGGATCTCCTTGCAGTCCAAGGGACTCTCAAGAGTCTTCTCCAACACCACAGTTCAAAAGCATCAATTCTTCGGCGCTCAGACTTCTTCACAGTCCAACTCTCACATCCATACATGACCACAGGAAAAACCATAGCCTTGACTAGACGGACGTTTGTTGGCAAAGTAATGTCTCTGCTTTTCAATATGCTGTCTAGGTTGGTCATAACTTGCCTTCCAAGGAGTAAGCATCCTTTAATTTCATGGCTGCAGTCACCATCTGCAGTGATTTTGGAGCCCCAAAAATAAAGTCTGACACTGTTTCCACTGTTTCCCCATCTATTTCCCATGAAGTGATGGGACCGGATGCCATGATCTTCATTTTCTGAATGTTGAGCTTTAAGCCAACTTTTTCCTCTCCACTTTCACTTTCATCAAGAGGCTTTTGAGTTCCTCTTCACTTTGTGCCATAAGGGTGGTGTCATCTGCATATCTGAGGTTATTGATATTTCTCCTGGCAATCTTGATTCCAGCTTGTGTTTCTTCCAGTCCAGCGTTTCTCATGATGCAAAGAAGTTAAATAAGCAGGTTGACAATATACAGCCTTGACGGCCTCCTTTTCCTATTTGGAACCAGTCTGTTGTTCCATGTCCTGTTGCTTCCTGACCCTCATACACATTTCTCAAGAGGCAGGTCAGGTGGTCTGGTATTCCCATCTCTTGAGGAAAGACAATTTATTAAGGTATTTGGAGACCTCTCTTACCATAATCTTGAGAAATTAGAGACAGTGAGACAATAGATCAAAGGAAAAAATGGACGGAGAAAATGCATATATTGAGTTGAATTGTGTCCCCCATGTGTCTCGCAAACTGGGACCTCAGAATGTGACTTTATTTGGAGGCAGGGCTGCTGCATATGTAATGAGCTGAGGATCTCCAGAATGAACCACTGCAGGCCCTGTTTCAATGGCTAGGGATGTCATTTAGGAGGGAGAGGAGACTCTGGAAAGGGACCATATGAGAACAGAGGCAGAGACTGCAGATAGGCTGCCATAAATGAACACATGCCAGGAGATCCTCTCCTAGAACCTTCAGTGAGAGCACGCCCTGCTGACGGCTTGAATTCAGACTTCTGGCCTCCACCACAGAATCATTTCTGTTGTTTTTAACCCACCCCATTTGTGGTCATCTGTTATGATAGCCCTAGGAAATGAACGCATCATAGAGATTATTTTATCTTGTATATTTTGGGATCTGTTCTATGCAACAGGCAGAAACTGAAATTAGAAAAATGTGCTACATTTGATGAAACCATACAGATAGCTAACTTTTTAAATGACTTAATGTGTAAAATTGTGCCTACACACATAATGTACATGGCTGTCAAAAAAAAGTCACACCACAATGATTTTGGAAAGTTTAACATTAATTTTATAGACACAGCAGCTACAATAGTGATGCATATTAATTTGCTAAGATGTTCCTTAGGTGGACTCAGTCTTACTTTAAAGACATTTTAGATGAATAGATAGACAGATAGATGCATGGATTAATTAAATAAGATATAACCAACACAATTAACAACTTTATTTTTAGCTATATGTATATTTATATATATAAATATATGTGTATATATGTGTATATACATATATGTTTATGTATATATGGTGTGTATGTAATATGAAAGATAAATACATAATCAACTAGGACAAGTTTGTCAATTGTGCAGGTTTGATCTTATTTAATCAATAGCCTTATTGATTTATAGTTGCTTCTATTCTGCTGCTGCTGCTGCTCCTAAGTTGCTTCAATCGTGTCCGACTCTATGCAACCCCATAGACGGCAGCCCACCAGGCTCCCCCGTCCCTGGGATTCTCCAGGCAAGAACACTGGAGTGGGTTGCCATTTCCCTCTCCAGTGCATGAAAGTGAAAAGTGAAAGTGAAGTTGCTCAGTTGTGTCTGACTATTAGCGACCCCATGGACTGCAGCCCACCAGGCTCCTCCATCCACGGGATTTTCCAGGCAAGAGTACTGGAGTGGGGTGCCATTGCCTTCTCCAGCTTCTATTCTATCACCTATCAAATGAGATGCGTTAAGGGGTTTTGTGATTGGAAATTTGCCCATTTCTCCTTCCATTATTTTTCTTTACATATTTTGGTAGTTAAGGTATTAAGTATATATAGAGTGAGGATTGTGGTATCTTTCTGCAACTTTGAATGCTTTATTCCTATGAAATGTTTCTCTTTGCCTCAAGTTTTACTGACTCAGGACCTTTTTGGCTGTCATTGAAATAGTTGCATTGCTTTCTTTAGCTAATGTTTTAAATGCTTTCTCTTATTCTTTGTTGAACTTTCTGTTTACTTACCTTTAGTGGTGACTCGTATAAGCTTCCTATAGTTGCTTTTTATTTTTTAATTCAGCCTGCTAATTGTGTTATTTTATTTTTCCTCTTTTAAGTTGCTAATTATATATTCTTTGATTATTTTTTGATTACTATAGAGATGACCTATTCTTTGAGATATCTTTAAAATTATTATTACCTTCTACCTAAATATCATGACCTTCTTGTGATCTTTGCATTACTATTATAATGAACTTCAAGAAATATTTTAAAGTCTGTTTTAAATATTTTAAAGACATTTCTGTTATTTGGCTCAGTGATTATGTATTTAGTATGTATTTATGTTTATACATATATTAGTGCTTTAACTTCATTCTTTCTTTAAAATTTTATTCTATCTTCTCAGATTATTGTTACTCTTCCTGGAGAACCTCCTTTTATACATCTTTTATTGTCAAAATTCTTAGAGATTAATGCTTTCACTTTTTGTTTTTTCTAAAAACCGTATTTATTATATGTTGATGTTTGAAAGATAATTTCACTGGGTATAAATATAGTTTGAAATAATGGTCAGTTTGATTACTGAGAAATCATTTGAAGGGAATGTATTTTTCCCTCTGTCTGCTTTAATATTTATTTTTTTAAAAATTTAAACAACTATAATAGATGTGCCTAGGTGTGGCTAATACCCAGTTGGAAAAAGTAATGACATGTTCTAAAAGCAAAGGCTTGGTTTGGTGCTGATTTTATTTAGGATGTCAGAAGGAATGGAAGAATAAATTTTAAAAAGAATGAATTGGGAAAAGGAAAAATTATAATAATACAGATGAACTTTCTTTTCTAAAAGGGTATACTTTATGAAAGTTTTTGATTAAAAAATGGGTGGTGTTAAAGAATAAATATCAAAACTTGAAAGGAAATAAAAACAGGTATACAGGGAAAATTAACGGGCTATTTTTCACTTCCTGCTACTTTGTTATTAAACAGGAATATTCATCTAAATACAAGAAGACCTCTACTTCCTTCTCCACCAAAATACCCTTTAATTAGGCAAGTTCAAATTATAGGTATTTCATTTTTCACTGTCTAAAATGGAAATATAATTGTTTTTCCTGCATAATATCAAAGTGACTTTCTTTTGTTATTGAAGTATGGTTATTTTACAATGTTGTGTTAGTTTCAGGTGTATAGCAAAGTGATTCTGTTTTATATATGTATATGTATGTGTATATATGTATATTTTTATATATAAATCTCCTTTTTCTATTATTTAAAATAGCAATCAATGACTCTACTTATTTCCCAAAGAAAGGACATGCATTTAGATGACAATAAATAACCAAAATGCTATTTGTATCTATTACACATGGGAAAATTAGCATATTCAAAAAATATTATTTCCTACCTCAAATGTGTTTTCCTATTTCAGTTTCCTTCAACTTAGCAAATAGTGCCACCATCCATCTCATTGGCAAGTCAGAAAGCATTAGCGTAATCTTTGATTCTTCTGTTTTTTATTCCCTACACTCAATCCAATGTGAAGTTCAGATATGCTACATAAAAATTATATCTCAAGAAGATCTTTCAGACCGAGGGATCGAACCTGGGTCTCCCGCATTGCAGGCAGATGCCTTACCATCTGAGCCACCAGGGAAGCCCCATATGTATATTTTTATATATAAATCTCCTTTTTCAGATTCCATTATAGATTATTACAAGATACTGAATATAGTTCACTGTGCTATGCAGTAGGTTCTGGTTTATTTATTTTAGTATGTATCTGCTAATCCCCAAATCCTAATTTATCTCTCCCCTTCCTTCCCCTTTGGTAACCATGAATTTGTTCCCATGTCTCTTAGTCTATTACCATTTTGTATCATTTGTATCATATTTTAGATTCCACACATAAGTGATATTATATGATATTTGTCTTGAGATATAATTTTTATGTAGCATATCTGAACTTCACATTGGATTGAGTGTAGGGAATCAAAAACAGAAGAATCAAAGATTATGCTAAAGCTTTCTGACTTAGCCAATGAGATGGATGGTGGCCCTATTTGTTAAGTTGAAGGAAACTGAAATAGGAAAACACATTTGAGGTAGGAATAGGAAATAATGGTTTTTGAATATGCTAATTTTCCCATGTGTAATAGATACAAATAGCACTTTGGTTATTTATTATAATCTAAATGCATGTCCTTTCCTTGGGAAATAAGTGGAGTCATTGATTGCTATTTTAAATAATAGAATCAGTTGAATGCCTGTAGAACAGATTAGAGGGGAAAGAACATAGAATTTCACCACTAAGCACCCAGAATTTAGATATCAGAAAAAGGAGTAATTATAACTTTCCAGTTAGTAGGAAAGGAAGAGTCATAGAAACTAAGAGGAAGGAGTGTTTCAAGAACAAGGGAATGGGGACTTCCCTGATGGTACAGTGGTTGAGACTTCCCCTTCTAATGCAGAAGATGCAGGTTCGATCCCTGGTCTGACAGCTAAGATCCCACAGGCCTCATGGCTGAAAAACATAAAACAGAAGCAATAGTGCATGATTTCAATAAAGAAATAAAAAAAATAGAACAAGAGCATGTACAAATTTGAACAATAAAGAATGAAGTTCAGGTTCCTCAAGCGCCTGCTAAGAACTAGAACCTGGAAAACCATCAGCTTGCCAAGAGGAGTTCCAGGAATGTTGTGGGACAGAAAGCAGGTACTTGGTTTATGAATAAAAATGTGGTGAACTGGAAATTATTTTGAAATAATTGTTTTGTAAAAATATAGAAAAACAGAACCTGGAACAATATGTGTGTGAAGGGAGAACTTGTTTGTAAGCTGATATTCTACATTAGAGAGTAAGAGACCTTGACTGCCTTGGAGTGAAACTGTATAATTTAAGATGTTAAAGTCTTCGAGTCCACAGCACAAACAGACTTACATTTGATAAGGGAAGAACCACATGCCCATCACAGTTCTCACTGTGATTCACTGTAATTTACTGGAAATAAGAAGGTAGGTGGAATTGTGCATTTTGTGATGGAAAATAAGAATAAAGATATAAAGATTTTGATTTGCTTAGAAAATGAAAGACAAGTTCAGAAGCTAAAGTGACCCATAAGAAGAAGGAGTGATAAGTGAGACTATAAGAAATAGTCATTACAAAGAGTAATGACAGATGTTCAAGAGTAAAATCGTGTGCTTACCAGGCAGGGTTGAGGACCCATGGGAATAGGCCACAAACATAGAGTGAGACTGTTTTGTCCAGTATGTGATTCTTTTCCAGCAAATTTTTTTTTGCACATGTGCAAGTTAAGGTCCTCCAGGAATGGAGAATTTCCACATGTCTATGAAAGAAGGAAGTTACAACTTAAGAATTTTAGGAAAAAAACTGAGGATCTCAATGATGTTGAATCATTAATAAAGTTAATCGATTAAAGGCAAAGGGAGAAAGGGATGGCAGAAGATGAGAGGGTCGGATGGCATCACTAACTCCATGGACATGAATTTGAGTAAACTCCGGGAGATAGTGAAGGACGGAGGAGCCTGGCATGCTCCATGGGATCACAAAGAGTTGGACATGACTTAGCGACTGAACAACAACAAAAGTGCTTGTATACCTAAGATATACGTTTTGTTTTAAGGTTTTGCAGGTTAAAATTGGTCCTGAAGGTGATGTGATTTCTGCTGCTAAGATCTATGATACAACATGATTTAGCCACATGTAAGTGAAGTCACCAAGGGGTTAGTTATGACCCAGTGCTAAATCTTTCCAGGTTAATACAGAGAAGAACAGGACAGCTTTGGATGACAACCCCCACCCAACCCCCCAGACACACACACAAAAGAAAA
Organism: Bos javanicus; assembly: GCF_032452875.1. Lineage (NCBI taxonomy): Eukaryota > Metazoa > Chordata > Mammalia > Artiodactyla > Bovidae > Bos > Bos javanicus. The sequence continues at coordinate 3,339,718 of NC_083875.1, forward strand.
AGAAATGCAGAGATTATGGAAAGCTGAATGTCACTAATTAAACTGATTGAAGAGATTTTTATTGGTAGAGAGAGACAAGGGGCTTGGAGACAGCATTGATTATAAGAATAATCCCACCTCCTGATTTTGATACACACAGACTAAGACTAAATAAAAAGGTTCTGCTTAAAAGATTACTCTCTTTTGAATTAAGGTAGTAGAAAGATTGATATTCTTGAATGGGGATGAAGATAAAGTAGAGTGATTTGGTTAAAATAAAAAATTATTTGGGGCAGAATTAAATAAGTGTATAAGGAAATGAGTGTGGTAGGAAAGAGATGACAAAAATACATAAGATGAGAGATAAGGAAATAATGTGCAACCTAGGAGACCTAGACTCCTAGTGGAATTGAGAAAATCAGGTGAGCAGTATTCAGTTCATTTCAGTTCAATTCATTCACTTAGTCATGTGTGACTCTTTGTGACCCCATGGACTGCAGCACGACGGGCATCCCTATCCATCACCAACTCCTGGAGTTTACTCAAACTCGTGTCCATTGAGTCAGTGATGCCACCAACCATCTCATCCTCTGTCATCCCCTTATCCTCCCGCCTTCAATCTTTCCCAGCATCAGGGTCTTTTGAAATGAGTCAACTCATCACATCAGGTGGCCAAAGTATTGGAGTTTCCACTTCAATATCAGTCCTTCCAATGAATATTCAGGACTGATTTCCTTTAGGATGGACTGGTTGGATCTCCTTGCAGTCCAAGGGACTCTCAAGAGTCTTCTTCAACACCACAGTTCAGAAGCATCAAGTCTTTGGCACTCATCTTTCTTTATAGTCCAGCTCTCACATCCATACATGACTACTGGAAAAACCATAGCCTTAACTAGACGGACCTTTGTTGGCAAAGTAACATCTCTGCTTTTTAATATGCTGTCTAGATTGGTCATAACATTTCTCCAAAGGAATAATCATCTTTAATTTTATGGCTGGAGTCACCATTTGCAGTGATTTTTCAGTTCAGTTCAGTTCAGTTCAGTCTCTTAGTCGTGTCCAACTCTTTGCAACCCCCATGAATCGCAGCATGCCAGGCCTCCCTGTCCATCACTAACTCCTGGAGTTCGCTCAGACTCATGTCCATCGAGTCAGTGATGCCATCCAGCCATCTCATCCTCTGTTGTCCCCTTCTCCTTCTGCCTCCAATCCCTCCCAGCATCAGAATCTTTTCCAATGAGTCAACTCTTTGCATGAGGTGGCCAAAGTACTGGAGTTTCAGCTTTAGCATCATTCCTTCCAAAGAAATCCCAGGGCTGATCTCTTTCAGAATGGACTGGTTGGCTCTTCTTGCAGTCCAAGGGGCTCTCAAGAGTCTTCTCCAACACCACAGTTCAAAAGCATCAATTCTTCGGCACTGGAAAACAGCAGAATGGGAAAGACTAGAGATCTCTTCAAGAAAATTAGAGATACCAAGGGAACATTTCATGCAAAGATGGGCTCGATAAAGGACAGAAATGGTATGGACCTAACAGAAGCAGAAGATATTAAGAAGAGGTGGCAGGAATACACAGAAACTATACAAAAAAGATCTTCACGCCCAAGATAATCACGATCGTGTGATCACTGACCTAGAGCCAGACATCCTGGAATGTGAAGTCAAGTGGGCCTTAGAAAGCATCACTACAAACAAAGCTAGTGGAAGTGATGGCATTCCAGTTGAGCTATTTCAAATCTTGAAAGATGATGCTGTGAAAGTGCTGCACTCAATATGCCAGCAAATTTGGAAAACTCAGCAGTGGCCACAGGACTGGAAAAGGTCAGTTTTCATTCCAATCCCAAAGGAAGGCAATACCAAAGAATCAATGCTACCACAGTGATTTTGGAGCCCCCCAAAATAAAGTATGCACTGTTTCCACTGTTTCTCCATCTATTCGCCATGAAGTGATGGGACCAGATGCCATGATCTTTGTTTTTTGAATGTTGAGTTTTAAGCCAACTTTTTCACTCTCCTCTTTCTCATTCATCAAGAGGCTCTTTAGTTCTTCTTCACTTTTTGCCATAAGTGTGATATCATCTGCATATCTGAAGTTATTGATATTTCTCCTAGCAATATTGATTCCAGCTTGTGCTTCATCCAGCCCAGAGTTATTAATGATGTACTCTGAATATAAGTTAAATAAGCATGGGAAGGTGCTTCCACTGGAGAAGGGAATGGCAAACCACTTCAGTATTCTTGCCTTGAGAAAGCTATGAACAGTTTGAGCAGTATTCAATTCAGTAGCTCAGTCGTGTCTGATTCTTTGCAACCCCATGAACGGCTCGCTTTGCCAGCCCTCCCTGTCCATCACCATCTCCTGGAGTTCACCCAAACTCATGTCCATCGAGTTGGTGATGCCATCCAGCCATCTCATACTCTTTAACAGAATTTTCCCTGAATGTTGTATGTGAAATAGCACCTCAGCACCACATTAACACTCTGTGTTTCTCACCTTGCTGCTATTTGGTCCAACCAGTCCATTCTAAAGGAGATCAGTCCTGGGTGTTCTTTGGAAGGACTGGCATCATTAAAGCTGAAACTCCAATACTTTGCCACCTCATGTGAAGAGTTGACTCATTGGAAAAGACTCTGATGCTGGGAGGGATTGGGGGCAGGAGGAGAAGGGGATGACAGAGGATGAGATGGCTAGATGGCATCACTGGCTCGATGGACGTGAGTCTGAGTGAACGCTGAGAGTTGGTGATGGACAGGGAGGCCTGGCGTGCTGCGATTCATGGGATCGCAAAGAGTCAGACACAACTGAGCTACTGAACTGAACTGAACTAAAAATCACTGCAGATGGTGACTCCAGTCATAAAATTAAAAGACGCTTACTTATTTGGAGTGACCCATGTGCGGCAGGAGACAGAGTGGGAACAAGGACTGGAGGACCTGGGAGCTGCTCTGTTGTCTTCAGTGTTTACTTGCTGGAGTGATAGGTTTGTGGAAGGAGACTGAGTGTGAGGGAGAATGTGGACTGCCGAGCTGCTCTAGTGTCCTTGCGGCTTACTTACTCAGAGTGAGTGGTGTGCAATAGGAGACAGAGCGGGAGAGAGAAGAGAATGTGGAGGACCTGTGAGCAGCACTGGGGTCATTCATGTTTACTCACAGTGATGGATTTGTGGTAGGAGACAGTGTAGGAGCAAGAATGTGAAGGACCATGAGCTTCTCCAGAATCTGTAGCACTGAGTATTACTTAAAGAGTAAAAATCTTAACAAGCTTCATGTTAAGAAACCACAGAGGGAAGTAAAAATTAAATCCAAAGCAGGCAGAATGAAAGAAATAATTCAGATAAAAGAAGAAATCAATGAAATTGAAAACCAAACACAGTATGGAATAATCAGTGAAAGCAAACCTGTTCTTTGACATTAATAAAACTGATTCATCTCCAACAGTATCATGAAAAAATGAGAGAATGTGCAGTTCAACAATATAAAAAATGAACCATGGAACATCATGACTGACTTCTCAGACATTAAAAGATAAAAATTACAAAACAAAGCTACAATATGATCCAGAAATCCCACTCCTGGGTATTCATCTGATGGAAACAGAAGCACTATTTTGAAGATATATCTATAACCTCACATTCATTTCAAAATTATTTAAAATAGCCAAGATAGGAAAACAACCTAAGTGTCTGTCTATGAGTGAGTGAATGAAATGCATGTGTGTACACAGTGGAATATTATTCCACTATCAAAAAGAAATTATATCATTTTTTATAAGAGGGATGGGCCTTGAGGACATTATGCTAGGTGAATAATTCAGGCTAAAAAAGACATATATTATTGTGCTTACCTGTGGAATCTATAGTCACTGACTTTATAGAAACAGAACAAATTGATGGTTGTCAGGTGTGAGGGGTGTCAGAAATGAATAAAGATGGTCAAAAGGTAAAACTTTTGAGTTATAAAATAAATTTCAGTGGAATAGTTTGATGACTCTTGTTAACAATATTGTTTTGTGTATTTGAAAGTTACTCCTAAAAATTCTCACCAAAATTCTCATCACCTCATTGTAAGCCTGTGAGGTGATAGATGTTAACTAAACTTATTGTAGCGATCATTTCATACACATGCATCAGATCATTATGTTGTATACCTGAAACAAATATTCCATTATACATCAATTATATCTCAGTAAAACTGAGGAAAATAAGAAAAATCAGCAGAACATCAAGCATTTTAGAGAAAAGGGAAATTGAAAGGCCAATCATCATTTGAATAGATCTTTATAACAGACATATTAAAAATCACAATTTACATCATTTTGATGGCTGCACGGCAAGAGCTGCAGGTGCCCTCTAGGATCTCAGAGTTGTGTCCACTGAGAAACAAAACCTTTCAACCTCCAGCTGTAAGAAAATGAATTCTCTAAGAACCTGGCTATTCATGGAAGCAGTACTTTCCCCATTTCATTCTCTAAAGTGAGTGCATTCCTGAATGTACCTGGGTTGAAAGTGTTAGTTGCTCAATCATGTCCAGCTCTGTGTGACCCCAGGGACTGTAGCCCACCAGGCTCCTCTGTCCATGGGATTCTCTAGGCTAGAATACTGGAGTGGGCTGTCATTCCCTTCTCTACGGGATCTTCCTGACCAAGGGATTGAACCTGGGTCTCTCACTTTGTAGGTAGACTCTTTACCATCTGAGTTACCAAGGAAGCCCAAAGTACCTAGATTGTCCCAGGAAGAGCCTGACACAGACTCACCAGTGAGACGGTATGCCAGGATCTCTGTCTGCAGGTAAGTCTGCAGGTAGGCTGTGAGAAGTGTGTGTTGGTTTAAGTCACTGAGTATGTGCTCACTTGTTATGAGTAACTAGAAAACAAATACAGTGTTTGATCTCCATTTCTTCAAATGTAAAATGGAGGTAGCACTATCTTGTTCACAGAAGGGTTTTGGAAATTAAATATGTATTTATATTTTTAAATTGTTATACTTTAATTTTTCCACATCTGAATTTAATTTCTTTCATGAGTTCTCATTCCGTTCGGTGTTAGGAATGTAACTTCAGTTATTTCTCCATTTTCCTCTGGAAAAGTGGTTTTGAACCTAACTACTTGGGGAGGTACAGAGTAGCCAAGACCTTGGGCCCACAGGAGTTTATCTGGTTTATGATCAATTCATGAGATGTGCTCTCTTCTACTGAATTACACTGATAGTTTGCAAGAGCATCTTTTGAAAAATGGAGTTGGAAATTAACTTTCTTTCTGAACACACAATAATGTGCTTTCCTTTGCAGCCCTCTTAGTAATAATGTTACTTTAGCTATTTCTGCTGGGTCAGTGCAATTCAGAATGATGTCTATGTAGTTTGGGATTCTACTTTTATATAGATAAATTTAAAAACTTTAATCTTAGAAGACACTGTTTTGCACTTCTCAGGGAAAAAAAAGTCAAATGACTTACCAGAAAGTCCGTGTTTTTTTAGAAAATTGCACAAAGCGTTATTCCACCATTGGATAAAACATCTTAATAGCCAATGCACTAGAGACTGTTGGTCCAATAAAATCCATTTATCAAAAATACACACTTCTTTTTCCTGTGCTTCTGTAACAAGCATAACTCTCTTGAGTTCCTCCAGCACATACTGATTCACACTGTACATTGTTATTGGTGTCTTAATTTTTTTTTAATTAGAAAGTCATTCTTAACTATAATTATGGCATAGACTAACAGTTACTATTGATTTATAAATCAGACATGCAGTTAATTAGGGAAATATATTTAATCTTATATTTTAAAAGTATGTAAAAAATATTTATTTCCTCTGAAACTACTGGTTCTTAGACTATAGAAAACCACCTGTGTACTTTGGATCAATCTTGCAGAAAGTTACTTCTGGGGAAGACTAAGAAACACTCACCTGTACTTCCTGAAACATGACTTGTATATGTGGCATGGTCATCTGTGGAGACTCTCATTTCTATCTCCTTGAACATGTAAAACAAAGCCTGAAAAGAATATTTTCTAATGTTCCTGTTCCTGATCTCTCACCTATTATTATTAAAAATATTCTAAACAAACCCAGGTTTTCTAGGGTTGAGGCTTTTCTTGTTGCCAGAGGAATCGTATCTTTGAATTTCCCAGGCCCATTGAAAGGAACTTGGCATCAGCTGGTGAGTAGCTCAGCATGTTTAACAGCAGCAAGAACAGTTACGGTTGTCCTGTCATAGAGAAGCTGGCGTGAAGGGCGGATCCATGTCCTAAAAGATGTCAGAGTTATATGAGAACAGAGGACAGGCCTGGAGTTTCTGGTGGGAGAAGCGGGAAGGCTCCTGTGCTGAGGCCTTTTCCAACTTTCAGGGACCACAGACCCCTGGCCTCCTGTTCTGTCCAGTAGAAGAGAGCAGGGGCCCCGAGATAGACCAAATGTCCCCAAATCCATGCTAATAAGCAGGTAAAGTGCTCACATTGGATTTAATTTCACTTAGAAAAACATGGTGATGCTTCTCTAAAAAAGACAAATTCTTGTCTGTTTGTATGTAGAACCTGGAAAAAAAAAAAAATATGAGTGGAGAAATGAAGGTGGAAAGAAGGAAAGTAGAACATTTAAGTAAGAGAAAGGCCCCTTGGCTGACAGTATGGGTCTCATTAGGAATAAGATTGGAATGTTCAGTTTTTCTTAGGAACAAATCATTCTTGATTCTCTGAAAGTTTTGAAATAATGTCATTCAGGGATAGGAGTGTGGTAAGAGGTTATAACAGTTGAATTTTCGTATGATTTTGCATTCTACAAAATGATTCTCTTTTGATGCTTTGTCAGATATAATCCTAACAGGACTATATGCTATGCTAAGTCACTTTAGTCGTGTCCGACTCTGTGCAACCCCATAGATGGCAGCCCACCAGGCTCCCCCGTCCCTGGGATTCTCCAGGTAAGAACACTGGAGTGGGTTGCCATTTCCTTCTCCAATGCATGAAAGTGAAAAGTGAAAGTGAAGTTGCTCAGTCGTGTCTGACTCTTAGCGACCCCATGGACCTCAGCCTACCAGGCTCCTCCGTCCATGGGATTTTCCAAGCAAGAGTACTGGAGTGGGATGCCATTGCCTTCTCTTAACAGGACTATATAAGATACATAAATGATATAAAGATCTTTTCAATCCTTACCAGGTACAAAGTAGTACTTCTTTTAGGCGACAAGTGAATGGTTCCTTATGAAGCTCTCTTAAATTCCTTGTATAGATGACTTGGTGGTCTTAATGATGACTAAGAATATATTTAATTCAGGATACACTATGATTTTCAAAGATAACATATATTCAAAGATAATAGGTTCAACTAGTTATTCAACTAGTTTTTGTTTAGTAACTCAGTTGTGTCAGACTCTTTGCAACCCCAAGGACTGTAGCCTGCCAGGCTCCTCTGTCCATGGGATTTTCCAAGCAAGAATACTGGAGTGGGTGGCCATTTCCTTCTTCAGGGGATCTTCCCAATCCAGGGATTGAACCCACGTCTCCTGCTTGGCAGGTGGATTCTTTCCCACTGAGCCACTTGGAAAGCTCATTTTCAACTAGGCATCAAGATAATTTTAAGTCATCTGGTCACTGTCTACCTAAAATATATATTGCAGTTTTGGCGAATGCAAGTTAAAATTTTGTTCACTCAGTAAAATGCTAATTCATGACCTTAAACAATGTAGATGAACAGAAAAATTAAAATTAAAGGTGAATTCATAACTGAAATACATGATTTTTATAATCTGGGAAGTTTTCCCCTTTTCCTCCTAAGAATGCTATCCCTCTAGACTTCTTTGACTCAGAAATTTATGTAATGCTAATAATATTTCATATGTTTGTGTCTAGAAAAACATATAGAAACATTGAGAGTAGGAGGATAAATTCAAAACCATCATGCAAACTAATCAACTATTTTAACATTTAAGTTCTTAAATACCATAAACAAGTACAAAAAGAATTCTTAAAACGTATAGTTCAGTTCAGTTCAGTTCAGTCGCTCAGTCGTGTCCAACTCTTTGCGACCCCATGAATCACAGCACGCCAGGCCTCCCTGTCCATCACCAACTCCCGGAGTTCACACAGACTCACGTCTATCAAGCCAGTGATGCCATCCATCCATCTCACCCTCTGTCGTCCCCTTCTCCTCCTGCCCCCAATCCCTCCCAGCATCAGAGTCTTTTCCAATGAGTCAACTCTTCACATGAGGTGGCCAAAGTACTGGAGTTTCAGCTTTAGCATCATTCCTTCCACAGAAATCCCAGGGCTGATCTCCTTCAGAATGGACGGGTTGGATCTCCTTGCCGTCCAAGGGACTCTCAAGAGTATTCTCCAACACCACAGTTCAAAGGCATCAATTCTTCAGTGCTCAGCCTTCTTCACAGTCCAACTCTCACATCCATACATGATCACAGGAAAAACCATAGCCTTGACTAAATGAACCTTTGTTGGCAAAGTAGTGTCTCTGCTTTTCAATATGCTATCTAGGTTGATTATAACTTTCCTTCCAAGGAGTAAGCGTCTTTTAATTTCATGGCTGCAGTCACCATCTGCAGTGATTTTGGAGCCCCAAAAAATAAAGTCTGACACAGTTTCCACTGTTTCCCCATCTATTTCCCATGAAGTGATGGGACCAGATGCCATGATCTTCGTTTTCTGAATGTTGAGCTTTAAGCCAACTTTAGTTAACTCGTTACATTTCACAGAAATACTTTAGTATTTTGAAATGTAGTGTCTTTCTTCTATTTCAAGTTATGATTTTAGGATAACCAATTTTTCAGAAATCTTTGGAATCTTTATTATTCTGGAAGCAAATAAACTAAAATAATTGTAACTTTTATGCTAAAAACATAAAAGTGTGGGATTTCAACTTTTCTGAAAAAAAAATCAGGGTTTTAAAATTATGCAAAGCATTAACAGAAAATATACGGGCTTCCTTTCCCTAGTGGTGGCAGCCTAGTGTAATGGAATCATTAATAACTGTAAGCTCACATACTGGCTTCCCAGATGGCTCAGTGGGAAAGAATAGTCAGGAAACGAGGGTTTGACCCCTGGGTTGGGAAGATCTGCCGGAGAAGGAAGTGGCAACCCACTCCAGCATTCTTGTCTTGGAAATGCCATGGATAGAGGAGCCTGGCAGGCTACAGTCCATGGGGTCTCAAAGAGACAGACATGACTGAACACACACACACACACACACACACAATCTCACATATTAACACATCAACAAGAATAAATAAATCATAAGAACAATGTGTCAAAGGGACAACAGCAAATGAACACCTAGACACATTTGCTTGAACTCACAGAAAATCAAAGAGAAAATATAGAAACAGAGGAAAATAATTACCTTCAAATGACTGACATCTGACAGCAAGAAGACAGTACAGTATCTTCCATCTGCTGAAAAGAAAAATGATGGAGTTAGAATTCTATAACCAGTGATCACATGTCAAGCTTGGAAGAAAAATAGCATTAAGATAAAAACTAGGAAAGTTCACTGCAGGAGATCCTACCGTAAAGGAAATTCTCTAGGGTGTATTTCAGGTAACAGGAAATTATTCCAGTGACAAGTGTCCCTACATGAAGTAATGAAGAGCAAAAAAGAAGAACATCAAACTGAAAAAGATAAAAAATCACTGTGTATGTGTAGGTAAAATAATGCTGGTGCTTCTTGACAGCTTAACCTTCTTCCTCTCCCCACACAGATGATTAGCAAATTAATTCATAATTAAGGATTTAATGTTTTATGATGGAAAACATTCCTCAGGAGTGGTTCTCTTAACAGTTTTCTACTTTTTTCAGGGGAATATGTAGGGAAGCCTGGTGTGCTGCAGTCTTGGGGTCACAGAGTCAGACATGACTAAACAACTGAATTGAACTGAAAGCTGTGTAATATAGTAGTTACAAGTTATAAATCTAAGTTTAAAGATTTATTATCACCATTAAGAAGAATTGAGCATAGTCCTTGAAACTCATGAGTAAGTGGTTATTTACCATCATTTGTTTTCAGTTTAAGATAGTTGAGTTCTGATGTACATCAAGATATTTTAAATGGGCAAGGCTAAGTAATCAACATCATAGCTTCAGATCCTTCATTGCCAGTCTGGTAAATTGGAGTACTTGGTGACATTCAGCAAAGAGCTCAATCAGAGCTAGAGATTCATTCATTCATTCAAACTGAAATATTGTTGATTTACCATATTTCTGGTGTACAGCAAAGTGGTTCCGTTAAACATATATATATATGTTTCTGCTTTGCATTTTCATTTGTATCATTTTTTTAGATTCCACGTATTAGTGATATCATATGATATTTGTCTTTCTCTGACTGACTTCACTTAGTATGATATTCTCTAGGTCCATTCATATTGCTGCAAATGGCATTATTTCCTTCTATTTTATGGCTGAGTAAGAGAAGGCAATGGCACCCCACTCCAGTACTCTTGCCTGGAAAATCCCATGGACAGAGGAGCCTGGTAGGCTGCAGTCCATGGGGTCGCTAGGAGTCAGACACGACTGAGCAACTTCACTTTCACTTTTCACTTTCATGCATTGGAGAAGGAAATGGCAACCCACTCCAGTGTTCTTACCTGGAGAATCCCAGGGACGGGGGAGCCTGGTTGGCTGCCATCAATGGGGTCGCACAGAGTCGGACATGACTGAAGTGACTTAGCAGTAGCAACAGCAACTTTCCATTGTATATATACAACACAGCTTCTTTATCGATTTATCTGCCTATTTACAATAGGTTTCTTCCCCATATGATTAACAGACAATTCATGCTTGAGTTAGAACTATTCCCATCTGCAATATGTTCCAAATACCTATCAGTGAATGAAATTTACTAATGTTACTTCTTTACAATTTGTAAGCTATTTGACTGGAGTAAATGCTTGCTTATGTATACAATATTTCACGTGTTATGATCTTTTGTTAAAACATCATCAATGTTTTATTAAAATAGCATTTAATAAATGCTATAGTATTTATTAAAATAGCATATATATATATATAGTGTCTCATTACATTTGATGTACATATTTAAATCTCAGACTAGTTAATTCTAGAATCTTATGAAAGGATTTTTACAGTTTAGTTTTGTTTTTTTCAAACATAGTGTAGTAACTCATAAATGCCTTGGTTGGGTAAAACGATGTATGGCAGAGAGAACAAATAATTTTGAGCAGATAGGACAGTATAAATAAAGGCAAGAAGAAATGACATTAAGAAGAGGGCATAATCTCTAGGGAAGAAGCCTGAATGCAAAGTATATGGTATTTAAGATCAGTAAATACATACCAACACAAAATCATGTAACTTAAAGGCAGGTTATTTGTATGTGGTTTGATAAATAACAGAAGTAACATTTAATAGAGGGAAGGAGATATGAAATGAGTTGGGCAGGTTCTAGCCAATGAAGGAAAGGAAGAGGGAGAGAGACTCATTTGGAGCCTAATGCAACAATCCAAAGTTGAGGGGTATTATAAGCTAAGGAGAAGGCAATGGCACCCTACTCTAGTACTCTTGCCTGGAAAATCCCATGGATGGAGGAGCCTGGTAGGCTGCAGTCCATGGGGTCGCTAAGAGTCGACACGACTCAGAGACTTCACTTTCACTTTTCGCTTTCATGCATTGGAGGAGGAAATGGCAACCCACTCCAGTGTTCTTGCCTGGAGAATCCCAGGGACAGCAGGGCCTGGTGGGCTGCCGTCTGTGGGGTCACACAGAGTCGGACACAACTGAAGCAACTTAGCAGCAGCAGCAGCATAAGCTAAGGAGGTAAATGTGATATTTCAAGTTATAATAATAGTAGTAACACAAATAATAAAATTATCTGAGCACTAAAAGGTACTATATGATTAGTATATGTAGGTATTTTTGAAAAATAAAAATACTGAGTGTTTGAAAAACAAAAATACTGAGTGGCAATTTCAAATGGGAAGTAAAATAGAGAACCAATAACTCCATGTTCTCCAAAAAAAAGGAGAATGGGAAAATCGAGGCATCAGCAATAGAAGTGAAGGACCTAAGAAAAAAGATTTTATCCATTCATTCATCCAACAAGAATTGCGTTTCTACTATACACTAGGAACTGTGCTATAAGATGCAGATGAAAAAGTAAAGACTAGATGTGTTTGTGCTCTGGTGGAATTTAAATTTGGTGGGCAAAAGGTGCATTTACTAAATAACCTAAACGAGATGTAAAATCACAAACTCAATTAAGCTTAAAAAGGAGAGGCTCTTCATTCCGGAAAGCCCATTACAGGAAGAACTTGCTGCTATCAGGAAGATTGAGAACTGTTCTTTGAAGATGTGAATACTGAGTTCACTCACTTTTAGAGAATTAGGGCAAGAAAAAGTGGGAGGCTGTGGTTGAATCTTGAGGACTGCCCATAGGCACAGCGGTGAAATGCTTCAGGGCCAAGGACCAGGCAGATGTGTTCTGAGACTGAAGAAAGAACAGGGGAGATTGTGTAAAATCAGTCACTGGCCAAACAAAGCTTATGTCTAAATGAAAGATTTGTTCATTTTTGGCATTCATTAGTTTCGTTCAGTATGCTGCTAAGTCGCTTCAGTCGTGTCCGACTCTGTGCAACCCCATGGACGGCAGCCCACCAGGCTCCCCCATCCCTGGGATTCTCCAGGCAAGAATACTGGAGTGGGTTGCCATTTCCTTCTCCAATGCATGTAAGTGAAAAGTGAAAGGGAAGTTGCTCAGTCGTGTCCGACTCTTAGCAACCCCATGGACTACAGCCTACCAGGCTCCTCCATCCATGGGATTTTCCAGGCAAGAGTACTGGAGTGGGGTGCCATTGCCTTCTCCATGGTTCAGTATGGTATCCTGCTGAACATGGAGAAACAATGAATTATTAATAATCCATGTGTATTATATGTAATTTGTATACTCTACCTTGCAAGTCTTGTTTGATACTGTTTTTCCAGACACTATTTTAACACCTTCCAAATACCATAATCCAGAATTTGAGGTTGAATGAGACAACCTCATTATATAATGAGGTTATTCCTGCTACAATTTCTGTTGTAACACCTTACTTTTCTCCTGCCAAGCATTTTATATAAATTACTGCAATCTTAAATGTTATTTTAACACTTGTGTTTGGATTCCAACATAGAATTCTATTACTTACTTTATTAGCTCATTTACCACCTACTATTCTACATTATTAGAAAATTCTTTGAACGTGAGATAGTTGAGGTTACTTCTGGTAACAAACAATGCAAGCACCCCTTTTGTCTTACCATTTACTGTCTATTTCCATAGCTGTTAAATATCTGCAGTCCTTATTAAAAATTAAACTAATTTAGTCAGCACTGATTAAGGCAACTGAGCTTCAGATGAAGAATTGATGAGTACATATTACCATTAATTTGTTAATTATTTTATCAAAAAGAAGATATTCAACTCATCATCTTTCAGAGGGATTATTTATGGTAAGATAGATTTTAAATACTTTTGTAACTACATTGAATAATTGATGGTCTTTTCTTTTTTATGATATATTTACAACATAATATCTGATCAGACTTTTCCACTCCCATTGTATGTTATGTTGACTTTATAACTTATAACTCAAAAAGCACAATACTACCAGCAGTGCTGAGTCACAACTTCACTTTCATCACATTTATACTGCATATGTACACATAGGCACTCTTTAGTATACACTATAAAGTTTAAATATAAATACTCATCTTGTTAGTAAGTTATTTTTAATATTAGCTTCTGGATGTCTACTGAAAGAAAACTCAAAGTTTCTTCTTAAAATATATTTAATAATTTATCAGATGAATTATAATACTATATGGTTTTGAGTTCATACCTCAATGTGTGGGAAGAATCAAGATATTTTTATCACCTAGGCCAATTTGATACTGTAATTCTTATTAAGAATATAGGAATATAAGACTAGTACAAATTATGTAAATACATCATTACCATTATGCAACTTCATATTGACTCTATTTTTTGATGCCTTTTTTTGTGATAAGTGATACAAGCTCAGTTAAAGTCATTTAAAATAAAAACTGCAGAGTAACTTGAAATAAAAAAGCACCTGCATTTTGATAATTCAAGGAATACTTAGAGGAAAATATTTGACTACATTGCAGTAATATCTTTTTTGGTCTCTCCTAAAATAATGGAAATAAAAACAAAATTAGACAAATGGGACATAATTAAACTCAAAAGCTCTTGTGCAGCAAAGGGAACTATAAACAAAATGAAAAGACAACTTGAAGAATAGGAGAAAATATTTGTACATGATGTGACCAACAAGGCACTAGTCTCCTAAACATACAAACAGCCCATACAATTCAGTAACAAAAGAGCAATCCAAATGAAAAATGGGCAGAAGACCTAAGAGACATTTTACCAAAGAAGACATACAAATGACCACAGGCACATGAAAAGATGTTCAACATTAATAATTATTAGAGAAATGCAAGTAAAAACTACAGTAAGATATTACCTCACACCAGTCAGAATGGCCATCATCAACAAGTCTACAAACATAAATGTTGGAAAGAGGGTGGAGCAAAGGGATCCCTCCTACACTCTTGGTGGGAAAGAAGTTGATGCAGCCACAATGGAGAACAGTATGAAAGCTCCTTAGAAAAGTAAAAATAGAGCTACCATACCACCCAGCAATCCCTCTCCTGGACCTATATCTGGAAAAGATGAAAACTCTAATTCAAAAAGATACATGTACTTCAATGTTCACAGCGCTGTTTACAGCAGCCAAGACACGGAAGCAACCTAAATGTCCATGGCAAGAACAGATAAAGATGTGGTATATATGTACAGTGGAATATTAGCTATAAAGAAGGAATGAAATAATGCCTTCTGCAGCAACATGGATGTACCTAAAGATTATCATGCTAAATGAAGAAAGAGAAAGACAAATATGATATCACTTACACATGAAATCTAAAAAATGGTACCAATGAACTTACTTACAAAAAGAAACAGACTTACAGAACAAACTTATGTCTACCTGAGGGAAAGGATGGGGAGTGATGTATAGGAGTTTGGGATGGGCATATACATACTACTGTATTTAAAATAGATAACCAACAAGGACCTACTGAACAGTACAGGGAACTCTGCTCAATACTCTGTAAATGGGAAAAAACTAAATGGGAAAAGAATTTGAAAAAATGTAGATACATGTATAACTGAATCATGCTGCTGTACACCTGAAACTAACAACATTGTTAATCAAGTCTACTCTGTATAAAATAAAACTGTTTTCAAATTTTGCTGTGTTTTGATTATTCATGGAATACTTACTAGTTTTTGTTTTTGTTTTTTTTTGTCATTTCATTAGACTGTTTCTCCTATGTGTTAGTACATAATGTAGTTTACAAGCAGTCTGCAATTGGCAGGTTACAGAACTGAATGGTCTTCATTTGTTGCTGATCATTTGTCTTCCCTGCCCCATTCATCCCTCAGGGCATACTGTTGTCTTCCTTCTCACTGGCCAGTACAATATTAGGTTGAATCCATCTTTTTTTTTTTTTTTGCAATTTTAAGGTAAAAGCATTTTCAGTCCTCTTTTTCTTCATTTATAACATCAATTTATATCAGCTTCTAAAAGTTTCATTGTCCTCTGTCCCCTCTAACACTGAATAGGATATGATGACCTTAATTTCACTCATTTTCTTTTTCCTTTTCTAACCCTTTTCTACTGAAAGGAAACAAGAATAAGGAAAGGTCTTTTCCCTAATGTATCAAGAAAGCAACAAGAAAGTCAAAGGGAAAACAAAAAACAGAAAAATATTTCTTAAAATTGAGATAAGAGAACAGAAAATTTATGTAGACAAATAAGCAAAATATGTTAAGACAAAATTCAAAGACAAAGATACACATATGTCCATTAAGCACATTAAAGGAAAACTTGAGCAAAACTGTCATGATTTGCAGGTGACATGATACTATGTATAGAAAACCCTAAAGACACCACCAGAAAACTATTAGTAAGTGAATTCAGTAAATGAAGAATAAGTAGTGCATATATACAATGAAATACTATTCAGCCATTAAAAAAAATGAACTAACGCCACACCATGGGTAGACAAGAGAGTATCATACCAAGTGAAGTAAGTCAGAGAAAGACAAATATCATAAGATGCCACTTACAGCGGAATCTATAAATTCATTACAGGGGAATCTATGAACTCACACAGTGTAGTGCATGTATACAGTGGAATATTATTCAGCCAGAAAAAGGAACAAATTTGAGTCAGTAGTTGTGAGGTGGATGAACCTAGAGCCTGTTACACAGAGTGAAGTAAATAAGAAAAACAAATACATATTAATTCATATATATGGAATCCAGAAAAGTAATACTGATGAACCTATTTGCAAGGAAGGAATGGAGACCGAAATGTAGAGAATGGACTTGTGGACACAGTACAGGAAGGAGAGGTTGGGACAAACAGAGAAAGTAGCGCTGACATGTAGACTGCCGTGTGTAAAGTGGATAGCTGGTAGAGAAGCTGCTGAAAGACATGGGGAGCCCAGCCTGGTGCTCTGTGATGACCCAGCAGGGTGGGATGGGAAGGAGGCTCAAGAGTCACTCAGTCACATTCGACTCTTTGTGATCCCACAGACTGCCAGGTGTCTCTGTCCATGGAATTCTCAGGCAAGGATACTGGGTAGCCATGCCCTTCTCCAGGGGGTCTTTCTGACCCAGAGATTGAATGTGGGTCTCCTGCAGTACAGGTGGATTCTTCACCCGGTGAGGCACCAGAGAAGCATATATAATTACAACTGACATTGTTGTATGGCAGAACCAATATAACATTGTAATTTTCCTCCAATTAAAAAGTAAAAAAAAAAAAAAAAAAACCATACAAACTGATTTACAGAAGAGAAACAGATTCACAGACTTAGAAAACCAACTTATAAATATCATTAAAGAAAGTTAGTGAGGAAGGATAAATTAGGAGGCTGGGGTTAACATACACACTCTAATGTATATGGAACTCTACTGCTGCTGCTGCTGCTGCTGCTAAGTTGCTTCAGTCGTGTCCGACTCTGCAACCCCATGGATGGCAGCCCACCAGGCTCCCTTGTCCCTGGGATTCACCAGGCAAGAACACTGGAGTGGGTTGCCATTTCCTTCTCCAATGCATGAAAGTGAAAAGTGAAAGTGAAGTCGCTCTGTTGTGTCCGACTCTAGCGACCCCATGGACTGCAGCCTACCAGGCTCCTCTGTCCAGGGGATTTTCTAGGCAAAAGTAATGGAGTGGGGTGCCATTGCCTTTTCCGATGGAACTCTACTGAACACAATGTAATAATCTACATGGGAAAAAAAAAACTCAAAAAAGATCTATACATAACTGAATCAAGTTCCTGTACACCTAAAACAAACAAGACATCAGAAACAACTCTACTTCCAATATATATAAAAATCAAAATACAAAAAAAAAAAAAAGTGGGGGCATAAAGACGTGCTGCTGCTTTGAGGCCATTTTCTGTAACAACAACCAGAAAGCAAGTGCTCATGGGCTTTTAATATTCACAAAGCCTGAGGGGCTGGAAAGGACACCTGCCCTCAAGAAATGTCCTGGGGATAAATCATCAGCTGGTAAAGAATCCGCCTGCGATGAGGGACCTGGGTTCTATCCCTGGTTGGGAAGATCCTCTGGAGAAGGAAAAGGCTACCTACTCCAGTAGCCAAATTTGTATGCTTCCCTGGTGGCTCGGCAGGTAAAGAATCTGCCCACAATGCAGGATACCTGGGTTCAATTCCTGGGTCAGGAAGATCTCCTGGAGAAGGGAATGGCAACCCACCCCAGTATTCTTGCCTGGAGAATTTCATGGCTACAGTCCATGGAATCGCAAAGAGTCTGACGTGACTGAGTGACTAAAAAAAGACATGGAAAGATATTCTACATCATTTATTAAAGAAATACCGTTCAAATGTACAATGAGGCAATGTTAATAATAATAGCTACTAAGAGCCCACCTGCCAATGCAGGAGACCTAAGAGATGCAGGTTCGATCCCTGGGTCAGGAAGATCCCTTGGACGAGGGCATGGCAACCCTCTCCAGTATTCTTGTTGGGAAATCTCATGAACAGAAGATCCTCATGGGCTACAGTCCACGGAGACACAAAGAGTCAGACATGACTAAAGAGACTTAGTGCACACATACTATGGAGTTCAGTATGGATGTTCTTTAAAAATCTAAAAATAAAACCACCAGATTTGGTAACCTCACTCCTTTGTGTATAGCCTGGGAAAACTGTAGCTGGGAAACACACATGCACCTTAATGTTCACTACAGCACTGTTTAGAATAGCCAAAGCTGGAAATAATCAAAATGCCCACTGGTTAATGAATGGATAAAGAAAATATGATACATATATATACAGTGGAATAATTCTCAGTCATAAAACAAATGATAATAAAGGCATTTGCAACAACACAAATGGATGTAGAGATGAAATCAGACTAAATGAAATAAGAAAAAGACAATATGGTATTATATCACTTATTCAGTTCAGTTCAGTCACTCAGTGATGTCCGACTCTTTACAACCCCATGAACTGCATGTCAGTGGACCCCTGTTTCAGGCCTTCCTGTCCATCACCAACTCCCGGAGCTTGCTCAAACTCATGTCTATTGAGTCGGTGATGCCATCCAACCATCTCATCCTTTGTAATCCTCTTCTCCTCCTGCCTTCAATCTTTCCCAGTATCAGGATCTTTTCAAATGAGACAGTTCTTTGCATAAGGTGGTCAAAATATTGGAGCTTCAGCTTCAACATCAGTCCTTCCAATGAATATTCAGGACTGATTTCCTTTAGGATTGACTAGTTTGATCTCCCTGCTGTCCAAGGGACTCTTGAGTCTTCTCCAACACCACACTTCAAAGCATCAATTCTTCAGTGCTCAGCTTTCTTAATGGTTCAACCCTCACATCCATACATGACTACTAGAAAAACCTTAGCTTTGACTCTACAGGCCTTTGTCGGTAAAGTAATGTCTCTGCTTTTTAATGTGGTGTCTAGGGTTGTCGTAGCTTTTCTTCCAAGGAATAAACGTCTTTTAATTTCATGGCTGCAGTCATCATTTTCAGTAATTTTGGTCCCCAAGAAAATAAAGTCTGTCACTGTTTCCATTGTTTCCCCATCTATTTGTCATGAAGTGATGGGACCAAATGCAATGATCGTTGTTTTTTGAATGTTGAGTTTTAAACCAGCTTTTTCACTCTCCTCTTTCACTTTAATCAAGAGGCTGTTTACTTCCTCTTCGTTTTCTGCAATAATATGGAATGTAAAAATGGTAAAAACAAACTTATCTATAAAATATAATAGGCGCTACCTTGGTGGTCCAGACATCCTGGAATGTGAAGTCAAGTGGGCCTTAGAAAGCATCACTACGAACAAAGCTAGTGGAGGTGATGGAATTCCAGTTGAGCTATTCCAAATCCTGAAAGATGATGCTGTGAAAGTGCTGCACTCAATATGCCAGCAGATTTGGAAAACTCAGCAGTGGCCACAGAACTGGAAAAGGTCAGTTTTCATTCCAATCCCAAAGAAAGGCAATGCCAAAGAATGCTCAAACTACCGCACAATTGCACTCATCTCACATGCTAGTTAAAGTAATGCTCAAAATTCTCCAAGCCAGGCTTCAGCAATATGTGAACCGTGAACTTCCTGATGTTCAAGCTGGTTTTAGAAAAGGCAGAGGAACCAGAGATCAAATTTCGAACATCTGCTGGATCATGGAAAAAGCAAGAGAGTTCCAGAAAAGCATCTATTTCTGCTTTATTGACTATGCCAAAGCCTTTGACTGTGTGGATCACAATAAACTGTGGAAAATTCTGAAAGAGATGGGAATACCAGACCACCTGATCTGCCTCTTGAGAAATTTGTATGCAGGTCAGGAAGCAACAGTTAGAATTGGACATGGAACAACAGACTTGTTCCAAATAGGAAAAGGAGTTCATCAGGCTGTATACTGTCACCCTGTTTATTTAACTTCTATGCAGAGTACATCATGAGAAGTGCTGGACTGGAAGAAACACAAGGTGGAATCAAGATTGCTGGGAGAAATGTCAATAACCTCAGATATGCAGATGACACCACCCTTATGGCAGAAAGTGAAGAGGAACTCAAAAGCCTCTTGAAAGTGAAAGTGGAGAGTGAAACAGTTGGCTTAAAGCTCAACATTCAGAAAACGAAGATCATGGCATCCGGTCCCATCACTTCATGGGAAATAAATGGGGAAACAGTGGAAACAGTGTCAGACTTTATTTTTCTGGGCTCCAAAATCACTACAGATGGTGATTGCAGCCATGAAATTAAAAGACGCTTACTCCTTGGAAGGAAAGTTATGACCAACCTAGATAGCATATTGAAAAGCAGAGACATTACTTTGCCAACAAAGGTCCGTCTAGTCAAGGCTATGGTTTTTCCCGTGGTCATGTATGGATGTGAGAGTTGGACTGTGAAGAAGGCTGAGCACTGAAGAATTGATGCTTTTGAACTGTGGTGTTGGAGAAGACTCTTGAGAGTCCCTTGGACTGCAGGGAGATCCAGCCACTCCATTCTGAAGGAGATCATCCCTGGGATTTCTTTGGAAGGAATGATGCTAAAGCTGAAACTCCAGTACTTTGGCCACCTCATGCGAAGAGTTGACTCATTGGAAAAGACTCTGATGTTGGGAGGGATTGGGGGCAAGAGGAGAAGGGGACGACAGAGGATGAGATGGCTGGATGGCATCACTGACTTGATGGACGTGAGTCTGAGTGAATTCCGTGAGTTGGTGATGGACAGGGAGGCCTGGCGTGCTGCAATTCATGGGGTTGCAAAGAGTCGGACACGACTGAGTGACTGATCTGATCTGATCTGATCTGGTGGTCCAGGGGCTAAGACTCCACATTCCCAAAGCAGAGGGCCTGGGTTTGATCCCTGGTCAAGGAACTAGATCCATATGCTGCAACTAAGACCTGGAGAAGCCATAAATAAATAAATATTAAAAAATAATAGCCTGGCATACTGCAGTCTATGGGGTCACAAAGTTGGATGTGATTTAATGACTGAACAACAAAGAAATAAAAGAGAAATAGAGTCACTGCTGCTAAGTCACTTCAGTCGTGTCTGACTCTGTGCGACCCCATAGACGTAGCCCACCAGGCTCCCCCATCCCTGGGATTCTCCAGGCAAGAACACTGGAGTGGGTTGCCATGTACTTCTCCAATGAATGAAAGTGAAAAATGAAAGTGAAGTCGTGAAGTCGTGTCCGACCCTCAGTGACCCCAAGGACTGCAGCCTTCCAGGCTCCTCCGTCCATGGGATTTTCCAGGCAAGAGTACTGGAGTGGGGTGCCATTGCCTTCTCCAAAATAGAGTCACAGATATACCCAAATTTATGGTTACAAAGTGGAAAGGTGGTAAGCTGTGTGCTGTGCTCAGTTGCTTAGTCATGTCTGACTTGAAAGGTGGTGGAGAGGGATTAATTAAGAGGCTGGAATTAATATATACACTGTGCTATGTGGACCTACTGAATAGAAGTGGGAACTGTACTCAATACTATGTAATAACCTCTATGGGAAAAAAAAGTTCTAAGAAGAATATATAGATGTCTATATGTAAGTCAGTCAAAGTGTTGTACAACTAAAGAAAACACAGGTTTGTAAATCAACTGTTCTCCAGTTTAAAGCACAAATTAAATTCAAAAAGGAAAAAAAAGACATACCTACTCTATGCCCTTGGGGCTTCCCTGGTGGCTCAGACATTAAAGAATCCACCTGCAATGTGGGAGACCCAGGTTCAATCCCTGGGTTGGGAAGATCCCCTGGAGAAGGGAATAGCAACCCACTCCAGTATTCTGGCCCGGAGAATTCCATGGACAGAGGAGCCTGGTGGGCTTCAGTCCATGGGGTCACAAAGAGTTGGACATGGCTGAGTGACTAACACTAACACACACTCTCACACACACACACACACACTCTCACACACACACTCACACACACACACACTGTCACACACACTTACACACACACAAACACACACTCTGTCCCCTCAGGCCTCATGACCCAGGCGGGTGTCACATCCCCTGGAGCCTGAGCAGACTTGGGTCCCAAGGTTGGACTGGGGTGACATACAGTGTGTCAACTCCCCACCCCCATCCCCAACAGGACTTGCGGTGCCTGTTCCCTCTGCACGGGTGCACACTCTCCAAGCCCGGGAGGACCCTCCTGAAGATAAACTGAGCCTTGAGCACCCGAAGGATGGTCGCCCCTCTGGCCCTTAGCCCCATGGCTCCTTGTGCTGCAATTCCCAACTCCACATTTCCTCCTTAGGTTGCCTCACCTCCACATGACCACAGCCTTTACAGGCGGCTCTCCAGGGGTTGGGATATGTCTGAGGGATAAAGGCTAAGGGCGTGGGGAGGGAATGAGACACAAGCCTTGGCTATTTAGTCAGGCCATTCCACTCCAATGTATAACCCAGGAATAGGACTTTCCCCAAGGCTGATCTCACACGCTGGTAAAGTAATGCTTAAAATTCTCCAAGCCCAGGCTTCAGCAATACATGAACCATGAACTTCCAGATGTTCAAGCTGGTTTTAGAAAAGGCAGAGGAACCAGAGATCAAATTGCGGAAATCTGCTGGATCATCAAAAAAGCAAGAGTTCCAGAAAAAAACATCTATTTCTGCTTTACTGACTACGTCAAAGCCTTTGACTGTGTGGATCACAACAAACTGGAAAATTCTGAAAGAGATGGGAATACCAGACTACCTGACCTGCCTCTTGAGAAACCAATGTGCAGGTCAGGAAGCAACAGTTAGAACTGGACATGGAACAATAGACGGTTCCAAATAGGAGAAGGAGTACTTCAAGGCTGTATAGTGTCACCCTGCTTATTTAACTTATATGCAGAGTACATTATGAGAAACCCTGGGCTGGAAGAAGCACAAGCTGGAATCAAGATTGCCGGGATAAATACCAATAACCTCAGATATGCAGATGACACCACCCTTATGGCACAAAGTGAAGAGGAACTCAAAAGCCTCTTGATGAAAGTGAAAGAGGAGAGTGAAAAAGTTGGCTTAAAGCTCAACATTCAGAAAACAAAGATCATGGCATCTGGTCCCATCACTTCATGGGAAATAGATGGGGAAACAGTGGAAACAGTGTCAGACTTTATTTTTTGGGGTTCCAAAATCACTGAAGATGGTGATTGCAGCCATGAAATTAAAAGACGCTTACTCCTTGGAAGGAAAGTTATGACCAAACTAGATAGCATATTGAAAAGCAGAGACATTACTTTGCCAACAAAGGTCCGTCTAGTCAAGGCTATGGTTTTTCCTGTGGTCATGTATGGATGTGAGAGTTGGACTGTGAAGAAAGCTGAGCACTGAAGAATTGATGCTTTTGAACTGTGGTGTTGGAGAAGACTCTTGAGAGTCCCTTGGACTGCAAGGAGATCCAACCAGTCCATCCTAAAGGAGATCAATCCTGGGTGTTCATTGGAAGGACTGATGCTAAAGCTGAAACTCCAAATACTTTGGCTACCTCATGCGAAGGATTGACTCATTTGAAAAGACCCTGATGCTGGGAGGGATTGAGGGCAGGAGGAGAAGGGGATGACAGAGGATGAGATGGCTGGATGGTATCACCGACTCGATGGAGACGAGTTTGACTGAACTCCCGGAGTTGGTGATGGATGGGGAGGCCTGACGTGCTGCAATTCATGGGGTTGCAAAGAGTCGGACACGACTGAGCGACTGAACTGAACTGATGTTCCGCGAGAAATTCAGAATGGGCATAGAAAAATGCTGCCTCCTTGTGGCCATGTCCTGTAAAAACAACATGAAAACCAGAGCTGAGGGGTTTTTCACCTTCACACATATGGAGCAGAAAAGGACACCTGCCCTGGAGAAATGTCTTGGAGTAGGTAATGCAAAACGACTTTTAAATGGGGCACACTTTTAACAGATTATTGGCCAGAGATATATTAATATAACTTTTGTTACCCAAACGTTATTGACCAGAGACGTTTCAATATTTACTTAAATAACAAATTGCCTGTCACTGGCCTTAGTTTCTGCAAAAATCCCCCAGTCAATAATATTTTAAGAACCCAATTTCAAGAGCTAAAATTTACACACACTGTATAAAAACAAGGCACATGAAAAGATTATTTCTTTTTTTATTATTTTATTGCTAATATTATTTTGCTTTATGTTATATTATCATTTTGCTTAATATTATTTTTATATTGCTAATTATTGGGGAAATTAAAATCCAAGCTAACAATGAGGTATCACCTCACACCAGTCTGAATGGACCCAATCACAAAGTCTACAATCTAGAAATACTGGAGAGGGGAAGAAGAGGAAACCTTCTTATACTGTTGGTAGGAATGGAAATTAAAAAGAATCACTGTGAAGATGAACATGGAGGTTCCTTAAAAGTCTAAGCATAGAAGCTTCTAAGAATAGAAGCAGAGGGATTCTGCTATCCCTCTCCTGGGTCTATATCTGGGAAAAGCATAATTTGAAAAGACACAGATACCCCAGCGTTCACTGCAGCACTATTAAATATAGCCACAACTGGGAAGTGGCGGAAATGCAGATTGATAGATAAGTGGATGAAGAAAATGTGGTGCATGTGTACAGTGGAATATTTCTCAGTGGTAAAATGAAGAAATCATGCCATTTGCAGCAACATGGAATGGACCAGAGATGATTGCACCAACTGAAGCATGTCAGACAAGGACAACTATCATATGACATCATTTATAGGTGGGATCTAAAAACTGACAAGTTAGCAAATTTGCACAACTGAAAAACAGTTACATACTTAGAAAAAAAAAAAAAAAAACTGGTTTCCTAACAAGTAAGATGAGAAAGAGGGACAAATTAGGAAGTTTGAATTAATATATACACTTTTCTACATGGAAAAGAGATAATTAATAAGGACCTACTGTATAGCACAGGGAACTGTATTCAGCACACTGTAATAATCTATGTGGAAAAAAATCTGTAAAAGAATATATGAATGTCTAACTTTATGTGAGTGAAATTTCTGTACAGCTAAAACAACACAACAATGTAAGTGAAATAGTCTCGAGTTTAAAATACAAATTAAAAAAGAAAAAAGAAATGCCTACTGTTAATATATTCCTTCTGACTCTGTCAACCTGGCCAGGGTCACATCTCCAAGGGTGAGCAGGGTGGGGTCTAAAGGCTGGGCTGTCAAGGGACACAGGGTGTTATGGAGGGTATACCAAGAGATGTACCCTTTTGGATCTACAGTGCCAGTCCCCTCTGCATGAGTCCACACCCTCCAAGCCCAGAAGCACCCTCCTATGGATAAACCCTGCCTTGTGCACCCAAAGGACGGTGGACCCTGTAGCCTGGAAGAGATGTGAGATGTTACCTGTCTGCACGTCCCCTTGTGCCGGGGTTCCCATGTCCATCCTGCTTCCTTAGATCCACTCCACCTTCAGATGACAGTCCACCTAATGGATGGTGTTGCCAAGACTGGGATTGGTTTGGGGGATAAGGGGTAAGGAGAGGAAGTCTTTACATCCAAACAGCCACTGGGGGTTTGGTCAGGTACATTCCACTAATTTACAACCAGGAACAGGCCAGAATGGGGCATGAAGAAATCCTGCTCTCTTGTGGTCATTTCCACAGCAGCAACTCTAAACCTGTGCTTAGGGGCACTTCAAAGGCATTTGGACCTGCAAAAGAGTTGTTGTTGTTCAGTCTCTCCATCGTGTCTGACTCTCTGTGACCCCATGGGCCTGCAGCACACCAGGCTTCCCTGTCTTTCACCATCTCCCAGAGTTTGTTCAAACTCATGTCTATTGAGTCAGTGATGCAAAAGAGACAAGCCTTCAAAAATATCTTGGGGTAGGTAATCAAAAATGACTTCTAAACAGGGCAGACTTTCAAGACCCCAATTTCAGGAGGCAAATTTTACTCACACTGTTTAAAAACAATGCACGTGGAAGTATGTTCAACATCACTAATTACTAGCAAAATGCAAATCCAAACTACAGCGGGGTATCACCTCGCTGTAGACAGAGAGGCCATGGTTAAAAATCTACAAACAAGAAATGCTGGAGAGGATGTGGAGAAAAGAGACCACTCCTGTGCTTCTGGGGGCAGGGGACATGAATTAGTAAGAGCAGAATGGAGGGTCCTTAAAAGTCTTTATAGAGAGTTACTAGATGATTTGGCAATTCCACTCCTGGGCATCTCTCTGGGGAAAAACAACTGGAAAAGATACACACTCCTTGATATTCACTGTAGCATTGTTCACAGTAGCCAGAATTTGGAATCAGACTATGTATCCATAGGTGGATGAAAGGATAAAGAAGATGAGGTCCATGTGTACAATGGAGTATTACTCAGCCAGGAAATGAATGAACTCATGCCACCTGCCACAACACGGATGGACCTGGAGATCACCATACTAAGTGAAGTAAGTCAAACATGAAAAGGCAAATATCGTAAGATATTGTTGCAGTGAAAAGAAAAAAGGAGGAATGAGTTTTTCTCTTTCCCTTTCCTGAGAACAAAGAATACAAAGAGAACAGCGGGCAGACCTGAACATCCCTAGTTTTCTTTCTTTCTTTCCTCTTTTGTTTTACTTTAATGCTCCTAACTCACCTTTCAGTAACTAAGTTTGCTTTTCTGCCCCTTGACTCTGCAGGAGCTACACTTCAAACCTATTTCCCTTGGACCCTATGCTAAATACACCCTCTCCCTGGTGTTTACCCTTACAACAACCTTCCCCTCATAGTTCCATATCAGAAAGAAGGCTGCAGAGCCACCTGACTGCCAGACTCACTCACTGGGTTACTCATGCCAGTTTATGACTGTCTTTGAAACAATGCAAGAGGAAGAGATCAAGATCCTGTCACCGTCCTGGTTTTTTAAGGTATCTCCACAGTGTCTTCCACAGTGGCTATATCAGTTTACATTCCCACCAACAGTGCAAGAGCATTCCCTTTTCTCCACACCCTCTCCAGCATTTATTGTTTGTAGACTTTTTGATAAGGGCCATTCTGACTGGTGTCAGCTCATATCTCATTGTACTTTTGATTTGCATTTCTCTAATAATGAGTGATGTTGAGCATCTTTTCATGTGTTTGTTAGTCATCTGTATGTCTTCTTTGAAGAAATGTCTGTTTAGGTCTTTTTCCCACTTTTTGATTAGGTTGTTTGTTTTTCTGGTATTTAGTTATATGAGGTGCTTGTATATTTTGGAAATTAATCCTTTGTCAATTGTTTCATTTGCTATTATTTGCTCCCATTCTGAAGGTTGTCTTTTCACCTTGCTTATAGTTTTCTTTGCTGTGCAAAAGCTTTTAAGTTTAATCAGGTCCCACTTGTTTACTTTTGTTTTTATTTATCTTACTCTAGGAGATGGGTCATAGAGGATCTTGCTTTCATTTATGTCGTCAAGTGTTCTGCCTATGTTTTCCTCTAAGAGTTTTATACGTTCTGGTCTTACATTTAGGTCTTTAATCCATTTTGATTTTATCTTTGTGTGTGCTGTTAGGAAGTGTTCTAATTTCATTCTTTTATATGTAGGCGTCCAGTTTTCCCAGCCTCGAGGGTTAGAAGCTTCAGGTTTATCCCAGCACCAAACACAGCTTTGGGCAGACAAACTCTGATTACTGATGGTTCAATAGATATGGAAGTGAGACTTCTCTGCTTGAGTCAGAAGTGCCTGGAGGAGGAAGAGGCTAAGATAAAAAGAAGAAGAGAAGTTTGCGGAGAACTCTGGAGAGATGGGGCACAGGGAGGCTCGCAGCCCACTCTCTAGGATACACCAGTTTCCACACTCCATGTCACAACCACTGCTTCATGTTCCAGGTTCCAATGCTCATGCAGCCGTGCAGCATTGAAAACTGCTAGCCCAAGACTCACAGAAAGTATTTCTGTGTCCAGAGCCCTGCCTCTGCTGAAAGAAAATGCAGTCAGAGTGCAGACAGCCCATCCAGGAACTGTGCCCCTTGAGCAGGCTGTAATTTCCCAATGGGATCTTGACAACATCCATACCAAAAGTTGCTGCTTTTCCTGAGGCGTGGTGAGGCTTGGCATGGCATACTCCCTTCTCTTGGGAAATGTAAGCAATAAATTATGCTTTTAATGGCAAAAAAAAAAAAAAAAAAATGACCTCAGGGAGGTATTATTTCTCACACATCACAGAGACAAACATTTCAAAAGTGTGACAGCAGGCAATTTAGAAATCTGTAAAGAAAGGCAGTATCTGGAGCTGCTGAAGGGTGTTAGCAGTGTTTTAAAAGAGATATATATTTAACCCTTCATACGACAATCTCACTTTTAAGAATAAATACAATTTTTATTTGTAGAGGTACATGGATGAACAAATGGAAACAAAATATGCAGAATAATTCATTATATTGTGTGTAACATTAAATGTTGGAAACAACCCAAACTCCTAGTCACAGTAGCGTGGTGTATAGCATGCAGCTATGAAAAAGGATTTAACCATGGTTCATGGACTACACTAAAGCCATTGACTGTGTGGTTCACTGCAGGGAGCGAGCTCCACCCCTGGCAAAGGTCTTGAGGAAGGAGGCTTGGCATACGCAAAGGCTGGATCAAGCCTCAGGAGTCTCCCTGGAAATTCTTGAGCATCTACCCCCAAAACCAGAGTCTGCCTACTTTCTGCTTTGTGCTTTCACCTACACCTCTGACTTTACGGGGGGCTGTCCCCCACTACCTCTCTCTGAAACAAGAGTTAGCTTACAGCTCCAGTTAATAATTCCTGGGTGTGACAGTGTTTAACCTACAAACTCCTTTGGAAATCCTCTAGCCTGCCTGAATAGGTTTTTCTGGCCACATGTGATTGTTCAGAGCCTCCCAACTGTGAGAGGCAGGAGATGTTCTAAACTGTCTAAACACAGATTCTTTTGAGTAGTTAAAAGATTGATTAGAAATTGTATTGGTGAAGGGATTTTCACTTGTTGGGCCAATGTTTGCTGCTAAGTTTCCATATCCCTTACCTGCTGTGTCCCTGGCAGTGTATTGATTAATATAATTGGTGTAAGTAGTAGCTTTAATGTTTGTAACCTGGGACCCTTGAGTTAATTCTTTTTCTTGTTATAGCCCACCACACCTTTGCTCTGTAGGAATGCAACTTTATCTAATGCTTTTGGAGGGTGGCTCCTGACCAATCACCTTTAGAGAAAAATAAGTTTTCTGAAGAAAGGGTCTTAAAATGTTAACAGGCCTCTGGGCCAGAAGATGATGCAAATCACCTAAGCTTTTGCATATGATAAGTTTGCAGGAAGAAAGCCTGGCTTGCTGCATGACTCTACCCCTTCCCCCATTATCCTCTATGCATAACTTAAGGTATAAAAACTACTTTGGAAAATAAAGTGCGGGCCTTGTTCACCGAAACTTGGTCTCCCCATGTCGTTCTTTCTCTCACCTTCTGGCTGAATTATTCAGCCTCTTTTCTCCACTGAATTTCCTCACTGAGCTATCCTTATTTCAGCCTCTTTTCTTCACTGAATTTTCCTGTTGAGCTATCCTTATTTTATTACTCTTTATATCCTTAATAAACGTTTAATTAAGCAGTTGTTTCCTGATCCTCGCCAACGCCATCCCCGCTTCGAATTCCCTGGATCCACCGGGGCTGGACCCCGGCAGTTCACAACAAACTGGAAAATTCTTAGAGAGATGGGAGTACCAGACCACTGTGCCTGTCTCCTGAGAAACCTATATGCAGCTCAGGAAGAAAAAGTTCAAACCAGACATGGAACAATGGTCTACTTCAAAACTGGGAGAGGAACACATGGAACTGTGTATTGTCACCCTGATTATTAAACTGGAGAGTACATCATATGAAATTATTATTAATTAATAATATGGAGAGTACATCATACGAAATGCCAGGCTGGATGAATCACAAGCTGAAATCAAGATTGCTGGGAGAAATATCAACAAACTCAGACATGCAGATGATACCATTCTAATGGCAAGTAAACAGGAACTAGTGAGCCTCTTGATGAGGGTGAAAGAAAAGAGTGAAAAAGATGGCTTAAAACAGTCAAAAGCTAAGATCATAGCATCTGGTCCCATCACTTCTATGGCAAACAGAAGGGTAAAAAGTGGAAACAGTGACAGACTTTATTTTCTTGGGCTCCAGAATCACTGTGGATGGTGACTGCAACCAGGAAACTAAAAGACACTTGCTCCTTGGAAGGAAAGCTATGACAAACCTAGATAGCATATTGAAAACAGAGACATCACTTTGGCAGCAATGGTCTGTATAGTCGAAGCTATGGTTTTTCCAGTAGTTATGTATAGATATGAGACTTGGACCATAAAGATGGCTGAGCACTGAAGAATTGATG
Organism: Bos javanicus; assembly: GCF_032452875.1. Classification (NCBI taxonomy): domain Eukaryota; kingdom Metazoa; phylum Chordata; class Mammalia; order Artiodactyla; family Bovidae; genus Bos; species Bos javanicus. Next base: position 3,370,087 of record NC_083875.1, read on the forward strand.
CTTCCAAACTGCAGTGCTATAGAAAACTCTTGAGAGTCCCGTGGACTGCAAGGAGATCCAACGAGTCCATCCTAAAGGAAATCAGTCCTGAATATTCATTGGAAGGACTGATGCAGAAGCTGAAGCTCCAATACTCTGGCCACTGGATGTGAAGAACTGACTCACTGGAAAAGACCCTGATCCTGGGACCAATTGAGGGCAGGAGGAGAATGGGACAATAGAGGGTGAGATGCTTAGATAGCATCAATGACTCAGTGCATATGAGCATGGGCAAACTCTGAGAGATAGTGAAGGACAGGGGAGTCTGACATGCTGCAGTCCATCGGGTCACAAAACATTGGACACGACTAAGTGATTGAAAAACAGCAACATGAAAAAGGATGAAGAAGATGACTGTGAATCAATATGGAATCATTTCGTGAATATAGCAGCACACTGAGAATAGTGAGAATGAGAGTAAGACTTTCCTAAGAATTTCTTACTTATTCTTCCTTTTGAGAGTTGAAGCAAGTTTTATATATTTAAAAACTAAACATACACACATTTGAATCAGTTCTAAGGAGGTGGATGAAACTGGAGCCTATTATACAGAGTAAAGTAAGCCAGAAAGAAAAACACCAATACAATATATTAACACATATATATATGGAATTTAGAAAGATGGTTACAATGACCCTATATGCAAGACAACAAAAGAGACACAGATGTAAAGAACAGATTTTTTGGACTATGTGGGAAAAGGCGAGGGTGGGATGATTTGAGAGAATAGCATTGAAACGTGTATATTACCATATGTGAAATAGATGACCAGTCCAAGTTCAATGCATGAAACAGGGCACTCAAAGCTGGTGCCCTGGGACAACCCAGAGGGATGGGATGGCGAGTGAGGTGGGAGGGGGGTTCGGGATGGGAGACACATGTACACCCATGGCTGATTCATGTCAATGTATGGCAAAAACTACTACAATATTGTAAAATAATTAGCCTCCAATTAAAATAAATAAATTAATTAAAAAACACTAAACACAAATTGTAAAAGACTCAGATTATAAAATCAGATACAAAAGAATACCCTTAGTAGTAGTTTATTAAATTAACACCATGATGCTGTATATTCTGTAGCTCTGTATATTTCTTTGACTATGTTTTTATAGAGCTATAGCCTAAACCAAAATTAACTCTACAGCAAGTAGATACATGTTACTTAGCAGGTTATTTGGATTCTAAGTTCTAAAAAGCTTTATTTGACTATAAATATTAGCAGATATAAGATGTTAAGTGTGCACAAAGTAATATGGTTAAATTATTCCTAGAATATATTCAATTTCAGAATCAATTCTTCTGAATACCTTTTTGAGTTTGAGATGTTATCTTTGTTTTATGCACAACAGTGCTGTGTTAGTGGTTGCCCATTTAAGGAACAATACATGACAACCAAATCTATTTTTGGCAAGAATATTGTTTTAATTGTTCAGATACATGTTCATGCAGCACATCAAGAAATTAAGACACTTGCTGGGTTAAATAGATTTCTTAGAAGTCTGGTCAAAAATGAATTTTAACCAGCCTCATTTTTTTTTCATATTCCCTGAGCTCTGAAAAAAATCTTGCTCTCATATGAAGGAAATCTCTACCCTTTCATGTTTCTTTGAAAACTTCTGTTATGCTAGTGAAGTTGCTCCCCTTGAGAAGTCAGAATTTTTATATACTGTGCACATAACTTAACTGAAGTTACACAAGTATGAACAGCTATGACCAACTTGTATGCAATTAGCAGCTCTATTATTACTATTGCCTGGCAAACAGGATTTGTGAAATAAGCAAGCTAGCAAGCAAATATGGGTTGAAGTAATTTTTCTGACTTCAGAGATACTAAGAGGTGAGAAAAATATTTTGAACTTATGAACTAGGGTGATTCAGTTTCCAAAGGTTTAATACTCTGGAGTATTGTAAAATATACACTCTGGATTACTGGAGTAAAATACACACTCTGGAGTATTGTAAAATAAACGTGTATATTCATACATTTGTAAAATATAAAAATTATTTTTCATTAAGCATTATTCATTCACTGCCAGTCTGAAGAGTTGCCTCAGTTCAGTTCAGTTCAGTTCAGTCACTCAATCGTGTCCGACTCTTTGTGACCCCATGAATTGTAGCATGCCAGGCCTCTCTGTCCATCACCAACTCCCAGAGTTCACTCAACTCATCTCCATTGAGCCGGTGATGCCACCCAGCCATCTCATCCTCTATCGTCCCCTTCTCCTCCTGCCCCCAATCCCTCCCAGCATCAGGGTCTTTTCCAATGAGTCAACTCTTCACAGGACGTGGCCAAATTATTGGAGTTTCAGCTTCAGCATCAGTCCTTCCAATGTACACGTAGGACTGATCTCTTTTAGGATGGACTGGTTGGATCTCCTTGCAGTCCAAGGGACTCGCAAGAGTCTTCTCCAACACCACAGTTCAAAAGCATCAATTCTTCAGCACTCAGCTTTCTTTATAGTCCAACTCTCACACCCATTCATGACCACTGGAAAAACCATAGCCTTGACTAGACGGACCTTTGTTGGCAAGGTAATATCTCTGCTTCTCAATATGCTATCTAGGTTGGTCATAACTTTCCTTCCAAGGAATAAGCGTCTTTTAATTTCATGGCTGCAGTCACCATCTGCAGTGATTTTGGAGCCCAGAAAAATAAAGTCTGACACTGTTTCCACTGTTTTCCCATCTATTTGCCATGAAGTGATGGGACCAGATGCCATGATTTTAGTTTTCTGAATATTGAGATTTAAGCCAACTTTTTCACTCTCTTCTTTCACTTTCATCAAGCGGCTTTTTAGTTCCTCTTCATTTTCTGCCATAAGGGTTGCCTGCTGCTGCTGCTGCTGCTAAGTCACTTCAGTCGTGTCCGACTCTGTGCGACCCCATAGACGGTAGCCTACCAGGCTCCTCCGTCCATGGGATTCTCCAGGCAAGAACACTGGAGTGGGTTGCCATTTCCTTCTCCAATGCATGAAAGTATTGGAAAGTAAAAGTGAAGTCGCTCAGTCATGTCCGACTCTTAGCAACCCCATGGACTGCAGCCTACCAGGCTCCTCCGTCCATGGGATTTTCCAGGCAAGAGTACTGGGGTGGGGTGCCATTGCCTTCTCCAAGTGTTGCCTAGTCAATAATAATTAGTATATATACTCTTTTAAGTGTCAACCTTCCCCTTTTATTAGACTTCTGAACGAAGACCATTTTATGCTTAGGAAAAGCCAGTTTTGAGGCTGTGAGGCAGGAGGCCAATAGGAAATCAGAAAGAGTGCTGACAACAGCAGGGATGTTCTAATAGTTATCTTAAAGAACACGATTTTCAGATAGGACAGAAGGGAATTGATTTAAAACTCATGATTTCTTCCCATGGTAGGGCTTTTTGAATATCTCTAGAATAACACTAACTCTCTGGGTTGTGTTCTTGGCCATAATCCTTGGTGGGAGGCATGTTGTCACAGCTTGACACCTTCTTCCTCTTAGATGTCTTGCTTTTTCCAAGGTTTCTGGACTTTACTAGACACATTCAAAATCCAACAAGCTGGCATCTCTTGTGTCCACTCTGTGTGGAGAGAGGAACAATGCAACAGATTCTGGGTGTACACAGACAGCACAGCCCTGAGACTGAGTATGATGGACTGCTCTCCTGTAGTCTGTGGATTTTGTTATACAACACAGCTGATTAAGAGAATGAGAGATTATCTTGGGTGAATCTGATGTGATCAGGTTTGCTCTTTAGCCACTCCAGTACTTTTGCCTGGAAAATCCCATGGACGGAGGAGCCTGATAGGCTGCAGTCCATGGGGTCGCTAAGAGTCGGACACGACTGAGAGACTTCACTTTCACTTTCCACTTTCATGTATTGGAGAAGGAAATGGCACCCCACTCCAGTGTTCTTGCCTTGAGAATCCCAGGGACGGGGGAGCCTGGTGGGCTGCTGTCTATGGGGTTGCACAGAGTCGGACACGACTGAAGCAACTTAGCAGCAGCAGCAGCAGCAGCAGCAGCAGACAGTTTACTTGGGGGTGCTTGCAGAAGACAAAGCGGTGCTTTCTAGGTAGCCTATGAAAGTGTCAGTCACTCAGTCATGTCCTACTCTGTGCAACTCCATGAGGTTCCTCTGTTCTTGGAATCCTCCAGGCAAGAAGACTGGAGTGGGTTGCTGTTTTCTCCTCCAGGGGATCTTCCCCATCCAGGGATCACGTGTGTATCTCTTGTGGTTCCTGCCTTGGCAGGAGGATTCTTTACTGCTGAGCCACCGGGGAAGCCCTTACATACAGGAGAACCCCCATAATACTACTAGCTGAATTATCTACAGGAATTTTGCAGGCCAGAAGTGAGTGGCATTATATATTAAAGGGAAAACCTACAACATTGGATTCTCTACCCCAACAAGATTATCATTCAGAAGAGAAGGAGAGAGAAAGAATTTCTCAGACAGGCAAAAACTAAAAGTTCATCAACACTAAAACTACTTTAAAAGAAATGTTAAAGGATCTTTGCTAAGTGAAAACAAAAAATGCTACAATAAGAAGTAAGAATCTATAGGAAAGGAAAAAACCCACTAGAAACAGCACACCATAGTAAAGCCTATGGATAAACCATTAAAATAAGCTAGTACAAAAATTAAAAGAAAACTATAATATTAATTATAACTATAATAAAACAAAGAATAGATGTGAAGATGTAAAAAATGACAACAAAAACAAACCATGCGGATATGGAATAAAAAAAAACTAGGTCTTTTTAGAATGTGTTTTTAATTAAATGACTGTTAGTTTAAAAAAAGCAGATATAAATCATATTTTATAAATATCTATAAGACATTCCATCCAAAAATAGCAGAATACATGGCCTTTTCAAATACACACAGAGCTTTCTCCATAATGGATAACATGCTTAGTCACAAAACAATTCATAACAAATTTAAAATTATGGAAACTATACTGAGCATTTTTTCAACAATGTGCTAAAAACTGGACATCAGTAACAGGAGGAAAAATGGGAAAAACACAAAAACATGGAGACTAAGATGACTGTGGCTCAGATCATGCCCTCCTTATTGCCAAATTCAGACTTAAATTGAAAAAAGGAGGGAAAATCACTAGGCCATTCAGGTATGATCTAAATCAAATCCCTTATGATTATATAGTGGAAGTGACAAATAGATTCAAGGGATTAGATTTGATAGACAGAGTGCCTGAAGAGCTATGGACAGAAATTCATGGCATTGTACAGGAGGCATTGACCAAGATCATCTCCAAGAAAAAGAAATGCAAAAAGGCAAAATGGTTGTCTGAGGAGGCCTTATAAATTGCTGTGAAAAAAAGAGAAGCAATAGACAGGGGAGGAAAGGAAAGGTATACCCATTGGAATGCAGTATTCCCAAGATCAGCAAGAAGAGATAAGGAAACCTTCCTCAGCAATCAATGCAAAGAAATAGAGGAAAACAATAGAAAGGGGAGGACTAGAGATCTCTTCAAGAAAACTGAGATACCAAGGCAGCATTTCATGCAAAGATGGGCACAATAAAGGACAGAAATGGTATGGACTTAACAGATGCAGAAGATATGAAGAGGTGGCAAGAATACACAGAAGAACTATACAAAAAAGATCTTCATGACCCAGATAACCACGATGGTGTGATCACTCATCTAGACCCAGAAATTCTGGAGTGCAAAGTCAAATGGGCCTTAGGAAGTATCACTGCGAACAAAGCTAGTGGGGGTGATGGAATTCCAGGTGAGCTATTTCAAATGCTAAACGATGGTGCTGTTAAAGTGCTGCACCCAATATGCCAGCAAATTTGAAAAACTCAGCAGTGGCCACAGGACTGGAAAAGGTCAGTTTTCATTCCAATCTCAAAGAAAGGTAATGCCAAAGAATGCTCAAAATACCGCACAATTGCATTCATCTCACATGCTAGCAAAGTAATGCTCAAAATTCTCCAAGTTGGGCTTCATCAGTATAGGAACCAAGAACGTCCACATGTTCAAGCCAGATTAGAAAAGCCAGAGGAACCAGAGATCAAATTGCCAACATCCATTGGATCACAGAAAAACATCTACTACTGCTTCATTGACTACGCTAAAGCCTTTGACTGTGTGGATCACAACAAACTGTGGAAAATTCTTAAAGAGATGGGAATACCAGACCATCTTACCTGCAAGAAACCTGTAGGCATGTGAAGAAGCAACAGTTAGAATCAGACATGGAACAATGGACTGGTTCCAAATTGGGAAAGGAGTATGTCAAGGCTGTATATTGTCACCCTGCTTATTTAACTTATATGTAGATTATATCATGCAAAATGCCAGGCTAGATGAAGCACAAGCTATAATCAAGATTCCTGGGAGAAATATCAATAAGCTCAGATATGCATATGACACCACCCTTATGTCAGAAAGCAAAGAAGAACTAAAGAATCTCTTGATGAGAGTGAAAGAGGAGAATGAAAAAGTTGGCTTAAAACTCAGCATTCAAAAAGTGAAGATCATGGCATCTGGTCCCATTACTTCATGGCAAATAGTTGGGGAAACAATGGAAACAGGCACAGACTTTATTTTCTTAGGCTCCCAAATCATGGCAGATGGTGACTGCAGCCATGAAATTAAAAAAGAAAATTTTGCTCCTTTGGAGAAAAGCTATGACCAACCTAGACAGCATATTACAAAGCAGAGATATTACTTTACCAACAATGGTCTATATAGCCAAAACTATAGATTTTTCAGTAGTCAGGTATGGACATGAGAGTTGGACCATAAGGTAGGCTGAGCGCCAAAGAATTGATGCTTTTGAACAGTGATGTCGGAGAAGACTCTTGAGAGTTCCTTGGACTGCAAGGAAATCAAACCAGTCAATCTTAAAGGAAATCAACCCTGAATATTCATTGGAAGACCAGAGTACAGATGACTAGAAGGGAGATGCAGGTAAAGGGACCGAGTGGTGTCTGGACATGTGGACCATAGTACAGGATCTGATTTCTCTTCTGGGAATATTTTGGATGACTTTGCACAGGGAAGATGACAATATCATTAGCATTTTAAACTGATCTCTCTGCCCACCACCTGGAGTGCTAACTATTGGAGGTGTGTGAGCTGAAACCAGGAAACTTTCCAAGGAGGATTTGCAGTATTTTGGTTAAAATGCTGGGAGTTTGGTCAGTGGCCATCATGTAGATGGTCTCGTGTCATCTGGGAGAGTCAGCAGCCTGACTGATGTATTCATATGAGTTGTAAGAAATAGAGGACTCATGAATGATATATACATTTTTGCTCAAGAACTGGCTGAGTTTTTCACTTAAAGGTGGGAATTTGGCAAGTGCAGGATCACGGTGAGGCTGAGAATGAGAGGTGTGTGTCAGACAAGCTCCGTGTGAGATGCTTATCAGGTGCCAGATGTGGATGTCAAAGGTGCGTGGATACAGAGTGTAGGGTCATGGGAGAAGTCGCAGCTGATACGATATTGAATGGAGATATTTGATGACATGGGCTGGGGGAGATCGTTTTGAGAGTGAACAAAGAATGGTGAGTGATATTTTTCAGAATTCTGTGTATACAAAGTTAAAAAACACAAGCAACATAGCAATCACTATTATAATTTTGTAAAATGTGTATAAAGAAATGAAGAAGAAAACAGAAAAATATTGACTTCATACATTTGGACTGTGTAGAGATTTGGATTTTTTTTTTTTTTCCATGCCTTGAAGCTTGAGGGATTTTAGTTCCCCAACCAGAGACTGAACCTGGAGCCTCTACAGTGAGAGCATTGAGTTCTAACCACTGGGCTACCAGGGAATTTTCTGTATTGTTTTCCAAAGTTCATGTGAGGTGGTTATGCCCAATCTAGTAAATATGATGAGAGTCAGTTAGACTCCTTATGCTATTGCTGCTTCTGTCCATTCTGTGTGACCACGTGGTGGGCAGGGCCTGGATCTGAGTTTAGCCTCTCCCCCTGAGAACTGCCCTCAAGGTCACAAGTCAATATGAGTTCCTGATGTGACTCCCCAGTAGTCTTCAGGACAAACCGTCTCCCCCTTCCCATGGCCTATTGTGTGTGTGTTCCTTAGATAAGACCCATGGAGCTCACTTAACCCTGCTCCTTTCGGTCTGAAGTGACTAATCCCATCTTAGCCTGGAGGCTTTCTAGGTGGGAACCCCAAAGCACTCTGCCCAGGGGCTCTAATAGAAGGCCCTAGGTCCAGCCTCACTCTCTGTCACACCAGCCTTGACCCCTCTACCCCCGCCCCAAGCCCCTGTGCTTCTGTGGCCTCCTCCTCCCGGACCTGTGATCAAGAAGCTTCTCTATTTCGGTCTCCTTGCGCTCACCTCAGACACCCCAGGGGCTGGACTTAATAAACAGTCAGGTAACCCAGTCACAACAACTGGTGTCGTGGTCAGGAGACTCTGAGTCACCTCGAGGCTGAGTGGAAGGGCTGCCTCTAGGCTGCAGGTGGCTCCTGCCATCCTGCAAGGAGAGGGTGACTGTATCCAGAGGGCCCCCTCTGTGGCCTTGGCTGCACGGCATCACCTTGCTGTGAGCCCCTTGTGCATCCCAATTCAAAGGGCCAGCTTCACAAAAAATGGCTGGAGTCCTCAGGGCCTCGGACATTGTCCACTGGAGCCCACTAAGGGGCCAGGAGCATATTCCCGCTGTTACTGTCCCCTGCAGGGTGGCTATCCAAGCAACTCATCTCTGAGGGCGAGTTTCCAAAAAAGGCTTTGAGTATGGATACCACTGCCTGCCTCCTCTGAGGAGAGTTAGCTCAGATTTCCATCATGTCCTGGGTGCATTAGTTAATGGTCAGACACACAAGCGGCACCCTCTCCCCACCCCACATATGAACTAATGGATGAAGATGCTCTTAAGGGAGGAGACAGAGACCCCTTCCCCCACCCCCTGAGGGCTGTGCGGACCAATATGACCGGGACCCTCCCTGGGGAATCAAGCCTCTCCCAAAGTCAATCTCTGCCTGTGTATCTCCTGCTGCTTCCACACTTCAGCCCCACCCAAGGGACACCTCAGCCCCACTCAAGCCTCAGCACCTAATGACTCAAGGCAAGCAGCCTGTGAACTTGGAGCTGCCCCAGGTAAAGTGTCCAAAAAAGTTAGAGGGCTGCTCACAAACATAAAACACACCCCAAATGTGATAACCTCTGGGTCCAGATGCAGAGAACAGACTTGTGTTTGCCTAGTAGAGGAGGGAAGGTCTGGGAGTTTGCACTTAGCAGATGCAGACTGGCATCTAAAGGATGGATAAACAGCAAGGAGAGGCTGTGCAGTGCTGGGAACTATATTCAATATCCTATAATAAGCCATAAAAGAAAAGAATATGAAATATAATTTTTTAAAAATCCCAAAGGGCACTGCCAGGGCCAGCAAATACCACTGCACCAGGCTCTGGGTCTTTGTGGGGTCTGGGGGATGGATGCTTCGATGGACAGCAGGACCCCCCAAGACCACCTTGCAACACTAGGGGAACAACGGTGATGACTGTTAGCCTGGAGGCCGAGTTGCAAAAATGCCTCCAGGGGATTTGCCCTAGGACCCCACGGAGCCTGTGAATCCATCCACTGCTTGCCCTGTGGACACTGCACCACCTACAAAGGTACAAAACTCGGAATTCCCTGCAGACTGCCCAGCAGCATCAGTTCATCTTCCTGGCAGCCAAACAAGGTTTTCTCAGCTGTAACAGACAGCGGGGGCCCTTCCTTGCAACACGTCCACCTGGGCCTTCCTGCGCCCATGGCCCAGGCCTCTCTAGGGTGCAGGTTTGCTCTCCATCTGGTGCATCCATGGCAGACCCACTCCCTGTCAGTATCCCCCAACTGCTGGCTCTTCCGCCTGACCTGAGACACCTTCTCCACCCCCTGCCCTGACCCTCCCTCCCCACAACCACATGGACCAGATCCCGCAGGACAGACAAATTCCTCCAAACCTTGAAAGGGCGCTCCAGGCCGTGCAAGTAAAATGATTTGGATCTGTGACCCCTCAGGGCCAGATGTGCAGCCATCTCACTGTGCAGTCCTCAGTTCCTATTCTGGAGTGGGTTGTCATTCCCTCTTTCAGGGAATCTTTCCCACACAGGGATGGGACCCAGGTCTCCTGCATTGTAGGTGAACTCTTTACTGAGTGAGTCACTGGGGAAGCCCAGGAATCAGCACTTTGTGCTAAATTTCCCCCAAATACCTTATTTAGGCTGGACCAACCACTCATCTAGGCCCTGAACAGGGCAATGTGGGGGCTTGTCAGAAAAACTAATCCCCCCACCATGAGGATCCTAAAGGCTACACAGTATACCCAAACACAGAAGCTGTATTTGTATCCTGTGTATTCAGTGCCCCCAGAGGTAAACAGAGCCTCACTCAGATAACTGTGGAATAACCCAATAGGTCCACAATCGTGGCCCTGATTCAAGGAGCTGGGACCAGGTTCATGTGACCCTGTCCAGTCTGCAAGCTGTCCACAGAGATGACCTCAAGTATCACAACCTTGATACTTTTAATATTCCAGCGCCCCCTCTTCCTCCCCAGCATCTCTACACTGGAAGCATCCTACTCACCCCAGGAGGGCCATGCTCATCCATGTCCTGTAGGGACCGGCTGTCACCCTGGATTGGCAGACACAGAAAAGGTGCGGCCACCCAGCCCACCAGCTCGAATATTAAAAGCCACCCTGCAATGGTCAGCCTTGCTGACCAACCATGTGCAGACCCCACAACCTGTTCTAAGTCTGTTAAAACAGGACTCACAACAAACAGAGATGGTGACTGACTGCCCTAGGTGTCCTGATGGCTGAAGGGGAAGAGCCTGTTCTGTACAGGAAACCTTGAGCAGGTACATGAACAACTCAGGACAGGTACAGGCCAAGTGTCAGAAGATGCCTCAATGGGCATTGGTCATGAAGATGTAACTAAGCTATCCCCACAAACCCCTGCACCCTCTGAGTCCCTGATATGTTCTCCTGGCTCTCACCAAACCACCTGGGGGAATGAGAGTCCAAACAGTAGGGAGCCTGATCCGCATAGGCTTCCTCCTTGTTGCCTTGGTTACCTGTGTTTTACCGTGGCTTCAGAAAATGATGCCCATGTCCTTTAGTATGTCTGCTACAGAGTAATGGTGGTCCTGATGCTGAGGCATCACAGAATGAGCTGTTGAGAGTTTAGCTGAGCTGCCTCATGTACTTGCTGCCTCCATATCCATTGTGTGTGGCCAGTGGCCACTGGGGCCTTAACATTGACTCTAGCCTCTCCCTCGGGTACATGCCTCAGATAACAGTTGTAAAGATTCAAGTAAATGTAGATTCCTGGTGTGACACCCTCAAGGGCCCTTCTGAGAAACAGTCTCCCCCACTTCCTAGGGCCTTCCCTCATTGTACTTCTTAGGTCGGATCCCCACAGAACCCAGCAGACCCCTGTTCTTTTTGGTTTGAATTGACTAATGTAGTCTTAGTCCGGCAACCCCAAAATGCTCCACTCAGAGCCTAAGAAACAAATGTGCCTCAAGTCCCATTTCCCACTTCCTGTTCCTACCTTGGCCTTCCTGCTTGGCCTCTCAGTTAGTCTGTATACCTTATCCTTCAGGACTCGTGTTTCGTCAATTCTTGTGGTCTTTTGTTGAACCACTGCTCACCCATCATCTGATACCATGGGGGCTCTATTTAACAAATTTTAATTTAACAAAGTCAAATAAATTAATAATCTATAAAAATATATTTCAGTAATCTATCCAACTTTTCATAAGCTTAATATTTCTCTAGTTTTTTATATATTAGGGTAAAAAAAGGTGTTATAGAGAAAATGGATAAGTCTGGAGGCATAATTCAACCTCGGACTTTCTTAAATTGATCTTACCAGAATGTATTTATAAAAACCCAGATGGATGTTTTCCAAATTTCCCTGAAAACTAAGAAGTGTACTGGATCAGTTTCATATTTTAAAAAGGGTCTTTAATAAATTCTGTTTGCTTAAAAATTACACTGGGCTAAATTTCTGCTAGAAAATCTTTGAACTACATTCCCAAATATCCCTTCCATTAATCTCTCACAGTGAAGTTGGCCAGAATTGCTTGTGTAACTATTTATAATAGCCAAGAAATGGAAACAACTTAAATGCTCACTGACAGAGAAATGGATAAAGAAGATGTGGTATACACACATACACACACACAACTGAATACTACTCAGCCATAGAAAAGAATGAAATAATGCCATGTGCAACTCCATGGGTGGATCTACAGATTGTTACACTTAGCAAAGTAAGTCGGATAGAGAAAGACAAATATCATATGATATCACTTACATGTGTAATTTAAAATATGACACAAATAAACATTTATGAAACAAACTCACAGACACAGAGAACAGACTTCTGGTTTCCAAGGGAGAGGCAGGTGGAGAGGGATGGACTAGGAGCTTTAGATTAGTAGATGCAAATTATTATATATAGAATGTATAAACACAGGTCCTCCTATATAGCACAGGGACTTATAATCACTATTCTATGATCAAATATTGGAGAAGGCAATGGCACCCCACTCCAGTACACTCTTGCCTGGAAAATCCCAAGGATGGAGGAGCCTGGTAGGCTGCGGTCCATGGGGTCGCTAAGAGTCAGACATGACTGAGTGACTTCACTTTAACTTTTCACTTTCATGCACTGGAGAAGGAAATGGCAACTCACTCCAGTGTTCTTGCCTGGAGAATCCTCGGGACGGGGGAGCCTGGTGGGCTGCCATCTATGGGGTCGCACAGAGTCGGACACGACTGAAACGACTTAGCAGCAGCAGCAGCAGCATGATCAAATATAGTGGAAAAGAATATGAAACAGAATATATATATATATATATATACACACAGACACATATATACACACTGACTGTGGCTCAGATCATGAACTCCTTATTGAAAATTCAGACTTAAATTGAAGAAAGTAGGGAAAACCACAAGGTCATTCACCTATGACCTAAATCAAATCCCTTATGATTATACAGTACAAGTAACAAATAGATTCAAGGGATTAGATCTGATAGATGAAGAACTATGGATGGAGGTTCATAACATTGAACAGGAGGCAGTGATCAAGAGCATCCCCAAGAAAAAGAAGTGCAAAAAGGTGAAAAAGCCCTGAGGAGGCCTTACAAATAGCTGAGAAAAGAAGAGAAGCAAAAGGCAAAGGAGAAAACAAAAGTTATACCCATCTGAACGCAGAGTTCCAAAGAACTCTGGAGAGTTCAGCAAGGAGATAAAAGAAACCCTTCTTGAGTGAACAATGCAAAGACATAGAGGAAAACAATAGAATAGGAAAGACTAGAGATTTTTTCAAAAAAATTAGAGATACCACGGGAACATTTCATGTAAAGATGGGCCCAATAAAGAACAGAAATGGTATGGACCTAACAGAGGCAGAAGATATTAAGAAAAGGTGGCAAGAATACACAGAATTATAAAAAAGATCTTAATGACCTGGATAACCATGATGGTGTGATCACTCACCTGGAACCAGACATCCTGGAGTGTAAACTCATTATGAACAAAGCTAGTGGAGGTGATGGAATTCCAGCTGAGCTCTTTCAAATCCTCAAAGATGATGCTGTTAAAGTGCTGCACTCAATATATCAGCAATTTTGGAAAACTCAGCAGTGGCCACAGGACAGCAAAATGCCAGTTTTCATTCCAATCCCAAAGAAAGGCAATACTAAAAATGTTCAAACTACCACAGAATTGCTCTCATTTCTCATGCAAGCAAAGTAATGCTCAAAATTCTCCAAGTTAGGCTTCAACAGTACATAAACTGTGAACTTCCAGATGTACAAGCTGGATTTAGAAAAGGCAGAGGAACAAGAGATCAAATTGCCAGTATCCAGTGGATCATAGAAAAAGCAAGATAATTCCAGGAAAACATCTGCTTCTGTTTCACTGACTATGCCAAAGCCTTTGACTGTGTAGATCACAACTAATTGGAAAATTCTTCAAAAGATGTGAATACCAGACCACCTTACCTGCCTCCAGAGAAATCTGTATGTAGTTCAAGAAGCAACAGTTATGACTGGACACGGAACAATAGACTGGTTGAAAGCTGGGAAAGGAGTACACCAAGCGTGTATACTGTCACCCCGCTTATTTAACTTCTATGCAGAGTACATCATGCAAAATGCTGGGCTAGATGATGCACAAGCTAGAATCAAGATTGGTGGGATAAATATCAATAACCTCAGATATGCAGATGACACCACCCTTATGGTAGAAAGTGAAAAGGAACTAAGGAGCCTCTTGATGAAAGTGAAAGATGAGAGTGAAAAAGCTGGCTTAAAACTCAACATTCAAAAAGCTAAGATCATGGCATCCAGTCCCATAACTTCATGGCAAATAGATGGGGAAATAGTCAAAACAGTGGCAGACTTTATTTTCTTAGCTTCCAAAATCACTACAGATGGTGACTGCAGCCATGAAATGAGAAGATGCTTGCTCCTTTGAAGAAAAGCTAAGACCAACCTAGATAGCAAGTTAAAAGTCAGAGATATCACCTTGCCGACAAAGGTTTATCTAGTCAAAGCTATATATATATATATATATAGTTTGTTTTACTGAAGAAATTGTAAACACAATATTGTAAGTCAGCTATACTTCAATAAAATTAAAACAGAAAATAATAGCTGGTGTAAGATTAGAAGGACGCAGCCACATGCATTATTCCTGAAGGTCTCCATGAGCAGAGACACCAAGAGGAGGCTGTAGGATCACTTAGTGTGCTTCCCTTGGTCTCTGCTCTTCTCTCTGCTTCCAGCTTCCTAGCTGCTGGCCCTGCCCACCAACAGCAGTCCCACTTCCCCCATGAGATACTTGGACAGAGGCCTGTACTGCTCCTGTCTACACCGACCACTCCACAGCCTTTTACTCCCCCTCCCCCAGTTTGCTATTTGACATGCATGACTCTGACTTGTGCACCTGCCTCAGAGGACTGGTTTAGTGTCTCCTTTTTGGCCTCTTTACCTCTCCCTTCCAAACTTTCACTCATCTAACTTGTCCCACAATTACTAATTAGAGTAAATCCCTTCATCCATAACATGCATACTGACTCTGTTTCCATGTCTGATCCCTGATGATACAGAAAAGTCACTCACTCTGCTGCTTAGGCTTCTATTCCTACTCAGTTTACTTCTGAAGTTCATATTATGTAGCTTTACACAATGGTATCCATTTTCACCTGTGATAAAAAAGAAAACAAGAAAGTCTACTAGCATACCATTTTATAATTTCATAATACTTTAATATTTCATGGTAACTTTCATGGTAAATAAGTTGTGGAATGAATAGCTGAATAATGAACCACAAATGATTAAAGTACATTTAGAAAAGAGTGAAATTCTTTCAAGAATATAGTTAAGGTAAACAGAATACATGACATGACATTAGAGAAGATCTGCTCAGCATACATATAAGTCATTAATTGTGTTATTAGGTGTGCGTGTCAGTGCACACTCATACTTGTGTTTGAAAGTTTAATCAGTTTCAAATTTGGTCAAATCAAGATTTTCAGTAGCTACATTTTAGGTTCTTAGGACAAGTTTTCTGGAAACATGACAATGCAAACTAATAATTTACAATTATTTAGTTATTTAATAATAACAACTGCTTTCTCAAAACCATCAAAATTTCATAATATACAAAGCAGTAGGCTCAGATTGTTATCTTTAAACACTTTTTGAAATCACTAGCATTTCCATTCATTATAAATTACGTCTAATTAATACTGAGCTTACATAATTACTAAAGTAGCCTCCCCAAAAGATTTGCTTTAGCTACATTGTTAGAATTGTCAGTGAGGACTTATTTCTGTAGAGAAAACTGTTGCATCTGACTAGAAAACTGCTGGCTCAAGTTTTGTTATCAATAGTTCTGACCTATTTTTAAAATAGTTTCTTCATATTATTATATTGTTAATGTTTAAAAAACTTAGAAAACCCCACTGAAAATCTACAGGACAGAAATGTCAGTAGAAGAGAGTAATGTCAGCAAGATGGCAGAATAGGAAGTCCAGGACTTGTTCCCCCTAAAAATACCAATTTACCAATAATGTACAGACACAAATACCTTTAGAAGAAATCCAGACTCCAGTAAGAATCTGAAAAACCCCAGATGAGCACAAAACTGAGAACACTCATACTGGAATGTCTAAGAAGCTTAATTTCACTTTACCCACCTCAGCCCCTACCCAAGTCGACACGGTTTAATTCTGGGAAATAATGCCTCCACTGACAACTTTTCTCTTGGAGAGGGAGGGTAGGAGAAGGGAGAGAGTGGGGCATCCATCCCTGACTTCTTGATATGCTGCCCAGTTCAGTCGTTCAGTCGTGTCCTACTCTTTGTGACCCCATGAATTGCAGCACACCAGGCCTCCCTGTCCATCACCATCTCCTGGAGTTCACTCAAACTCACGTCCATCGAGTTGGTGATGCAATCCAGCCATCTCATTCTCTGTCGTCCCTTTCTCCTCCTGCCCCCGATCCCTCCCAGCATCAGAGTCTTTTCCAATGAGTCAGTTCTTTGCATGAGGTGGCCTGAGTACTGGAGTTTCAGCTTTAGCATCATTCCTTCCAAAGAACACCCAGGGCTGATCTCCTTTAGAATGGACTGGCTGGATCTCCTTGCAGTCCAAGGGACTCTCAAGAGTCTTCTCCAACACCACAGTTCAAAAGCATCAATTCTTCGGCACTCAGCTTT
Source organism: Bos javanicus (assembly GCF_032452875.1). Classification (NCBI taxonomy): domain Eukaryota; kingdom Metazoa; phylum Chordata; class Mammalia; order Artiodactyla; family Bovidae; genus Bos; species Bos javanicus. Next base: position 3,386,839 of record NC_083875.1, read on the forward strand.
CTTCACAGTCCAACTCTCACATCCATACATGACCACTGGAAAAAACATAGCCTTGACTAGATGGACCTTTGTTGGCAAAGTAATATCTCTGTTTTTGAATATGCTATCTAGGTTGGTCATAACTTTTCTTCCAAGGAGTAAGTGTCTTTTAATTTCATGGCTGCAATGGCTGCAATCACCATCTGCAGTGATTTTGGAGTCCCCCAAAATAAAGTCTGACACTGTTTCCACTGTTTCCCCATCTATTTGCCATGAAGTGATGGGACCAAATGCCATGATCTTAGTTTTCTGAATGTTGAGCTTTAAGCCAACTTTTTCACTCTCCTCTTTTACTTTGATCAAGAGGCTCTTTAGTTCTTCTTCACTTTCTGCCATAAGGTTAGTATCATCTGCATATCTGAGGTTATTGATATTTCTCCTGTCAATCTTGATTCCAGCTTGTGCTTCTTCCAGCCCAGCATTTCTCATGATGTACTCTGCATATAAGTTAAATAAGCAGGGTGACAATATACAGCCTTGACATACTCCTTCTCCTATTTGGAACCAGTCTGTGATATGCTGCCCAAGGGACCACTTTCTGCCTCATGAATTAAAAAACCCATCAAACCACAAGGGAAGAAACTAAAAGAAGAAGAAGAAAAAAAAAAAAGAACAGGGGAGAATTACAGAACTATAAAAAAAAAAAAAAAAACCAGAAAACAAGTAGCAAAATGGCAATAAGAACATATCTATCAATAATCATTTTAAAGGTCCTGGACTGACTCTTCCAGTCAAAAGAGATGGGTGGCTGACTGGATTTGAAAATACTCATGTATGTATTATCACAAGAGACTTACTTCAGAGCATGAACGTGAGAGGATGAAAGAAGATATTTTGTAGAAAAGGAAAGCACAAGAATCCTGGGGGTAACATAGTCATATCAGCCAAAGTAGACTTTAAAACATAGTCTATAACAAAAGACACAGAGAGTATTACATAATGATAAAGGGATCAATACAAAGATAGAATATAATATTATTTAGCATATATGCACCTAATACATATACCTATTAGCACTTATATAGAGCAAATATTAACAGACATAATGGGATAAATTGACAGGAATAAAATATTAGTAGAGGACTTTAAAATCCCATTTATATCAAGGGACAGAGCATCCAGAGAGAAAATCAGTAAAGAAACAGTGACCTTGAATTACATATAACAGCTGGGCTTAATAGACATTTACAGGACTACGAAGCTACAATAATCAAAACGGCATAGCACTGGCGCAGAAACAGACACTTAGATGAATGGAATGAAACAGAAAGTCCAGAAATAACCATGTGCATATGCTTAATTAATATATGACAAAAAGGTAAACATATATAAAGGGGGAAAACAGTCTAATCAATAAGTTGTACTAGGAAAACAGGACAGCTACTACTTGTAAAAAATTAAATTAGGACATTTTCTCATATCATATAAAAAATGAATTCAAAAGGGATTAAAGACCTAAATGGAGGACCTGCAACCATAAAAGACCTATAAGAGAACATGGGCAGAGCACGTTTTGACATAAGTTGACAATTTTGGGGGGATGAATCCCTTCAGACAAAGAAAACAAAAGCAAAAATAATCAAATGCAATCTAATTAAACTTAGAAGCTTTTACATAGCAAAGAAAACCACCAAAAAAAAAAAAAAAAGACAACCTTCTAAATGGGGAAATATTTGCAAATGGTATGACCAAAAGAGGGTTAATATCCAAAATATATCAAAAGCTTGTACAAATCAACATCAAAAAACAAAAGCCTTATTAAAATTGGCAAAAGACCTGAAAAGACATTTTTCCAAAGAAAACATACAGATGACCAATAGGCACATGAAAAAAAAAGATGCTCAAAATAATCTTCAGGGAAATGCAAATCAAAATCATAATGAGTTAATCACCTGATCATCAATCATCTATCAGAATAGCTATCATCAAATGCCTGCAAATAGAAACACTGGTTAAGATGTGGAGAAAAGGGAGCCCTAATACTGTTGGCAAGAAGGTAAACTGGTGTAGCCATCATGGAAAACAGTGAGAAGATCACTCAAAAACTAAAATTATAGTTGTCATTATGACACAGAAATTCCACTCTTGGGTATGCATCCAAAGAAAACAAAAACTCCTGTTTTCTTATAGTTTGAAAAGATATTTTGAAAAGATACCTGGCCCCCAGTGTTGATAGCAGCACTACCTACAATAGCCAAGATATGGAAGCAAACTGAGTGCCCATCAACAGTTGGATGGATAAAGAAGATGTGATTTTTGTATATGATATATAATGGAATACTATTCAGCCATAAAAATGAAATAATGCCATTTGCAGGAACAGGGGTGGACCTAGATATTATCATAATAAGTGAAGTGAGTCAGACAGAGAAAGACATATACAGTATGATATTAGTTGCATGTAGAATCTAAAATAAACAAACTAGTGACTGTAAGAAAACAGGACCAGACTTACTAGTGAATAGAACAGATAGTGGTTATAGATAGGGAGAGGGTAGGGGTAACATAGGGTGCGGACTCAGAGATAATTAAACTAATTAAAATGAATGAGTGAGGGAAGTATATACTGTGCAGCACAGGGATATTGCCAATATGTATAATAACTTAATGCAGTGCAGTCAATACAAGCATTAAATCTCTATGGTGTACCATGACAATAATATATTGTACCCATGACATTAATAGATTATAAGTCCACTATACTTTTATAAAAAAATGAAAGAAAATATACGGTAAGAGTAAGTATAGAATCAAATACAAAATATTATTATATTGTAATGTTGCTGTGATTTATACAGTACCATTTAGCAGAATGTTAAAAGACAAGGTATTAAGTAACTATAAGTAGAAAAATACATTAATAGTGTATAATATATAAATATTTAAATTGTAACATCTTTAACAAGTTAATGGGAGGGGAGAAATAAAAGTGTAAATTTTCACATGTGAGTAAAGTTAATATGTTGCCAGTTTATAAAGGGTTGTTATAAGATATTTTATGTAAGCCTTATGGTGTCCACAAGGAAAATACTTATAGAAATTTACATACAGAAAAAGAGGAAGGAATTGATGCACATCAATAAAAAAATTAATGAAACACAAATAAAAAGCAGGAAGAATGGAAAACAGGAACAAAGGAAGAACAAGACAAAGAATAATAAGCAGAATGTCAGTAGTACGCTCTTATTTATTAATATTTGTTTTAAACTTAAGTGAATTAAACACCCCAATCAAAGGACAGTGGTTAAATGGATATAAAAACAAGAACAAAAAAGACAGCAGAGGTCTCTATATTTTATTGGACAAAATAGACTTTGTCAGAAACTGCCACGGAAGACAAAGAAGATCATTATATAATAAAAAAAAAAAGTCAATTCATCAGGAAGATGTAACAATTATAATAACATACACTAATCACCAAAGCACCACAAAACAAACACTGACTGAACCGAGGGGGAAATAGATACTATAATAGTAGTAGTAAGATACTTCAATACCCTATTTTCCATAGGAGACAGATTATCTAGAGAGAAAATCGATAAGGAAACAGCGGAGCTGAACAACACTATATACCAAATGAGATCAAATTGAACAACACTGTATACCAAAAGAGATTAATGGTCAACTATTTTTTTAAATTCAGGACATATCAAAGAGTGAACTATTTCCTTTTAACACATTATTGACCCGAAACATATTATGGCTACAGGCATTTGTTTCTGCAAAAATCCCCCAAAGAATAGTGTGTTAAAATATTTTTAGAGTGTTATGTAACTCTTACGGAGAAGGCAATCGCACTCCACTCCAGTACTCTTGCCTGGAAAATCCCATGGATGGAGGAGTCTGGTAGGCTGCAATCCATGGGGTCTCTAGGAGTCGGACACGACTGAGCGACTTCACTTTCCCTTTTCACTTTCATGCACTGGAGAAGGAAATGGCAACCCGCTCCAGTGTTCTTGCCTGGAGAATCCCAGGGATGGTGGAGCCTGGTGGGCTGCCGTCTATGGGGTCACACAGAGTTGGACACGACTGAAGCGACTTAGCAGCAGCAGCAGCAGCAGCAGTAACTCTTATTTTAAAGTTATTGGAAAATGATTTTTAAAGCAAACAATAGAACACCACAATGCTAAAATAATAGAACACAAGAATTAAAATTCTAGTAAAGGAGTGATGCAAAATAATTATAATAAGTTAACATGAAAATTTAAAATAATTGGAATAGCATGTAAGTATGTTATATTAAGTTTTTCCCTTACAGTATTCACAACCACATCACATATAGTAAACACTGCACATTGTTTGTTAGTCAGCTACCATTGGTAGCTAAGGTTGCATTCCAGGGACATCACAAAAAGAATGTGGTACAATGGAAGATGGAATCCATTCTAAAAGACCTCCAAAAGGAGAAAAGCTGTAATTATAATAGAAAGCAATAGAAAGAAATTATAATAATATAAAGAAATTATAATAGAAAGTTTGAAACTTTTAGCCAAACTGCAAATTATGTTTTTCTTAGAAAGCATTTGTTTTAATCAGCTTAAGCTATAAATACCACAGATTGGGTAGCTGAAACAACATTTTTTTCTAAGCGCTCACAAGGCTGAAGTCCAAGATGACAGGGTCAGTATGGTCAGCTTCTGGTGACCACTCCATATGGCCTCCAGATGGCCACATTCTCATTGTGTCTTCACACGGCAGACAACAAAAGTGAGCCCTCCTGGTTTTTCCAGTAGTCATATATGGATGTGAGAGTTGGACTATAAAGAAAGCTGAGCACCAAAGAATTGATGCTTTTGAACTGTGGTGTGGACTGTGCACTGGGATGACCCAGAGGGATGGTACGGGGAGGGAGGAGGGGAGGGGGTTCAGGATGGGGAACACGTGTATACCTGTGGCGGATTCATGTTGATGTATGGCAAAACCACTACAATATTGTAAAGTAATTAACCTCCAAATAAAATAAATAAATGTATTAAAAAAAAAAAAAAGACTCTTGAAAGTCCCTTGGACTGCAAGGTGATCCAACCAGTCCATCCTAAAGGAAGTCAGTCCTGAATATGCATTGGAAGGAGTGATGCTGAAGCTGAAACTCCAATACTTTGGCCACCTGATGCGAAGAACTGACTCATTGGAAAAGACCCTGATGCTGGGAAAGGTTGAAGGCAGGAGGAGAAGGGGATGACAGAGGATGAGATGGTTGAATGGCATCACCGACTCAATGGACATGAGTTTGAGTAAGCTCTGGGAGTTGGTGATGGACAGGGAAGACTGGCATGCTGCAGTCCATGGGGTTACAAAGAGTCGGACATGCCTGAGAGACTGAACAGGACTGAACTAAAAAATTGCGGGTCCTATCTTCACATCTTCATCTAAACCTAATTATCTCCCAGAGGTCCCATCTCTGAAGATCATCACACTGAGGTCAGGGCTTCAGTATTTGCATTCTGGGGGACATAATTCAGTCCATAGCATCAGCCAACACTACTGCGAGTGTAGCTGTTAAAACCTGGTTTGCACACCTGATTTGACAAAGCACATTGTCAACAACTAGCCTATATCTCACCTCTCCATATTTCAAATAAAAGCAATATCTCAAATCTGGTGTGTGACGTAGGTTACTTATGATTTATTGAATGCAATTTGACACTAAGTGGATAAATTATGCTTTACATCAAAAAATGTCAATCACTCAGATCTTAATTTATGATCCCTTTGAGATTTATATAATCTCAAAATTGCAAATAACTCATAACATGGAATCAATTTAAATATCCATTTGTATTTAGCACATTCAGTTTGATAGACAAAGGAAATTCTCCTTTAAAAAGTAGTTGGTCAATCCCTATTTTTTTAAGCTGAGACAGTCAGAGTACTGTTACTTGTTCAATGTGAACTTGGTGATTTTGCAAAAATATCTATAGGTAAGTAAATGGGCATTGCTTGCAAATTAGGTTAGTATCTTACTGCCTGATGAAAAAGACGAATGTTTTGTTTTTCTCACTAGAGAGGGTACTTCTAGATTTCCAGGTAGAGAAATTTTACTTTCTAACTTCAGACATTGCTTGAATTCCTAGGCTCTGTATTATTATTATGACTGACATTGTGGTCATCAGATTTTTTTTGGCTCTACTCTAAACTGTTAGAAAGAATCTTAAGAGAGGAGGAACTTAAGCAACCTCAGCTACATATTTTGTGTGTTCAGTATGAAATGGCCTTTTCTGCTACTCTTGACTTTGTGAACCCTTAATGATTAAGAGCACAGTCACGGTCTGCAAACACACTGCACATATGCAATCCTGATGTCTCCACCAGGTCTGATTTGCTGCAAGATGCCTAGTCACTTTCTGTTTCAGTTTCCTTATCCATAAAATGGGGATAATAACTGAAACTGAATTATGGAACTATTAGGAAGATTAACTGATTTTATATTTGAAAGCCTGGTTTTTCCAGCAGTCATTTATGGATGTGAGAGTTGGACCATAAAGAAGGCTGCATGCCAAAGAATTGATGCTTTCAAATTGTGTGGCTCTGGAGAAGACTCTTGAGAGGCCCTTGGACTGCAAGGAGATCAAACCAGTTGATCCTAAAGGAAATCAACCTTAAACATTCATTGGAAGTCCTGATATTGAAGCTCCAATATATAGGCCATGTGATGCAAAGAGCCATCTCACTGGAAAAGACCCTGATGCTGGGAAAGACTTGAAGGCACAAAGAGAAGGGAGTGGCAGAGGATGAGATGGTTGGATGGCATCACTGACTCAATGGACATGAATTTGAGCAAACTCTGGGAGACAGTGAAGGACAGGGAAGCCTGAAATGCTGCAGTCCATGGGGTCACAAAGAGTTGGGCATAACTTAGCGACTGAACAACAAAAGCAAGCCTGGTACCTAGACTATCATAAAAAATATGTATTTCTTAAATACATGACTGGCATTTTCCCTAGTCCATACTGTTTCACTCCATATCAGGTCTGCCCCATTCCTTAGGACATTGAGGACTGCTTTTCATGTGGACAGCTCATAACTACTAAATGCTATTACAAAACAAACTAAACTACTTTAGGAAAAAATACAAAAAGGAAAAGAATTTTAAAAGCTCCAAAATAAGATGTGAGAAAAAGGAAAAAATAATATGAGAAAAATACTAGCAGTTGAGTTTGAATTAAGGAGTTTAGAACTGAATAGACATCATACGTAATAGTCTAAGAAAAACAGAAGACAATGAAGAGGAAATTTTTTTTTAAATCAAAGAAAGTGATTAAAAACAATTTGAGAAAAATGACTACTATTGGAAATAAGAAAAGCCATCATATAGATAATAGGAGTGATAAAAAATGAAAAAGGGAAAAGAACAAATTTTAGATTATAATTCAAGAAAATTTTCAAGCAACACAGGAAACTAAAAACAACTGTCTTCTAAGAGCCCACTGTGTTTAGAAATATTAGGCCTGAATGATGAAGATTAAAGCATTCTGTTAGTACCATCACTTAGCTTTAAAAATGTATAAAAATATAATCCCTTTCCAGGCATATAGGCAGATGAGGCATTATTTAAAAAAAAAAAAAAAAGAAAGAAAAGAAAACTGAAATCCCATCAAACTTTCAGACAAAATTAATTCATGCCAGAAAAACTGAAGTTCGAGAAAATACAATGTAAGCCGAGAATTCTATGTCTAGGAAAAATTGTGTCCAAGGAAAAAGGGGAAGTAAAGATGGTTTTCAGCATGCACAAAATCAGAGAAAGAGTTTTCATGAATCTCCTGGAGAATGAACTTTGTGCAATCTTTGTGCAATCAAAAGAGTAGATGACATCAACAAAAAGATCGAGAGTGTACATTAAATATATAGTTATTACATTACTCAGTGGTAAAGAATCTGCCTATAAGGCTGGAGATGCAGGTTCAATCCTTGGGTCAGGAAGAGCCAGGGATCTTCCTGGAGGAGGAAATGGCAACATCCTCCAGTGTTCTTGTCTGGAGAATTCCATGGACAGAGGCTACAGTCTATGGGGTCACAAAGAGTTGGATACAACCGAGTGACTACATAACCACCACCAAGGTAGAGAGTACAGGGTTGGTTGCATTCTCTGAAAATGCACATCTAGCACCACCATTAAAGCATGACGTGAGACTGGGGTTCAGATGTATACAAGACTTGTCCCTGCTTTCAGTAATCAAATGGATTGTGGTGGTGGAAGTATTACTACTCTTTTGAAAATCTAATTATGTTGCACACCTTAAATTTACACAATGTTTTATGTCAATAAACTGAAAAAAGCATTATTCTGAAATTAGTGTGTGGGTAAAGTAGGTTACTGGAGAAGGAAATGGCAACCGACTCCAGTGTTCTTGCCTGGAGAATCCCAGGGACGGAGGAGCCTGGTGGGCTGCTGTCTATGGGGTCGCACAGAGTCAGACACGACTGAAGCAACTTAGCAGCAGCAGCAGCAAAGTGGGTTACAGCAAATGTGTGATTGAGATACTCTAAACTTTCCATTCCTGGTGTTAGTGAGAACCAGCGTTATTAAGGAATAGAGGAGACACTGTGTGTGTTAGGCACTCAGTCATGTCTGATTCTTTGTAACCCCATGGTCTGTAGCCTGCCAGGCTCTTCTGTCCATGGGATTCTCCAGGCAAAAGTACTGGAGTGGGTTGCCATGCCCTCCTTCAGAGGATCTTCCCAACCCAGGGATTGGACCCAAGTCTCCTGCATTGTAGGCAGATTCTTTATCATCTGAGTCACCAGGGAAGCCCATCTGAGTACATATATATGTATGTATATATATATACTTGTGAATATATATATATATATATATATATATATGTAGTTTTGAATGTAAATGGCACCTGATCTTTGAAAATGTATACATTTTCTAGTTCTTTCCACTGCAAAAACATAGAAACAATAAGCAACTTAGTTGCAATGAGCATCTTTAGGCCCAAATTAACTGTATATTGGTTAAACAAACATGTTGAGAATAAACATCTTCTTATACAAGCATTGTGGCTAATAAGTCACAACCAATAATAGGGTATTATCATTGTACAGCCCCAGTAAAGTAGTGAAGTAACAGGTCTAAGTATTGAACATCAATGACTGCCAGCATGTGCCTCCTGGTGAGAGAACCAGTTCCACCTGTGCCTTCATAGAAAGCATCATAAATGCCACTCAACACAGCCTCTGCACCCAGCAACAAACAGACTGTAGAAAATACAGATGGTGGAGAGACCTGTTGAAATGCATTGTGATAAGACAATCAACACACACACACACACATACACACACGAGGCACACCTACAGGGGAGACAGCCTTGCTCCTCCAGCATATGAATCACTAGGAGAGATTAAAAACCGATGTTCTATAGACTCACAGTCACAAAGAACAAGCTAGTGGTTACCAGTGGAGAAGGAAGTGGGAAGAGCAAGATAGGGGTGGGGAAAATAAAGGTTATTATGGGATTATATGAAATGTGTGTGAAACTTTTATATAGACTGTAAAGCCCTATAGAATTTAAAGAAACTTTCATTCAATGAACAATAAATTAATGCTTTAAAGATATGACTTTATGGACAAGATTACAGCATAGTGTCACATGCAGATGATAAAATCATGCTATGCTATGCTAAGTCACTTCAGTCATGTCCGACTCTGTGTGACCCCATAGACGGTAACCTACCAGGCTCCCCCATCCTTGGGATTCTCCAGGCAAGAACACTGGAGTGGGTTGCCATTTCTTTCTACAGTGCATGAAAGTGAAAAGTGAAAGTGAAGTCGCTCAGTCGTGTCCGACACTTAGCGAACTCATGGACTGCAGCCTACCAGGCTCCTCCGTCCATGGGATTTTCCAGGCAAGAGTATAAGAAAGTTACAAATCAGAATGGAGATTACTTTTGCAAGGAGAAAAGGAAACATGATTAGGGTAAGTTTCTGGAGTGACTGACAAAATTCTTTTCTTGACCTACATGGTGATTAAGAATGTTTGTCCTATAACAGCTTACTAAGTTATAGTTATTTAGTTATATACCTAAACACATTAAAAGTAAATTCTCTCTTAAGTTGGGTTTGTGGGAAAATACAGAGTTGGACTGTGATGAAAGCTGAGCGCAAAGAATTGATGCTTTTGAACTGTGGTGTTGGAGAAGACTCCTGAGAGTCCCTTGGACTGCAAGGAGATCCAAACAGTCCATTCTAAAGGAGATCAGTCCTGGGTGTTCTTTGGAAAGAATGATGCTAAAGCTGAAGCTCCAGGACTTTGGCCACCTCATGCAAAGAGTTGACTCATTGGAAAAGACTCTGATGCTGGGAGGAATTGGGGTCAGGAGGAGAAGGGGACGACAGAGGATGAGATGGCTGGATAGCATCACTGACTCAATGGACGTGAGTTTGAGTGAACTCCGGGAGTTAGTGATGGGCAGGGAGGCCTGGCGTGCTGCGATATATAGGGTTGCAAAGAGTCGGACACAACTGAGCGACTGAACTGAACTGAACTCATTGATTAGGTGTTAAAGGAATATATACTTTATACAACATGATTTTAGAGGATGATCCTTAGACTTGTATATTTTTATATTTTCTCTGTATAATTACATAATAATTACACATTATATAAATTACATACTGCTGCTGCTGCTAAGTTGCTTCAGTAGTGTCCAATTCTGTGTGACCCCATAGACGGCAGCCCACCAGGCTTCCCCGTCCCTGGGATTCTCCAGGCAAGAACACTGGAGTGGGTTGCCATTTCCTTCTCCAATGCATGAAAGTGAAAAGTGAAAGTGAAGTCGCTCAGTCCTGTCCGACTCTAGTGACCCCATGAACATACGTAATTAATTTAAAACATGATCTAGTATTTAAACATGTATTTTTTAAAGGAATAAAGTAGCTCACACTTTGCAAACATTAGTAGAAATAAAACTTCTAAGCTAATTTAACTTGCTAATGTAAAATAACAAGTGAAAGAAAAAATAAGGACTTCGGAGTTTTGAAATCATTGATGATATATAATAGAATTTTAAATGATTGAAGACACATGGAAAATGATGCATTGGATCACAAAAGCAAGCCAGCTATTTTTGTCTATTAGGGCAAATTCAAAGGATGAGAAAGTGTATTTACATTTTAATTCTAGAGGCTGACATTGGTATGATTTCAGAAAACTATTAGCAAGTAATATCTCAGTAGCAGAAGTTATAAATGGTCTTGTGACTGTTCTTGATGATGAAGTTAAATGGATGTTGCTCCTGAGCCTTTTCTCTCTCATGCCACAGTGTGCAGTTAATGAATTGCAATCAAGTATCTGTAAGGTAAAAATTTCATACTGAGTAAGACAGTTAAACAGAAAGTTAAAAACAGCACTTTCAGTTATTTATTGGCAACACTTTAGAAATGCGAAATTAACATGACATTAGCAATCTCATTGAGATGACTCTGTGTATGTGTTCAGTCCTGTCTGACTCTGTGGCCCCATGGTCTGTAGCCCTCCAGGCTCCTCTGTCCATGAGATTTCACAGGCAAGAATACTGCAGTGTGTTTCTACTTCCTCCTCCAGGGGATCTTCCCGACCCAGGGATTGGACCTGCATCTCCTGCATCTTCTACATTGTCAGGTGGATTCCTTACCACTTGTGCCACCTGGGAAGCCTGAAGATGACTCTGTCAGTCCCAAAACAGCACTGTCTGCTCCAGCGTGGGGTCATTCCTGGATGTGACTATATTTGGATGTCCCTCTGCACAACAGCTCAGCTGGTAGAGAATCCACCTGCAATGCAGGAGATCCTGGTTTGATTTCTGGGTTGGGAAGATCTACTGGAGAAGGGATAGGCTACCCACTCCAGTATTCTTGGGTTTTGCTGGTGGCTCAACTGGTATAGAATCTGCCTGCAATGAAGGAGACCTGGGTTTGATCACTGGGTTGTGAAGATCCTCTGGAGAAGGCAAAGGATACCATGGATTTTACAGTCTATGGGTTTGCAAAAAGTTGGATACAACTGAACATCTTTCACACTTCACTGCACAGCACAGCTGGGTATGGCTGGCTCTGTTATAAGTTTCATTCATAGAAAAAATTTAAAGAATTGTGGCTGATTTTCTAGTTGGGATTTCTAAAAGTGGGTTTGACATGTCCATTCATCTTTTCCTTTCTGCCACTGACTGGAGGACATTTTGAAGGCCTCACAGGCATGGAAGACAGAGTCATGAAATGGAAGAGTTGGGTTTCTGAATCATAAAGTCTGCCCCCTAACAGTAAATTCATGTGGGACCTTAAATAAAAGATACTTGATACTTGACTGTATCAAGTCACTGAAACTTAGAAGGGTTATTGATGACAGGGGCTATTGCTAGCCTTCTTAATACAAAGTCTGATAGATTTCAGTCAACAACTGATTACACTTGGCCATATACAGGGCATCCCAGGTGGTCCCAGTTCAGCTCAGTTCAGTTCAGTTGCTCAGTCAAGTCCAACTCTTTGCAACCCCATGGACTGCAGCACGCCAGTCTTCTCTGTCCATCACCAACTCCCAGAGCTTGTGCTTCATTCTGCCCAGCATTTCACATGATGTACTCTGCATATAAGTTAAATAAGCATGGTGATAATATACAGCCTTGAAATACTGCTTTCCCAATTTGGAACCAGTCTGTTGTTCCATGTCCAATTCTAACTGTTACTTCTTGACCTGCATACAGATTTCTCAGGAGGCAGGTAGGTGGTCTGGTATTCCCATCTCTTGAAGAATTTTCCACAGTTTGCTGTGTGGATAACAGGCTTTGACATAGGCAATAAAGCAGAAGTAGATGTTTTTCTGGAATTCTCTTACTTTTTCTATGATCCAACGGATGTTGGCAATTTGATCTCTGGTTCCTCTGCCTTTTCTAAAACCAGTTTGTACATCTGGACGTTCTCAGTTCACATACTGCTGAAGCCTAGCTTGGAGGATTTTGAGCATGACTTTGCTAGCATGTGAAATGAGTGCAATTGTGCAGTAGTCTGAACATTCTTTAGCATTTCCCTTCTTTGGGATTGGAATGAAAACTGACCTTTTCAAGTTCTGTGGCCACTGCTGAGTTTTCCAAATTTGCTTGCATATTGAGTGAAGCATTTTCACAGCATCATCTTTTAGGATTTGAAATAGCTCAACTGGAATTCCATCATGTCTAGTAGCTTTGTTCATAGTGATGCTTCCTAAGGCCCACTTGACTTCACATTCCAGGATGTCTGGCTCTAGGTGAGTGATCACACCACTGTGGTTATCTGGGGCATGAAAATCTTTTTTGTACAGTTCTCTGTATTCTTGCCACCTCTTCCTAATATCTTCTGTTAGGTCCATACCATTTCTGTCTTTTATTGTGCCCATCTTTGCATGAAATGTTCCCTTGGGTGTCTCTGATTTTCTTGAAGAGATCTCTTCAAGATGGCGCTTAGTGGTAAAGAATGTACTGGTCAATGCCAGAGACTTAAGAAACGTGGGTTCCATCCTTGGGTCGGGAAGATCCCTTAGAGGAGGAAATGGCAGCCCACTGCAGTATTCTCGTCTGGAAAATCTCATGGACAAAGGAACCTGTAGTGCTATGATCCATAGGGTCGCAGAGCCAGACATGACTGAAGCTACGTAGCACATATACTTAACATTTTTACAAAGGATATTCTCATCTATGGAATGAAAATGAAAATAGTACTTTCTGCATAAAATTGTGTGAAATACAGATATGTGTATATATATATATATATATATATATATATATATATATATACATAAACCATTGTTATAATTCTTGGAATGTAAGCAGTTCTCAGTAAATGACAATCTTATTAATATCTTATAAAATAAGTCGGCATTCCAATAATTTCTTAATTTTCTGACTTTACTAAAGAAAATTACAAATTTTACAAGGATAGTGATTTTTAGTAGAAGACACTGGATTTAGACATTGCATGCCTCACCTCCTCTAAGAAACAACAAACTTACATATATGCATTTATATCGTTCTTTTGTGTTCCCTAAAATCACTAGCACAATGCCTGTCACATAGTCATGAAACAAGATAGGAAGCATATATCTGAGATATTATCACATAGTCATCAATCTAATACAGCATGAGTAAATGTTAGGAATTTGACCTCAGAAACCAAATTAACATGTGCCAAAACTCAAATGGTTTCTGTCATTGTGTGTCCCAACCACTTAATTTGCATGTGATTATTCTCAAAAAAGTTTTCTACTGTTACATTATTTTCTGAACTATTTCCAATTATTTTTTTCCATTCAGCTTGAAAAAAAGATAAAATTCAAATTAACAGCACAGCCTTTTCATCTCCAAATAGAACAATTTTGACCCTGTTTGTGATAGAGACATCCTTCAATTATAAGCCTCCAACTGTTTGGTAACACAAATCTCCCTAGACATTGCTAATTCTCAGAGTCCTTCATCACCACCATATACGTGTATAATTGAGAATTCAAATAATTCAGACACTCTTGCATTTCTATTTTTTCTTCCCCATAATAAGCATTCATCTTACTTCCCAGGTGATTTTCCTTCAGATACCAAAACAGCTCATTTTATAGCAGAGATTCCCACCTTTTATAAATCCAGAGGCTCATTTATGCATGTGATGAGTCATACTAAGGTATAAATTGGGGAGAGAAAGAAATAAGGGGAAGGGGAAGGGAGAGAGACCATGATATTATTACACTTTAAAAAGTGCCATATAACACCAGAATAATGAAATATTTTATAGTTCTCATGAGGTTTTTTAAAGAATACTTTCCAAAAAGAAATTACAGGGAGGGAGGAGGGACAGGGGTTCGGGATGGGGAACACGTGTATACCTGTGGCAGATTCATGTTGATGTATGGCAAAACCAATACAATATTGTAATTAACCTCTAATTAAAATAAATAAATTTATATTAAAAACAGAAATTATTAAAAGCTTTAGAACAATGTTAGCACAGTTCAGAATATAGTTTGGAGAAAACTTTCATCTAGCAGTAAGAGATTTAGGATATTAAAAACTGATTACACTATTCAATTGTGTTTTGAATGCAACCCCAAACTTTTATCATGATCATATATTAACTTGGGGTCAAGAACTTGGGATACTTGGGTGAGTTCTGATGCTTCCAATTTTTGTTTGACATGCAATTAAAAGATTAACTAACTAATCCTATTAACACAGATGGGTCAAATATCTATCACTAGGATTTATGAGGAATACACTAGACTTTAATGTCCAGTGTTGAGGGATTAAAATTTCAAAGCCTACTTATAAACTTTCAAAACAAATTATGTAAGTAAACAGCAAGGAGTTTACTATTGAAACCAACCTGTCTCTTATGGAGGGCATCAGTGACATTCTTCTCACTGGTAAGAGTATGGGGGAATCTCTGAGGAATCAGTGATTACTGTCCTAAAAAAGCCTGAGAGGGATGATTTTAGATGCTCCAAGTTATGGGTCTCCCTAGATTTACCTGAGGTATTTGTAATTGGCGATTGTACAGACCAGGAGGTACAGCTTAAAATACAGAGGCAGCAAGTGGAAATAACAATTCATGCTGCCTTGAACTTCAGAGATCTCTGAAGATGGCAAAGAGGGTATATAGTTCTAAGATCAAGATGAAATAGTACACTAGTGTTGACTGGGGCTTCCCTAGTGGCTGCCAATGCAGAAGATGCAGGCTCAGTCCTGGGGTCAGCAAGGTCCTGTGGAGAATGAAATGGCAACCCGTTCCAGTATTCTTGCCTGGGAAGGCTAGTCAGTCCATGGGGTTGCAAAGTGTTGGATATGACTTAACGACTAGACAACAAGTAGTGATTGCATCCAAAATAATACTGACAATTAACAATGAAAGAGATGTGCAGAAGGCTTACCTGAAATAGCAAGAGAAAATCTAAGTCTGGGTGACATCATCAAGGTGGTGACTAAGGATGTTCCTGACTTCAATTTCCCTAAAAAGAAAGGTGGCTAGCAACCATTTACAGAAAAGACAGCACTATGAAACCTGCGATTCATGGGGTCGCAAAGAGTCAGACACGACTGAGCGACTGATCTGACCTGATCTGATCTGATGAAACCCTCAAACTCAGTGGGGAGGCTGAAGAATATTTGCAATTTATTTACATTTTCCTGATGATTATTGATGTTGAGCATCTTTTCATGTACCTGATGAACTTCTGTATGTCTTTGGGAAAAAGTCTATTCAGAGCAACTATTCAATTTTTAATTGGATTGTTTGGTTTTGGCTACTGAGTTATAATGTTTGTTTATACTGAGTTATAATGTTTCTTTATAACTTTATAACAGTTATAACTTTATAACCATTATAATGTTTCTTTATAATGTTTCTTTATAACAAAGATGGGCACAATAAAAGACAGAAATGGTATGGACCAAAAAGAAGCAAAAGATATGAAAAGCTGGCAAGACTACACAGAAGAACTATACAAAAAAGATCCTAATGACCCAGAAAACCATGGTGGTGTGATCACTCGCCTAGAGTCAGATATTCTTGAGTGTGAAGGCAAGTGAGCCTTAGGAAACATCATTATAAACAAAGCTACTGGAAGTAATATAATTCCAGTTGAGCTATTTCAAATCCTGGAAGATGATGCTGTGAAAATACTGCACTCAATATGCCAGCAAATTTGGAAAAACAGCCTTTTCTAGGCCACAGGACTAGAAAAGGTCAATTTTAATTCCAATCCCAAAGAAGGACAATGCCAAAGAATGTTCAAACTACCACACGATTGCACTCATTTCACATGCTGGCAAAGTCATGCTCAAAATCCTCCAAGCTAGGCTTCAACAGTATGTGAACTGAGAATGTCCAGATGTACAAGCTGGTTTTAGAAAAGGCAGAGGAACCAGAGATCAAATTACCAACATCCACTGGATCATAGAGAAAGTAAGAGAATTCCAGAAAAACATCTGCTTCTGCTTAATTGACTACATCAAAGCCTTTGACAGTGTGGATCACAATAATCTGTGGAAAATTCTTTAAGACACAGGAATATCAGACCACCTTACCTGCCTCCTGCAAAACTTGTAAGCAGCAGTTAGAACCAGAGATGGAACAATTGACTGGTTCCAAATTGGGAAATGAGTACATCAAGGCTGTATATTGTCACCCTGCTTTTTTAACTTATATGCAGAGAACATCATGTGAAATGCCAGGATGAAGCACAAACTAGAATCAAGATTGCTGGGAGAAATATCAATAACCTCAGATAGGCAGATGACACCACCCTTATGGCAGAAAGTAAAGAGGAACTAAAGAGCTCCTTGATGAAAGAGAAAGAGGAGATTGAAAAGCTGGCTTAAAGCTGACATTCAAAAAACAAAGATCATGGCATCCAGTCCCATCACTTCATGACAAATAGATGGGGAAACAAAGGAAACAGTGAGAGACTTTATTTTTTGGGGCTCCAAAATCCTACAGATGCTTACTGCAGCCATGAAATTAAAAGATGCTTGCTCCTTGGAAGATAAACTATGACAAACCTAGACAGCCTATTAAACAGTACAGACATCGCTTTGCCAACAAAGGTCCATCTAGTCAAAGCTATGTTTTTTCCAGTAGTGACGTATGGATGTAAGATTTGGACCATAAAGAAGGCTGAGCACTGAAGAATTGATGCTTTTGAACTGTGGTGTTGGAGAAGACTCTTGAGAGTCCCTTGGACTGCAAGGAGATCCAACCAGGCAATTCTAAAGGAAATCAGTTCTGAATATTCATTGGAAGGACTTATACTGGAGCTGAAGTACCAATACTTTGGCCACCTGTTGTGAAGAGCCAAATCATTGGAAAAAGACCTGGTTTCTGGGAAAGACTGAAAGCGGTAGGAGAAGGGGACAACAGAGGACGATATGTTTGTATGGAGTCATCAACTCAGTAGATATGAGTTTGAGCAAAGTCCAGGAACTGGAGAAGGACAGGGAGGCCTGATGTGCTACAGTCCCTGGTGTCGCAAAGAGTCAGACATGACTGAGCGACTAAGCAGTAAAAACAACTGAGTTATAATGTTCCTTTTACATATTTCAGTTGTTAACCCATGTTCCTCATGAGCATATTTACAAGTCCCAAGATATGGACTCAACCTAAGGCCTATCAATAGATGGACAAAAAAGATGAGAGGTTACACACACCATGTAAGCATATTCAGCTAGAAATACATTGAAATCTTGCCAAGATGGAGAAAGACAAATTTTCACTCATATATGGGGGCATATCTGGGGCAAGATTTCACTAATATGTGGAATACAAAAAACTAATAAACAAAACAAAATGAACAAACAAAAAAAAAAAAAAAAAAGAAATAAAGAAAGAAAAGAAAAACACATATAGACAGACTAGAGTAGTGGCTACCAGAGGTGAAGGAGCAGAGAAGATGGCATAATAGTTAACCTAGGGCTTCCCAGGTGGCACTAGTGGTAAAGAACCTGCCTGCCAATTCAGGAGACATAAGAGACTCAGGTTTGATACCTGGATCAGGAAGATCCCCTGGAGGAGGTCACGGCAACCCACTCCAGTACTCTTGCCCGGGGAATTCCATGTACAGAGCCCGGTGGGCTGCAGTCCATGGGGTCGTAAAGAGTCGGACACTACTGAAGCAACTTAGCATGCATGCTCGTGTGGTGATGAATGGGATATATTTACATTTCTGATTGTAAGTACATTGTAGGGTATAAAGAAGTAGAAATATAATGGAAGCATGTGAAACATGTTATAAATCAATGTTACTTCAATTAAAAGTTAAACCTATTTGCAGGGCAGCAATGGAGACACTGACATAGAGAACAGACTTGCGGACACCGTATGGACAGGAGAGGCTGGGACAATTGAGGGAATAGCAGGGAAACATACACACTGTGGAACATATATACTATGGTATACACGTATACCATAGGTAAGATAGATAACCAGTGGGAATTTGCTGTATGACAGAGGGAGCTCAATCTGGAGCTCTTTAACAACCCTAAGGGGTGGGCTGGAGTGGGAGATGGGGGCGCAGTTCAAGAGGGAGGTGATACATATAGTACATAGTGTAGTATTAGTTGCTTAGTTGTGTCTGACTCTTTGCGACCCCATGGACTATAGCCCGCTAGGCTCCTCTGTCCATGGCATTCTCCATGCAAGAATACTGGAGTGGGTTGCCATTCCCTTTTCCAGGAGACCTTCCCCTCCCAGTGATTGAACCCAGGTCTCCTGAGTTGCGGGAGGATTCTTTACCATCTGAGCCACCAGCGACAGTTGATGGGTGGCAGAAACCACCACAATATTGTAAAGCAATTATTCTGCAATAAAACAATTAAAAAAAAGTTAAAAAAGAAAGCCCAAGGTCGGCGTTCGGCTCCCCCAGCACTGTGTATTATGAGTCGCTTCCTGGGAGGCCCATCTGATCTCACCTCATGGGGGTTCTGGGGGCAAATCTGCAGGGCTGGACTTCCATAGATGAGACTGTGACAAGAGATGTGAAGAGGGGATTACAGCAACCAGAGCTCTCATCTTGGCAAACTGGGTTCCTAGTCACAACGGTGCCCAAGTATAAATCTCAGCCAGTGAACTTGTTCATCTGCATATCTAAGACATTGGCTCTGGTTGACCAAGGAGCTCTGTGCCCAGTTCTGCCTCATTTTGGACTTCAAGTGGCAAGTCTTCTGGCTTTGGAGCCTGGTATGCCACCCGTGCCAATGCACCGCTCCCCCCCCCCCCGCCCCCCAGAAGGGAAACTAATTCATAGCCCTGCCTACTGCTGAGTGTATCCTCCTGGCCACACCGGACCAAGAAGCCTGGTGTGCACACTTGGCAAGCTGAAGAGATCAGCACCCTCAAACCGAGAGCCTGGCCAGTGACTCTGCCCAGAGGAAAAGCCACGATGGTGACCTGTCTTGCCAGGTAACTTGATTCTCAGTTCTGTCTGATTTAAGGCACCAAACAATGAATCTTTGCAGCCTTAGAGCCTATTCGGCTGCCATGCCCACACTGGAAGGCAGATTCACAGCCCTGCCCATGCAGAATGCCACCCCCAGCCCCACCTGACCAGGAAACCTGGCCAGAGCACCTGGGAAGCTGTAGAGCCCACCAGCACTTGAGCTGACTGACCAACCATTTTAGAGTCAAGCCAGTGACTCTCTGTCCAGGGAGCTCAGGCTATGATTCTGCCTGATTCTGTTAGGGGACACACACACCTTGGCCAGGCACCATACTAACCATTTACATGAGTTGTTTTACGACAGGAGGTCCTGGTAAGGAACAGGGAACTAATAAGTCTCCACCAACCAGAAGAGTTCGGGAAAGGTCAAAAGGAGACACCACCTGTCTGACCACCTCCCAGAATCCTTCTCTCTGGCATCGATCTTGGCTGAACAAGGCCAAGGTGTGCACCGCCAGGAAGGACTCTGAGTTAGAATGATTGGCTAAGGACAACCTGGAAACTAATCCCATCACCATAAAACTGAGACTGCAAGCCATGTGGCAGAGCTGTTCTCCTGGGTTCCCTTACCCTCCTGCTCTCTGCCTGGGTGCCCTTTCCCAATAAAATCTCTTGCTTTGTCAGCACATGTGTATCCTCGGAAAATTCATTTCTGAGTGTTAGACAAGAGCTCAGTTTGGGCCCCTGGAAGTGGCCCCCCTTCCTGCAGCAAATCACGACTCTGGCGGGGACTCTTCTTTGCTGAGACTGACATCCTGACCACTCAGGGTACTCAGGGGCCAACTTGCCTGCCAATGGACCAGACCCAGCAGCCGCAACTGGGACCCTTTAGTCCCTGGTCTCCTCCTTATGCAGACAACTGGCCAGACTGGTAAGAAACAAGAAACTTTATTGACCTCTCTTCCCTTCCCTCTCTCTTTCCTCTCCTTAACCTTTCCTATCCTTCCCCGTTTTTCTAGTCCCCTGGTCCTGGATGCAGGAATCTAGTCGAAGGGCCTTGGCCTGAGCTGAGGATTGGAGACTGATCACCTCCTCTTGGCAGAGAACTGGAATTCTGGTTCTGGTGTGGTCTGATTTCTGGTAGGGCCGAATTCCAGTCCTCCCTTCTCTGGAGGCCCAGGGTAAAGTCCCATGACGCCTGGGCATCTGCAGGTAGCAGGAGATGTCTGTAAGACCACCCCTTTTGCCCCCCTCTCCCGCCTCCTCCCCCTTCTTCTTTCAACCTGGCTCCCTTTCTTCCCTTTGAAATCTTTAAAGATCTGAGATATTTTCCTTTACTCTGTTAGTACTTGGATCTGAAGTTCTGTATCTCTATAGGAGGTTTTCTGACAGACTGTATTCTTGTATTTAAGGGAGTGTCTGATGAAGACTGCCAGGTTATATGTGTGTATTTTAACTCTGTGTTCTGTGTTGTGGTTTTGATGGCCATTTTGCTTTGTCTGGCCACCATTTGGTTTAGACCAGCTGCCATTTTGCTAGAACTTGATTTTCTTTCCCTGTGCCTTGAGACCAGGGCTCTCAGGAACACTTATCTAAACCATCTCTAACTCCTGAGACTGAGGGAAAAATGGGAAAAAGCCTTTAAAAATTTTATTTATTCCAACTGGTTTTTATAAAGTAGTAAATTTTATATTATAATATCTAATTCATGACTAAACTTAGAAAATGAAGCTAGATCTTGCACTGTGTCTGTCTAAATATGTCTTGGTGTGTCTTTGTCTCTAGGTAATATTTTTGAGGTTAATTTTTAAATGAGCCCTATTTAATTGGCTTAAAAAAGGTAAGCACTTATGAATCAAATAATTCTAAATTAATAAATCCCAGGTTCATGTGAACTGGTAAATATTCAGTATTAAATACCTGATATTAATGTTTGTTGACCTATCTAATATAGACATGTCTTAGAGTAATTGATATTAAGTAGAATATTTTCATTGTACCTAGGTTTAATATAAGGTAAATATTATCATATCTGTTACAAGCTTGTCAACAAGGACATTACCTCGAGTGAAGAAACTTCTAAAAAAAAAAAAAGTAAATGAGATAAGAGCTTTTAGATAAGCTCTATTAAAAATAGTTATGCTTTAGGAATATCTATCTAAAATAGTCTCTCCAGATTGGCGTAACTTGAATTTCTAAGGGTTGTGCTAAACTAAGTATTGGAAGTCTATTGAATAATTAGGTCATTTCCAAATAAAATAAGATTTTGAAACATTTATTACTAAACACTGATTTCCTCTTACAGAAAAACTAAAGAGATTTGGGACTATAAATGAATAATGTTTGGTGCCATCCTAAAATGTTTTAAGAAAGCAAGGGCTTTAGAAATTATCACTGGTATTTATGCTCACAAATCTATAAAATGCTAATATAAAAGTTAGTTCTTGGTTGCTAAAAGAAAGTAGAAAGTGTGCTTTCAGTAAAAAAAAAAAATTGGTATAAAAATACTAAAAAGAGTTATACATGATCAGGATTTTTTTTAATTGGATTACAATTAGTTAGAGACATAGATTTTGTTAGGAATGACACAGTCATAAGAAAACTGGTTAGGATCAAGAGGGCAGAGTCGACTTTCACTAGATCTTGAGCCTGGGTATATGTGCCCATCATGACATATCAACAAGCTATGATACACCCATCAACGTTGACTAAATATGACCAAATGTTCTAGACCCTTTTAATTGATTTTTTTGATAAAACTTCCTAAATTGAATTCTTTTGAAGTTCCTTTGACCTCTAGCTAACTTTGGGGTGCTTCAGAGGGCTCCTGAAACATCCCAAAGAAAGATATTAAACTGTGTTTATTTGGTTGGCTAAATTACATGAAAAATATTATCAAATGAGTAATAAATCCTCTCATGTTATAATGTATTGTAAATATTAGTACTATAGGTATTCTAGAAATTATATGGAGCTCTTAACATTCTGATATGTCCTGGTATTCTAATGAAAAACCTGATGACTTCAAGTTAACAAAGGACTGAATGAACCAGCAAATATGCTTATAACTTTTATGGTTTTATCTGAAAAATTACAGGTTTGAATCTTGTGTTTTCTGGGAGTAGGAAAAAACCTTCCTCTCAAACTAATTATGATAACAGTTTGGTAAAATTATACATTATAAACAAAACAATTATATTTTCTCTCTATCTGACTCCTCCAGAGATTTGAAACTCTTAGGTTTCCAGTAAGTTTATCAAATGAGTTAGGAAGGTTATCTCACTAACAGGTACAAAAGTCTCAAGGAATTTTTAAGACCTTACAAAGGGAAGAATTCACCTAGATTTGTTAGGCAAAATCTGTGATAAGCCTTTGACGTGAGTTTCCCAGCCCTGGTTTATTTTTAAATGTTCAGTCTGAGACTCTATAAATGTTTCAGCAAAATAAAAAGTCTATGATCAATTATGGTTATATAAATCATGAGACCAAAATTAGTTAGAACAGACCTATTTTGCAAACAAGCTAGCCTTAATTTGGTTATATTTGATAAAAATGAGGGTAATTTTAGGGAGAAAAAGATGTTTCAATAAACGTTAAATCCTAGTTTGCTAATGGAGGTCTGTATGTAGTAAGACTCATTTCTTGGGTAGTTCTTTGCTTTTATGTTATATTAATGTAAAATTTAATTGAATTTTTAAAGAGCACCCTAAGTTTGTTTCTGAAGTTTAAATCAGTAATCTATATTTGGATGAAGATCAGATGCCTCATGACCTGCAAACAGGACTGGAAAAAGACATAATTTAAGGGTCTGTCTCCAACCTGGATGGAAGGACTTTTTTTAATCAGGTACTCTTAACCAGCACATGCACAATGAAATTGAAGGGAAATTAACTCTTAGATTAATTCCCACTTCCAAAGACCCCTACACTGGATTGGTCTATAGAGAAGACAGATGACCTGATTTCACCTTAAAATGATGCTCAAACAGAGGAGAAACTACACTACACCAGGATAAGAAGACAATTACATCAGAGGTAGACAGCTTGCCCAAGATGCTGGACCTGATTCGTATTATCATTTATAATGTTTTCTTGACTTTTTAGACCTTTGCATGTAAACCAAACGCTTTTCTATCATAGGCCAGATCCTATGCTAGTTTTAGAAATCAATTCAGTTGTTGGGTTTGTGGCCTATTACCTGTGTCTAGTTCTGGGTTACCTTGGTAAATTTCTCTACTATAAGGCTTTAACTGGTTGGCCCTGAGGAAATTTACTTAAAAAAAAAAATTTATAGTCATATTCAGGTCACTGTGATAATACTAGATGGGATCCCTTCACCAGGCCAATTAATAATGCCTGCTCTGACTCTGGCCATACATTTGAGCTTTCTTCTATTACTCAAGTTCAATCAGAGTTTCAGCAAAGGAGAAAAAAATCTCCCACAATTATGGGATGAATTTATATAGATAACACCAGGCTATGGTAATTTAAAGTCTCCTCTGTGTTGGAAACAATTAAATCATACTAAGGATAATCAGCCTAGTTAAACTAGAAAACTGGGCTATGTGCCTTACAGATGATGGTGCCAATATATAATTTCCCTGGAAGATAAAGATTCTACAGAGTAGACTAAGTCAGGTGACCTGACATATACTGGGCTACATCTAATGGAAGCTCTTAAGTCTTACTTGTGATTTTACTAATACTGCTGGCTATGTTATTTGTATTTCACCTGTTTTACAAAATTGCTGTTTCTTACGCTGACAAACGTGTGACTGAGGCCTCTAATAAAATAATATATAGTTTCATATGAGATCAATGATCATAACAGTGTAACTCTAGATATGGGAAGAAACAGCAAGAGGGAATATTTTCCTGGACCAAGAGGCTAGTAAGACAGGTGGTCCAGAAAATTTTGGATAGTTTTATGGCCTAGTCCAGTAACAGCACATTGAGTGGGCTATCAACAAAATCTTTGCCAAACCTGAGAATGGACATTCTCAGCACCATGGAATAAAATGGTCATGAAATGCCCCCCTCAAAATCATGGTCAAGTTCATGAGCAAAAAGGGGCTCTGAAAACTGACACTTGCCATCTACATCTACAAAGATTAAATCATGGCCACTGCAGCTGCTGACTTTCAACATGCCTGAAAGGAGTTCAGGGTGAAAATCAGGAATGAGGCACACTGTGCTCTGGGAAAAACTGGCAGAATAGGCCTTCAGATAGTTAGATCTTTTCAGGAGAAGATTTTATGAGTTCCAATTCTTGCATCTTCTCATTCCTAGAGAAACACTGATGTCATTAATGGTGACATCTGCTTTGGCTATTAAGAAAAATTTTACAATTAAAAGTCAAAATAGAGTAGCTATAGTTCAGACATCCTGGGAAATAACAAGGTGGTACTATGGGTGTAATTTCAGATTAGATGTATTGCTAAACACTTGAGTTTTCTGAGTTGTGTCAGGCTTAGTTGCCGCCATTCTCAAAACAATGTCTGCTGGAAGTTAGTAACTGCAACCTTACTTTTTATAAAACTAGGCAACTGGCTACCTGGCTACAAGTTTCCTCAAAGTGCCAGGTCCAGACTGGGTTTCAGGCCTATTCTTCTAAAAAGAAATGAGATTTATTTTGTCTATTAAAATTCCAGTTATCCCTCCTCCAGCTACTTCTAAATGGGTCTGTTACAACAAAATGGCAGATCAAGAGATTGAGATTTTAATCATACAAGGCTCAGATCTAAGACTTGGAACTCTGGAATACTTCCAATTCAGTGTCTGTTCTCCAAGTTGAGGCAGTCCTATGCTCCATTTTGACAGGAAGTTATCATAGTCATAGTTGCCCAGTTCCCTAAATTAAAACTGAGCAGGACTCTGTGGGGCTCTGGAGTACAGATCTGTTCTGTGTTCTCCATTTCTTATCTGTAGGATATAGGCTTCTTTCAGCCTCCTTGACCTTCCCTGAGTTCCAAAGGGTGGATTCAAGCAATTGCTAATCAAGGAAGGGAGGGGATACAGAAACAGAAGAAAAACAATCAAATGGTGGTACAGCCTTGAGACAGGGTCCTGGTTCCTACTCAAAGAAACATGCATAACAATGTCTTTGAGTTCTTCTAGAAAACTGGAGCCCCCACCAAGGTGGAGGATGGTAACTTCAGACTAAACACAAGATTCCTGGAGCGCAGCTCTGATGCTTAACCACCAACCAATCAAAAAAAAAAAAAAAGTCACAAACCCTGCAGCCCTCACCCCAAATGTTGCCTCCTGTTTCTGGGGATTGGTGATGACTATCCTGTTAGGTCTCCTGTGTGGCCCCTGTCTATTTCATCTCTGAGAGGAGCCAACAGTTTCAAACTAAAGTGCTGTTATTACAAGAGCTAATGCTGGTTTCAGTCAAGACAAAAAAAATACCTTGACTTAGATCAGGTAGAGAGAGACCTCTGTTCTGCTAGGCAGGCATACACCCTTGCACGGCAGGAAGATGTTACAGAAGAAAGAGACCTCCACCCCAATTCCCAAGAAGTATCTTGAATATGAAGTCTCTGAGGGGGGAATTGTTAGGGGAAGCACACTGATTGAAACCACCCACCCTGGCCAGGCACCATAGTTAACCATTTACATGAGTTGTTTTACAACAGGAGGTCCTGGTAAGGAACAGGGAACTAATAAGTCTCCCCAACCAGAAGAGTTCAGGAAAGGTCAAAAGGAGACACCACCTGTCCGACCACCTCCCAGAATCCTTCTCTCTGGCATCAATCTTGGCTGAACAAGGCCAAGGCGTGCACCACCAGGAAGGATTCTGAGTCAGAATGATTGGCTAAGGACACCCTGGAAACTAATCCCATCACCATAAAGCCCAAGACTGCAAGCCATGTGGCAGAGTTGTTCTCCTGGGTTCCCTTACTCTCCTGCTCTCCCTCTGGGTGCCCTTTCCCAATAAAATTTCTTGCTTTGTCAACACATGTGTCTCCTCAGACAATTCATTTCTGAGTGTTAAACAAGAGCCCAGTTTGGGGCCCTGGAAGGGGTCTCCCTTCCTGTAACAATTCAACCCTAAATAATAAGCCTCTCCAGTTTTGGAGCTTGTTCTACAGCAAGGAAGTTAATCTGTAGCCCTGCTTAAATATGAAACCTTCTCAGAGCACCCAGGAGACTGTATAGTTCATCCTACAGCTTCCTTTCAGTGGCTTGTGAGCCAAGAGGCTGCCATGGTTCCACCTTCTGCAGAGTAAAGTTGGTGGCCCCTTTTGACCATGGAGCTTGATATGCAGTTCTGCCACACTCAGATCTCCAAACAATGAGCCAGGCTGGCTGTGAGACCCATCCTGCCACCCGCCTGCAGGCAGAGACGCTAACTCATAGCCTCATACATGCATATTAATTTGCTTCAGCCATGTCTGATTCTTTGTGACCCAATGGATTGCACTCTTTCAGGTTCCTCTGTCCATGGGATTTTCCAGGCAAGAATATTGGACTGAGTTGCCATGCCTTCCTCCAGGAGACCTTCCTGACCCAGGGTGGAACCTACATCTCTTACGTCTCCTGCATTGGCACTTTACAACAAGTGCTTTCTGGGAAATGCCACATGCTGTTCAGTAAAGTAAAAGTTCCAACCGTTTAGTATGACTTACCAGAAAATCTAGGCAATTGAAGGCCACCTCCTAAGACTGCAGTTAGGCAGGAAATCAAGCCAGTAGTCCTGTCCAACAGTTCTTAGTCAGTGGTAACACTCTGCCCCCCAACTCTGATCTCAGAACGTGAGCAGTAGTACTGCCCAAGATATGCCCTAATGGAAACCCCACTGGCCCAGGGGTCTGTTAGGGAACTTAAATAGTCTTGTTTAGGCTTCAGAGACAAAGCAGAGTAAGCCTCTGACCTTGCTTCTAACCTGTCTGGGCAGTGCCCTGACTGTGAGTTACTGCCTTTGTGAGTGCAAGACTTGCAGCACCATAGATAATATGCGGGAGGAATCTTGAGATTGTTGAGCCCCTGGAGGGGGCTTGGCCAATCAAGCCCCAGGCTTAGCAACATTCCAAGTTTTCCATGACAAAACCAACATCATTAACATGAAACCAGGGCTTCCCTGGTGACTCAGCTGGTAAAGAATCTACCAGCAATGGGGGAGACCTGGGTTCTATCCCTGGGTTGTGAACACCCCCCGTAGAAGGGAGTGGGTACCCACTCCAGTATTCTGGCCAGGAGAATTCCACAGACTGTATAGTCCATGGGGTTGCAAAGTGCTGGGCATGACTGAGCAACTTTCAGGCTTGAAATCTGGTCACAGATTGATGATGATATCAGTTTGTGTCCTGGGATTATAAGTGGGAACCTGGTACTGCAATCTGTGAAGTCTCACCCACTTCAAAGCAGACACGCTGCCTGAGACCTTTTCCCAACTAGGACTCTAGATATGTTGTGACACAGCATTTCCCAGTGCTATTTAAGTCTGGATGTTGGTCAAAACCCAATTTGGTGATGTATCCTCTGCTCTTTCTATTTCTCTTTTCTTTTAATGTTAGTATATTAAAAGTAAGCTAGGTAATTCTGTAATAAATATTTGTACTATTTATTTGTATAGAATGAGTGGCTTATTTTGTTAACAAATCCTTTGAACCTGAGACAAAAGTGAAAACTTTTGGCAAAACAAGGTCCCACCAGATGGCCCATCTAGAACCACAGGCTGAGCCAACTCGTAAAGTCCTCTCTCTGCCAAGGCATACTTATAAACTCTGGAAGAGGAGATTGCTTTCACTAATGCACAGAAATCAACATATGAGATTAAGGATCACAAAAAGATCAGGTTAACATGATGCCACCAAAAGAGGCTAAAAAAGCACCAATAGCTGACCCAAAAGAGGGACTGTGGAACTGACAAAGAACTCAGAATAATGTTTTTAAAGAAACTTAATGAGCGATAGGGTACACAGTCAACTAAATGCAAGAAAACAATGCATGAATGAAACAATAATTTCAACAAAGAAACAGAAGTCATCAAAACAAACAAACAAAAAACCCAAAACTTATACCTGAAGGATACAATGGCTGTATTGAATAATTCAATAGAGAGCTCAACAGAAGGTTCATCAAAACAAAGCAAAAAAAGAATAAATGAACTAGAATATAGGTCACTTGAAATCATCTAATCAGAAAGGCAGAGAGAAATGAAAGCTTATGAAACTTATGGGATAGCAGAATATATATATGTGTGTGTGTGTGTGTGTGAGCGTGTGTGTGTGTGTGTATGTGTGTATATGGGAGAAGGCAATGGCACCCTACTCCAGTACTGTTGCCCGGAAAATCTCATGGACCGAGGAGCCTGGGGGGCTGCAGTCTATGGGGTCGCTAAGAGTCAGACACGACTGAGCAACTTCACTTCCACTTTCCACTTTCATGCATTGGAGAAGGAAATGGCAACCCACTCCAGTGTTCTTGCCTGGAGAATCCCATGGACGGAGAAACCTGGTAGGTTGCAGTCAATGGGGTCTCACAGAGTCAGACGTGACTGAAGTGACTAGTAGTAGCAGTAGCAGTGTGTGTGTGTATATATATATATATACACATACATGTACATAGAGTATATATAATTAAAATTCCAGAAGAAAAAGACAAAGAAAACAATATATACAAAACAATAATGATAGAAAACTTTCTAAAAGAAGGTCATTGCATAGTGATAAAGAGAGCAATCTATCAAGAAGATATAACAATTTTAAGTATTTATGCACTCGACATTGGCACACCTAAATATGTACAGCAAATACAAACTGAACTAAAAGGAAACATAAACACAAATACCATTGTATTTAGCGACTTTAATACTGAACTCTCAACATAGAGAGATCATCCAGAGTTTCAATAAGAAAACAGCAGATCTGAGTAACACAATAGAACAAAGTCAGCAGAAGGAAGGAAATAATAAAGATTAAAGTAGAAATAAATGAAACAGAGAAATGAAAAATTATAAGATTACAAAACTAAGAGTTCATGCGTTAAAATATAAACAATAAAAAAATAAAAAATAAATCAATACAATTTTAAATGAAAAGGAGACACTACAATTGATACCATAGAAGACTACTATGATCATAAGAAACCACTGGAAAACTACATATCAACAAATTAGACAACCTAGAATAAATGGATAAATTTCTAAAATATATGCCCTACGAAGACTGAATCATGAAGCAATGGAAAATCTGAACAATTTCTAGTAAGGAGATTAAATCAGTAATCAAAAACACCCCAACATAGAAAAATCCCAAGATGAGATGGCTTCACTGGTGAAGTCTACCATTTACAGACATAATACCAATCCCTATCAAGCTTCAAAAAAAAAAGAAGAAGCAGAATAACCACTCCTAAACTCATTTTACAAGACCATCATTGTCCTAAAGAAAAGCTAGGTAAATTCACTATAAGAAAACTACAAGCCAATATTCTTGATAAATATGGATGTAAAAGTTCTTAAATACTAGCAGACCAAACTCAGCAGTACATTAAAGGAACCACATACCATAATTAAGTAGGATTTTTATCCCTGGGATGTAAGGACGTTTCAAGACATATAAATTAATAAATATGATATGTCATATTAATAGAATAAAAATACAATTCATATCATTTCAATAGATGCAGAAAAGGTATTTGACAAAATTAAATATCCATTTATGATAAAAGCTCTTAACAAATTAGGTATATCAGAATAAGACAAGGGTGCCCACTCTTATCACTCCTGTTCAACACAGTATTGTATTTTGTGCTTGTCTCAGCCTATCCACAAAAATGCTATTGGTTAGAAATGCCAGGAGTTACTCACCAAGGCCCACAGTGATGATTCACATACAGGTCCCCTTTCAGAGACAATTTTGTGTCTGGCCCATCTCTTGAGGTTCTTTTTATGATTACAAGATGCATGTCAGCAACAAGCATAAGGGAATTTTAATATTAGACAAAGTTTATTACTTATTTGGAGGGTATGTGGCACACCTGGGTCCACCATGCATAGGCAGAGCCCTGGAATTCTGCTTTTATTAGTTTTGAGGGTGGGTCCTAGAGTTTCATAAGTTCACTCTTCATTGGTGAATTTGAAACATAAGAGTGGGAATTAAAGCCCTGGAAGGGAAAAAAGCATAAGGCTAAACAGTCAGTTATCTAAGTCAATGAGGGATCTCTGAAATAGAGGAAACTTCAGAATGGAGTGGTCTACCTAGTCCTGTGGCTGGTATGTGTGTTTCTTCCAGATAGCTTTCTTTGAGTGATTACTTCAGTAAACAAAGGCTTTGTCAAGCATTTGAATTATGATAAAAAAGGCAACAGCCAGTGCTTCCACTTCATACTGGAAGTCACAGCCTGAGAAATCAAGCAAGAAAAAAAGTAAAAGTCTCTAGAACTAGAAAGACTTAAAATTGTCTCTATTTGCTAAAACATGATTTTAAAGGCAGAAAATCCTAAAGATTTGGTCAAAATCTTTGACCAAAAAAGAATGTCAAATCAACAAATTCAGCACAGTTGAAGGATACAAAAATCAACATATGAATGTTAGTAGTATTTTATACACTAACAGTATCTGAAGAATCTGAAGAAAGATCTCATTCATAAAAGAATCAAAAACACCAACTTCCTTGGAGGCTCAGACTGTAAAGAATCTGCTTGTAATGTGAGAGACCTAAATTCAATCCCTAGGTCAGAAAGATCCCTTGGAGAAGGAAAGGGCAACCCACTCTAGTATCCTTGCCTGGAGAAGCCCATGAACAGAGGAGCCTTTGGGCCACAGTCCATGGAATCACAAAGAGTCAGACATGATTGAATGATTAACACTAACAAAAACAGTAAAATAACTAAGAATAAATTTGACCAAGGAAGTGAAAAATATGTTCACTGAACAATAAGATTGATAAAAGAAATTGAAAAATACACAGTCTAGAATTTTGGAAAATTCTTCCTTCCTACACCCAAATAGTATGTATCATTTTGGTGAATACATCATAACTTAGATGGAAAGTAGAATTAATTGTTTCTTAACGATCCATTTCACTGAAGTTAAAAGAGACATGATGCAAATTGTTAAAAGTTATAAGTTAACCACTTTCACCTTATTCAAGACAAAGCAAGCCAATAAAATACAATATCTAAACTCAATTTAAACATACCTAACAACTTCCATTACACTGAATATTACTCATTTTTTAAAAGGGGTTTTTATTTTAGAGTTATTACTGTGAACTGCTCATTTAGGGGGTTTAAGGAGGATATTCTTAAGCAGGGCTTCCCAGGTGGCTCAGTGGTAAAGAACTCGGTTGCCAAGTAGGAGATGCAGTTTCAATTCCTGGGTTGGGAAGATCACTAGGAAAAAAAAAAAAAAGACAACCCACGCCAGTATTCTTGCCTGGAAATCCCATGGGCAGAAGAGCCTGTTGGGTTTGTAAAGTCCATGGGGTTGCAAAAATGTTAAACATGGCTGAGCAAACACACACACATACTATATTAAATATTACCTAAGGAAGCTCTTACAGAAGGCTTTCCTAAACCATGGCCAATGTTATAATTATCCTACATAATTTTGTGAATGAAACAAAAAAGTATGAAGCACCATGAATTATCCAAACATCTTTGTGTATATGATTACTATGATGAAATGTTTTAGACTGTTTCTTTTCTTGCTAGATCTAGAATTTTAAGATGTAAGAACAGAATGAAGAAAAATTGTTGTTGCATTAAAAAATATATATGTATATATATGTGTATATATATGTGTATATATATGTGTGTGTGTATGTATATATATGGACAGAGGAATCTGGTGAGCTACAGTCTATGCGGTCTCAAAGAGATGGATGTGACTTAGCACACCCACACACACTGGAGGAACCACATAGTGGCAAGTGTCCATGATTCCCTGACCCATGTAAGAAAGGGACTCAAGCTCCGCATTCAAAGGTATCCTGGTTCACTCCTTCTCCCTGGTTGGACAGGATGATCGCTGACACCACCAGGGAAGCCCAGCAGCACATGCTGAGGGATCACTATGCAGCCTCACCGACAGCAGAGAACATGTGAAGTGCTCTCCTTCTCTGCTATAGACCTGACACTCTCCTCCCCCAAACAGCAGCACCAGGTGGCTGAGGGGCTGGCGAAAGGCATGCTAGCATAAGAACACATGGCCAGATGTATTCTTTTTAATGGCTGAGTAATACTCCAGAATACATTTGAATCAGTTCTAATGAGGTGGATGAAACTGGAGCCTATTATACAGAGTGAAGTAAGCCAGAAGGAAAAACATAAATACAGTATACTAACGCATATATATGGAATTTAGAAAGATGGTAACAATAACCCTGTGTACGAGACAGCAAAAGAGACACTGATGTATAGAACAGTCTTATGGACTCTGTGGGAGAGGGAGAGGGTGGGAAGATTTGGGAGAATGGCAATGAAACATGTAAAATATCATGTAGGAAACGAGTTGCCAGTCCAGGTTCGATGCACGATGCTGGATGCTTGGGGCTGGTGCACTAGGACGGCCCAGAGGGATGGTATGGGGAGGGAGGAGGGAGGAGGGTTCGGGATGGGGAACACATGTATACCTGTGGCGGATTCATTTTGATATTTGGCAAAAGTAATACAATTATGTAAAGTTTAAAAAAAAAACAAAAACAAAAACAAAACACATGGCCAGGAAGCTTCTCTGCTCCCAGGCTGAGACTACCTTTCCCAATTCAGGAGTCCTGAGAAGCAAAGGGCAAGGGCAAGGGGAATCCAATCAGAGAAAATTCCTGGGCTAAGCAGCACTCCATCACCTACATGCAGGCGGATCCCGCCACAGTTAACACCTCTGTTCTGGCTCAGTCATAGACTCCCCTCCTATATCTGAAGGCAAACCTGGCTGTGAACACACCTTTACCTCCTTCAGGCAGCAAAAGAAGGGAACAGTGGGAGTCTCAGCTGGACCAGAGAAACCAACCAGATCAAAATGGTACTGCAGATGCTCTGGAAGTTAGATTGGAATTAGAACTGCAACCCACAGGAGCAGATGGAGGTCTGCATGCTAAGCATACACAGATTGCCTGCTAAACCAGAAGATTTAAATAGGATCCAGAGTCTACTAACCTTAAGCAAAGATGAGAATTAGACAACCTAAAATAAGTGGATGAATTTCTAGAAACATACAATTGATGAAGACTGAATCATGAAGAAATAGAAAATCTAAACAGACTGATTACTAGCATGATTAGATCAGTAATCAAAGAAGGCAAACTTCAAGACCAGATGGCTTCACTGGTGAATTCTACCAAACACTTAAAGAAGAATTGATACTAACTCTTCTCAAACTCTTTCAAAAAGAAATGCATACTCTCAAACTCATTTTATATGAGGCCATCATTACTTTGACAACAAATCCAGGCAAGGATAGCACAAGAAAATTACATGCCAATATCCTTGGTGAGCATGAATGCAAAAATCCTCAAGAAAATATTAGTAAACTGAATTCAATAATACTTTCAAAGGGTCATACACGATGACAAACTGCAGTTTATTTCAGGAGTGCATAACTGGTTCAACGTTTGCAAATCAAATAAGGTAATATTTCACATTGATAAAATGAAGGATAAAACTCATGATCATCTCAATAGATGCAGAAAAAGCATCTCACAAAATTCAACATTCACCTATTAAAAAAAACTCTCAACAAAGTGGATATAGAAACAACATAGCTAAACATAATAAAGGCCATATGTGGCATTCCCACAGCTGAAATCATACTAAATAAAGAAAAACCAAAAGCTTTCCCACTAAGGTCAGGAACAAGAGAAGATGCCCACTCTTGCCACTTTTATTCAACATAGTATTTGAAGTCCTAACTAGAGCAATTAGGCAAAAGGAAGAAATTAAAGGCATCAGAATCAGAAAAGAAGTAACATCATCACTATTAACAGATGACATGACAGAATTAGAGAAGAGAAAAAACTAAAAACTTGCCAAAAAAACTGTCAGAACTAATGAAAGAACTCAGTAAGTTGCAGTACACAAAAAGCAATATACAAAAATCTGTTCACTAAGAAAGCAATCCTATTTATAATTACATTGTAAAGAATAAAACACTTGTAAATCAATTTAACCAAGGAGGTGAGAGAAATACCTGCAACTGAAAAATATGACACTAATGAAAACAATTAAAGATAACACACATCAATGGAAAGATATTCTCTGCTCAGGGATTATAAGAATTAATACTGTCAAAATGTCCATACAAACCAAAGCAATCTATAGGTTCAATGCCATTCCCTATAAAAATACCAAAGTTGTGTTTTCACATAAATAGAACAAACAATCCTAAAACAGCATGGGGCCAGAAAAGATCTTGAAGAGCCAAAGCAATCTTGAGAATAGAGAACAAAGCTGGAGGTATCAGACTCCCTAAATTCAAACTGTATTTCAAATAGTACTCAAAGCACTATGGTACTGGCATAATATAGGCAATAATCAATGGAAAATAATACAATATTGAGCACAGAAATAAGGCCAGGTGGATATCATCAATTAATTTATGACAAAGAAGCCACAATTACACAATAGGTAAAGGACAGTCTCTTCAGTAAATGATATTGGAGAAACTGGGCAGCTGCAAGCAAAACAATGAAACAGCATCGCTCATACTATGCAGAAAAGTTAACTCAAATTTTTGGATTAAGTCTGAAATATGTAAGACTTGACTTCTGCTTCATTGACTACGCTAAAGCCTTTGACTGTGTGGATCACAATAAATTGTGGAAAATTCTTAAAGAGTTGGGGAAATCGGATCATGTTATCCTTAAATACCTCCTTAAATACCTATATGCAGGTCAAGAAGAAACAGAACTGAACATGGAGAAACAGACTGCTTCAAACTGGGAAAGGAGTACGTCAAGGCTGTATACTGTCACCCTGCTTGCTTAACTTATATGCAGAGTACATCATGAGAAATGCTGGGCTGGATGAAACATCCATTACCCTGGATGAAGCTGGAATCAAGATTGTCAGGAGAAATATCAATAACCTCAGATATGCAGATGACACCACCCTTATGGCAGAAAGTGAAGAGGAATTAAAGAGCCTCTTGATAAAGGTGAAAGAGGAGAGTAAAAAATCTGGCTTAAAACTCAACATTCAGAAAATGAAGCTCACGCCATCTGGTCCCATCACTTCATGGCAAACAGATAAGGAAACAGTGGAAACAATGGCCAATGACAGGCTTTATTTTCTTGGGCCACAAAATCACTGTGGATGGTGACTGTACCCATGAAATTAAAAGATGCTTGCTCCATGGGAGAAAGACAACGACAAACCTAGACAGCATATTAAAAAGCAGAGACATTACTTTGCCTAAAAGTGTTCATATGGTCAAACCATGTTTGTTTGTTTGTTTTTTTTCCCAGTAGTCATGTACAGATATGAGAGCTGGACAATAAAAAAGGTTGAGTGGTAAAGAACTGATGCCTTCGAACTGTGAGGCTGAAAACTCTTGGGAGTCCCTTGGACTGCAAAGAGATCCAACCAGTCCATCCTAAAGGAAATCAACCCTGAATATTCACTGGAAGGACTGATGCTGAAGCTGAAACTCCAATACTCTGGCCACCTGATGTGAAGAGCTGACACACTGGAAAAGACCCTGACGCTGGGAAAGATTGAGGGCAGGAGGAGAACGGGACAACAGAGGATGAGATGGTTGGATGGCATCAGTGACTCAATGGACATGAGTTTGAGCAAGCTCTGGGAGTTGGTGAAGGACAGGGAAGCCTGGTGTGCTGCAGACCATGGGGTCACAAAGAGTTGGATGCAACCGAGCAACTGAGTAACAACATGTAAAACTTGAAAACATAAAACTCATAGAAGAAAAATAGGTGGTAAATTCCTTGACATCAGTCTTGGCAATGATTTTTTTTTGATTTGACACCAAAAGCAAAAGCAACACGCAAAAATCAAAAGGGACCACATCAAACTAGAAAGTATCTTCACAGCAAAGGAAACCATGAACAAAATGAAAATACAGCCTGCAGAATGGGAGAAGTTATTTTTAAATCACATAACCAGTAGGGGTTAATACCTAAAATACATAAAAAGCTCATATATCTCAATAGAAAAATATCAAACAATCTGATTGAAAAATGGACAAAGGATCTGAACAGACATTTCTCCAAAGAAGACATACAAATAGAGAGCAGGTACATGAAAAGTTGCTCACCATCACTAATCATCAGGGAAATGCAAATAAAACCACAATGAGATAGCGCCTCATACCTATTAGAATGGCTGTTATCAAAAAGACAACAAATAACTAGTGTTTGCAAGGATGTAGAGAAAGTGAAATATTTTGCATTGCTGGTATAAATGTAAATTGGTAAAGTCTGTGGAAAATAGTATGGACATTCCTAAAAATAAAAATAAAAAATAAGAACTATCATATGACCCAGCAGTTTCATCTCTGAGTATTTCTCCAAAGAAAATATAAAGACTAATCTGAAAAGATAAATGCATGTCCATGTCCACCGAAGCACTTTTTACAGTAGCCAAGACATTTAATCTCAGTGTCCATTAATGGATAAATTGATAAGGATAATGTGATATCACACATATAAAATATATCATATCATATATATAACACATTTTCCTTATCTATCTGCCTATTATTCTATCATTATGTCACACTATCTATCATTTTATCTACCTACCTACCTGTCTACTTACTTATTTATCTACCAATCTATCCATCTACCTATTTACCTCCCTATCCATCTATCTACCAATCTGTCTAATTCAGTCATTCAAAAGTAGAAAATCATGCCATTTGTCACAATGGATGGACTTTGAGGGATTCATGCTAAAAGAAGTTAGGTAAAGACAAATTTTGTATCAATACGATCTCACTTATACACGGAGTCTAAAAAACAAAACAAATTTATAAATACAGAGAACAGATTGGTGGTTGCCAAAGGCAGGAGGTGGGGGATGGTCCAAAGGCATCAACTTCCAGTAACAATATAAGTAAGTCTTAGGATGTAATGTACAACATGGTGACTAATGCTGCTGCTGCTGCTGCTGCTAAGTCGCTTCAGTCGTGTCCAACTCTGTGTGACCCCATAGATGGCAGCTCACCAGGCCCCGCTGTCCCTGGGATTCTCCAGGTAAGAACACTGGAGTGGGTTGCCATTTCCTTCTCCAAAGCATGAAAGTGAAAAGTGAAAGTGAAGTTGCTCAGTTGTGTCTGACTCTTAGCGATCCCATGGACTGCAGCCTACCAGGCTCCTCCATCCATGGGATTTTCCAGGCAAGAGTACTGGAGTGGGGTGCCATTGCCTTCTCTGGACTAATGCTAACAGTAATATATTGTATACTTTAAAGCTGCTAAGGGAGCAGATGCTAAAAGTTCTCTTTATAAGCAAAAAGCATTACTGTGTGTGATGAGGGCTTCCCAGGTGGCGCTGGTGGTAAGGAACCAACCTACCAATGCAGGAGGTATAAGAGACCCGGGTTTGATTCCTGGGTCAGGAGATCCCCTGAAGGGGGGCATGGCAACCCACTCTAGATATTCTTGTCTGGAGAGTCCCATGGACAGAGGAGCTTGGTGGGCTACAGTCCATGGGTTCCAGAGAGTCAGAGGCAACTGAAGTGACTTAACACACATGCGTGTATGTATAATGATGTATATTAACTAGACTTACTGTGATGATCATTTTGTAACACATACAAATATCAAATCATTTTATGTACACCTAAAACTAATATAATGATATATTTCAAGTACATCTCAGTTTTTTAAAAAAGCAGGAGTCACTATATTAGTATCAGTTAAAATAGACTTTAATCCACAAGGAACATCTGTGGTACTAAATGTATATGTGCCGAACAATAGAGCTTAAAAATGCATGAATCAAAGCAGATACAGCTGAAAGGAGAAATAGACAAACCTACAACTCTCATGAAGGACATCAGTACCCTCTTTTTCAGCAGCTTTTACAATTATTACATAGAAGAAAATCTGTGAAAATGTAGAAGATATGAACAGCATCAGCAAATGCGATCATCTGACATAGGTAACGCCCTTCCGTGAACAAAAGCAGAATACACAGTACTTTTAAGTGCACTTGGAATATTCAGCAAGAGAAAATATTTTGCATCATAAAACAAGCCTCAACAAACAAAAAAAATTGATATTATATGGTATCTCCTTTGACTAGAATGAAATCAAACTAGAAATCTATAACAGAAAGAACAGGTGCATCTCTAAACATTGGCAATTACACAACACACTTCTCAATAATTCAAGGGTAAAAAAATGGAAGTTTGAAAGGAACTGAAAAGACATAAAATGGAATGAAACTAAAAAAACAACATATTAGAATATGTGGAATGCAGCTTAAGCAGAGATGAGGGTGAATTTGTTGAAATAAAAACATACATTCTAAAAGACAGAAGATCTGAAATCAATAATCAAAGTTCCTATGCTGAGAAACTAGAGCAAAAAACATAAAGATGAACCCGAAAGCAAGAAGAAAGAATATAATAAAGATATGCAAAGAAATCAATGACATAGAGAAAAATCAATAATCAAAAAGTTGTTTCTTTGAAAAAATTAATAAAAACTTAAAATCTGTCAGCAAAACTGACAACAAGTTTTAAAAGAAAATACACAAATCATCAACATTGGGAATGAAACAGGGGGCTACCATTCTAGGTAGCCAGCCAATCAAAGGGTAATAATGAAAATATTGTGAACAACTTCACATTTAAAACTTATTTAACACTTTAAACTTTACATATATTTTAAAAATTCAAAGAAATGGAACAATTCCTTGAATACAGAAACTATTAAAATTCAACCAAGATCCATAGATAACATGAATGGTTTTTGGACTATTGCTATTGCTATTGCTAAGTCACTTCAGTCGTGTCCGACTCTGTGTGACCCCATAGACGGAAGCCCACCAGGCTCCCCTGTCCCTGGGATTCTCCAGGCAAGAACACTGGAGTGGGTTGCCATTTCCTTCTCCAATGCACGAAAGTGAAAAGTGAAAGTGAAGTCGCTCAGTCGTGTCCGACCCTCAGCGACCCCATGGACTGCAGCCTTCCAGGCTCCTCCATCCATGGGATTTTCCAGGCAAGAGTACTGGAGTGGGGTGCCATTGCCTTCAAATAAATTAATAGTCAAACAGCTCTTGAAAAAATCTTCTCTGGTCCCCGATGTTTTCGTACAGGAAGATCCTACCAAACATGTAAACAAGAATTAACACTAATATTATACCTTTTCTACAGAAAAAGTGGAGAAAACACTTGCCAACACATTCTATGAGTCTGATATTACCCCAGTATCAAAACCAGATAAAGGTATCAAAACAGTATACCTTGTGAGTGTAGACATAAACTTCTTCAGTGAAATACTAGCAAATAAAACCCAACAACATAAAAGAAAAATATATGCTATTATCACTTGGCATATATACCAGAATGCAAGGTTGGTTTTACAACAGAAAATCAGTTAATAGAATTAATATTGATAGAATGGGTAAGAATATGGGAGCATCTCAAAAGATGTAGAAAAAACGTTTGACAAAATATGAAACACTTTACTGATAAAAAAAATTATACTCAACAAACTGGGAATAGAAAGGAATGTTCTTAATGTAAAAAAACATATGTGTATTATATTATGCTAAATGGTGAAAAACTCGATGTTTACTTCCTAAGATCAGAACAGTAAAAAGATGCTGACTCTTACTATTTCTATTGAAAGTTGTACTGGAGTTTCTTCCAGAGAAATTAGACAAGCAAAAGCAGCACATGTTATCCAGACTCAA
This sequence comes from Bos javanicus, assembly GCF_032452875.1. Lineage (NCBI taxonomy): Eukaryota > Metazoa > Chordata > Mammalia > Artiodactyla > Bovidae > Bos > Bos javanicus. The sequence continues at coordinate 3,427,573 of NC_083875.1, forward strand.
AAAGAGAATGTAAAAACTATCTCTACCTATATATTATTTTATCTCTTACATAGGAGATCCCCAGGAATTATATTAAAAAAAAAAAAAAAGCTTCCAGAACTATTAATAAGAAACAAGGGGATTCCCTGGTGGTCCAGTAGGTAAAATTTTGTGCTTTCACTGAAGGGGACCTAGGCTAGAACCGTGGTCATAGAACTAAGATGCCACAGACTGTAGTGAGGCTGAAAACCAAAACAGAACATGATCAAAGAAAACAAAATTCCAAACAACAGAACTAATAAACAAGTAATAGAAGCTCGCAAGATTTATATGCAAATATCAATTGTATTTCTATACGCTGCCGATGAGCATTTTAGAAACAAAATTAAGAAAACAGTTCCATATGCAATGCTGCTGCTGCTAAGTCACTTCAGTCGTGTCCGACTCTGTGTGACCCCATAGACGGCAGCCCGCCAGGCTCCCCCGTCCCTGGGATTCTCCAGGCGAGAACACTGGAGTGGGTTGCCATTTCCTTCTCCAATGCATGAAAGTGAAAAGTGAAAGTGAAGTCGCTCAGTCGTGTCCGACCCTTAGAAACCCCATGGACTGCAGCCTACCAGGCTCCTCCGCCCATGGGATTTTCCAGGCAAGAGTACTGGAGTGGGGTGCCATTGCCTTCTCCAATATGCAATAGTATTACACAAATGAAATATTTAGGTGTAAATTTGACAAAAGAAATGCAAGATTTGTAACCTGAAAACTAAAATTTGGCTTAATTTTTGTTTATTTAAAGACCTGAATAAATGGAAAAACATCCTATGTTCATGGATTAGGTCATTTTTCAACAAACTTCCTGGTTAGTATGTCATTAGACTGGGTATTTTTTTATGCACTCTAAATAAACATGGGGACAAGAGAAACAACCACAGATTTGGCCTGAAGAGCCCCTGGATGCACTGTTGGCTAGATTTGGGAGCACAGTACCATTCACCATCACAAAAGCCCCGCTCGGACCAGAGAGGCAGGAGGCCACAGAGGGGTTTCCACCGTCAGTTTCAGTTCATGTCCCAAACCCAGAACTTCTGCAAAAGTCTCAGCATTTCTCATGCCAAGGAAGCAGGCATTTAGGTAACTAACTAGAGTCCACTCTGGGGAGGTCTGGGGAGAATGTTTATCATGCCTGCTGTGAAGAGCTGCTTTTCCATCCCCTCAATGTACTCAGTTTGAAAATTGATTTCATTCTAGAATCTGAGTGATAAACTCCCATTGTCCTTTATGATGCTGATGTCAGCTTCCTGCTCATGTGCCACTGATGTTCTCTGGATAAATAAGTCAATCAAGACCCTTTTCTGAGGCCTGTCTGTCTCATTCTTGGTATCAACACCATCTCAACAGATTCCTCTAGTTGAAGCACCCTACCCAGGTTGCCGCTCTTGCTGGACATTTTGTCACTGACATCCACCTTGCTTTTGGCAATCAAATTATGCCATATACCTCTGCTGTTCTGGAAACTGATCTGTCCAGTTGACACTAGGGAGCCCAGTTTTGGGCAATAGAACTGGAAGCCCGGTGTGCTGCAGTTCCATGGGGTTGTGAAGAGTCAGACATGACTTGGCAACTGAACAACAACATCACCTAACATAATAAACTTCAGCCAATAGAGAATAATCATCAGTGAACTTCATCATGAATGCAGGGACTTGGTTGGTGGTCCAGTGGTTAAGACTTTGCCTTTCAATGCAGCTGTGTGGGTTTGATCCCTGGTTAGGGAGCTAAGACGCCTTGTAGCCAAAAAAAAAAAAAAAAAAAAAAATTAGAACATAAACCACAGAAACAATATTGTAACAAATTCAATAAAGCATTAAAAAGAGTGGTCCACGTCAAATATCTTTAAAAAAGGAGAAGGCTACTTTAAAAAAGAGAAAAGAAGGCAACACATGCTTTAGTGCCTTCATGTGAAGGTCAGTAAAGAGCCATGCAGTACATATTTTAGGTTTTACAGGTCACATATAATCAAATGTTTTTGATTATTTTTCATAACCTTATACGTGAACCATGAACTTCCAAATGTTCAAACTGGTTTTAGAAAAGGCAGAGGAACCACAGATCAAATTGCCAACATCCGCTGGATCATTGAAAAAGTAAGAGAGTTCCAGAAAAACACCTATTTCTGCTTTATTGACTATGCCAAAGCCTTCGACTGTGTGGATCACAATAAACTGTGGAAAATTCTGAAAGAGAGGGCAATACCAGACCACCTGACCGGCCTCTTGAGAAACCTATATGCAAGTCAGGAAGCAACAGTTAGAATTGGACATGGAACAACAGACTTGTTCCAAATAGGAAAAGGAGTATGTCAAGGCTGTATATTGTGACCCTGCTTATTTAACTTATATGCAGATTACATCATGAGAAATGCTGGGATGGAGGAAGATTCCTGGGAGAAATATCAATAATCTCAGATATGCAGATGACACCACCCTTATGGCAGAAAGTGAAGAGGAACTCAAAAGCCTCTTGATGAAAGTGAAAGTGGAGAGTGAAAAAGTTGGCTTGAAGCTCAACATTCAGAAAATGAAGATCATGGCATCCAGTCCCATCACTTCATGGCAAATAGATGGGGAAACAGTGGAAACAGTGTCAGACTTTATTTTTCTGGGCTCCAAAATCACTGCAGATGGTGTTTGCAGCCATGAAATTAAAAGATGCTTACTCCTTGGAAGGAAAGTTATGACCAACCTAGATAGCGTATTAAAAAGCAGAGACATTACTTTGTCAATGAAGGACCATCTAGTCAAGGCTATGGTTTTTCCAGTGGTCATGTATGGATGTGAGAGTTGGACTGTGAAGAAAGCTGAGCACCGAAGAATTGATGCTTTTGAACTGTGGTGTTGGAGAAGACTCTTGAGAGTCCCTTGGACTGCAAGGAGATCTATCCAGTCTATCCTAAAGGAGATCAGTCCTGGGTGTACATTGGAAGGACTGATGGTAAGGCTGAAACTCCAGTACTTTGGCCACCTCATGTGAGGAGCTGACTCATTGGAAAAGACTCTGATGCTGGGAGTGATTGGGGGCAGGAGGAGAAGGGGATGACAGAGGATGAGATGGCTGGATGGGATCACCACCTCAACGCACATGAGTTTGGGTAAATGCTGGGAATTGGTGATGGACAGGGAGGCCTGGTGTGCTGCAATTCATGGGGTCACAAAGAGTCGGACATGACTGAGTGATTGAACTGAGCTGAATAAACATAAAATGAGTTCTTAGACATACAAAAAGAGGCTACCTTCCAGACCTCTACATTAATAAGATAAGCATATCCTCAAGAGAATGCATCAGGGGATAGATTTTCTGATCTCCTATAAACAGCTCTTCTAACATTCACACCACCCTCCTCATTCCTTCTTCAAGACTCTGCCAAGTCATTTCCAGCATCCTCACTTCAATTACACAGGATTACTGGCTTCCAGTTTTAAGGAGAAGTGCAATAGGACAGACTGTAGATGCAGCTCTGAAGTGAGGATAACCTGTTCCCATGCTGAAAATGAGCTTCCCTGGTAGCTCAGGCAGTAAGAATCTGCCTGCAATGCCGGGGACCTGGGTTTGATCCCTGGGTCAGGAAGATCCCCTGGAGAAGGGAAAGGCAACTCACACCAGTATTCTTGCCTGAGAAATTCCATGGACAGAGATTCAGTCCATGGGGTTGCAAAGAGTCAGACACATCTTGGGCTCCAAAATCACTGCATTGGTGACTGCAGCCATGAAATTAAAAGACGCTTGCTCCTTGGAAGAAAAGCTATGACCAACCTTAGATAGCATACTAAAAAGCAGAGACATTACTTTGTCAACAAAGGTCCATCTAGTCAAAGCTATGGTTTTTCCAATAGTCATGTATGGATGTGAGAGTTGGACTATAGAGAAAGCTGAGTGCTGAAGAATTGATGCTTTTGAACTGTGAACTTTTGAAGTACACTTGAACTTAAACTTTTGAAGTATACTTCAAGTATATGTCAACCGTTTGGTCAAATCTATGGTTTTTCCAGTAGTCATGTATGCATGTGAGAGTTGGACCATAAAGAAAGCTGAATGTTAAAGAATTGATGCTTTTGAACTGTGGTGTTGGAGAAGACTCTTGAGAGTCCCTTGGACTGCAAGGAGATCAAACAAGTCAATCCTCAAGTAAATCAGTTCTGAATATTAATTGGAAGGACTGATGCTGAAGCTGAAAGTCCAATACTTTGGCTACCTGATAGGAATAACTGACTCATTGGAAAAGAACCTGATTCTGGGAAAGGTTGAAGGCAGGAGGAGAAGGGGATGACAGAGGATGAGATGGTTGGATGGCATCACCAACTCAATGGACATGAGTTTGAGCAAGCTTCAGGAGTTAGTGATGGACAGGGAAGCCTGACATGTTACAGTCCATGGGGTCGCAAAAAGTCAGACACTACTGAGCGGCTGAACTGAACTGATGCTAAGAAATCATCCTTACATTGCATTTGATGCTCTGTCCACACCCTCAAGGAAGACTATCACCTCTCAACCTTTTCCTGCCAGTATTCATTATCTTAGTCCCTCAACAATTTTATTTCCCTGGGAAAACTATTTTCTTGGGGTACGGACTGTATTTTTTGGGGGTATAAGCCTATTGTTTCATCGTGTGTGTGTGTTTACTTGCTCAGTCATGTCTGACTCTTTGTGATCCCATGGACTATAGCCAGCCAGGCTCCTATATCCATGGAATTCTCCAGGCAATAACACTTGAGAGTGTTGCCATTTCCTTCTCCAGGGGAACTTCCTCACCTAGGGATTGAATCTCTGTCTCCTGCATTGAAGGAAGGTTCTGTACCTGCTGAGCCTTCAGGGAAGTCCATTGTTTTAAGGGTTTGGCACAGAAAAGAGAAGTTTGAGGAGAGTTAACAAACAAGGGGAACCTCTGTCCTACAATAAAGGTCCTTTTGGCCCAGAACACAAGGAAATCTTAAATATTCAATATTATCAAGCACCAAATATTCTGATCTCACCCCTCAGTTAGCCACTCTTCTCTTTGAGATCCAAATTTAGCATAAAGACTACATTCAATTTCCTTTCCTGGATTAATTCCCTTTACACTGAAATCTGGGCTTGATTTTCTGCAAAATCTGCCCTCAGATATAAAAACCAGTGATCTTTAAATGCCTCTGTGAAAGTTTTGGGACCTGTACAGCTCACTCTGATTTAAGAGTTGGATGACCTGAGTCTGTCATCTTGCTTTAAGGCTTGCAAAGCATTTAACAAAGCCAGCTGTCTTCATAATCTTTATAATTTCAATTAAAAAATGTCAATTTCTAGAAACATTGAAAAAGCCAATGCTTTTATTTTAACCTGTATTTCATCACAAACCACTTCAGATGATTAATCTATTTGATGCTGGAGCATCTTGAGGGGTACCAGTACCACACTAAAACCAAGAGTGGGATCACTGGAGTCTTTGTGTGTGTCAGCAGTACACTTCCATAATATCATCCTGAGGTTATGCTTCCTAGGGCCACAGACAGTATCAAATATTTTAAATTGTATTAATGCATGGATGTGAGAGTTGGACCATAAAGAAGGCAGAGTACTGAATAACTGATGCTTTCCAACTGTGGTGCTGGAGAAGACTCTTGAGAGCCCTTTCAACAGCAAGGAGGTCAAACCAGTCAATCCTGAAGGAAATCAACCCTATATATTCATTGGAAGGACTGATGTTAAAGCTGAAGCTCCAATACTCTGGCCACCAGATGCAAAGAACTGACTTAATGGAAAAGACCCTGATATTGGGAAAGATCGAAGGCAGAAGGTGAAGAGAGTGACAGAGGAAGAGATGGTTGGATGGCGTCACTGACTCAGTAGACATGAGTTTGAGCAAACTCCAGGAGACAGTGAACGACAGGGGAGCCAGGTAGGCTATAGTCCATGGGTTTGCAAAGAGTCGGACAGGACTTAATGAGTAAACAACAATGTCCTGAAAGAAGCAGAGCTAAAGACAAGGATTTGAGTGCAGTTGGGATTTCCCAGAAATAGAGGTGAGCCTGGGGAAATAGAGGTGAGCAAGTGAAGAAGGAAAAGTCTCTGTAAGGGAGAAGTACTGAGTTACTTCAATGGGCAAAAAGAACTCAACTACACAAGACATTTTAGGGAGCAAAATGAGGGCCCAAGACAAGTGCATTCGATGCATGTAACATGGGGCTATAAATCCATCCAGTCTTGTCCCCTGATTGTGGATGGTTTGCAAAGGGCTTATCAGCATCTCACTTGTCTGAGGATGGAGTGACTGGAGTAGTTTAGAGAAGGCCCTGATACAGAAAGCAGAAACCCCTGCCGAGTAGCCTGGGATGTGGCACAGAATGCCCTAGAAGTGCCAACTGCAATTATGGCTAATTTGAGAGGAAGCATGAGGGCAAGGGAGGCAGGTACAAAAAGTGCCACCATTGTGCTCCTATAATTAATGCAATACAAAACTACTGAATGAATACAGAATACATTAAGGACCGGCACTGTCTCAGCACTGGTTTTCTTCCCTGTAGTGACCAGGGTACAGTGAAGACAGCTGGCTTCTCTGTGGTTTGGTGATTAAATCACAGGCTTGTGTGTTTATGGCTCAGACAGTAAAGAATCTGCCTGCAATGCAGGAGACCCAGGTTTCTCCTTCTCCAGTATTTTTGTCTGGAGAATCCCATGGACAAAAGCAGTCTGGTGGGTTAGAGTCTGACACAACTGAGTGACTTTCACTTTGTATGTGTTCATTTTTTCCTACTATTTCATTCAAATATCACATGTTTGAATGCCTGCTAACAACCTATGTTATTGATGAGGAATTAGGGATAAATTTTCAGACTTCCTAGTTTAAATTCTAATATAGATATAGATGTTAGATATAATGTATAGATTTTATCTATTATCTATATCATCTATCCTGTCTTTCTATCTATCCCTTCTATGTATCTATTATGTATCTATTAATCTGTTATCTATCTTTATTTTTATCTATTCTTTCTTTCTATCTATCTATTCCCCTTATACTGAAACAAAATATCATTCCTTTTAGGCATACTTTATAATAATGTCACAAAAATACTCAGCATACATAACTAAAATTTTCCCTAGAGACTGAAAATTCTGAGAAATATAATGAGTAGACAATAAACTTCCAAAAGGTTAATGAAATTCAAGAAAAAGTTTCTTTAAAGGTAAAGCAGATAAAAGACCACATTTACCCTCTATTTTATGGATGATAGGATAAAGCTCAATAATATGAGTAATACTGACATATTTCTAAGACTACAAAAGGCCATTTCACTGGGGAGAGTAGTCAACAAGGTTTATATTGCTCGCAAAGGGCAAATCTACATGAGCTCTCTCAGGGCAGGTGAGCAAGAAAAAATTGACAGTTATTATGTTTCCAGATCTTATTTGAAAATAGTGTACTCATTCCTCAAAAGATTAGTGTTTGGTCTTTCATTTAAGCACATATGTATATCTGAAACAAGTTTCTATGAATGGTTAGTACTTTATTTCCAAATTCAAAATTAATTTTTTACTCAGAATAGCTATATATTTTTCAACAACTACCATTTTTCTATTTAACAATAACCCTTTACCTCTTACCTCATGAAAAAGAACACATGATTGTCATTGACGCTAAATCAGAAACAGTCTTAAAATACTGATAACCACTCTCATTTGTAGAGAACCACAAATATAAGCGGTAGTGAAAATATCTGTTGAGAAAGTAGTTTGAAATTTTGTCAGCTATCCTTCAAAACAAATCAACTGAAGATTAAAAAAAAAAATGTTATTCAGTTGTTAAGTCATGTCCAACTCTTTGTGACCCCATGGACTGCAGCCTGCTAGGCTTTCCTGTTCCTCACTATCTCCTTGACTTTTCTCAGAAAGATTCTTAAGTCTTACCTCTGGAAAAGCGGCAAAGTCTTAGCTCATAGGACTATTCTACAAGCCTAACTGGTTGGTATATATACCAGCCTAACTGGTATTTTTTGCACATCCAAATAGGTTTTTCTTGCAATTAATCATGAATGTGGGTTTCCCTGGTGTCTCAGAGGGTAAAGCATGTGCCTGCAATGCGGGAGACCTGGGTTATATCCTTGGGTCGGGAAGATCCTCTGGAGAAGAAAATGGCAACCCACTCCAGTATTCTTGCCTGGAGAATCCCATGGATGGAGGAGCCTAGTAGGCTACAGCCCACGGGGTCACAAATAGACACAACTGAGTGACTTCACTTTCACTTTATGTGTTCAACCTCATTAGTAATCAGGAAATACAGATCCAGTTTACAATGTGATTCTACAACCTACGAGAATAGCTAAAAATTTAAATGATGAAGATTTTAGGTACTGCCAAAAATGTGGACTAACTGGAACTCTCATCTAATGCTTGTGAGAATCAAAATCAGTACCATCTGTTTCAAAAACTGTCATATCTGCTAAATTTTCAATATGTGTGTATCCAGTAAAAATTAAACCCTGGAAACATACTTACCTAAATTCACATATACATGCTTGATAATTTATATTCAAGAATATTCCTATAAGCAGTTTTTTTGGGGGGTGGTGATAAACTGGGACCATACAAACTTTCTTCACCAGTTGAAGAAATACATATTGGTATATGTATATGAAGAAATACATGTTGGTATATCCTACAGTTGAATAATATATTGCAATTAAATGAATGAACCATTACTGTAGCTATAACATGGATAAATCTCACAAATATTAGATACAAAAGATGCCAGATACAGAAGAATGCATTTTGCAAGCTAAGAATTGATGCTTTTGAACTGTGGTGTTGGAGAAGACTCTTGAGAGTCCCTTGGACTGCAAGGAGATCCAACCAGTCTATTCTGGAGATCAGCCCTGGGATTTCTTTGGAAGGAATGATGCTAAAGCTGAAACTCTAGTACTTTGGCCACCTCATGCAAAGAATTGACTCATTGGAAAAGACTCTGATGCTGGGAGGGATTGGGGGCAAGAGGAGAAGGGGACGACAGAGGATGAGATGGCTGGATGGCATCACTGACTCGATGGGCGTGAGTCTGAGTGAACTCTGGGAGTTGGTGATGGACAGGGAGGCCTGGCGTGCTGTGATTCATGGGGTCGCAGAGTCGGACACGACTGAGCAACTGAACTGAATTGAATTGAATTTACATAAAGTTTAAAAACAAATCAAAGATTACCAGTAGGGGTCAGCGGGTGATATGGGATCAGGGAGTGGGAGGTACAAACTATTGGGGATAAGATGGGCTACAAAAGACTTTTCTCTTGTAGTTAAAACTATTAACCAGTGCATTTCCAATGCCAGGGACATGTGTGTAATTCCTCGTCAGGGAACTAAGATCCCACTTGCCATGTGGCCAAAAATTTTTTTTTAAATTACAAAAAAAAAAAAAAAAGGTAGACTACAAGGATTTATTGTACAACATGAGGAAATAGCTAGTGTTTTGCAATAACTGTAAATGAAGTATAACCTTAAAGATTGTATAAAAAATTAAAACTGACCCATGTTATTATAAATTATGACAGTGATTCATTGTGAGAGGTGTTACTGATTGGGAGAGAAATGAAGGAGTTCTGGTGCTACTTCACTTTTTGATCTAAGTTGTAGCTATATTACAGTGATCACTTTTTAATAATTCTCACGCTACACACACTTCCTGTTCGCAGACTTTTTTGTTTACATCATTCAAAAAAAAGTTCATTATAAAAAGTCTTTTGTTTCATTCAGTTAATATCTCCTGGACATGTACTACATCCAAAGACACACACCCAGTAATGCATCTAGGAGTGGTGTATGTGTGTCCTCAGTCATGTCTGACTCTTTCTGACCCCATGGACTGTAGCCCGCCAGGTTCCTCTGTCCATGGGATTCTCTCGGAAAGAATATTGGAGTGGGCCACCATTTCTGTCTCCAGGGGATCTTCCCCAGCCAGGGATCAAATCCACGTCTCTTGCATCTCCTGCATTGGCAGGTGGGTTCTTTACCACTGCACCATCCAGGAAGCCCCTAGGAGTGGCAAATAATACAAAACAAAATAGCAGGTATTCAAACTTGACTGTTTACCAGACACCATTGTAGGCACTGAGCAGACAAAACTCCTCGCCCTGGTTTCTCCTCTAAAGGAGTTTCATTTCTTGTGGAGGAGATACACACTGGACATCAGGGTATTTATGATGATAATAAGTGCCATGTTGGAGACATATTCGGGTCTATTCAGTACATACCGAGAGACCTGCCTACATCTGGTGACTCAGGGGAAGAGAGGAAATTATAGCTGAACTCTGAGGATGCAGGAGAGCCAAAAAACTTAAGACAGAAAGAACAGTGATGAATGGCAATAAGCTTGCCCACCTGGGGACTTTGCAGATTGCCACTCTGGGAATAGTCTCTGTGTGTGCAGACAATTGCGAGGCAGAGCCCTGAAGGCTGTGTTGGGCACTGCTTTTCTCCCCAAAGAGTAATGGAACTCCATTAACAAGTTAGTAAACAGCCTATCAAATCTACATTTAAGTGCATCACCTCTACTACAGAATGCTAATGGATTAGACTGGTGGTTTGCAAACACTTTTTGAAAAGGGTGAGATCATACATTTGTTGGGCTTTTCTGGGCCACAGGGTTTCTGTCACAACTACCCAACCAGGCTTTTGAAAAAGAAAACACCTGTAACAAATCTGTAAGTATATGGATGTGGCTACAGTCCAGTTAGATTTCATTTGTAATAATAGGTGGGTGGGAATTCACACTGTAGTTTGCCAACTCTGTATCAGAGGAAGAGAGAAGTACATGGGAATACTTATTAAGCTGCCATGGTGGTCTAGTTAAGAAACAAAGGTAACTTGGTCTAGTGTACTGGTGGTTGATAAGAAGAAGAGAGAAATGCAACCCACATGCTGGCTGTGTTTACCAGCTCCCAGTTCACATAAGATGTCTTGCATTCTTACCTTACTATTTGTGAAAATTCTAACACACTCCCCAAGTCTTGGACCATTCTAAGCAACTCACATTACTGCTGCTGCTACTAAGTCGCTTCAGTCGTGTCCAACTCTGTGCGACCCCATAGACGGCAGCCCACCAGGCTTCCCCGTCCCTGGGATTCTCCAGGCAAGAACACTGGAGTGGGTTGCCATTTCCTTCTCCAATGCATGAAAGTGAAAAGTGAAAGTCAAGTCGCTCAGTCGTGTCCAACTCTTAGCGACCCCATGGACTGCAGCCCACCAGGCTCCTCCATCCATGGGATTTTCCAGGCAAGAGTACTGGAGTGGGTTGCCATTGCCTTCTCCAAGCAACTCACATTAATGTGGTTATTTTTGGCTCTGAGGTTCTACCTACAAGCAAATGTTACAGTGTATAGAACATTATCACATAGACAGAGGAACCTGGCAGGCTATCCATGGGGTCGCAAAGAGTCGACATGGCTGAGTGACTAACACACTAGATCATTATACTTCCTTTCTCAATGAGGTATTTTTTTCTAGAGTAACTAAAATTCAAGTCATCCCCATTTAGTACTTTTTCATGATAATGTCTGCTTACAAATGATTTTTGAATGTGCAAACATCACTGAAATTTGTGGGAAAATAGGTTAGGTGGAATTTCTCTGGCTCAGATTGTAAAGAATCTGCCTGCAATGCAGGATACCTGGGTTTGATCCCTGGGTCAAGAAGACCCCCAGGAGAAAAGAATGGCAACCCACCTCAGTATTCTTGCCTGTAGAGTCCCATGGACACAGGAGCCTGGTGGACTACAGTCCATGGGGTCACAAAGAGTGGGACATGACTGAGTAACTAACACTTATCATAGGAACTCTAAAATCCCTATGCATAATTTTCTTAATGTATCTATGATCACAATGTCCTATGCATAACATCTAACCTCTCTTAAACTCATTACTATGTTAACAAACCCTTAAAATAATTTTGGTTAACTTTAATTGCCTGTTGGAAAACTCAGCAGTGGCCACAGGACTGGAAAAGGTCAGTTTTCATTCTAATCCCAAAGAAGAGAAATGCCTAAGAATGTTCAAGCTACCACACAATTGCACGCATTTCACATGCTAGCAAGGTAATGCTTAAAATCCTTCAAGCTAGGCTCCAACAATATGTGAATTAAGAACTTCCAGATGTACAAGCTGGATTTAGAAAAGGTAGAGGAAAGTCAAAGTGAAAGTAGCTCAGTTGTGTCCAACTCTTTGCAACACCATAGACTATACAGTCCATGGAATTCTCCAGGCCAGAATACTGGAGTGGGTAGCCTTTCCCTTCTCCAGGGGATCTTCCTAACCCAGGGATCAAACCCAGGTCTCTGGCATTGCAGGTGGATTCTTTACCAGCTGAGCCATAAGGGAAGCCCAAAGGTAGAAGAACCAGAAATCAAATTGCAACATCTGTTGGATCATATAAAAAGCAAGGGAATTCCAGAAAAAAAAAAAAAGAATCTAATTCTGCTTCATTGGCTACACTAAAGCCTTTGAAGCTAAGTCACTTCCGTTGTGTCCAACTCTGTGTGTCCCCATAGACAGCAGCCCACCAGGCTCCTCTGTCCACAGGATTCTCCAAGCAAGAACACTGGAGTGGGTTACCATGTCCTTCTCCAAATTGATTGTGTGGATCACCACAAACTGTGGAAAATTTGCACTCTTATTCAAGGTAATAATGGAAGATTCAGGCAGAGCAATTAGGTAAGAACAAATATTAAAAGGCATTCAAGTTAAAAGAGAAGTGATGCTGTTACTATTTACAGATGATATGAAAACCCTGAAGACTCCATAAAAAGCTGTACTCATTAAAATAGTGAATACAGTAAATTTGAAGGATACAAAATCAACATACAAAAATCTGTTGCATTTCAATACATTAAAAATGAGCTAGCCAAAAAAGAAAATAAGATAACAATCACATTTACAATAGCAAAAAAAGAATAAAATACCTAGAAATAAATTTAACCAAGGAGGTGAAAGACTTGTACACTTAAAACTATAACTTGTTGAAAAAAATTGAAGAAACATAATAAATGGTAAGATAATTCTTGGTCATGAATTAGAAGAATTAACATGGTTAAAATGTCCACATACCTAAATCCCTTATGGCTGTGTGGCCTCCTCACCTGTGGAAAAATCAGTTATGCACTTATGAATTAATAACTAAAGTCTACACATAAGGATGTTACTTCTAACATCCTTGTTGAACACAGACGTGGCAAAAAAAAAAATCATAAGAGACTCATGAACTGCAGCCTGTTTTATCCTTTCTTCTTTATTATCTTTCTTAAGTCATTATACAATTATTCTAAGGTCATTCTTAGATTATTCCAGCCTGTAGTCACTGCCAGCAATCTCACCAATGGCTGGATGGTGTCACTTATTTGCAGGCACTCTGGTGCCTGCCACCTGGGAAGTGGCTCAGAAGGTAAAGAATCTTCCTGCATGCAGGAGACCTGGGCTTGCAAGATCCCCTGGAGAAGGAAATGGCAACTCACTCCAGTATTCTTGTCTGGAGAACTCCATGGACAGAGAAGCCTAGCAGGCTATGGTCCATGGGGTCACAAAGAGTTGGACATGACTGAGGAACTTTACTTTTTTATATATTAATAATTACAGTGAAAGAAATTTCCATTTGGAAATGACCTACATGCACAAATGACCTTAAATTAACCTATGACTTTGTTGTGTTTATTTCTCTCATAAAATGAAGAGATAAATATATTCTATCAATATATTAATTATATTCTATTAATCAAAGTATATTCTATTATTAATCACAATTCTGATTCTGAAATCAACACCCTTCATAAGGCAATGGGCCAATACTATCTGGAAGAGAGTAACAGAAACTCAAGTATGTAACCCAGCAAACATAAAGCCTTGGTTCTCACCTGGTGTCACAAAAGTTCCCATGAACAACTTTTTCTGGGTCCCCACATATCTCTACTTGATGCTGTTTTCTTTGTGACTAGGATCTGGTTCTGTTTGCCTTAGACAAACAACTTAGCACTTGAGGGACAGTATTCTCAGACTTGTCTGTGGTTTTAGTTTTTGCTTTTTTTTATATGGACCATTTTTAAAGTCTTTATTGGGTTTGTTACGATATTATTTCTGCTTTCTGTTTTGGTTTTTCAGCCATGAGGCATGTGGGATCCTAGTTTTCCAACCAGGGATTGAACTTGCTCTTCCTGTGTTGGAAGGTGAAGTCCTAACCTCTGGACTACCAGGGAAGGCCCAGAAACCCTATGTTTTTTGATTGGTGAATTCGATCCATTTATACTTAGGGCCGTTATTTACACATGAGGACTTACACTGCCCTTTTACCTTTTACTTTCTTATTGCTCTCTGTCACTTTTTATTTATTTTTCCTTGTGCTTCTGTCTGCCATTTTGCTTTGGTGGCTACTATGTTTTTCTCAATTTCCTCTCTTTTTTTTTTTTTTTTAATGTTTTGTGTCATTGCTTTAGATTTATGCTGTGTGGTTACCATGAGGCTTATATAAAATATCTCATAGATAAAATACTCCTTTTTATGCTGAGATTAATCTTATCTTCCTTGACCTATATGGATCCCATCATTTTCCTCTTTCTCTGTAGTGGTGTTGTCTCAAATTATTCCTTTTTATGTTGCAGTTTTTTTTAAACCAAACTGAAGTAGCTATAGCTATTTTCTTTCTGCTTTTTCCCCTCCTAGTTATGCTATGAAAGTAAAAGTGTTAGTAGCTCAGTTGTATCTGCTCTTTGTGACCTCATGGACTATAGCTCTTCAGGCTCCCCTGTCCATGGCATTCTCTAGGCAAGAATACTGGAGTGGGTACCCATTCCCTTCTCCAGGGGAACTTTCCAACCCAGGGACTGAACCCAGGTCTCCTGCATTGCAGGCAGATTCTTTACTGTCTGAGCCACCAGAGAAGTCCTGCTGTAACAGTGTTTAAAACCTATTCAGATACATAGAAAATTGCAACTCTTTATCATCTTATTCAAAGTTTTACTTACTTGTGGCTTTTTGTTTCTGATAGATCTTTAGGTAGGTAGGTCTAGTGTTGATAAACTCCTTCAGCCTCTCTCTCTCTTTTTTTTTTTTTTTTTTGCCTATCAAAGTCTTTATTTCTCCTTCATAACTGAGTAATAACTTTGTTGGATGGAGTATGTTTGACAGGTTTTTTTTTTTTCAGTATCTTTTTTTTTTTAATTGGAGGTTAATATTTTGAGAATGTTACCCCATTCTCTCTCTTGGACTGTAGAGTTTCTGTTGAGAAATCTGATAACCTAAGAGGCATTCCTTTGTAGGTTACCATTTTCCCTGTTTTAAAAAATCTTTGCTATTAAGTTTTGATAGTTTTAACATCATAATCTCAGCAAATGTCTTTTTGCATTCAGTTCAGTTCAGTTCAGTCAGTTCAGTTCAGTCGCTCAGTCATGTCCAACTCTTTGCAACCCAATGAACTGCAGCACGCCGGGTCTACCTGTCCATCACCAACTTCTGGAGCTTACTCAAACTCATGTCCATTGAGATGATGATGCCATCCAATCATCTCATCCTCTGTTGCCCCCTTCTCCTCCCAGCTTCAATCTTTCCCAGCATCAGGGTCTTTTCAAATGATTCAGCTCTTCTCATCAGGTGGCCAAAGTATTGGAGTTTCCACTTCAACATCAGCCCTTCCAATGAACACCCAGGGCTGATCTCCTTCAGAATGGACTGGTTGGATCTCCTTGCAGTCCAAGGGACTCTCAAGAGTCTTCTCCAGCACCATAGTTCAAAAGCATCAATTCTTTGGTGCTCAGCTTTCTTTATAGTCCAACTCACATCCATACATGGCTACTGGAAAAACCATAGCTTTGACTAAATGGACCTTTGTTGGCAAAGTAGTCTCGGCTTTTTAATATGTTGTCTAGGTTGGTCTTTTTGCATTGAAGTAATTAGAGTGGTCTCTCAGCTTCATGGACCCACATGTGTCTGTTTCCTTCCCAAGTTTGGGAAGTTCTCACTGGTTACTTCTTTAAATAGACTTTCTACTCCTTTCTGTTTATTTTCCTCTGGGACCCCCATTTCTATAATGCTGCTTTTCCTAGAAGAGACAGATGGCTGTCATAAATTGTCCTCATTTTGAAAACTGTCTTATTTCTCATTCCTCTTGTCCTTGTATCATTTCTAGGTTTCTATCATGAACTCATTAATGCTTTCTTCCATGTGGTCTGCTCTATTTCCAATGCTCTCTAATGCCTTCTTCATGTCACTCATTTAGTTCTTCAACTCTGTGACATATTATTTTTGAGTTTCAATCTCTTTGATGAAATACTCCCTCTACTCATTAGTTTTATTCCTGAGCTCACTGATCTGCCCTTGTGAGTTTTCTTACAGATCACTGAGTTTCTGCATGATAGCTACTTTGCATTCTCTATCAATATTTAGATCACAATATTCTGTGACTTTCAGTTTCTTTATTTAAGAACCATCATTATCTTTTTTGCAGCCTAGTATTACTGTGGTTCTTCATTTCTATATAGTTGACTGAAGGTGCACTTGAAGTAGTTGAAGTAGCTAACACCTTTCTGAAAAGTAAAGTGAAAGTGTTAGCCACTCTTTGCAACCCCATGGACTTTAAGTCACTGGGCTCCTCTGTCCATAGAATTCTCTAGGCAAGAATACTGGAGTGGGTTGCCATTCCCTTCTCCAGGGGATCTTCCTGACCCAGGGTTCAAACCTGTGTCCCCTGCACTGCAGGCAGTTTCTTTACCATCTGAGCCACCAGAGAAGCTCCAACTCCTTTCTAGTTGATTTTAAGAATTCAACAGATCACAATGTGTGCTTAGTCATTCAGTCATGTTCCATTCTTTGGGACCCCATAGACTGTAGCCCACCAGGCTCCTCTGTCCATGGGGATTCTTCAGGCAAGAAAACTGGAGTGGGCTTCCATACCCTTCTCCAGGGGATATTCCCAACCCAGGGATAAAACCCAGGTCTCCTGCATTACAGGCAGATTCTGTACCCACTGAACCGAGGAGGAAGCCCTCTCTTGCCTGACCTGCCTCTGATTATACTTGGGCATTGGCATGTCCCACACTCCACTCTGCCTGTCAGAGGTGTCACTGTACCGTGTTATTGCGTCTTTGGCTTTGGGGTTGTTGCTGCCTCGCTGCTGCCAGGGTCACTAGGATTGTTGCCCTCAGCACAAGGATGGTGGGTCTTTGGCAGGGCCTGGGATCCTCCTCCTCTTCACAAGCTCCAAACCACAGGGGAAGGGAGAGGGGTGGGGGCAGCCAGGGTCGCTTGGGCACCTATGTTATGTACAGGACTGTACATATAAGTTTGTGGGCTCCATTGCTGCAGGTGGGGAGATAGGGGTTGGAGTCTTAGGCAGCTCTGCACTGAAGGGGCAGGGTCGCTGGTGCCCCTGTTTCTACTCCCCGTGGCCATGGGTGCTGCTGTGACAAGGAGGTCAGGGTCATGGGTGTCACCTCCCCCAGTTCTCTGGGCTGGGGGCTCAGCTCCCACACCCTGAAGACAGGGATCACAAGCACTGCCTCAATGGTTTCCCTGGTCCCACCTCCCTTGTCGGATCCATGTACAGATGTATGGAATTCTCCAGCATTCTGGTGGGCTGAGCAGAGGCACCTTTGTTACCATGAGGATGTTTGATGATTATAGATTGAAGGAGAGTGTCAAAGAAAGCACCTCACTCTGCCATGCTACTGACATCACTCAGGGCCATAGGTTTATAAAAGGAAATACATTAATCCATCTGAAAACTGACTCACAATAAGGAGAAGCAGACAAAACCTACAAAAGGTAGAAGCTAGACAGTCTCTATCTGAAAGTGTCACAGTATCCTCCAGGCTTTGGTTTTCAACAATGTTGCTGTTGTATAGCTTTTTGTGGAGAAAAGGGAACCGTCTTGCACTGTTGGTGGGAATGTAAATCGATACGGCCACTATGCAGAAGAGTATGGAGTTTCCTTAAAAAAACTAAAATAAAAAGTAATATATGACCCAGCAATACCACTGAGCATATACCCTGATAAAACCATAATTCAAAAACATACATGTAGCCCAGTGGTCACTCCAGCACTATTTACAACAGAAGGACATGGAAACAACCTGGATGACCATCAACAGATGAACGGATAAAGAAGATGCAGTACATTTATACAATGGAATACTATTCAATCATAAAAATGAATGGAACTGGGTTATTTGTAGAGATGTGAATAATCTAGAGCCTGTCATTCAAAGTATGTCAGAAAGAGGAAAACAAATATTGTATATTAATGCGTATGTGGGGAAAATATATATTAACACATATGTGGGATCTAGAAAAGTGGTATAGATGATATCTTTTGCAAAACTGAAATAGAGACACAGATTTGGAGAACAAATTTATGGACACCAAGGGGAGAAAGTGGTGTGTGGGATGAATTGGGAGATTGGGACTGACATATATACACTATTGATACTATGTATAAAGTAGGTAATTAATAAGAGGCCACTGTACAGCACAGGGAACTCTATTCAGTGCTCTGTGGTGACCTAAACAGGAAGGAAATTCAAACGAGAGGACATAAATGTATACATACAGCTGATTCAGTTTGCTGTACAGCAGAAACCAACACAACATTGTGAAGCAGCTAGACTACAACAAAAATTAATTTTAAAGAAGAATTAGATTCTAAAAGGTGACACATATCCCCAAATAACCTCACCTGTCTTTCTAAAGTTCACCCAAAGTCAAATTAAAATAGTAACCAATTTTCTACCATAATAAGCATTTTCATGGAGAAATTTAGCTAGTATCTATTTGAAATCATGTGGTGACTGCATTAGCTTGTTAAGCTCACAAAACAAAGTACCTCATCTATGTGCCTGAGACAACAGAAATTCATTGTCTGATCATTCTGCAGACTGGAAATCTACGATAAAAAAAAACACTCAAAACAATATCTCATCTGCTGCTGCTGCTAAGTCGCTTCAGTCGTGTCCGACTCTGTGTGACACCAGATACGGCAGCCCACCAGGCTCCCCAGTCCCTGGGATTCTCCAGGCAAGAACACTGGGATGGGTTGCCATTTCCTTCTCCAGTGCATGGAAGTGAAAAGTGAAAGTGAAGTCACTCAGTCGTGTCCGACTCTTCACGACCCAATGGACTGCAGCCCACCAGGCTCCTTCATCCATGGGATTTTCCAGGCAAGAGTACTGGAGTGGGGTTCCATTGCCTTCTCCATACCTCATCTAGTGTGCACTTAATTGTACAATTTTCATTCATAAAGTGAGTCTCTCCCTATGTAATAGTTTTCTACTTCTTATGTAATCAACTTAGTAGCATAAAACAACTCAAACTTCATGTAATTCTATAGGTTAGCAGTCTGACAGTGGTTTCACCAAGCTAAAAACTCAAGACTAGAAACCAACTAGGAGGCTTTCAGTGCCAGAGGCTCCAATGAAGAATGTCTCCTTACCTTTCCCAGCTGGCAGAGCTGCCCACCCTCCTCAGTGATGGTCCCCTTCTGTCATCGTCGGTGTGATCAGAGCTGCATCTCTGACCGCTCTTCTTCTGTTGTGTCTCCTGAATCTCTTCTGACTGTCTTTCCCACTTTAAGGCTTCTTGGGAATAAACTATGCCCACCTGGATCATTCAGGCTAATCTCCAAATATTAAGGGTCAGTTATGGGCTTCCCTTGTGGTTCATCTGGTAAAGAATCTCTCCCCAATGCAGGAGACCAGGGTTCGATCCCTGGGTTGGGAAGATCCCTTAGAGAAGGGAAATGATACCCACTCCAGTATTCTGGCCTGGAGAATTCCATGGACTGTATAGGCCATGGGATCGCCAAGAGTTGGACACGACTGACTGACTTTCACGAGGTCAGTTATAAGCAACTTTAATTCTAGCAGTGACCTTAATTGCCTTTGGATTAGGACACTCACATTCTTGGGGGGCATTATTCTCCCCACCATCCCCTATTAGACTTAAAGGGGAGGTATTAAAGAACAGGAAGGGACATGTTTGCTGATGGGTCCAGTGTTTGTGCTTAAAGGCTGGAGATAGAGAGTCTGTGGATTATTGGAGTACTTACCACTGGTGTTACAAGTTTACTCTGAGAAACAAGTTGAGCAAAATTTAGAGGATTTAATTAGTTCAGAAAGCACAGCATCTACCAACCTCTGTGATTCTCCATATGACAAAAATTTTTACCCAGCAAATGCAAAATGGAAGCCAACTAGAGAACCAAAGGAGATGAAAAGAAATGTCCTGGTACCCAGAAGGGCACCCAAAAAGTGGAAACCAAAAATGAAATCCAGAAACAAAACTGAGAATAAATGACTGAGGGACTCAAAGCAAAGGTTTCTAACTGACCACTCAGAAGGCATCTCCACACTTGGCTGAAGGCAGCAGCAAAGAGAAGTAAAAACCTCATCTTGGAGCCTCTGGGAAACCTGCAGAAATTAAAAAAGATCTTCTGAATAAGAACAAATGAACCCATCCAAACGTTTGCTACAGCAAGAGTCAGCTACCATAATGGACTCAGGCAGGCAAGAGAATGGGAAAGCATTATAATGAGAAGGAAAAAAAAAAAAAAGTGAAAGTCGCTTATTTTTGTCTGACTCTTTGCGACCCTAAGGACTGTAGCCCACTAGGCTCCTCTGTCCATGGGATTCTCCAAGCAAGAATACTGGAGTGGGTAGCCATTCCCTTCTCCAGGGGATCTTCCCAATCCAGGGATCAAACTTGGGTCTCCTGCATTGCAGACAGATTCTTTTCCATCTCAGCCACCAAGGAAGCCCTACAGTGAGAAGAAAAGGATCATCAAACAAGTTTTGAGTGGAAGTTGCTGGCAGTGAAGATGGAGGTGGATTAATTTAAGAGGGGCATCATAGCATGTGATTGATCTGGGGAGCCTGTTTGCATATATTTGGTTTTCTCTGGCCGGTTTTTATAAGTGGGGAGAAATACTAGGGAGGCAGGCAGTTACTTGTTAAGTCTCAACTGTCTAGAAACACAGCTATAGTTGCAAAATCAGATTTCATAAAATTATGGTCACCATCCAAGCCTCATTTAATTTTGACCCTTGGCGAACAGACTCCCTAAATGGGGTACAAAAGGAATCAACATCCATACCCCACTCGTGCCTTTCACATGGCACTACTTTCTGCAGTTCCTCCAGAGATGAGGTCTTGCTGGAGTCAGAGTCAATGGGGAGCTTCCCCCAGCTTCCTATCATGCTGATATCCTTTATTCTGACTCCAGTCCAAACACTCACTTGTATTACAGAATCTCTTTCAGTCCTGTGAAGCCCACAGAGGGAAACTCTCAGAAAGCTCTCCAAAGATTGTCTCTTATCGCTGCATTTGATAAATCTGATAGAGTATCTATCAAATCTTCTAAGTGTAATTAACGGATGTGTGAGCAAGTTTCAGCAAACAGCCCCAACCAGTATTTCTATCTCCCTGTTTCTCTGCACTTTTTTTTCCTTTAAAAATAAAAAAAGTGTGAATGTCTCCCAATTTAACCATCTTTCTTATACCATCTTATACCATCTTTATGTGACTTATACATTGAGTCACAAGTTTAATTAGCCCCCTGCTAAACCACAGTGCCATCCCCCCAAAATTGAGCACAACACAGCCAATCTATAATCCTGAGTGAATATCCACTTGCCAGTAAATTCATCTGGCTTAGCCTTAAATTTCACATCTGAATATTCTCCCCAGTATACAGCAATATTGGGATTATATCCCATAACTCCCCAAGTAGAGAGGCTATCTCTTTTTAAAGAAGACCTTGCACAACTCTGTCTAGATGCCCTAAATATCTACATTTCCTCAGGAGTCTGAAATAGAAAATGATGTGTGTGTGGGATGAGACTTGAGGGGAAAGGGTGCAGGTGCCCCGGGCATCATGACTGAGAGGCTTCCGTGCAGATAACAGATGATTCAGACTAGAGAGGGGCAGGGCTGCCTCTGCCACCAGAATAATTTGAGGGGAATTTGGAGGGTCCAGTTCTACACGTTATTTGTGTCTGCTCAAGAGCCCCGATGCCATCTCTATGTGCCTTACTCCTTTCTCACCAGTACTCCCATCTCACCCTAAATGGTTTTAGCGGCATTTTGCCAGTTAATCATCATGTCCGAGGCTTGGTCTCAATCCCCAAGTGATCTCTGCTTATGGAGACATCACTGGACCCTTGCTTTAACATTGGTTCTTGTGTATTCATCCCTCCTTTTCTCTAAGAACTGTCTCTAGGGCTATAGCCAGAAGCGCAGTGATTACATGATCTTTGTCACCATTGCTACTGCCATGGCAACCATGCCAGAGCAGTACACACCATGCTACCTGTAATAACTTCAGAAAACTTGACGCCACCTGAGTTTATGGAGTGGATTCACATCCTCAGGAAATAGGCTATCCTTGTGCTTCTCTAATACATGAGCAACCCAACTGGGCAAGCCTGTTTGGATGGTCTGTCTTGGATGCCAACTTGATACCAATAAAATATCAGTAGAAGTCCCAACAGGAACAGTGGTAGTCTCACGCCAGAATAATCAAAGTGGACTTATTAGAGGAGTAGAGCAAATGTGTGGGGAAGATTTAGGTAAAACACCGGCTGAAATTTCACCTCCCAGGACTTGTAAAACAGAGTTGTTATGTCCATACACCTGAAGGCCTGAGGGGCACAAACAGTCCTTGACATGCAGGAGAGAGATTCTGGAGAAAGTCAGGAGCTGATACCCAGCAAGATGGAGGAGCATGCAGGCAGGAGGCACAAAGGGCCAGAGGCAGCTGCACAGATAGGCAGAGGGGAGAGCAAAGGAAAGGCATTTTCCTCCCTCTCCCTCAGGGTTTCCAACTGTCACATGGAGGCTAAGAGGAAGAATAAAAGCCAGTCCACTGAGGTAGTCTATACAAGCCAACTTTCTGGCTCTCAGAGCATGCTGAGAACAGTGGAAATGGATCAAGTTGGAAGATACCCTGAAGAAAGTGTTTATATCCACATCACAGGTAGAATTTCTGGAAATGTCAAACAATATTTTCATTAAATTAAAAAACACTTATTTACACCACCACATCTAGCTTCAAATGTGATTATGGATTGTATATTGTTTCAGCTACCTGGCACAGTGAGCCCTTAAATGTCTGAGGACTCCGTTTCTTGATGCCTCTGCCTCTGGCTGGGCATATGGGGCTGGGGTGGAGGATGTGGTCAGTGCGGGGAGGACTCCTGGGCTGCACGAGAAGGGGGGTGAGGCGACAGGAGGTGGCGGGTCCTCCAGGGCACAGGTGAGCATACTGAGAGGACAGCTGAGGCTTAGGAGGCTGGCAGCTCTGATGGGGCCAAGCTGGAGCGGTGTTTGGGGTGAGGAGGCAGGAGGTGAGGAGCTGAGGAGGTTGCTGGGACTTAGAGGGCAGCTTGGCTACCCAAGGAGGCGTGAGCGTTCAACTGCATACAATGACGGTAATGAAATACGAGTTTCCTGCCACCACAGAAGGGGCAAGGCGAGGGCACATTCTGTCGAGTCTGACTGCAATTGGAGGTATTTGTGTAAACTCATGGTTGTAAATAGCTAGACGAATAGACAAGTGGATAGACAGATATAGGTATAAATATGTATGCTGGTGAAGATCTTTGCACATGTTTACGTATAAATGTAAGGGAGTCTGGGAAAATATGTACTTACTTTATCAACTATAGTAGAGGAAAAAAGAAAGCTAGAAATGGTTTGAAGCATGTGGAGCAAGAAAAAGTATGCCTGCCATAATTTGATCTAAGTTGAGAAAGGGCAAAGACCTTCTTTATAAGACTTCTCTTTGGAAAGAGATTGGTATAATTTTATTGAGGAAGGAAACCGTACACTGTATATAATCCAGTGCACAGTTAAAAAAAAAATGAAGCCAATTATATCTGGAGAAAATCATAGTTTGAAAAGATACATGCACCCCAGTGTTCACTGCGGCATGATTTACAGCAGCCAAGACATGGAAGCAACCTAAATGTCCACTGACAGAAGAATGGATAAAGAAGATGTGGTGCATATATAGAGTGGGATACTACTCAGCCATAAAAAGAACAAAATAATGCTCTTTGCAGCAACATGAATGAATCTAGAGACTATCATACTGAGTTGAAGTAAATCAGACAAAGACATATGATATGGTATCACTTATACGCAGAATCTAAAACAATGGTACAAGTGAACGTATGTAGAAAACCAGAATAGTCATGGATGTAGAAAACAAACTTATGGTTACCAAGGTGGAAATGGCATGAGGGACATATTGGGAGATTGGGATTAACATATACACACTACTATACATGAAATAGCTAACTTATAGGGACCTGCTGTATACAGCACATAGAACTCTATGTAATTCTCTGTAATGACCTATCTGGGAAAAGAACCTCAAAAACAGTGGAGATATATATATATACATACATATATATGTGTGCATGTGAAGTTGCTTCAGTCATGTCTGACTCTTTGTGACTCCATGGACTGTAGCCAGCCGGGCTCCTCTGTCCATGGGATTTTCCAGATAAGATTACTGGAGCAGGTTGCCATTCCCTTCTCCAGGGGGTCTTCCTGACACCCTGTTATATATGTTTTATATATATATATATATATATATGTATGTATATATAGTTATATATGTATAACTGATTCACTATGCTGTACAGAAGAAACACAAAACTGTAAATCAACTATACTCCAACAAAAAATTAATAAAAAAAAATAAAGGCCAAGCAAGTTTGGTAATTTTCCAGTGTCACACACCTTTAAGCAACAGAGCTAGAGGAAGTCTTACCAAAAATAGTATCCAGACTTTCCAATCTTAATGCCACAAAGGGCTGAATCTGTACTTCTAAGATGACATTTTTTCCTTTCTCAAAAATGGAGAAATAATTGTCTTTTTTAAATTTGCATTTTCAAGCTTTCATTTATGCATTTAAATAATCAAATAGCATGTAAGACTTCGAGTCCATCATACTTTAGTCTTCCTGATATAAAGTTCCTAGAACTATGTCAGTGATTAGTTTTCACAGTGGATGCTGTTGGCATGTGCATGCCCCTTCCTGTGAGAAAGTATACTGCTTCCACAGGTCATATGTTTATTTCTTTTATTTCCCCCGCTAGGCTCCATCATGAACAACCCTTGGTGTCTGAGATTTTCCAGTGAATCCCATTAGATCTGGCCAGGGCACAGTGTTCTAGAAGGTAATGCCCCCACTGACCTGAAGGTATGATCACTTTGTTTAATGTATTTTAATGTGGCAATTAATAATTTCTGAAAATATATTCTTTTTTTTCTCTTATTTTGCAAGTGTTCTGGCAGGGCCATAAATATACATTTAATTGTAGAATGTCAGTTTTGTTCAGAGTGCCACTTGGCTGCCTGCATGGCCCCATAGAAATGAGATCAAAACCCCTTCTATAGATATAAACCTTGGATCTTGAACTGAATTTCACTACTAGGAGAAACTACATTTATTACTTCCTTTTTTTTTTTTTTTTTTTTTCTTGCAACAAAGCAAGTTTAATAGCCAGTGGTCAGTCCACTCAGCAGTATAGATATGGTCATAGTCAAACTACAGGGGAGAAAGAGGATATTGGATTTTGACTTAAGTATTCCCAGAAGGGTGGTTCACATACTCTTGTCTAAAGAGGGATTACCTAGGAGTGCTTCAATTTCTGTTGTAGTCGGTGGTGCAGCTCCAAGGAGCAGAAGGGTGGCTGCATAAGTGGAAGATGGAGCTGCACTGACAGCCCGACACTCACTTGGCCTCAGACTGACCATGTTGAGTTGTCACACGGGACACAGCTCATGACAGAGAGTTATGTGTCCTCTCTCTCCTTGGCTGTGAGTTAAACTACCTGCCCAGGATCCCACTGGACAGTAGAACAGTCTCTCAGTCGTGTCTGACTCTTAGCAACCCCATGGACTGCAGCCTACCAGGCTCCTCTGTCCTTGGGATTTTCCAGGCAAGAGTACTGGAGTGGGGTGCCATTGCCTTCTCCTTAAAAGAAACATACATTGGTCCATAATACAAGATCTGCCATGTTATTATATATAGAATATATATAATATGTATATTATATGCATGCATGAGTGTGCAAAGTCACTTCAGTTATATCTGACTCTGCAACCCATGGACTGTAGCCTGCCGGGCTCCTCTGTCCATGGGATTCTCCAGGCAATCCTGGAGAATATTCTTGCCTTTAACTAAATTTTCCAGTTTTCAAAATCAACAACCATCAATCAATGGTTAAAATTCAAGTAAAGATTTTCTATGTATATGGAAGAACACTTGAACTTACAGCGTAAGTTTGCTCCATTATATACACAGAGTACACATATAATGCATTCAATGTTCTAATCACAACTGTGCACATTTTAGAATCCAATTTATTAATTTGCTCTTATTATTAGTATTGGTGGTTTCCAGGTGGTGCTAGTGGTAAAGAACCTTCTTGCTATTGCAGGAGACATAAGAGACTTGGGTTCACTCCATGGGTCAGGAAGACCCCCTGGAGAAGGGAATGGCAACCTGCTCCAGTAATCTTATCTGGAAAATCCCATGGACAGAGGAGCCCGGCAGGCTACAGTCCATGGAGTCACAAAGAGTCAGACATGACTGAAGCAACTTTGCATGCATTCATTAATAATACTCATATTTTTATGCACAGCAACAAACATATACTTTCATATTTTAAATAGATGAGAAATCATACAAGCAGTATTTGGACATCAAACATTTATAAATACACTGAGAAGGCAATGGCACCCCACTCCAGTACCCTTGCCTGGAAAATCCCATGGACGGAGGAGCCTGGTGGGCTGCAGTCCATGGGCTCGCTAGGAGTCAGACACGACTGAGCAACTTCACTTTGACTTTTCACTTTCATGCATTGGAGGAGGAAATGGCAACCCACTCCAGTGTTCTTGCCTGGGGAATCCCATGGACAGAGGAGCCTGGTGGGCTGCTGCCTATGGGGTCACACAGAGAAGCGACTTAGCAGCAGCAGCAAAGTATTATTTAAGTTATACAAAAGCACAAGTTACTATATTTTATATATTGAAATTTAGGTACTACATGGACTGTTTAGGTGTGTATTACCCAGATTTACATTTGTAATATAAAAAGGATTAACCTAAAATAATAGTCATACTTGTATTTTATTTTCAAAATTATAAATGCTGTTACTTTTATCCATATGAATTACAGTAAAATATATTCAATTATAAATATAATAAATGTTACCCACTGCTTTTAATTGCCTTGAGATTAAATTGAATAATATTTAGTGAACATTTTCCATAAGTTGTAAAAAATCTCAAATTATACATTATTTTTATCTCCATAATTTATCATAATTCTGAATGAAATTTATTAAGTAACAACGTGTTAATTCATTTCTGGTCTCATTTTAATTTATAAAAGTTGCAAATTACACTCTCATTAATGTACAAATTTCTGTATCTTGAGTAGTGGCAAATTCATTAACCTGTTTGTAATTCTGCTTTTGGATGATTGATTAAAATGCCACACAACCCAGCATTTGAATCAGTTCTAATGAGGTGGGTGAAACTGGAACCTATTATACAGAGTGAAATAAGTCAGAAAGAGAACTACCAACGTAGTATATTAATGCATATATCTGGAATTTAGAAAGATGGTAACAACAGCAAAAGAGGCACAGATATAAAGAACAGACTTTTTGACTCTGTGGGAGAAGGCGAGGGTGGGATGATTTGAGAGAATAGCATTGAAACATGTATATTATCATATGTGAAATAGATCACCAGTTCAAGTTCGATGCGTGAAACAGGGCCCTCAAAGCCAGTGCACTGGGATGACCCAGAGGGATGGGATGGGGAGGGAGGTATGGGGGGTGGGGGTTCAAGATGGAGGACACATGTACACCCGTGGCTGATTCATGTCAATGTATGGCAAAACCATTACAATATTGTAAAGTAATTAGCCTCCAATTGAAGTAAATCAATTAATTTTGAAAATGCCATACAACCACATCTCTGTCTTTCAAAAATATTTCATAAAAGCATATATTATAGAATTGTAGCTATGAAGCCTTCTATATGCATGTATGTGTTCCATTACATTAACACATATTGTGTATGCATATACACATGTGTAGGCATGTGTAATAAAAACAGATATATTAATATTTGTTAACTAGGAATGTTTTACTTCCAAATCCTTAGACTAAAAAATATGGTTTTGCTAAGAGGTATTGAGTAACATCAAAAGCATTTTGATATCTTTGCAGATACTAAAGAAAATCGGGTTCTGTATTATCTGTACAATTTTCTACTGAAATGGATTAGGGGAAGTCAGAAATCAGACAAAAGAATGCATTTATACATGATGACAGACTCTCCACATTTGCATCCTGTGTCAATACCACCTAGAGTTGGGAAGGCCACGTGCGCATTCTGAAATGCCAGGAAGAGGAACGAGTCAGGGATGGGAAACAAGAAAGAGGCACAGGGTTTGGAACTTGAGAGAAAGAAGTCGAATGTGATGAAAGTGTAGGTAGCACCGTCAGAACAGGGACATCTGAGATGATGGTGTCAAAGGTGTGACCGGCAGTTTCAAAAGAGAGCATGTAAAGAGCTGTGCCCGACACGTCTCAGGTGCCTCAGCAGGCAAGGCTGGGGAGGGGTCGTCAAACAGCCCATATAATGAAGTCCTGAGAGATGGATCCTTGGAGAGAGAAGCAGCAGGACTGGACGGTGCAGGAAGATGCTAAGGAAACAGAAGGAACTTAGAGAAGCGATGTTTCTGTTTCACCTCTAAGATCAAGACCTCTCTACTAAAAATACCTCTTAAAGTAAGATCACACTGTGTATCTTTGATGATTTTGAGACTAGAGACCAGAATTGAGAAATACAAAAATCATCAAGGACATTTCCTATCAATCTTCAGCTCGTGGACCTCAGCTTTTTGCCAAAGCTGATTTTTCTTTTTTTTCAGGTAAGATAAAATGACAAAACAAGTCGGTGACTTTTAAAAATAGTTTATATTATGTATTATTGTCTCACATTTAAAGATGATTCTGTTACAGTTGGAGTTTGGGAGCTGGTGGGTGACTCAGGTTCTCTGCAGACTTTTTCCCCAAAGACTTATCATGTCTTACACTCCTTCCCTCTAATTCTGGTGGGGTTTTTTTTTTTTTTTTTGCACAAATGTCTCTCTCCTTCTATTAAGGTTCATCATACCTCACCTGCTGAGACTTCCTCTCCTTTATCCAGGGATCAAGAGGAGAAAAATATTTCCATTCCAATTATTTCCAATAATTTGTATTTTTTTTTACATAATTCCAGTTGTATTCTGGCTAACATGTATCACTTAGTTATCAGGTCTTTTATAAAATGATAATGGAAAATTTATTTCTTTCAGTTTAAAAACAACACTGCACCATAAATTCAGATTTCATTCTAACAATGCATCACTTTGATGACTTGAAGTAGATTTAAAGATGACCAAAACACGGAGTAGAAAAAAGAATAGCTATATTTTACAGGCTTACAGATTTTAGTAAAATCCCACAACTGAGATGAAAGGAATGAGGCTTATAAAATCTTGAAATACTAAATAAGTTTAAGCAAAAATTTATTGTAGCCAAATATATGAGATCTGCATATTTATTATTTGAAACTCATAAAATTGTTATCTTTTATTATTATAATCAAGTAATAAGAACTGGCAAAAAAAAAACACTTAAAATGTAACACCACTGATATTTTTATTTCACGTGCTTTGCACAAGACCAAGCTAATGTGCCATCAAATGTGATGAACTCTATGTGTGATCTAAAGTATTTTATAATTTTACATGTTTAGTTCTTAGTCTCATGACTCTAGGTGATAACAATGACTTAAATGTAAGAGCATCATTGCAAACATAAGTGTATTTGAATGAGCATGTATTTCACAATTCCATGAATAGCATTAGTCATAATATCTTCATTGTAATTTTTCTAAGTGTCTTATGCTGCACTATGACTGTGTTGAACTCAAACTTTTGAAAAATTTAAAAAAAAAATGACCAAAGTATGCAAATCAAATAAATTGCCTTGTTTCCACGATTAACCTTTCAGAAGGAAGTTATAATAAAATATTAACTGATATCAAAATGCCATGTATGTGCCTCCAGGCTTAGGTCTATGCAACATTTTACTATTTTAATCTGAAAACATTCAGAGAGGTCATTCCTTTCTGTCCCAGCAAGGACACCTTGAAATCCTTTAGTGATCTGGTGAAGATGAGCTGTAGAAAGAACTATACCAAGAACTTGACCAGTTTTCTCTGAAATGGTATGTGTTCAACCAGCCCATGCATATTTAAAAATTAGATATAGAGGACCAAAAACTATCAAGTCCATTAAACTGTATAGTTCAGTTCAGTTCAGTTCAGTTGCTCAGTCATGTCTGACTCTTTTGACCTGTGAACTGCAGCATGCCAGGGCTCCCTGTCCATCATCAACTCCAGGAGTCCACCCAAACTCATGCCCATTGAGCCGGTGATGCCATCCAACCATCTCATCCTCTGTCGTCCCCTTCTCCTCCTGCCCTCAATCTTTCCGAGCATCAGGGTCGTTTCAAATGAGTCAGCTCTTCGCATCAGGTGGCTAAAGGATTGGAGTTTCAGCTTCAACATCGGTCTTTCCAATGAACACCCAGGACTGCAGTCCTTTAGGATTGGACTGGTTGGGTCTCCTTGAAGTCCAAGGACTCTCAAGAGTCTTCTCCAACACTACAGTTCAAAAGCATCAATTCTTCGGCGCTCAGCTTTCTTTATAGTCCAACTCTCACATTCATACATGACTACTGGAAAAACCATAGCCTTGACTAGATGGACCTTTGTTGGCAAAGTAATGTCTCTGCTTTTTAATATGCTATCTAGGTTGGTCATAACTTTCCTTCCAAGGAGTAAGCATCTTTTAATTTCATGGCTGCAATCACCACCTGCAGTGATTTTGGAACCCCCCAAAATAAAAAGTCTGACACTCTTTCCATTGTTTCCCCATCTATTTGCTGTGAAGTGATGGGACCAGATGCCATGATCTTCGTTTTCTGAATATTGAGCTTTAAGCCAACTTTTTCACTCTCCTTTTTCACTTTCATCATGAGGCTCTTTAGATCTTCTTCACTTTCTGCCATAAGGGTGGTGTCAACTGCATATCTGAGATTATTCATATTTCTCCCGGCAGTCTTGATTCCAGCTTGTGATTTCTCCAGCCCAGCGTTTCTCATGATGTACTCTGCATATAAGTTAAATAAGCAGAGTGACAATATACAGCCTTGACATACTCTTTTCCTATTTGGAATCAGTCTGTTGTTCCATGTCGTTTTAACTGTTGCTTCCTGACCTGAATACAGGTTTCTCAAGAGGCAGGTCAGGTGGTCTAGTATTCCCATCTCCTTCATCTAAAGCACATTTTCTTCATACGTATCTTAGCTATATTTTATATGTTTGACAAACTGATAAAATCTGTATACCACTGAAATGTCATGAAGCATTGGAATAAATGGAAATAATTTCTATGAAGTAAACTCATACTAATTTATCACAGGTGTTTTTAGAAGGGGATCAAAGGCAGGCAGACAAACTGACTGGATGAAATAATCTGTTTTCAATTCTAAGTAATTTTACAAATTCTAACAATGATGATTTAAGTTTTAACTTAAAACAGGATATAAGTTGTGCAGATGAGAGCCAGTGGAGATCAGAGAATCAGTTTCAGTCACTCCTCTCACTCGTTCATTCAAAAAATAATATCTAATTTTATTAGTACCAGGCACTGTGAATTCATATATGTCTGTGGGCAAGAAATCTTCTCAAGGGGACCTTGATCTAGTAGGAAACACAAAATAACTCAATAATTGTATTATGAAATTACAGCTACAACAATGGAATGTATAAAGTGAAATTCATCCATCCATTCAACAAATATTTAGGCTCCGGTGTCAGGCACCACTGAGATTCTCGGGGTGTATCAATAAAGGACATGCTGACACCTACCCTCTCCTACCCCACTTTACTCTGAGGGAGAGAGATGATAAGGAAGGGAGACACTTAACGTGTATTTTTGTAGTATATAAGAAAATGATAAGTTCTATGGGGAAAAAAAGAGCAAATAAAAGGAACTGGGAGCTGGGAGAGAGATAAAGAGACAATATTAAATAGGCTTTCTTGAGCCAACACAATAATTTGAGCAAAGACTAGAGGAGATGAAGATATTAGAGAACCAAGTATTGTGGGAAAAGGTATTTCAAGCAAAAGAGCAAAGGTCGCAGAAGGGACTGTATTTACCATGTTCAAGGAAGGGAAAGTGACCTGGAGAAAAAAGCAACCAGAAGAGAATTTTCTATGTTGGAAAAATGTTAAACTTGCTAGAAACTAGAAACTTTTTAACTACAAGTGCAGTTATTTTTATTGATATATATATATATATAGATAGATAATATAGATTATATATAATATATATTTGTAGATATAGATAGATATATAGATATATATATTCTCAGGTGAGCTTTGTTAGTACCTTTTAAGGAATTTGTCCATTTCATCTAAGTTGTCAAGTGTATGGGCATAAAGTTCTTCATAATAATTCCATAAAGTTATTCTTTTAATATTATTAGGATTGGTTGTGTTCTAATCTTTCAGTCTTGATGTTGATTATCTTGTCTTTTAATAATGTTATACTAGTTTGTCTAACTAATCTTTTCAAAGAATCAGAAATGTTTTCTTTGATTTTTCTTTACTGTTTTTCTGTTTACAATTGATTGATTGCAAAGAATTTGATTGATTTTTATCTTATCTGTATAATCTTATTCTTTCTGCTTACTTTTTTCCTTCTATTTTCTCAGTGAGGTATGTAAATAACTAATTCCAGAACTTTCTTCTTTCATAATCTAACCATTTAACGTTATGTTTCCTACTAAATACTACTCTTTGTGCATCCTACAAATTATGATTCATAGCGTTTTACTTCAATTTAAAATATTTTCTAATTTTCTTTATAATTTGCCTATAAAGTCATATGTCTTTTAGAAGTATGTTAATTTCTAAATGTTTAGGGATCTTTCTCTTTCCTTAGAGAAGGAAATGGCAACCCACTCCAGTACTCTGGCCTGGAAAATCCCATGGACAGAGGAGCCTGTTAGGCTTCAGTCCATGGGGTTGCGAAGAGTCAGAGACGACTGAAGCGATGCAGCAGCAGTAGCAGCAGCAGCAGCATATAACTTCTATTATTGATTTCTAATACAATGCTTTCATCATCAGAAAATAGACATTGCATTATTTCAGTTCTTGTTAATTTATAAATGATTGTTTTTATGGCCCAGAATATCATCTATCTTTGAAAATGTTTTATGTGCATGTGTCAAGAATGCTTATTTTGATGTGTTGACTCAGTTCAGTTCAGTTCAGTTCAGTTGCTCAGTCGTATCTGACTCTTTGTGACCCCATGAATCACAGCACGCCAGGCCTCCCTGTCCATCACCAACTCCTGGAGTTCACTCAAACTCACGTCCATCGAGTCAGTGATGCCATCCAGCCATCTCATCCTCTGTCGTCCCCTTCTCCTCCTGCTTCCAATCCCTCCCAGCATCAGAGTCTTTTCCAATGAGTCAACTCTTCGCATGAGGCAGCCAAAGTACTGGAGTTTCAGCTTTAGTATCAATCCTTCCAAAGAAATCCCAGGGCTGATCTCTTTCAGAATGGACTGGTTGGATCTCCTTGCAGTCCAAGGGACTCTCAAGAGTCTTCTCCAACACCACAGTTCAAAAGCATCAATTCTTCAGCGCTCAGCCTTCTTCACAGTCCAACTCTCACATCCATACATGACCACTGGAAAAACCATAACCTTGACTAGATGGACCTTTGTTGGCAAAGTAATGTCTCTGCTTTTGAATATGCTATCTAGGTTGGTCATAACTTTCCTTCCAAGGAGTAAGCGTCTTTTAATTTCATGGCTGCAGTCACCATCTGTTGTGATTTTTGATCCCAGAAAAATAAAGTCTGACACTGTTTCCACTGTTTCCCCATCTATTTCCCATGAAGTGGTGGGACTGGATGCCATGATCTTCGTTTTCTGAATGTTGAACTTTAAGCCAACATTTTCACTCTCCACTTTCACTTTCATCAAGAGGCTTTTGAGTTCCTCTTCACTTTCTGCCATAAGGGTGGTGTCATCTGCATATCTGAGGTTATTGATATTTCTCCTGGCAATCTTGAGTCCAGCTTTTGTTTCTTCCAGTCCAGTGTTTCTCATGATGTACTCTGCATATAAGTTAAATAAGCAGGGTGATAATATACACCAACTTGATGAACTCCTTTTCCTATTTGGAACCAGTCTGTCCTTCCATGTCCAGTTCTAACTGTTGCTTCCTGACCTCCATACAAATTTCTCAAGAGGCAGGTCAGGTGGTCTGGTATTCCCATCTCTTTCAGAATTTTCCACAGTTTATTGTGATCCACACAGTCAAAGGCTTTGGCATAGTCAATAAAGCAGATATATGTTTTTCTGTAACTATCTTGTTTTTTCTATGATCCAGCAAATGTTGGCAATTTGATCTCTGGTTCCTCTGCCTTTTCTAAAACCAGCTTGAACATCAGGAAGTTCACGGTTCACATATTGCTGAAGCCTGTCTTGGAGAATTTTGAGCATTACTTTACTAGCATGTGAGATGAGTGCAATTGTGCAGTAGTTTGAGCATTCTTTGGCATTGACTTTCTTTGGGATTGGAATGAAAACTCACCTTTTCCAGTCCTGTGGCCACTGCTGAGTTTTCCAAATTTGCTGGCATATTGAGTGCAGCACTTTCATAGCATCATCTTTCAGGATTTGGAATAGCTCAACTGGAATTCCATCACCTCCACTAGCTTTGTTTGTAGTGATGCTTTCTAAGGCCCACTTGACTTCACATTCCAGGATGTCTGGCTCTAGGTCAGTGATCACACCATCGTGATTATCTGGGTCATGAAGATCCTTTTTGTACAGTTCTTCTGTGTATTCTTGCCATCTTTTCTTAATATCTTCTGCTTCTGTTAGGCCCATACCATTTCTGTCCTTTATCAAGCCCATTTTTGCATGAAATGTTCCTTTGGTATCTCTGATTTTCTTGAAGAGATCCCTAGTCTTTCCCATTCTGTTGTTTTCCTCTATTTCTTTGCATTGATCGCTGAAGAAGGCTTTCTTATCTCTTCTTGCTATTCTTTGGAACTCTGCATTCAGATGTTTATATCTTTCCTTTTCTCCTTTGCTTTTCATTTCTCTTCTTTTCACAGCTATTTGTAAGGCTTCCCCAGACAGCCATTTTGCTTTTTTTCATTTCTTTATGGGAATGGTCTTGATCCCTGTCTCCTGTACAATGTCATGAACCTCATTCCATAGTTCATCAGGCACTCTATCTATCAGATCTAGGCCCTTAAACCTATTTCTCACTTCCACTGTATAATCATAAGGGATTTGATTTAGGTCATACCTGAATGGTCTAGTGGTTTTCCCTACTTTCTTCAATTTAAGTCTGAATTTGGCAATAAGGAGTTCATGGTCTGAGCCATAGTCAGCTCCTGGTCTTGTTTTTTCTTACTGTATAGAGCTTCTCCATCTTTGGCTGCAAAGAATATAATCAATCTGATTTTGGTGTTGACCATCTGGTGATGTCCATGTGTAGAGTCTTCTCTTGTGTTGTTGGCAGAGGGTGTTTGCTGTGACCAGTGTGTTCTCTTGGCAAAACTCTATTAGTCTTTGCCCTGCTTCATTCTGTACTCCATGGCCAAATTTGCCTATTACTTCAGGTGTTTCTTGACTTCCTACTTTTGCATTCCAGTCCCCTATAATGAAAAGGACATCTTTTTTGGGTGTTAGTTCTAAAAGGTCTTGTAGGTCTTCATAGAACCATTCAACTTCAGCTTCTTCAGCCTTACTGGTTGGGGCATAGACTTGGATTACCGTGATATTGAATGGTTTGCCTTGGAAACGAACAGAGATCATTCTGTCGTTTTTGAGATTGCATCCAAGTAGTGCATTTTGGACTCTTTCATTGACCATATGACCACTCCATTTATTCTGAGGGATTCCTGCCCGCAGTAGTAGATATAATGGTCATCTGAGTTAAATTCACCCATTCCAGTCCATTTCAGTTCGCTGATTCCTAGAATGTCGACAATCACTCTTGCCATCTGTTGTTTGACCTCTTTCAATTTGCCTTGATTCATGGACCTGACATTCTAGGTTCCTATGCATGCTCTTTACAGCATCGGACCTTGCTTCGATTTGGTGAAACAGAATTTGCCATTTTTCTAGTTTTTTAAAAAATTTGCTTCATCATTCCTTTGCCTCATGTTCTTCTTTCAAATGAAAAAATTAATATTTTTTATGATTCCAATAAGTTGTAATACATTTCCATTATTTGGTACTTAGTTTTACTGTTTTTTTTCAAATACATTTAGTGATTGTATAGATCATGTATCTGTAAAGTACACTTTTAACTCATTCCTTAATAATGGTCTGACTTCACATGTAATGTAAGAATTTTACAATCAAACGCTCTTAATTTCTTTTTTCTACTTTTTTAGTTGTTATTTAAATAAAATTTTACTTTTGTATCTTATAAGCCAACTTCATTTTGCTATTTTTGTCTGTACTCAATATTTCATCAGAGAAATAAAAAGAAGCCAAAATATTTTATATTGATAACTTAAATATTAACAATGATTTTCATATCTTAGCATTGATCCAGTTTAATCTTATATTATTTCTAATTTTTAAAAAATTTAATCTTATAGTTATTCTGTTCAATAATGAAATTTCTCATTTTCTATTTGTTTAAAAAATAGTATTTATTTCTCCTTAATATTTTAAAATAGCTCACATTTAGGTATTTAATCCATTTGGATCTTACCTTTAGGTTTTTAATCCATTTTGAATTCATCTGTGTGTATGATATTAGAAAATATTGTAATTCCATTCTTTTACATGTAGCTGTCCAGTTCTCCCAGCACCAATTATGAAGAGACTATCTTTTCTCCATTGTATATTCATACCTCCTTTGTCATAGATTAATTGACCAAGGTGAGTGGGTTTCTTTCTGGGCTTTCTATCCATTATTTGGATTTATATTTCTGTTCTTCTGCCATCAAATGAAACCATAAATAAAGCCAAAAGAAAATACATAGAATGGGAGAAAATATTTTCAAATGATGTGATCAAAAAGGGATCAATTTCCAAAATATACGAATAGCTCATACAGCTCAATATCAAAATAAACAGACAACCCACTCAAAAAATTGACAAAAGACATAAATAGACATTTCTCCAAAAAAGACATCAGTCTGTCAGTCAGTTCAGTTGCTCAGTTGTGTCTGAATCTTTGTGACTCCATGGACTGCAGCACACCAAGCTTCCCAGTCCATCACCAACTCCCAGAGCTTGCTCAAACTCAAGCCCATTGAGTCAGTGATGTATCCAACCATCTCATCCTCTGTTGTCCCCTTCTCCTGCCTTCAATCTTTCCCAACATCAGGGTCTTTTACAGTGAATCAGTTCTTCATATCAGGTGGCCAAAGTATTGGAGTTTCAGCTTCAGCATCAGTCCTTCCAGTGAATATTCAGGACTGATTTCCTTTAGGATGGACTGGTTTGATCTCCTTGCAGCCCAAGGGACTCTCAAGAGTCTCATCCAACACTACAGTTCAAAAGCATCAATTCTTCAGGGCTCAGCTTTCTCTATGATCCAATTCTCACATCCATACATGGCTACTGGAAAAAACATAGCTTTGACTAGACAGAACTTTGTCAGCAAAGTAATGTGTCTGCTTTTTAATATGCTGTCAAGATTGGTCACAGCTTTTCTTCCAAGGAGCAAGCGTCTTTAAATTTCATGGCTGCAGTCACCATCTGCAGTGATTTTGAAGCCCAAAAAATAAAGTCTCTGTTTCCATTGTTTCTCCACCTATTTGCCATGAAGTGATGGGACCAGATGCCATGATTTTAGTTTTCTGAATGTTGAACTTTAAGCCCACTTCTTCACTCTCCTCTTTCACTTTCATCAAGAGGCTCTTTAGTTCTTCTTTGCTTTCTGCCATAAGGGTGGTGTCATCTGTGTATCTGAGGTTATTGATATTTCTCCCAGCAATCTTTCACTTTTTTATTTCCACTTCTGCAAATCTTTCACTTTCACTTCTGGCAAATTTCACTTTCAAAAAAGACATAGGAATGACCAAAAGGCACATGAAAAGATGATCAACATCACTAATTATCAGAGAAATGCAGATCAAAACTACAATGAGGGATCACTTCACCCAGGTCAGAATGGCCATTATCAAAAAGTTCTCAAATAATAAATGCTAGAGAGGGTGTGGAGAAAAAGCAACCCTCCTATGCTGCTGGTGGCAATGTAAACCAGTACAGCCATTATGGAGAACAGCATGGAGGTGTCCTAAAAAAAACTAAAAATAGAAATAATATGATCCAGCAATCCCACCTCTAGATATATTTCCAAAGAAAACAATGATTCAAAAAGATACATGCTATAGCAGCACTATTCATGATAGCCAAGACATGGAAACAACTTAAATGCCCATTGACAGAGGGATGGATAAAGAAGATGTGGCATGTGGCTGATTCATGTCAATGTATGGCAAAAACCATTACAATATTGTAAAGTAATTAGCCTCCAATTAAAATAAATAAATTAAATAAATAGGTAAATAAATAAAGAAGATGTGGTACATATATACAATGGAATATTACTCATCCAAAAAAAGGAAATAATATTATTTGCAGGAACATAGAAGGCAATGGCAACCCACTCCAGTACTCTTGCCTGGAAAATCCCATGGATGGATGAGCCTGGTAGGCTGCAGTCCATGGGGTCGCTAAGAGTCGGGCATGACTGAGCGACTTCACTTTCACTTTTCACTTTCATGCATTGGAGAAGGCAATGGCAACCCACACCAGTGTTCTGTCCTGGAGAATCCCAGGGACAGAGGAACCTAGTGGGCTGCCGTCTATGAGGTCGCACAGAGTCGGACACAACTGAAGCGACTTAGCAGCAGCAGCAGGAACATAGACAGACGTGGAGATTATCATTCTAAGTGAACTTATTCACACAGAAAAAGACAAATATCATATTATATCATTTGTATGTGGAATCTTAAATAAAACACAAATGAATTTATATTCAAAACATAAATAGACTAAAAGACACAGAAATTAACTCAAGGTTACCAAAGGAGAAAGTAGAGGGGAGGGATAAATTAGGATGGTGGGATTAACATACACACTATTAAATGTAAAATAGATAACCAAGAAGGACCCACTGCACAGCACAGAGAACTATACTCCATAGTATTTAATAGACTATAAGAGAAAAGAATCTGGAAAGAATATACATGAATCACTTTGCTGTACACCTGAAACATGTGAAATTGTAAATCAACTACATTTGAAGCAAAATTTTTCTAGAAATACTTCAAACACTTGACAAATTTTTTAAAAAGTCAAGATTTTGTATATTGTACAGACTTGGTCTCTTTGTTAAAAGAGGAACAAAACTCTTTCTAGCTTTCTGCACCTTAGTCTGAAGCTGCAAACTCCCTGCTGCATTTCTCAAATGCATACATGAAAAAAAAAGTAGCATTTCCCTTATATGTTATGTTATATACTATGCTATCTGTATTACCTCGCATACTAGCTAAGAGAAAGAACAATGTCTACCTTCTCTTTATCTTTTATATTTTATCCGCAAGTGTCTCCCAAAGGGACAATCTCAAAGCTGTGAAACACTTTCCAATAGCTTTTTTTTTTTTTTTAATATACAAAACTTGTCAGAGGAAGTAACTAAAATATTAATGTTGTAGAGACATTTATAATATGAGAAAAACAATTTTATCTCAGCATATCAAAGGGAATTTTCAAGCAATACTTTAAATTCAGCTTCTAGTGAATAAGAATTTTCCCATGTACCTAGAACCATATACCTCTTCACCCTAGCTGCACCTCGTCAGACCAAGCTTCATGACAGAGGTGCTATCATGTCATAAATTGTTTTACCCTCTTTACCAGTAGGCTGTTTGGGATGATTCCTAGCCATAGGACTGATTGCAGGAAGGTCAATTCTATCACTTAGCTAAAAGTAACCTATTTAGCTTCACTTCATCTATTATTTCCTTAACACACTTAAATGAA
This sequence comes from Bos javanicus, assembly GCF_032452875.1. Classification (NCBI taxonomy): domain Eukaryota; kingdom Metazoa; phylum Chordata; class Mammalia; order Artiodactyla; family Bovidae; genus Bos; species Bos javanicus. Next base: position 3,467,779 of record NC_083875.1, read on the forward strand.
ATACCTCCTCACAGAATATTTTTCAGAAGTAATAGAATGCCACTCTTCATATGAAAAAAAGTTCAGAAAACCTACTAGATGCATTTATAGTAAGATGAGAATAAAACCAAAGTGGAAAACATTTTAACATCTTTAAAATTTGTGAGATAAACACAAATGAAATCTTGTTCCTCCTTTGTGGCATGTACCTTTGTCGGCCTTATCAAATACTTACCTGATAACTGTTTCATCCTATCCCCATATGCACACCCAATTATAAATATATATTGTCAGAAACAGAATTATGTATTTGTAGCACCCAACCTTATTCCTTGCTCAAATATTCAAAAAGAAGGAATTAATATTGTTAGAAATATAAACTCCATACAACCTCAAAATGTGTACACAAATGGAGCCTTGCAAATGCTGTTAGAAACAGTCCTCGGTGTGTATGCCCAGCAGTGGGATTGCTGGGTCATAAGGCAGTTCTATTTCCAGTTTTTTAAGGAATCTCCACACTGTTCTCCATAGTGGCTGTACTAGTTTGCATTCCCACCCACAGAGTAAGAGGGTTCCCTTTTCTCCACACCCTCTCCAGCATTTATAGCTTGTAGACTTTTGGATCGCAGCCATTCTAACTGGCGTGAAATAGTACCTCATAGTGGTTTTGTTTTGCATTTCTCTGATAATGAGTGATGTTGAGCATCTTTTCATGTGTTTGTTAGCCATCTGTATGTCTTCTTTGGAGAAATGTCTGTTTAGTTCTTTGGCCCATTTTTTGATTGGGTCATTTATTTTTCTGGAATTGAGCTGTAGGAGTTGCTTGTATATTTCTGAGATTAATTGTTTGTCAGTTGCTTCATTTGCTATTATTTTTTTCCACTGAAAGAGACACGTGTACCCGAATGTTCATCGCAGCACTGTTTATAATAGCCAGGACATGGAAGTAACCTAGATGTCCATCGGCAGATGAATGGATAAGAAAGCTGTGGTACATATACATAATGGAGTATTACTCAGCCATTAAAAAGAATACATTTGAATCAGTTCTAATGAGGTGGATGAAACTGGAGCCTATTATACAGAGTGAAGTAAGCCAGAAAGAAAAACACCAATACAGTATACTAATGCATATATATGGAATGTAGAAAGATGGTAACAATAACCCTGTATACGAGACAGCAAAAGAGACACTGATTTATAGAACAGTCTTTTGGACTCTGTGGGAGAGGGAGAGGGTGGGAAGATTTGGGAGAATGGCATTGAAACATGTATAATATCATATATGAAACGAGTCGCCAGTCAAGGTTTGATGCACAATACTGGGTGCTTGGGGCTAGTGCACTGGGACGACCCAGAGGGATGGTACAGGGAGGGAGGTGGGAGGAGGGTTCAGGATGGGGAACACGTGTATACCTGTGGTGGATTCATGTTGATATGTGGCAAAACCAATACAATACTATAAAGTTAAAAAATAAACTAAAGTTTAAAAAAATTGGGGAAAAAAAAAAAAAGAGAGTTCCATGACAAGAAAAAAAAAAAAAAAGAAACAGTCCTGACCATTTTTTAAATGGATAGGATTGAAGGAAGGACTCTCCCAACCAATTTGCAAATCCTCCCCCAAGACACCCCTACATGCCTGTTATATACATTTTAAAAAGACTGAATTAAACAGAATTTTAAGAGATTTAAGAAGCTGGCAGGAAATAATAAACATGATAAATTTCAAAAGTGAGTTCTGAAAGTTAGAAAACATTTGAGAACAAAAATATGATTAAGGAGACCAGAAGACTGGATAGGGCCCTTAAGTGTGTTTATGTAACAAGATAAAACATATGGTTCTGTGCCATGTTCATTTCTATGAGGACATAATAATATCCATCTGACTTTCTCCGGACTCCTCACTGTCAGGGAATGCTTAACAGTAGAATTCCTGTGTGCTGTTTCCTATCTCTTTTGAGCCCTCTGTTCCTTATCAGTTCCTGATAGGACTGAGATCAAAGAGATGGGATTCTTGCATAGGATTTCCTTCATTAGCTTTTCCATATGATGAAAGGGATTATCTACTACCTTCTTTTGATATGGATTGTCTTTTGGCTTCATGGCCTCTATTACTCCTTGTTTCCTTGGTAACTTGTAAAGTCTGGTCTTTTGATCTTTATCTGAAGAAGCTACCTTGTAATATGGTATATATATCCACACAGAATTCAATAGAGCACCCTTGTTCCACCAGAGACTTGGGTTCCTGTGTCCTTCTCTCTCTCTCTCTCTCTCTCTCTCTCTCTCTCTTTCTGGCTGATTTCCTAGAGTGCCGAGGCCTGCCGAGCTCATTTTCCTGCCCAGGCTTCCAAGACCTTTCAAGACTTCTTGAGGGGGCGCCCTGCACCTATGTGAGTGGTACAAGCTCTGTCCAAGGGCTTTATTGGTTTTCAGAGTAACCCAGGGAATATTAGCCTCTTTTTTTTTTTTTTTTTGATAACTTAAAAAAAAAATTTTATTTTATTTTTAAACTTTACATAATTGTATTAGTTTTGCCAAAGCTAGTCCACCACAGGTATACATGTGTTCCCCATCCTGAACCCTCCTCCCTCCTCCCTCCCCATACCATCCCTCTGGGTTGTCCCAGTGCATTAGTCCCAAGCATCCAGTATCGTGCATTGAACCTGGACTGGCATCTCATTTCATACATGATATTTTACATGTTTCAGTGCCATTCTCCCAAATCTTCCCACCCTCTCCCTCTCCCATAGAGTCCATAAGACTGTTCTATGTATCAGTGTCTCTTTTGCTGTCTCATACACAGGGTTATTGTTACCATCTTTCTAAATTCCATATATATATGTTATTATACTGTATTGGTGTTTTTCCTTCTGGCTTACTTCACTCTGTATAATAGGTTCCAGTTTCATCCACCTCATTAGAACTGATTCAAATGTATTCTTTTTAATGGCTGAGTAATACTCCATTGTGTATATGTACCACAGCTTTCTTATCCATTCATCTGCTGATGGACATCTAGGTTGCTTCCATGTCCTGGCTATTATAAACAGTGTTGCGATGAACATTGGGGTACACGTGTCTCTTTCCCTTCTGGTTTCCTCAGTGTGTATGCCCAGCAGTGGGATTGCTGGATCATAAGGCAGTTCTATTTCCAGTTTTTAAAGGAATCTCCACACTGTTCTCCATAGTGGCTGTACTAGTTTGCATTCCCACCAGCAGTGTAAGAGGGTTCCCTTTTCTCCACACCCTCTCCAGCATTTATTATTTGTAGACTTTTGGATCACGGCCATTCTGACTGGTGTGAAATGGTACCTCATAGTGGTTTTGATTTGCATTTCTCTGATAATGAGTGATGTTGAGCGTCTTTTCATGTGTTTGTTAGCCCTCTGTATGTCTTCTTTGGAGAAATGTCTGTTTAGTTCTTTGGCCCATTTTTTGATTGGGTCATTTATTTTTCTGGAGTTGAGCTGTAGAAGTTGCTTGTACTAGAACTAATCAATTACTATAGTAAAGTTGCAGGATATAAAATCAACACACAGAAATCCCTTGCATTCCTATACACTAATAATGAGAAAACAGAAAGAGAAATTAAGGAAACAATTCCATTCACCATTGCAATGGAAAGAATAAAATACATAGGAATATATCTACCTAAAGAAACTAAAGACTTATATATAGAAAACTATAATACACTGGTGAAAGAAATCAAAGAGGACACTAATAGATGGAGAAATATACTATGTTCATGGATTGGAAGAATCAATATAGTGAAAATGAGTATACTACCCAAAGCAATTTATAGATTCAATGCAATCCCTATCAAGCTACCAACAGTATTCTTCACAGAGCTAGAACAAATAATTTCACAATTTGTGTGGAAATACAAAAAACCTCGAATAGCCAAAGCGATCTTGAGAAAGAAGAATGGAACTGGAGGAATCAACCTGCCTGACTTCAGGCTCTACTACAAAGCCACAGTTATCAAGACAGTATGGTACTGGCACAAAGACAGAAATATAGATCAATGGAACAAAATAGAAAGCCCAGAGATAAATCCACGCACATATGGACACCTTATCTTTGACAAAGGAGGCAAGAATATACAATGGATTAAAGACAATCTCTTTAACAAGTGGTGCTGGGAAAACTGGTCAACCACTTGTAAAAGAATGAAACTAGAACACTTTCTAATACCATACACAAAAATAAACTCAAAATGGATTAAAGATCTAAACGTAAGACCAGAAACTATAAAACTCCTAGAGGAGAACATAGGCAAAACACTCTCTGACATACATCACAGCAGGATCCTCTATGACCCACCTCCCAGAATATTGGAAATAAAAGCAAAAATAAACAAATGAGACCTAATTAACCTTAAAAGCTTCTGCACATCAAAGGAAACTATTAGCAAGGTGAAAAGACAGCCTTCAGAATGGGAGAAAATAATAGCAAATGAAGCAACTGACAAACAACTAATCTCAAAAATATACAAGATAATAACTTTTTATTTATTTTTTTTAATTTTTTTAAAATTTTTAAAATTTTTTAAATTTTATTTTATTTTTAAACTTTACAATATTGTATTGGTTTTGCCAAATATTGAAATGAATGTGGTAGGAGGAAGGTTCAGGATGGGGAACACATGTATATCTGTGGCAGATTCATTTTGATATTTGGCAAAACTAATACAATTTGTAAAGTTTAAAAATAAAATAAAATTAAAAAAAAAAAAGGAGATGAGAACTTAGATCTTTAAATCTTTCATCATGAACACGACTTTGACAAATAGAAGAAATTGAATGATTCTGGTATATTTTTCTTTGCCAAACACTATTTGTTACAGTTCAGAGCTGCTTTGTTACTTTACAAGTTATCACCTAAAATGCAAAATAAAATTCCTTGATGTCTCTGTTTCTAAAAGCTAAAGAAAGATTTACATTTTGCAGTGAATTTGGGAAAGTGGATATAGATCATTTAGAACAAAATTCACCTCTTCTATTCCAGTTTCTTAATACATTATGGTTATCCGGTCTATTTCTGTCTGTCTTTAAGCCATTTTGAGCTTATTTTTTGTACATGGTGTGAGGGTGTGTTTTAACATTATTGACTTACATGAAGCTGTCTAGTTTTCCCAACTCCACTTGCTGAAAGACAGTCTTTTCTCCATTGTATATTCTTGCCCCTTTTGTTGAAGAATAATTGACCATAGGTATGCAGGTTTGTTTCTGAGCTCTCTATTATGTTCTGTTGAGTCACACATTTGTTTTTATGGCAATACCATGCTATTTTAATTACTATAGATTTGTAGTCTGAAATTTGGGAGGTTTATGCCTCTTGCTTTGTTCTTTTTCATTGGATTGCTTTGGCAATTCTGGGCCTTTTATGCTTCTTACTGGGTCTATTCTTGAATACTTGTCTTCTCTTCTATGTTACAAGGCAATCTCCCTGGGTTAGAAATATCAACCAAACCTTTAAACCGAGAAAAGTCTTCCTGAAGCCACTTGGGAGAGAACTGCCAAGGCCAGACATGGCATGTATTCCTTCTAATTGAAGGTTCAGTTCAGTTCAGTCGCTCAGTCGTGTCCGACTCTTTGTGACCCCATGAACCGCAGCACGCCCAGGCCTTTCTGTCCATCACCAACTCCTGGGGTTCACCCAAACTCATGTCCATTGAGTCAGTGATGCCATCCAACCATCTAATCCTCTGTCATCCCTTTCTCCTCCTGCCCTCAATCTTTCCCAGAATCAGGGTTTTTTCAAATCAGTCAGCTCTTCACATCAGGTGCCCAAAGTATTGGAGCTTCAGCTTCAAACATCAGTTCTTCCAATGAACACCCAAGACTGATCTCTGGTTAGCATAGCATTTTAACATCCAGCTTCTACTGTGGTGGCTTGGACAATAAAGAATCCATCTGCAATGCAGGAGACCTGGGTTTGACCCCTGGTTTGGGAAGATCTCCTGGAGAAGGGCATGACAACCCACTCCAGAACTGTTGCCTGGAGAATCATGGACAAGGGAGCCTGCGGGCTACAGTCCATGGGGTCACAAAGAGTTGGACACGACTGAGTGACTAAGCACTGAGGATTATAAAATATAGAAAATGAAGTCTAAAGATACTCTCAGAATTGAATGAAGTATAGTCATCATCCCGAAATGGGACTCCTGAGAAGACAAGCCTTTATTGAATCCAAACACTGTCTTTGACTGCAATGAAAATAAAATCCCCAAATCCCTCCTTGTTTATCACGAGCCCCCACCCCACCCAGTTGTCATCATCTCACGTGAACCACTACCTCTGAGGCTTCTCTTGAGTAGAAGAGTATAACTTGATCTGTTTTCCTCCTCTGTGTAAGAGACGATCAGGTCTAATCTCATCACGATTTACATATTTAGTTACTCAGGTCACTCTAGAGTTTGTTTTTCAACAACTTCACCTTTATCTTTATACACATACTTAGTTGCACAGTTGTGTTTGACTCTTTGCATCCCCATGGACTGTAACCTCCCAGGCTCCTCTGTCCATGGAATTCTCCAGGCAAGAATACTGGAATGGGTTTTCATTTCCTTTTCCTAGGGATCTTCCTGACCCAAGGATCATCTGCATCTACTGCATTGGCAGGCAGGTTCTTTACCACTGAGGCACCTGGGAAGCCCAACTCCTTCTCATGCTAACTTCTAAATTCATCTTCTTTCTCAGGATTGCTAATATAAAAATTCTTGGTGATTTCGGTATCCACATAGATCCTCTACATTAGGCAAGTCCATTTGTGCTAATGTTGTTCAGTCACTAAGTTGTATCTGACTCTTTGTGACCCCATGAACAAGCACTTCAGGATTCCCTGTCCTTCACTATCTCCCCGAGTTGGCTCAAACTCATGTCCATTGAGTCAGTGTTGCCATCCAACTATCTCATCCTCTGTCACTCCCTTCTCCTGCCCTCAATCTTTCCCATGATCTGGGTCTTTTCTAATGAATCAACGATTGCATCAGGTGGCCAAAGAACTGGAGCTTCAGCTTCTGCATCAGGCCTTCCAATGAATATTCATGGATGATTTTCTTTAGAACTGACTGGTTTGATCTCTTTGTGCTAACAGTTCAGTTCAGTTCAGTAGCTCAGTTCTGTCTGACTCTGTGCAACCCCATGAACCACACAGCACGCCAGGCCTCCCTGTCGATCACCAACACCCGGAGTCCACCCAAAACCATGTCCATCGAGTCAGTGATGCCATCCAACCATCTCATCCTCTGTCATCCCCTTCTCCTCCTGCCCTCAATCTTTTCCAGCATCAGGGTCTTTTCAAATGAGTCAGCTCTTCACATCAGGTGGCCAGGTCTTGGAGTCTCAGCTTCAACATGAGTCCTTCCAATGAACACCCAGGACTGATTTCCTTTAGGATGGACTGGTTGGATCTCATTGCAGTCCAAGGGACTCTCAAGAGTCTTCTCCAACACCACAGTTCAAAAGCATTAATTCTTCTGTGCTCAGCTTTCTTTATAGTCCAACTCTCACATCCATACATGACCAATGGAAAAACCATAGCCTTGACTAGACGGACCTTTTTTGGCAGGGTAATGTCTCTGCTTTTTAAATTTCATGGCTGCAGTCACCACCTACAGTGATTTTGGAGCCCCGAGAAATAAAATCTGACACTGTTTCCCCTGTTTCCCCATCTATTTGCCATGAAGTGATGGGACCAGATGCCATGATCTTCGTTTTGTGAATGTTGAGCTTTAAGCCAACTTTTTCACTCTCCTCTTTCACTTTCATCAAGAGGCTTTTTAGTTCCTCTTCACTGTCTGCCATAAGGGTGGTGTCATCTGTGTATCTCAGGTTATTGATATTTCTCCCATCAATCTTGATTCCAGCTTGTGCTTCTTCCAGCCCAGCGTGTCTCATGATGTACTCTGCATATAAGTTAAATAAGCAGGGTGACAATACACAGCCTTGACATACTCCTTTCCCTATTTAGAACCAGTCTGTGGTTCCATGTCCAGTTCTAACTGGTGCTTCCTGACCAGCATATAGGTCTCTCAAGAGGCAGGTCAGGTGGTCTGGTATTCCTGTCTTTTTCAGAATTTTCCACAGTTTATTGTGATCCACACAGTCAAAGGCTTTGGCATAGTCAATAAAGCAGAAATACATGTTTTTCTGGAACTCTCTTGCTTTTCCAATGATCCAGCAGACTTTGGCTATTTGATTTTTGGTTCCACTGCCTTTTTTAAAACCAGCTTGATCATCTGGAACATTCACAGTTCATGTACTGCTGAAGCCTGGCTTGCAGAGTTTGAGCACTACTTTACTAGTGTGTGAGATGAGTATAATTATGAGGTAGTTTGAGCATTCTTTGGCATTGACTTTCTTTGGGATTGGAATGAAAACTCACCTTTTCCAGTCCTGTGGCCACTGTTGAGTTTTCCAAATTTGCTGGCATATTGAAAGCAGCACTTTCACAGCATCATCTTTCAGGATTTGGAATAGCTCAACTGGAATTCCATCACCTCCACTGGCTTTGTTCATAGTTATGCTTTTTAAGGCCCACTTGTCTTCATATCCAGGATGTCTGGCTCTAGGTGAGTGACCACACCATCATGATTATCTGGGTCGTGAAGATCTTTTTTTGTACAGTTCTTCTGTGTATACTTGCCACCTCTTCTTAATATCTTCTGCTTCTGTTAGGTCCATACCATTTCTGTCCTTTATCAAGCCCATTTTTGCATGAAATGTTCCCTTGGTATCTCTAATTTTCTTGAAGAGATCTCTAGTCTTTCCCATTTTATTGTTTTCCTCTATTTCTTTGCATTGATTGCTGAGGAAGGCTTTCTTATGTCTCCTTGCTATTCTTTGGAACTCTGCATTCAGATGGTTGTATCTATCCTTTTCTCCTTTGCTTTTTCCTTCTCTTCTTTTCACAGCTAATTGTAAGGCCTCCCCAGACAGCCATTTTGCTTTTTTGCATTTCTTTTCCATGGGGATGGTCTCGATCCCTGTCTCCTGTACAATGTCACAAACTTCCATCGATAGTTCATCAGGCACTCTGTCTATCAGATCTAGTCCCTTAAATCTATTTCTCACTTCCACTGTATAATCATAAGGGATTTGATTTAGGTCATACCTGAATGGTCTAGTGGTTTTCTGCACTTTCTTAATTTAAGCCTCAATTTGGAAATAAGGAGCTCATGATCTGAGCCACAATCAGCTCCTGGTCTTGTTTTTGCTGACTGTATAGAGCTTCTCCATCTTTGGCTGCAAATATAATCAGTCTGATTTCAGTGTTGACCATCTTGTGATGTCCATGTGTAGAGTCTTCTCTTGTGTTGTTGGCAGAGGGTGTTTGCTATGACCAGTGTGTTCTCTTGGCAAAACTCTATTAGCCTTTGCCCTGCTTCATTCTGTACTCCAAGGCCAAATTTACCTGTTACTCCAGGTGTGTCTTGACTTCCTACTTTTGAATTCCAGTCCCCTATAATGAAAAGGACATCTTTTTCTGGGTGTTAGTTCTAAAAGGTCTTGTAGGTCTTCATAAAACTGTTCAACATCAGCTTCTTCAGCATTACTGGTTGGGGCATAGACTTGGATTACCGTGATATTGAATGGTTTGCCTTGGAAATGAACAGAGGTCATTCTGTTTTTGAGATTGCATCCAAGTACTGCATTTTGGACTCTTTTTTTGAGCATGATGGCTACTCCATTTCTTCCAAGAGATTCCTGCCCACAGTAGTAGATATAATGGTCATCTGAGTTAAATTCACCCATTCCAGTCCACTTTAGTCCCCTGATTCCTAGAATGTCAACATTCACTCTTGCCATCTCCTGTTTGATCACTTCCAATTTGCCTTGATTCATGGACCTGACATTGCAGGTTCCTATGCAATGCTGCTCTTTACAGCATCGGACCTTGCTTCTAGCACCAGTCACATCCACAACTGGGTATTGTTTTTGCTTTGGTCCCATCCCTTCATTCTTTCTGGAGTTATTTCTCCACTGATATCCAGTAGTATATTGGGCACCTACCGACCTGGGGAGTTCTCCTTTCAATATCCTATCACTTTGCCTGTTCATACTGTTCATGGGTTTCTCAGGGCAAGAAAACTGAAGTGGCTTGCCATTCTTTTCTCCAGTGGACCAATTGTGTCAGACCTCTCCACCATGACCCTCCCGCCTTGGGTGCCCCACACGGCATGGGTTAGGTTCATTGAGTTAGACAGGGATGTGGTCCGTGTGGTAAGATTGGCTAGTTTTTTGTGATTATGGTTTCAGTGTGTCTGACGCCCTCTTACAACACCTACTGTCTTACTTGGGTTTCTCTTACCTTGGACGTGGGGTAGCAGTATCTGTATTTAAAAGAACAAAAATCCACTTTGGCTGGGTCAAAGTCATTGTTCTTGCACATCTCAGAACTTGAAAGAGTTTAGCATCTCTGATTTGGCTTCATCCTGTCCAATGAGTTTGCCCACCATGCCTCCCCCATCATGCCCTACAGACACAACCATTTGGATATTACCAATATCCACACCATGTCAAAAATCTGTATTTCAGATGACATTGGGCAAATGCAATGTAGTATGGAATATTATTCAACCATAAAAAGAACAAAATAATGCCCATTTGGAGCAACACAGATGGACCTAGAAGTTATTATACTGAGTGAAGTAAGTCAGAAAGAGAAAGACAAATACTGTATGGTATCACTTCCATGTGGATTCTAAAAAAATGATACAAATGAACTTATTTACAAAACAGAAATAGACTCACAGATTTTGAAAGCAAACGTATGATTACCAAAGGGAAAAGAGGAGGGGGGATACATTAGAAGTTTTGGAGTAACATATACACAGTACTGTAAATAGATATACAACAAGGACCTACTGTATAGCACAACGAACTCTACTCAATACTCTGTAGGAGCCTATATGAGAAAAGAATCTGAAAGAGTGGATATATGTGTATGTGTAACTGAATCACTTTGTTGTACACTTGAAACTAAAACAACATCATAACTCAACTATATTCCAATAAATGTTTTTTAAAAATCTGAATTACAAGTAATTTACCACTTCCTACTTGTCTTTTCAGTACAATTTTCTATAATTCAGATTCCTAAAATTTTCACCCCAAGTGGGCTCTCTAACCCACTGAAGCTGACAGTTTTTGTGGCATTATATATACCATAGTCAATATTCCTTTTCACTTGACTCAGTGTTCATAATTAAAAGTGCCTTGAGCACTTTCTCAATTCCCACACACTTCTTTCTAGAGAATTTGTGTGCTCCAAACTCCAACCCTCATTATTCAACTTCCTGCCTTTGCACTTCTGAATCTGAACAAATACATAATGCTTTTAATAGCTGAAATTCATCCCTACAACTTCCATTGTGCCCTTAGCTCTATTCTAAGCCACTGCTATTTTTCACAAATCATTCGCTCACCCACTCTCAGAGACTTACTTAAAACTTCTCATCTTCTCATTAATATTCAACACATTTCTCCTTCCTGACTCTCAGCTGATCTTTGCCTCTTAGAAAACTGAAAAAATAACAATGAATTTTCATCCTATTTCTAAATCTAACAACTCACCCACATTTAGATGCACAAAACTCTTTAGAAGGGCTTCCCAGGTGGCACAGTGGTAAAGAATCTACCTGCCGTTGCATCAGACTCAAGAGATATGGGTTTGATCCTTGGATGAGGAAGATACCCTGGAAGAAGAAATGACAATCCACTCCAGCATTCTTTTCTGGGAAAGTCCATTGATAGAGGAGCCTGGTGGACTACATTCATGGAGTCATGAAAGAGCTGAACATGACTGAGTGACTGAGCGCACACACACGCACATTTTTAGAAAAAATGCACTTCCTATTTTCCAGTATAATGAAAAATTCCATGGATCATGATCACCTTTCTAGAGAAGAACTTAATCCCACCTAATCTTTCTCCAGTTTCATCAATTTTCCTTTGATGAATGTATTGTCTCATCAGTATACCAATATGCTATGGTAGTATTCATTCTTAAAAACAGACAACTGTATTATTTGCAGCTTAGACTCCTCTGCCCTTCTTCAGTAAAATACCTTATAAGGCTTGTTACACTTTGTCTTAAATTCCCCACGTTCATTCTCCCTTTATCACTTAACCAAGTTCTCACCTTAACCATAACAAAAGCAGATTAGAGGTCTAATCTAAAATGTAATTCTCAGTCCCCTCTTCAATGCTCACTAGCATCTGGCAGTGTTTATTTCTATTCTCTGTCTGCATTCAGTCATTCCCTTGGATAATTGTCTAGTCCATGGTGATAAATATCATTGGTATTCTGTTGCATCTCAATTTACATCTTCTTCCCTGGCCTCCTCTGTCAAGCCTATGCTCACTTACTCAGCTGCCAGCTCTGTTATTTCATTTGAATACTTAACAGACATCTTAATCTCAACATGCTCCAAGAGGAGTTTTCAGTTTCCAATCTACTCCAATATATGTCTCCTACATTATTCCTTATATCAATCAATGGAAATGTAATAATCCACTTAGGCCAACAGTCTGAGTCATCCTTGACTATTCTCTTTCAACATGCATTTAATTTATCGGAAAATTCTGTCAACCCTCTTAAGAATACATACAGAATGTGAGTGCATCTCACCACTTACTGCTTCTTTGTATTTTAAAAATATTCTTTGCCTTTCTTTCTGGTACAAGGATATCAGCATTGTTCCTGGTGATCAGTGAACTTTGGAAACTTGATGGGGTTTAGGGGTGCAGGGGGGTCTGTGAAGCATTGGCACAAAGTCAGTTGTGAGGGGTGGAGGGGGGCATCTAGAACTGATGGAGCACTGTCATTCTGGCATGGCTGAGATATTGAACAAAGAAATTTATTGTGTAAATAAGCAAATGCTGAGGTGACATATTACTTAATATGGAGAAGGGGTTTTTTGTTGTTCAGTTGTTCAGTCGTGTCTGACTCTTTGCAACCCCATGGACTGTAGCACATTAGGCTTCCCTATTCCTCACTATCTCCAGGAGTTTGCTCAAACTCCTGTCCACTGAGTCAATGATGCCATCCAACCATCTCATTCTCTGTTGCCCCCTTCTCCTCCTGCTGTCAATCTTTCCCAGCATCAGGGTCTTTTCTAATGAGTTGACTCTTTGTATCATGTGGAGAAGGGATATAAGAACAGAAATATTGATGCATATATAAATACATACATATTACAGACACAAAAACTCATGAGTACATAAATACAAACAGGCTATTGTAGTGATGGATATTATATATACGTAATCTGTGTGCGTGCTATTATTTCAGTTGTGCCCAACTCTTGTGACCCCGTGGACTGTAGCCTACCAGGCTCCTCTGTTTATGGGATTCTCCAGGCAATAATACTGGAATGGGTTGCCAGTTCCTTCTCCAGGGCATCTTCCTGATCCAGGGATTGAACTTGCCCTGCATCTCCTGAGTCTGTTGCATTGGCAGGCAGATTCTTTACCACAGCTCCACCTGGCAATCCCATCAACTCTACTTTGTATTGATTAGGGAGGAATGAACTTCCATGTTGATGATGAGGGTGCAGGTGCACGCCTTAGAAATGCAGGTGTTGAAATGAATGGCTAAATGTCTGAGACATCTGGCAAAGCCTCTGTGGAGGCTATCAGTTCCCTCCCCAGCTGGGATCACAGTGGAATGAATAATTACCATAACACTTCCAGCAAGAGATGGAAGTGTTTCTGAGAACATCAGTCATCCAACTAGAAATTTCTAATTGATTCAAACTGAGTCAACATCTTCTTAAAAAAAAAAAAAAAAGTCCTGGGAAACCGATGGATGTTTCCATATTTCTCTTAAAAAAAGGAAGACTTTTATATAAGTAGCAAAAGTTACTTATCTTTCTACATCATAAACAGACATGTTCCTGAACATCATGCCTTTTTACCTTCTATCAAATCTATTTTACCTTATTTCTGATGCATGATATAATTTCACCTGCCATCACTGAGTCCCATTAGTCAATGATGGCCAATAATTATCTAAGCCAATGGATATTTTCTTTTTAAAGATGAATCTTAGGGAGTGAATATAATAAATATCAAATGTCAAATAACAGTAGTTATAGACTACTGAGAAAGTTTCTAATTACTTCAAAGTCAGTCATAAAAACATTCTTATTGTACTGATGTATATAGGTCCACCTTCCTTAATGACATAAGATTAGAGAATGATGGAAACAGACATTTATCAAATCCTCATTCAATTTCCCCGTTTGTGCAGGGTGGACAATAACAGCACATACTTTACAGAGTTGTGAGGAGAAGTGTGTAAAGAGCTTCACAGACAATAAGTGCTTAATGTGTTAGTTGTTTTTATGAATAGCATTCTAGATGACGATGTGTGTGCTGTGTGCTCAGTCGTGTCTGATTCTTGCGACCCAGGCTTTCTGCCCATAGAATTTTCCAGCAAGAACACTGGAGTGAGTTGTCATTCGTCCTCCAGGGGATCTTCCTGATCCAGGATTGAACCTGGGTCTGCTGTACTGCACAGGGGTTGTTTACCAGCAGCACCACCTGGGAAGCCCTAGATGACGTTGACCTAGATGTAAAATACACGTCCTCTCTTCTTGGGCAATTCACACAAATGTATACAGAGAGTGAGTTATCAGTGAATTCATATCATAATGTATTTAATGACTACTCAACTCTAAATAAAGTTCAACTTTCAACTGCCTGAACTTGGCATGTTGCTGAAAATAGTTGATAAACAGATTATAGCACTGAATTGAGGCAAAATAAAGATATGGCCTTAACAGGTTTCCTCAAAATTCCCATAGAAGAGAGAATACAGGCAGAAAAGGAGAAAAACAAAGTCTTATAAAAGAAGAAAATGGAGCAAAATGTACTTATAAATGGTCAGTTTTGAGGAGGAGGCTCGAGAATATAATGGAACTATTGAGAATGGGCTTCCCAGGTGGCTCAGTGATAAAGAATCTGATGCACATTTGGTCCCTGGGTCGAGAGGATTCCCTGGATGAGGAAATGGCAATGCTTTTCAGTATTTTTGCCAGGAGAATCCCATGGACAGAGAAGCCTGGCAGGCTACAGTTCGTGGGGTCACACAAGTGTTGGTTACAATTGAGCGACTAAACAACAGTAAAAATAGAGAATGGTACCTAGTTAAACTGAGTAATATAACTTGGAGATATGGAAAGAACTTGGGCAATTCATGTTAAGTAATTCTGAGGGCCTAACTAGTTCAAACATTTATCTCTTCATCATACGGTATGGGCTTTTGATCAGTTTGATAAATATGTCTATTTTGGCTTCACTCAAGTTACTGAGTGGTCAGCAATATTGTCGTAACTTTGCATGGGGACAGATAGTTACTAGACTTATTGACCCCATGTATTGCCGCCCAGCAGGCTCCTATGTTTATGCGATTTCCCAGGCAAGAATACTGCAGTGGGTTGCCATTTTTTTCTCCAGGGAGCCTTCCCAACCCAGGGATTGAACCTGGGTCTCCTACATTGCAGGCAGATTCTTTACCTTCTGAGCCACCAGGAAGCCCAGACTAATTGTGATGATCATTTCATAATGTATGCAAATGTCAAATCATTATGCAGTACACTGTAAACATAATCATAAAGCTAAAGTAATATTATACATTAAAATTGATATATTTAAAAGAAAAAATAGTGTTTGAGGCTTCATTTTAACTGTTATACTAAAATTTTTAATGAAAAATGAAGGATAGATACTATCAAAAAGACATAAGTTGGGTAGCTATCATAGAGTATTTTTTTAAATTTTATTTTATTTTTAAACTTTACAATATTGTATTAGTTTTGCCTGAATTAGGTAAAATTTAACATTGCTTGCTTTAGCATATTCAAATTTTGAAATATAAAATAATATGATGATAAGGACTTCCTTTGGGCAGTTGTTTTTCCCTCAGATAATTAACCTAAGGATACTTATCTTTGAATTTCAAACTACTATATCAAGAAATGGAGGCTATTAAAAAATTGGGCATATGCCAAATAAAAATCATTCATTTATAATTAAGAGAACAAATAAATATTAGTTCACTTTTCTCTGTTGATGAATTCATTTCTACTCTGTCCCAGATTCTGTGCTAGCTAGGACGCAGAATAGAAGAGTCTCAGATGCTAAAAAGTTAAGCTAAACTCTGAGGTTCTGCTAAGAAGCTTCAGTCGTGTCCGACTCTGTGCAACTCCAGAGACAGCAGCCCAGCAGGCTCCCCCGTCCCTGGGATTCTCCAGGCAAGAACACTGGAGTGGGTTGCCATTTCCTTCTCCAAAAACTCTGGGGTTCAGAGGAAGCTTAAAAAAAACCCAAAAAACAACAACAAAAATTTCCTTTGTCCAAAACGATTCTGTGTTTAAATAATATAAGTACTGGATTCTGTATGAGTCTAAAAGTTGAGAAATGAATCTAATATTGTACTTAGAGGCCAACTCATAAACTTCCACAAAATTACTTAAAATACATGGAAGTATCAAAAGTCAGCTTTGATAGACACTTGTGTTTTCAGTTGCTGAGGGGCTAGACTATCCATCCACATGTGAATTGCAGGTATGATTAATAGAACTTTTACAGTAAATTTAGATGGTGAACAAATCATTGGTCAATTGATCATTAATTAACCAGCATTACAAAAATTTGTTTTGGGTGAACCAACTTCCTGCCAACTCAGTATATCTGAAACCAAGACAGATAGTTTTGTTTAAAACTCAACTTCAGAATAAGCACAAAAAACTTTTGTAAACGGTGAGCTTTCTTCAACGTTGAAATAAAGAGGACTTGGTAACAGCGACCAAAATTTCAAACCAAGTAGGTAATTTAGGTTGTTTTTTATAGACTCATCCAAATGATGCATTTCTCTGTGAAATGAAATGCTCCACATGGGATATTTCTTCCATGGTGGCTCAGACAGTAAAGAATCTGCCTGCAATGTAGGAGACCTGGATTCAATCCCTGGATAGGGAAGATCCCCTGGAGAAGAGAATGGCAATCCACTCCAGTATTCTTGCCTGAAGAACTCCATGGACAGAGGAGCCTGGCAAGCTACAGTCTGTGGGGTCAGGAAGAGCTGGACATGACTGAGTGACTAACACACACACAAACATACCAAACATAAATATGTTTTTAGCATATTAGTGTCTTTTTTCCATCTAAATGTATCCACAGTTCAGAATCCCAGCAAAAAAAAAAAAAAAAAAAAAGTGAAATATTTAACAGTACACACAGTGCTTAAGAAAAATGAGGTAATTCTAATTTGTCTTGAGAATTCTCAACCACGCTAAAATAGCTTGTCTCTGTTTATGGGTATTAACACAGTTTGGTGTTAAATTAGTTGTGGCATAATCATAGCTATGTCTTATCTTCCTCTTTGGCCTGAATAAAAATGTCTAATTTTAACAAACCAAAACTAGACTATCTGTACTATAGATTTGGTAACCATTTAATAGTATTGCAATTTAGCATATATGTGTGTGTCTTATGTCTGTGTGTGTATGTGAAAGAGAGAAAGAGAAAAAGTGAGACCTGAATCTCAAAATTACCCACAGCTTCCTCCGAAAATTTATGTAGATAATAAAAAAGTGACAGGCCTAGATCATGCTGTTCTCTATAAGATGCTTTCCCTGACTTAATTTCCAGACATTTTTACTAAAAGAAATCAAGGATTCAATAATGTGAAGGACATAGATAGTTCCAAACAAGAAAGTTACACAATTCAATATAATGCAACGGAGAAGGCAATGGCACCCCACTCCAGTACTCTTGTCTGAAAAATCCCATGGACAGAGGAGCCTGGTAGGCTGCAGTCCATGGGGTCGCTAAGAGTCGGACACAACTGAGCGTCTGCACTTTCAGTTTTCACTTTCATGCATTGGAGAAGGAAATGGCAAGCCACTCCAGTGTTCTTGCCTGGAGAATCCCAGGGACGGGGGAGCCTGGTGGGCTGCCATCTCTGGGGTTGCACAGAGTTGGACACGACTGAAGCAACTTAGCAGAAGTTTTAAACACAGCCTGCTGCATGATTAGTTCTCATTCCAACACTCTGCCTGGAAGATAAATTGTCTACTTGATCTGTCTACCTCTGATGAGGCTAACATTTATTTTTTAACTGCAGTGTAGTTGATTTACAACACTATGTTATTTTCAGGTATATAACAAAGTGGTTCAGTTATAGAAATATTTTATATATATATACTTTTATATATGTACTTTTTCAATTCTCTTCCATTATAGGTTATTACAAAATACAACCTCAGATATGTAGATGACACCACCCTAATGGCAGAAAGTGAAGAGAAACTAAAGAGCCTCTGGATAAAGGTGAAAGAAGAGAGTTGAAAAAGCTGGCTTAAAACTCAACATTCAAAAAACTAAGATCATGGCTTCTAGTCTCATCACTTCATGGCAAATATATGGGGGAAAAGATGGAAACAGTGCCAGATTTTCTTTTCTTGGGCTCCAAAATCACTGCAGATAGTGACTGCAGCCATAACATTAAAAGACTCTTGCTCCTTGGAAGAAAAGCTATGACAAATCTAGACTGTGTATTAAAAAGCAGAGATATCACTTTGCTGGCAAAGGTCCCTATAGTCCAAGCTATGGTTTCTCTAGTAGTCATGCGTGTATGTAAGAGATAGACTATAAAGAAGGCTGAGCATTGAAGAACTGATGCGTTCAAACTGTGGTGCTGGAGGAGACTCTTGAGAGTCCCTTGGACAGCAAAGAGATCAAACCAGTCAATCATAAAGGAAATCAACCCTGAATATTCATGCTAAGGACTGATGCTGAAGTTGAAGCTCCAAACCTTTTGCCACCTGATGTGAAGAGCTGACTCCCTGGAAAAGACCCTGAAGTTGGAAAAGATTGAAGTCAGGAAGAGAAGAGGGCAACAGAGATGAGATGGTTCGGTGGCATCACTGGCTCAATGGACGTGAGTCTGAGCCAGCTCTAGGAGATAGTGAAGGACAAAGGATCCTGTCATGCTACAGTCCATTGGGTCACAAAGATTCGGACATGACAGTGACTGAACAAAAAGATACTGAATATAGTTCCTTGTGCTTTACAGTAGGTCCTTCTTTTTTATCTATTTTATATGTAATGGTTATATGTCAGTTAATCCCAAGTTCTTAATGTATCCCTCCCACCTCCTTCCCCACTTTGGTAATCATAAAAGTCTATTTCTGTTCTGTAAATAAATCCTTTTGTTGATGCTAATTTCTTAAGGTCAAAGGTCAGTTAGTGCTTGGAGGTCCTTATCTATAATAATATCTAGAGTTATTTTGGAGAAGGCAATGGCAACCCACTCCAGTACTCTTGCCTGGAAAATCCCATGGGAGGAGGAACCTGGTAGGCTGCAGTCCATGGGGTCGCTAAGAGTTGGACACGACTGAACGACTTCACTTTCACTTTTCACTTTCCTGCATTGGAGAAGGAAATGGCAACCCACTCCAGTGTTCTTGCCTGGAGAATCCCAGGGACGGGGGAGCCTGGTGGGCTGCCGTCTATGGGGTCGCACAGAGTCAGACACGACTGAAGTGACTTAGCAGCAGAGTTATTTTAGCGAATGATTTTCTAAGGCCAATAGAAATGATTTATTGAAAATACCACAAATTACAATGGAGTCAGAATTGTATACAGTTACCTTGATTAAAGTTATGTATTAAGGAAGCTGGACACATCAACTGCATTTCCTCACTAAGGATCATTGGAGGTCACGGATAGGAAGATAAGTACATATTGTTGTGTTCCTTTTTAGTTATTCTTCTTTTAATGTGGTGACCAAGACAGACACTTGTTTGGATGATCTATTTGAGGCTGCAAAGAAAATCCCCATGTGTAAACAAAGGAAATGCTTCCCTGGGGGCTCAGTGGTAAAGAATCCACCTGTCTATATAGGAGACATGGTTCGATCCCTTGGTTGAAAAGATCCCAGGAGAATGAAATGGCAACCTCCTCCAGTATCCTTGCCTGGAAAATCCCATGGACAGAGGAGCCTGGTGGGCTACACTCCATGGAGTCACAAAGAGCTGGAAATGAGTTATTAACACAAAGAAACAACAACAAATATTGGAAAAGGGACCATTCATTGGCTTTTTTTTTTTGTTCAATGGCTTTGTAATGAACTACTTCTTTGTGTCAACCCTTCCAGCTTTTCTTAATAATATAAAACTAAGATATAAAACAATACAAATTTAAAGCAATAGAATGTTCACAGATATTAAAATAATGCTTAACATATGGATCAAAGAAAGCTAAAATTGCAGAGGACAATGCAGCAATTTCCAGTCATAAGGCAGCTTGAAGAGTTTAATCTGCATCTCCCGAAGGAGACAAAAGGAAATAGACATTAGAAGTAATTAAAAAAGAAAGTCTGATTTTCACATTCAGCTCAATGTTTGCAAGCTGACTTTCTTGAGGAAGGAATCAAGGCATGATTTAACAAGGCCACACCTACACAGCTTCTTCTATGGAGTACCAGCCAAAGGACATTTTCTCCTTATACCTTCCCATGAAACAACTACCAGTCTTCTTCAAGAATTTGCCACTAAGAACCAGAGATGAATTTACTTTTTTTTTTTTTTTGACAGAAATTTCCTTAGAAAATAAACCACATGGGCAAATTTATAGAGAAAATTATGACAATTTAAAGATGGAAATGTTTAAAAAAGCGGAGAATAATACCTCATTGCCCACATGATTCAAAGGCATCCAACTCAAGCATATAGTTGTTATTATGTTTTAAACTGATTTAAAATCTCACTTGAATATTTCATTGTTTGTTAAGTAGACTGTGAACTACATGAGATTTTATGTTTATTAATTTCTTAATTTACATTACCTATTACAGTTCCTCACAAAATATTCAGAGCTCAGCAATTAATGTGAAAGAAAGAATGGATTAATATTAAACAGATTCAAGATTTTAAAAAGATACCAATATTAATAAGATCAATTCAGTTGCAAATGAGTTCAGGGGATGGTGAATTATTCACCCAGTGGTCTTACTAAATTCATCCATCTATCCATCCATGAATTCACTGAGAACAAATTTTGATCATCTTATGTCTTCTAGGTATTACAATCACCAAAAGGTAAGGATAACAGTAAAATTGATAGACAAGGCCTTTGCTCTTACAGAGCCTAAAATTTATCAAAGACAATAATCCACGTAATTACCAAAAAAAAATGCGTAATAAGATGGAGTTAATGAAATGTACTGTGAATAGAAACAGCAGGGAGACTTAAGACAGTTTCAGCTGAAACCTAAGGGATGAGTCAGAATGAGGCACTTGCAAACACAGAGAAAGTGTTTACATCAAAGAGAAGAATATGCACCAAGGCTTGAAGGTGAGAAGTGGCATATGCATCTGAGGAACTGGAAAGTCTAATACAAATGGGATGTGGGGACAGAGTTGGCAAAAGAAAAGCGAAACTGTTAGTTTCCCAGTCGTGTACAATGCTTTGGGACCCCATGAACTGCAGCCTATCAGGTTCCTCTGCCTACGTGATTTCCCAGGCAAGAATACTGGAGTGGGTAGCTATTCCCTTCTCTAAGGGATCTTTCTGGCCCAGGGATTGAACCTGGGTCTCTCACATTACAGGCAGAGACTTGGCAAATCAAGAGGCAAAAGAAACGGGGGTGAACAGGAAAATAATATTTTAAGATAAGCTCAGTGATTTGGCTTTTACTCCAAGACAATAGGTAGGAGTGCATGTTTGCTCAGTCCTGACTTTTCTGCGGCCCCATTAACTGTAGCCCGCCAGGCTCCTCTGTCCATGGAATTTTCCAGGCAAGAATACTGGAGTGCATTGGCATTTCCTTCTCCAGGGAATCTTCCTGACACAAGGATAGAACCTTTTTCTCCTGCATCTCCTGCATTGGTAGGCAGATTCTTTACCACTGATCCACCTGGGAAACCCTCCCAAAGGCAACAAGAGCCTTTAGAGTTTCAAGCAGCTAAGTGACAAAGCTATGCTGGTATTTTACTGATGGCAGCACAGGGATTGAGTTAGAGATGAAACACTAATTACAGAGCTCCCTTTCTGCTTACTCTCCAACCATGTCTTATGCTAAGATCACCAGGGATATTGTCAACCCTGGAGACCACATTCACAGAAAGCAACAGAAGCTCTCCAGCAGGAACAGTGAGGAAACCTAAACTAAATTTTAATAAAATTATTTATTTTTATACCTAAGTCAAAATGGGGATTCCCTGGTGGCTCAATTGGTAAAGAATCTGCCTGTTATGCAGGAGACTCAAGTTCAGTCCCTGGGTGGGAAAGATCCCTTGGAGAAAGAAATAGCAACCCATTATTCTTGCCTGGAAAATTCCATGGACAGAGGAACCTGGTGTACTACAGTTGATGGGGTTGCAAAAGAGTTGGATATGACTTAGTGATTGAACAACATGGTCAAAAAGAAAAAGAAACTAAAGAGTCAGAAGGAAATGGGAGTTGGTGAGAAGAGACACTTGACTAAATATCATATACAAGTACTGTGGTGTCACCTACAAAAATGCATTTTAGAGGCTGAATGATACACTAACCACTTCCGTATATTTTACAGGTTAAAGGTCATTCATGTTCATCTCCAGTTATGAGACTATTGCCAATGCATGGGCACATGATGATGATCTACATAAACTATATCTGTAATTGTCACACTTCAGTCATCACAATAATAAATACACAGACTTTCAGATGGGGAAAATATTAGCATACATATCTCATTACAATGTGGGAAATTTTTTGTCCAAAAATGAGCTAAACAAACCAAATTATTTTACAAGGACATTGAACAGCTGTCAAATGAAAACCACTTTTGGTCAAAATCAACAGGGGTCTGATTCAGACTAATAATAATCAGTTAAACGTGCATAATGACTATTTAGGGTCCAGGTTGCCATACTGTGCATGTTTTTTGTCAATACAGGGCCCATGATAATTATTTCTGTATCATTATTAAAACTTTATTGCAACAGTTTGGGTTAATAGACTCTGCTCAATTCCAATGCATGCAAACTTTCTCTTTATTATTTTTTACCAGAGTATAGTTTCTATTGTACAACAAAGTGAATCAGATATATATATATATCTGTGTATATATATATATACACATACACATATATACCCTCTTTTTATGATTTTCTTCCCATTTAGGTCACCACAGAACACTGAGGAGAGCTCGCTGGGCTATACAGTATGTTCTCATTAGCTGTCAATTTTATCCATAGTATCAATAATGTATATGTCTCAATCCCAATCTCCCAATTCTTCCCACCCCCACACTTTTGCTCCCTTGGTGTCCAATGTTTGCTCGCTATGTGTGTGTCTCTATTTCTGCTTTGCGTATAAGATCATCTACACCATTTTTCTAGATCCCACATACATGCACTCATATAATATTTGTTTTTCTCTATCTGGCTAATTTCATTCTGTATGACAGTCTCTAGGTCAATGGATGTAAACTTTCTGATGGCTGAGTGGCATAAACACGTGACACTGGCATCTTGTGACCTGCAGGTCCTCTTTGAAGATGATGATTTTCATAAGCCATAGATAAAAGATATATACATATGTTGACTTGACTTTAAAAAGAATAATAAATGAAATCCAACATTCTATGATCATTTTTATCTTATTCATTTTGAAAAAGTTATGAAGTAAACTCATCGGATGTGAAGTGAAAAATAAAAGAAAATAATGGCCAATCAATGAAATGCATACATCTAGAATGAGCAACACTTTGTAGGTAAAACAGAAGGAGTTGTATCACTTCCTCTGATAAATTAATACTTGATTCGATAGAAGCAGCTTAAACATGCATTTTGTCATGTTGAAATTACTTTTCCATTTGTCCTTCTTCTCTTTGCCTCTTCTTTTTCTTTCTCTTTCCACTCTTTCTCCTCTTTTCCCTTCTTTTTCTGCTACTATTACTAGCACAATTATCATTCACTAGATACTAATGACAGGAGAAGGCAGTGGCACCCCACTCCAGTACTCTTGTCTGGAAAATCCCATGGATGGAGGAGCCTGGAAGGCTGCAGTCCATGGGATCACTGAGGGTCGGACACGACTGAGCGACTTCACTTTCACTTTTCACTTTCATGCATTGGAGAAGGAAATGGCAACCCACTCCAGTGTTCTTGCCTGGAGAATCCCAGGGACGGGGGAGCCTGGTGGGCTACTGTCTCTGGGGTCGCACAGAGTGGGACACAACTGAAATGACTTAGCAGTAGCAGTAGTAGCAGATACTAATGACAGCAATATGACAATGATTCACAGTACTCAGAATTTAAACAGCAGACTGCTAAAATTGGCACCATTAAATTACCTTATTTTATTCTCATAATATACTTGTGAGGTCAGAATTATTGAGTAAATTATTAATTTTTTCATTGAAGTAACAGTCTGACATCATTCAAATGGCTTTTTGAGGGTCACAGTGCTAAATTAGACAGGGTTGGTGCTGACATCCAGTTCTGTCTGATTCCAGAGTCCAGGATCTTATTGCTTTGTCAAGTTGTCTATACCTGGAAGAAGAGTTTCACCAGGGCCAAAACGAAGCAAAGGAACAGGTGGACTCTGTAGAGGCAGTAGTATAACTAGAAAAAGAAATAAGGTTTTAACAATAATTCAAGATCTGTCGCTTTTCTATTTTGACTGCTGGTTCACTGGTCCTTTTCTTCTATTACGGGTAACCTGTGCAGGTTAGCCCCTCAGACAGGAGGGGAAGTGTTAGAGTGACAGCCTTAACAGAAAGTCCGTGTACCAGGAAAACCCTCCTGGCAGACCAGAGAGGTAGTAGCTAAGGAAGGACGTATAGAGTCGCCACCTAGTTCCCCCCAGTGAACCCAGGGCTGCTGCTCCCTTGCGTCACAGCCTAGCCTGTGGAAGGGAGAGGCAACAGAATCTCTCATAGAAAATGCACAATAATTTGCAGGATTCCTAAGAACACCAGAGCTGGTGTTTTACTTCCCCATCATAGCCTGTGGAAAGCTCTTATAGTCAGTGACCCAGCCACAGTCAGCACAGGGCGCCCCCCCTGCCACCCCCCATGACAGAGTAGCCAGGACTGGCAAATCTCTAGGGGAGCTCCCTCAAATCCTGCATCCTACACAATGGTAGCTAGACAACAGGCCAGAATGCCCTCAGCTTCCCAGAAACGCTTAGCGACAGGTGGGAAGGAAAGGCCTGGGGCACAGCGGGGACTCTGGAGACCTAAGTTCAGGTGCGTTCCCCAGCTCCAGAGAATGCCAAGAATCACAGTTATCAGATCCACAGAACCCTGTACCAGAGACTTACACTGTGCACCACGGTACGATGCTCAACAGGCAGATCAGAACAGCCAGGCACACAAGAGATTACGGTTCACACAGGCGAGACCAGAGCTGCCAAAACTCCCACCATTGGGACCGCTTGTTTCTGAAGACAGACAGCACCATGGGAAGGCAGAAAGAAGAGACCCTTCACAAAAAGTAGAAACTTTTAAGTAAATTAGCACTAACCCAAATTAATCCCAAAGTGATTATTTTCAATGGGAACCATGGAGGTATCTTTCAAAAGCCAGCACGAATTTGGTCCTACACCTACCTCTTCCAAACACTACTTCAGTCAGGTTGAGTGTTCTCTCAAAATTTAAAATGACTCGCATCATAAAAGGGAATAAGTAGTCTGTATCTCTGGGTGATATTGCATTTATTCTGACTAATCTGAAAAGAAAATAACCACTTGTAGGGGATTAATTTTCCAAACACAAGAGTAATTCACTTCAATGTTAGCAAACAGTCAATTTAATAATCAAATTCATCAATAAAATTAGAAGAGCAGCTATTTTGACTCATCCAGATAAAATGACTAAGATCAGTTTTTATTTCAACCATTAATTTTGAAGTATAAAGTTCTAAAATGGGTACTTGCCTAGTGATAGAAAATGAAACATCAGTCATCAAGAAATAAGATCTCTAATTGCTCTGGACATTTTTTTTTTTTTCACATCTCCAGTGTTTATTAACCCTTCCATCAGAGAAATCAAAGAAAGGTTATATGAGGCAACATTATAAAATCTATCAAGTGAGTCACTTCTGCAGATTCTTTTTTTCAAAAGGTCTCAGAGAAATCAAAGTATTGTGCATAATCCAGGTGATGACTCTTTTCTAGTTAGCACTTTAGTTCAGTTCAGTTCAGTTCAGTCGCTCAGTCGTGTCCGACTCTTTGCGACCCCATGAATCGCAGCACGCCAGGCCTCTCTGTCCATCACCAACACCCGGAGTTCACTAAGACTCACATCCATCAAGTCAGCGATGCCATCCAGCCATCTCATCCTCTGTTGTCCCCTTCTCCTCCTGACTCCAATCCCGCCCAGCATCAGAGTCTTTTCCAATGAGTCAACTATTTGCATGAGGTGGCCAAAGTACTGGAGTTTAAGCTTTAGCATCATTCCTTCCAAAGAACACTCAGGGCTGATCTCCTTCAGAATGGACTGGTTGGATCTCCTTGCAGTCCAAGGGACTCTCAGGAGTCTTCTCCAACACCACAGTTCAAAAGCATCAATTCTTCGGCACTCAGCCTTCTTCACAGTCAAACTCTCACATCCATACACGACCACAGGAAAAACCATAGCCTTGACTAGACGGACCTTTGTTGGCAAAGTAATATCTCTGCTTTTAATATGCTATCTAGGTTGGTCATAACTTTCCTTCCAAGGAGCAAGTGTCTTTTAATTTCATGGCTGCAGTCACAATCTGCAGTGATTTTGGAGCCCAGAAAAATAAAGTCTGACACTGTTTCCACTGTTTCCCCATCTATTTCCCATGAAGTGATGGGACCAGATGCCATGATCTTCGTTTTCTGAATGTTGAACTTTAAGCCAACTTTTTCACTCTCCACTTTCACTTTCATCAAGAGGCTTTTGAGTTCCTCTTCACTTTCTGCCATAAGGGTGGTGTCATCTGCATGTCTGAGGTTATTGATATTTCTCCCAGCAATCTTGATTCCAGCTTGTGTTTCTTCCACTCCAGCGTGTCTCATGATGTACTCTGCATATAAGTTAAATAAGTAGGGTGACCATATACAGCCTTGACATACTCCTTTTCCTATTTGGAACCAGTCTGTTGTTCCATGTCCAGTTCTAACTGTTGCTTCCTGACCTGCATACAGATTTCTCAAGAGGCAGGTCAAGTAATGCTCAAAATTCTCCAAGCCAGGCTTCAGCAATACGTGAACTGTGAACTTCCTGATGTTCAAGCTGGTTTTAGAAAAGGCAGAGGAACCAGAGATCAAATTGCCAACTTCCGCTGGATCATGGAAAAAGCAAGAGAGTTAGCACTTAGGATTTATCAATTCATGCACCCTACCATTCTGTATCCTACAATTTGATTAGCATTACAAGTCTAACGGTCAAGGGGATATTACATATGCAACAAGGCTGAAATTAACTTAGATAATATATAGGTGAAAATTACATGAGATATTAGTGGACACTCTAATTGCTTTTAAATAAAATAAATGTGAAACCTCAGAAAATAATACTTATATCAGCATAAATACTGATGGGATTGTTATGAGTTCTAAAAATACATGTTAAAAATCAGCTAACCAAAATAAGAAAGATGGATTCAGAAAAAGATTCTCTGATAAAAGAGCAATTCATCCTAGCTGACACAGCAGCTGTATCCAGTGTTTTTCTTGAAATCTCTGCCTACTGGGTCACAAAGCATGGTCAACAATCAATTTTTAAAATTGAAAAAAAAAGCTCGAAGCGAAACAAACTCTGGAGTTGACCTTCACTACTCAGGTACTGCATTTCTCAGGCTCAGATCATTGCCTGCCTTCTCTGTTTATCTTTCTCAGGATTACTGGAAACTACATCTCAGATAAAAGCAAATCGCAATACATCTTTTTCCTGATACTATTCTACTGCATTCAAGTTGGTAAAAGGCCTTACAATTCATAAACCACAATTGCTAGTAAGACACTATAAGAATATTTCTTCTTAAAAATAAGAGTACTATTAATTTGTCTTTGATATTTAAGAAAATACAGGTTTTTACAGTGTATACATGTGTGGCATGTGTGGTTAGTCACTCAGTTTTGTCCAACTCTTTGTGATCTCATGGAGCCCACCAAGCTCCTCTGTCAATGGGATTTTTCAAATGAGACTACTGGAGTGGGTTGTCATTTCCTCCTCCAGAGGATCTTCCCAACCCAGGGATTAAACCCACATCTCCTGTGTCTCCTGAATTGAAAGCAGATTCCTTACCACTGAGTAGATTTCCCATTCTAGCAGTAGTGGGGGGAACACATGCAGAAATGATCGTTACCTAAATTCTGGAGTAAACATATTTTTCAGTACATTATTGGTCTCACAGTAAGTATGTAATAAGTTAGTAAAATCTCTATCTTCACAAATAATACATCTAAAAAATAAAACAACAACAACAACTTAGAATGCAAAGGCTCCAATTCTGACAAAGATCCAAGGGATCTTTGGTGATGGACAGGGAGGCCTGGCATGCTGCAATTCATGGGGTTGCAAAGAGTCAGACATGACTGAGAGACTGAATTGAACTGAATGTATATCAGAGTCAGGGCTTCCCTGGAGGCTCAGTGGTGAAAATATTTGCCTGCTAATACAGGAGATGTAGGTTTGATCCTTGGGTCAGGTCTTCATGAACTCATGACAGGTTTAAAAGCTTAATTTTCAACTCCATAATGAAGCATCTATCATGGAAGAACCAAAAATGATCTCTCATGGGTCTCTCAACTCAAGTTTATAATGACACCTATAACCCTAAGGCAATCTCTCTCTGTAAAAAGAAATCAACAATTCTCCCCTTCAGAATTTCCATACATTAATATCAGGGAAGTATTAATTCATGATCAAGATAATTAAGACACAAGGAAACAAGCTACATGAATGAAAGTCAGTACAAGCAGTTAAATTATATTAGATCTAAAGGATTTCATATATTAGAATTATCTGATACATAATATAGAACATGTCTGAACTATGAAAAATGATATCCCCCCATAAAAGAAAATATCATGAATTTGATTTTCAAAAAGACAAGTAATTTTTAACAGAAAAATAGTGTTTTTATTATTTTAAGTTTTGTAATGGAGTTTTTCTCAACAGGACATTAAATGATCATGAGGGTATTTGTACACTGGAAACTAGGTCTGAAGACCACAATTAATATAGAAAAGAGAGATGCAAAAAGTTAGACATTTAAAAGGAAAGTGAAATACATGATAGCTAAATAAAAAGTTCCAACATACCTCCAATCTAGATTCCAAGGATATGGGTTAAAGAATATGGTGGAGAAACAATGCAAACCACGATACTGAGTAGAATTGATAAAGGAGTGGCCTCTCATTACTGTAAGTTCAATATAACTAGCCAGGCTAAACAGAAAATTAATGTAAACTTACATACATCAGAGTCAGGGCTTCCCTGGTGGCTCAGTGGTGAAAATATTTGCCTGCTAATAATACAGGAGATGTAGGTTTGATCCTTTGGTCAGGAAGACCCCCTGGAGAAGGAAATGGCAACCCACTCCAGTATTCTTGCCTGGAGAATCCCATGGACAGAGGAGTCCACGGGGTCACAAAAGAGTTGAACACGATTGAGTGACTACACTACCACCACATCAGAGTATGTTACTAAATCATCAAGGAGGTAGAGAAGGTTTTAAAAGTGGGGAATTGGGAAAGATAATTTATGAATGAATAGCTGATAGGGCACATCTCAGAAGCAACAATAAAACTAACCTAGAAGGGGAAAAGAAAATAGGTATCAGCTAAGACACCTTCTAACTTCCCTGGTGGCTCAGAGGGTAAAGCGTCTGCCTACAATGTGGGAGACTTGGGTTCTATCCCTGGGTTGGGAAGATCCCCTGGAGAATGACAACCCACCCCAGTACACTTGCCTGGAAAAATCCAATGGATGGAGAAGCCTGGTAGTCTATAGTCCATAGGGTCGTAAAGAGTCGGACATGACTGAGCAACTTCACTTTCTTTCTTTCTAAGACACTTTCTGCTTTATTGACTATGCCAAAACCTTTGACTGTGTGGACCACAAAAAACTCTGGAAAATTTTTAAAGAGATGGGAATACCAGACCACCTGACCTGCCTCTTGAGAAATCTGTATGCAGGTCAGGAAGCAACAGTTAGAACTGGACATGGAAAAACCGACTGATTCCAAATAGGAAAAGGAGTATGTAAAGGCTGTATATTGTTGCCCTGCTTATTTAACTTATATGCAAAGTACATCATGAGAAACGCTGGAGTGGAAGAAACACAAGCTGGAATCAAGATTGCAGGGAGAAATATCAATAACCTCAGATATGCAGATGACACCACCTTTTGGCAGAAAGTGAAGAAGAACTAAGGAGCCTCTTGATGAAAGTGAAACAGGAGAGTGAAAAGTTGTCTTAAAATTCAACATTCAGAAAACTAAGATCATGGCATCTGGTCCCATCATTTCACAGCAAATAGATGGGGAAACAGTGGAAATAGGGACATACTTTATTTTTTGGTCTTCAAAATCACTGCAGGTGGTGACTGTAGCCATGAAATTAAAAGAAAATTAATTTGGAAGAAAAGCTATGACCAACCTAGACACCATATTAAAAAGCAGAGATATTACTTTGCCAACAAATGTCCATCTAGTCAAAACCATGGTTTTTCCAGTAGTCTTGTATGGATGTGAGATTTGGACTATAAAGAATGCTGAGCACCAAAGAATTGATGCTTTTGTACTGTGGTGTTGGAGAAGACTCTTGAAAGTCCCTTGGACTGCAAGGAGGTCCAACCAGTCTATCCTAAAGGAAATCGGTCCTGAATATTCATTGGATAGAGTGATACTGAAGCTGAAACTCCAATCCTTTGGCCACCTGATGCAAAGAGCTGACTCATTAGAAAAGACCCTGATGCTGGGAAAGATTGAAGGCAGGAGAAAAAGCTGATGACAGAGGATGAGATGGTTGGATAGCATCACCAACTCAATAGACATGAGTTTGAGCAAACTCTGGAAGTTGGTGATGGACAGGGAGGCCTGGTGTGCTACAGTCCATGGGGTCACAAAGAGTCAGACATGACTTAGTGACTGAACTGAACTGAACTGACAAATTGAAGTGTTCTGGTGACCTGGACTGATAAGAACTAGAGTGAAATAAAAACACATGAAAGTAAAAACAAAATGGAAACCCTGAATTGACCACCAACATCTAACCTTTCCAAAAGGAGTCCAAACAAGAAGAGAATTAATCCCAGAAGGAAGTCCTAAGGTTGAGAAAAACAAACAAGCAAAAAAGATAACAGAGTGATCATCATGTGGATAAATCTGAAGATCATCTGTACAAAATATTATGCTGATAACTTCTTTACTGAGAAATTAAATTTAAATTATACTTATCATTAATAATAACTGGACATTATAAGCTTATCAAGGAAGAAAGGGATTATCAGAATTAAGTATTATAGTGTCCCTGCATGTGTCAGGAGAAGGCTTAAGTATTATTTTGCATTCATTAACTTGAATGTAAAATTAAAATTTTCTAGAGTGTAAAATTAAAATTTTTATTCATGAAATATAAACAGTATTTCAAAGCAAGAAAGGAACAAATCCTTAATGGAGAGAAAACTAATAAACAAAAAAACTCATAAAACAGGCATATCGGGAAGAAATATCAAAAATCTGAGACAAATAGGAAATGAAACATGAGTTGGTAAAAGTGGAATCTGAGGTATCCCAAGAAACAGAAGGAGACAAAAACAGAGTCAGCATTCCAGGACTGCATATAATACTGTATCTTGAAAAATGTTACTCAAATTTAAAATACAAAAACATGCCACAGCAGGCAGGGGACAGCAGAGTTTTTCTGTAAAGGGCCAAATATAAAAATCTGTTGCCTTAGGAGCCATGTGGTCACAAGAGCTACTATTCAACTTGGCTGTGGGAGTGTGGAAGCAGAGCGGATCACATGGAAATGACTTTGCTGCATAAAACTCTACAGAATAGGAGGGGGACCAACTTTGGCTTATGGGACATAGTGGACAATCCCCAACCTAAGATATGACTTCCCTGGTGGCTCAGAGGTAAAGAACCCATCTGCTAAGGCAGGAGACGTGGGCCTGATCCCCGGGTTGGGAAGATCCTCAGAGTTGAAAATGGCAGTCCAGTGTTCTTGCCTGGAAAATCCCCTGGACAGAGGAGCCTCGTGGGCTATGGTCCATGGGGTGGCAAAGAGTCAGATGCAACTAAGTGACGAAACAACAACCACCTAAGATATAGACAGAAAAGTTCAAAGTAATGGAGATAAAAACATGAGTAAGTGCTAACTGAAAGAAAGTTTGTCTTAGGAAATAAAAGGGATCGCTTCATAATGACAAAAATTTAAACGCACCAGGAAGATACATTTTTTTAGTGTTCATAAACAATGAGCATGTGGCTTTTATTTACCACTTCATCATATCAGACTAGATCAGTCTTAAGAGACAAACGTGGGCAATACAATTCTAAAACTCAAAAAATCTCAGACTTAGGTAGCTTTAGTTCAGTTCAGTTCAGTCACTCAGTCGTGTCCAACTCTTTGCAACCCCATGAATCGCCATCACCAACTCCTGGAGTTCACTCAGACTCATGTCCATCGAGTCAGTGATGCCATCCAGCCATCTCATCCTCTGTCGTCCCCTTCTCCTCCTGCCCCCAATCCCTCCTAGCATTAGAGTCTTTTCCAATGAGTCAATTCTTCGCATGAGGTGGCCAAAGTACTGGAGTTTCAGCTTTAGCATCATTCCTTCCAAAGAAATCCCAGGGCTGATCTCCTTCAGAATGGATTGGTTGGATCTCCTTGCAGTCATGAAATTTGATCGTTGGTAATTAACTGGGTAGTTTCATACTGTAAAGTTACTCTTTTTTATATATGTTTTTTCCTATGGAGAGATATGTTATACATTCTTCTTTTGTTTTCAAATAAAAATTTCACTCTTGTACAACTAAGGACAGAATTTCCAAAGCATCCACTCTAGCAAATTAAGTCACCATTGTGATTTAAGCTAATGCAAGAGAGTGGCCAACAAACTGAGTTGATATCATACATCCTTGAAACTGTGTCTTATTCATGAACAAATCATGAATTTGAAGAAAAAATAACTAAAATTGTTCCATGAAAAGGCCTACTTGCTAATCAGTCTTATAATGATTTGGAAGATACATTTGCACATCTAATAAGGCAGCCCTGAATACCACATTTTTAAAGTTGTCTTTGTGATATTTTCTATAACATATTGGATGATGTTTACGTTTTAAAATATTACTTCGCCTGTAATGCAGGAGATCCTGGATCTATTCCTGGGTCAGGAAAACCCACTGGAGAAGAGATAGGCTACCAACACCAGTATTCTTGGGCTTCCCTTGTGGCTCAGCTGATAAAAAATTCACCTGCAATGTGGAGACCTGGATTTGACCCCTGGGTTGGGAAGATCCCCTGGAGAAGGGAAAGGCTACCCACTCCAGTATTCTGGCCTGGAGAGTTCCATGGACTCTACAGGCCATGAGGTTGCAAAGCATCAGTCATGACTGAGCTACTTTCACTTTCTTTAATAAACCATTATTAAATACAAACAAAATGAGACCAGAGAACATGTTCTGAACTACAGTGCTACATACTTTTAAGCCTCCTTCCCCTGCTGTGGGAGGATTTGCAGGTGAGGAGTTGGGAGAATGGGATGCTGCCTCCCCAGATGCTGGGCGCAGTCTTTTTGTGTCATTTCTAGGAATTTATCCTATAGATTTATTAATATCAGTGCACAGAGATGTTCAGTTCGGTGGGTGATGCTCCTTGCAGTATGGTTTGTAACTGAAAAGCTGGGCTCGATATAAATTTCTATCAGAGGGAAACTGATTAAGAAGTACTCACTGGAATACTATGCAACCATGCAAAAACAAAGTAAATTTTTATATGCTGACATGTAAGGGTGACCACCATGTTTCTTTTGAAAGCAGATCAACTGTTCATATAGTACGCTGCAGTATCTGTTGAAAGCAAAGACAGGCTTGCATATTTTATTTTTTAATATAAATTTATTTATTTTAATTGGAGGCTAAGTACTTTACAATATTGTATTGGTTTTGACATACATTGACATGAATCCGCCACGGGTGTACATGTGTTCCCCATCCTGAACCCCCCTCCCACCTCCCTCTCCATCCCATCTTAGCTGATTCCGAAAAAAAAAAAAAAATTGGCTGGAGAAATATGCGGTTCCTTTTTTTGGGTCAACAAAGAATAAAATTTTATTGTAAAAACTACAACAACAAAGATCAAAAACTAATCTAAAAATATTTAGAAGAAATCATGGGAAACTCCAAAAATGACTTTCCATTTTGCTAACTTAAAGTATAATTTGTTTTCACCATGCATAGTAAACATAATTTTCAGAAAGATATGCATTATATCCTACCCATTGAAATATATATTTACTGTATTTAACTTAAAATATAATGCATTTATTTGCCTATGTGACATAAAAGTATGTCTAGAATGCTTTACAAACTTACATCTTCATTCTTATATTTTGTGGGAAATGTTTAAATTCAGTATTTCAAGTAGAAATCTAAGGACTCCCAGCATAAATTGTTCATCACTCATTTCCAGCTAGCAGAAACCTTGTTACTTACAAATGGTTAGTGGCAAAGAATAAATAAATCACAAAAAATAGAGGAAGGAAGAGAGAGAAAGAAGGGGAGAGGGAAGATGAGAGGGAGGGGGGAAAGAGAGAGATTTGTGACTGTATCAGTAAGAGAGTTGCAGATTCTAAAAGTGATTGAAGTTTAGTCATTCAGTTGTGTCTGATTCTTTGCAACCCCATGGACTGTAGCCCACAGGGCTCCTCTGTCCATGGGATTTCCCAGGCAAGAATACTGGAGTGGGTTGCCATTTCCACCTTCAGGGGATCTTGCAGACCTAGGGATGGAACCCATGTCTCTTGCATTGACAAGCGGGTTCTTTACTGCTGAGCCACCAGGGAAGTGATTACCATCTTTTACTTTCATTCTCTCATTTTTCTGGAAAACTAGATTCTAAGTGAGCAGTGTTTCTTCACTGATTTTAAAAGGAAAAGTATAGAAAGATCTGGAATATGGTTTTCCTTCAACAGTAATGATACCCTGAAATATAACAGCAGATATTGGGAGAAAATACAGGGGGCAGATAGCTGTCTATCTTTAAGCTGATATTATGGAAAATTTCAAGCATTAACATGTCATGTAGAGATAATAGCAATGTAAGTTTCTATAACCCATCACGTATCTTCCACAATGATTAATTCATGGTAGATCTGCTTTATCCCTATCCCAACCCACCCCTCCATAGTCACTGGATTACACTGAAGCAAATTTAATATGTTAAGTTCATCCTATATATCCTATATCAAGTAAATTCCATATATTCTATAAATATTTCAGCATAAACATAAGGGCCCTCAACAAAAATCATATTCACAACATCATCATCATACCTAATATTTGACAAAAAATACTTAGTATCATCCAATATCACTACTCATATCTCCAATTTTCTCATAACAGTTGATTTGTTTAAATGAGAATTCAAAGAAGATGCACACACTGAATTTTGATGATATTTTTTGGGGGGCCTCTTCAGATGTACTCTTTTTTTTTTGGCTTTTCTTGCAATTTACTTTCAAAAGAAACCAGTTCTGTCTTCTCTCTGTTCAGTGTTGCACAGCGTTCTGCTGATGCATCTGTGTACTGTCATCTAATACATTTCTCTAGCCACTGTATTTTCTGTAAACTATTAGATTTTATTTTCATGGGCTCCAAAATCACTGCAGATGGTGACTGTAGCCATGAAACTGAAAGACACTTTGCTCCTTGGAAGGAAGGCTATGGCAAACCTAGACAATGCATTAAAAAAGCAGAGACATCACTTTGGCAACAAACTTTCATATAGTCAAAGCTATGGTTTTCTAGTAGACACAGCTGTGAGAATTGGACCATGAAGAAGGCTGAGTGCCAAAGAATTGATGCTTTTGAATTATGGTGCTGCAGAAGACTCTTGTGAGTCCCTTGGACTGCAAGGAGATCAAATCAGTCAATCCTAAAGGAGATCAACCCTGAATATTCTTTGGAAGGACTGATGCTGAAGCTCCAATACTTGGGTCACCTGATGTGAAGAGCTGACTCACTGGAAAAGACCCCGACACTGGGAAAGATTTAGGGCAGGAGGAGAAGAGGGCAACAGAGGATGAGATAGTTGGATAGCATCACCAACTCAATGGATGTGAGTTTGAACACATTCTAGGAGATACTGAAGGACAAGGAAGCCTGGAGGGCTGCAGTCCATGAGGTTAAGTCAGACATGACTTAGCAACTGAACACCAACAAGCTGTTAGATTTTAAATTTTAACCTATTTCTTGTTTAGTTTCTTACTGAGGAGAATTTATACATAATAAGTGTGTACATCAGAAGAAAAAAAAAATCATTGTCTCTTTTTCTTGCCTGTTATTTCTTTCCTACCTTCCTTCCTTTTTCCCACTCTCCCTCCATCTCTCATTTTTTTGAAGTTTAATTATTTTTTTAAAAGATTCACAGTCATAGGAAACAGACTTCTGGTCGGTCTTCTTTTCTTTGTCTTTTTCTTTCTCTTTTATGATGTGGCCAGTCAATGATTATATGAGTCCGGGTTTATCATTTCACTGGGGGTTGTAAATAAGTGACTTTTCTAATACTTTCTATCGATCATTATTTCCTCAGTTATTAGCTGGAATTTTTTTTGAGAACAAAATACCTCTCATCAAGATTTTGGTAGAGGCATGATGATAAACTCTTTATAGGAAAGACAGTGTTGATTCTTACCCATTATTTTCCACATTCTTTATTTAATTTATTTAATGACTATAAATTTATTAACATTCTCTAAAGGTAGGAAATGTTTTTTAAATTATGAATCTATCAGCAGTGTGGTGGTGTTTTCTTTTGAACTCATGAATTTCAATAAATTTTATATGGTGTAATACATTGAAACTATGACTATTTTTTGCTCAAATTATTCTATGTTTGGGCAGTGAGTGGTTGAGTTTGCTTTCAAGCACTTTTGTCATAATTCTAGTGGTTTTGAATAGATATTTTCTTAGCTTTGTGTTACTATAAAGAGTTCTAAATTCACATTTTATATTTGCTACCCCAAACCTGGAATCATCCACTTCTTCATATAGAGCTAGTTACTTTATGATGGTTTTATATTCTGGTGGTTTACGAATTTCATTTTCATCCTAATTAGGGTTTTAAGAGGTTAATTTTAAGAATTCATAGGGTCCAAAACCACTTCACTTCAATCAAACATTATAGAAAACTCTATGCCTTCTTCTGTAAGTTTGTGCTGAAAATGTTCCTTTTAATCTCACCTGCTTTTCTCTGTCTGTCCCACTGACCTTTCTCCTTAGTGAATTTTGGCAACCTGGGAATTCTGACTATGAGGGTTCTCTTCCCCTGCCTTTTTGTGTTCTGTCTACTTGCTCAAAGCACAGAGCATCACTGCTAATGATAATTTGTCCTGTTTGGTGTTTCTTTCCTTTTTTTTTTTTTTTTCATGGTGACTCCTTGTCACTTGGTTTTATTTCAACTGTTTTTTGGGTATTTCTAGGTTAGCTGCTTCCTCATATTTTATGGGTGTGTTTGGAAATACTTGAAATATTAGAAAGCAACTCACATCTTACTCATATCATTTGAATACACTTATTTAAATAACATGTCACAATTTCCATCCTTCCAGGTTTCACTGTGTCAGGTACTATTTATTTTGTCAAGATTCTTCCTGTATACTCAGAAGAAATAGTATGGTCAACATGGGATGTGATGCAGGAGAAGAAAATGGTCTGTGAATTTTCTTGCCTTTTGGATTATGGGCGCTAGTTACTGTGCTGCACCAGATATACAGGGCCTCCCTGATGGCTCAGCGGGTGAAGAGTCTGCCTGCACTGTGGGAGACACAGGTTCAGTCCCTGGATCGGGAAGATCCCCTGGAAGAGGAAATGGCAACCCACTCCAGTATTCTTGCCTAGAGAATTCCATGGACAGAGGAACCTGGTGGGCTGCAGTCCAAGGGGTCACAAAGATTCGGACACGACTGATCAATTAAACATGCCACACCAAGTATAGAAGGTGAGTATAAAGGTGACTAGAATACTACTTGTTCAGTTCAGTTCAGTCACTCACTCGTTTCTAACTCTTTGCGACCCCATGAATCGCAGCACGCCAGGCCTCCCTGTCTATCACCAACTCCCGGAGTCCACTCAGACTCACGTCCATCGAGTCAGTGATGCCATCCAGCCATCTCATCCCCTGTCGTCCCCTTCTCCTCCTGCCCCCAAACCCTCCCAGCATCAGTCTTTTCCAATGAGTCAACTCTTCACATGAGGTGGCCAAAGTACTTCAGTTTCAGCTTTTTTTCATCATTCCTTCCAAAGAAATCCCAGGGCTGATCTCCTTCAGAATGGACTGATTGGATCTCCGTGCAGTCCAAATGACTCTCAAGAGTCTTCTCCAACACCACAGTTCAAAAGCATCAATTCTTCGGCGCTCAGCTTTCTTCACAGTCCAACTCTCACATCCATACATGACCACAGGAAAAACCATAGCCTTGACTAAATGGACCTTTGTTGGCAAAGTAATGTCTCTGCTTTTGAATATGCTATCTAGGTTGGTCATAACTTTTCTTCCAAGGAGTAAGCATCTTTTAATTTCATGGCTGCAATCACCATCTGCAGTGATTTTGGAGCCCCCAGAAATAAAGTCTGACATTGTTTCCACTGTTTCCCCATCTATTTTCCATGAAGTGATGGGACCAGATGCCATGATCTTCGTTTTCTGAATGTTGAGCTTTAAGCCAACATTTTCCACTCTCCTCTTTCACTTTCATCAAGAGGCTTTTGAGTTCCTCTTCACTTTCTGCCATAAGGGTGGTGTCATCTGCATATCTGAGGTTATTGATATTTCTGCCAGCAATCTTGACTCCAGCTTGTGCTTCTTCCAGCCCAGTGTTTCTCATGATGTACTCTGCATATAAGTTAAATAAGCAGTGTGACAATATACAGCCTTGACGGCCTCCTTTTCCTATTTGGAACCAGTCTGTTGTTCCATGTCCAGTTCTAACTGTTGCTTCCTGACCTGCATACAGGTTTGTCAAGAGGCAGGTCAGGTGGTCTGGTATTCCCATCTCTTTGAGAATTTTCCACAGTTTATTGTGATCCACACAGTCAAAGGCTTTGGCATAGTCAAAAAAGCAGAAATAGATGTGTTTCTGGAACTCTCTTGCTATTTTGATGATCCAGCAGATGTTGGCAATTTGATCTCTGATTCCTCTGCCTTATCTAAAACCAGCTTGAACATCTGGAAGTTCACCATCACACATTTGGAAAATAGCTTTTTCTTACATTTATTTTTAATCAAAGGATGATTGCTTTACAGTATTGTGTTGATATCTGGCAAACATCAGCATGAATCAGCCAGAGGAAAGGGACGTGTATACCTATGAAAAATAGTTTTGAATGTCTATGACGGGCAAGAGGTGTTCAAAGACCACTTATTACCGGACTAAGTGCAATAGGGAGAAAGCTTAAAAGCGAATACAAAGAAGAGTTTCCTATTATTCCACTCAAAAAAGTAGATGCAGATGAACACAGGCTCCTGGAAAAAGGAACTTTAAATAGAGTTGATTTCACAAATCAACATGCTAGACAATATCTATGTTGTTCAAATTTCATGAAATATGCAAATAACAATAACCATAATTCAACATACACCAAGCATAATGTTACATGTTCTTGTGTACTTTATGTCACTTAATCTTCACAATAATTCTCTAAGGTAAGTATTATGCCTCCATTTTATAGGTGAGGAGACTGAGGCTGAGAAAATTTGAATGGGTAAGTGCAGGCATCACAATCTGAGAGTGGCAGTCTTCCAAACACTGAGCTCTTAACTATATAACCCTGTCTACTTAATCAGAAAACTTATGTGCCATAAGCCAAATGAATAAATAAACACCTGACCATAACAGAAGCCAAAACTATCCAATAATGAAATTAAGCCTATACTATAAATTTCAATCATGTCTGACTCTGTGACCCCATGGACTGTAGCCAGCCAGGTTTCTCTGTTCACGGGGTTTTCCAGGCAAGAATGCCAGAATGAGTTGCCATTTCCTTCTCCTGGAGATCTTTCCCACCCAAAGATCAAACCCATAACTCCTGTGTTTCAAGTGGTTCTCTACCACTGAGCCACTGGGAAAGCCCATACTATTAATAACAGTAAGCACAAATTTAAAACTTTAAATTAAAAACACAATGCACAACAAAGTGAATCAGTTACACATATACATATATCCACTCTTTTTTAGATTCTTTTCCCATATAGATCATTACAGAGCACTGAATAGAGTTCCCTGTGCTGTGCTGTGGTAGTTATCTGTTTTAAATATAGTAGTGTATATCCCCGGAGAAAGCAATGGCACCCCACTCCAGTACTCTTGCCTGGAAAATCCCATGGATGGAGGAGCCTGGAAGGCAGTAGTCCATGGGGTCGCTGAGAGTCAGACATGACTGAGCGACTTCACTTTCACTTTTCACTTTCATGCATTGGAGAACGAAATGGCAATCCATTCCAGTGTTCTTGCCTGGAGAATCCCAGGGACGGGGCATCCTGGTGGGCTGCCGTCTATGGGGTCGCACAGAGTCGGACATGACTGAAGTGATTCAGCAGCAGCAGCAGTGTATATCCCATGGATGGAGGAGCCTGGTAGGCTGCAGTCCATGGGGTCGCTAGAGTCGGACACGACTGAGCGACTTCACTTTCACTTTTCACTTTCATGCACTGGAGAAGGAAATGGCAACCCACTCCAGTGTTCTTGCCTGGAGAATCCCAGGGACGGGGGAGCCTGGTGGGCTGCCGTCTATGGGGTCACACAGAGTCAGACACGACTGAAGCAACTTCGCAGCAGCAGCAGCAGCAGTGTATATATATATATATATATATATATACACACACACACACACATATATATAGATCCAAACCTCCCATTTATCTATCCTGTCTTTCACCCTGTTAAGTATATAATGATTCACTTTGCTGTAAAGCAGAAAGTAATACAACTTTATAAATCAACTGTACTCCAGTAATTTTTTTTAAATGATACATAATATAATATAAATAACTGATCCTAGTTTACGATTTAAAACAAGTTATGGCACCAGAAAGAAACCAGACCCCTGACATAAAAATGAATGCTACATACTCTTGGGGAAAGCACTGAGATACAACAATTTAATAAAAAGAATAAAATTAATTTCTCTCTGACCTAACTTTACCAGCTCTACAGAAATAAGTTCTACAAATAATTTTCAATCTTCTAAGGCTGAGAAAGATTATTAATTATTTGATTATACTAAACCTACTACTATATAGCTTTTCATTTATCTTCCTTTGGATATAAAGTTTGTTTCTTAAAGAAAATTTCTACAGCCCTTATCTGCTCCTAAATTCACTTCCTTACCTGCTAGTGTTTCAGGCTCATTTCAGTGAATGGCATATTAGCATAAAATTTAACTTCTTGTACTTAATTTAGAAGACATATCATCTTTTCTTGTCTAAATCTTTATGAGTACTAGCTAAAAATAATTAGTTTTCTGTTCAAAAATGGTTTTGTAATATTCTATGCGGTCTTATCTGTTCTGCTGCTCCTAGTGCTTACCTCTAATGCCTGAGTGCTTGCTGTAAAATTATTTACCGGTTCCCCATTTTGAAAGAAGAATGAGGGACGCTAATTCCAATTATAACATTACAAATGAAAGCTTGATGTGGAGATAAATGAATTATCTCAAAGACTGAGATCATTTCTTGACAATCACAGAAGTGAGTTATTTGACCTACAGAAGCCTTTTCTCTTTTCTGATTGTTTAACTAGCTCATTTGCATCTTTTGGAGGAGTCCATTTTATTTCCTTTTATGGTTTCTGTAACCTTTAAATTTCAGCAGACATTCACTTTTACCTCTAAAAGTTTACGTGGCAGTAGGTTATTTTGAGCTCAACTCAGTGGGAGTGAATTCTACACGAGCAATGCAGTAATGGGAGTGCTTTCTGTTTAAGAGGCCAACATCTTATCTATCTGGTCCATTGGAATGTGGAGGGGAAAGAGAGGCTGGCTGTTAAAACCGAGTGTGTACATGGCATTAAGCTTGCTACTCAGAGAACTTCATCATCCCTCAGAAAAGCCCTTTAAATGACAATGATTATTATCTATTAACATTGTTTTCTATATACCAGATAACCAAGGTGTTTCACTTTAAATAAGAAAAAGACTTTCTTTAGACTCATGGATATAGAGAAGAGATTTTTGTTTGTCAAGGACGTAGGAGGTGGAGGAAGAATGGGTTGGGAGTTTGGGATTGCTGCTGCTGCTGCTGCTAAGTCGCTTCAGGCATGTCTGACTCTGTGCATCCCCATAGACGGCAGCCCACCAGGCTGCCCCATCCCTGGGATTCTCCAGGCAAGAACACTGGAGTGGGTTGCCATTTCCTTTTCCAATGCATGAAAGTGAAAAGTGAAAGTGAAGTCGCTCAGTCGTGTCCAACTCTTAGCGACCCCATGGACTGTAGCCTACCAGGCTCCTCCGTCCATGGGATTTTCCAGGCAAGAGTACTGGAGTGGGGTGCCATGGAGTTTGGGATAAGCAGGTGCAAATCATTATATACAGAATGGATAGACAACAAAATCCTACTGTGTAGCACAGGGACAGTATT
This sequence comes from Bos javanicus, assembly GCF_032452875.1. Classification (NCBI taxonomy): domain Eukaryota; kingdom Metazoa; phylum Chordata; class Mammalia; order Artiodactyla; family Bovidae; genus Bos; species Bos javanicus. The sequence goes on from NC_083875.1 coordinate 3,510,606, forward strand.
CAATATCCTGTGACAAACCATAATAGGAAAGAATATGAAAATTACTGTGTACACACACACACATTACTTTGCTATACAACATAAATAGACACAACATAGGAAACTAACTATACTTCACTAAAACAAAATTTTTTTAAAAAAGAAACAAAGTTTCTTTACAAGTCTTTCTGACTCAAAAGTCTGACCCTATCCATCTGCTATTGTGCTGTTCCTTTGGGAATTTGCCTTGAACGCACAGCCTGGAAAATCAAACGCCCATTTCCACATGGCTTCATCTGGCTGTCTCTCCAGCACACAGGTGTGGGGTGGGGGGATTTACCTCTCAGAGAAGCAGAGGGACACTTCTCAGGGTCTCTGTGGCTATACCTCCTATTATCACCTGCTTCTCACAGCTAAGGTAGCCTTGGTCGAGGAAGAAAGACACATACTTGTCTCTGGCAGTGAGTGGAGCCACCATACTTTCCAGTTTCCATATTGACAAACTCAGATGATCTCAGGGAGCTCTTTTCCCTCCATTGTAGACAAGGTAACACGGAGGCTCAGACATGCAATACCTTGGTGGTTTTGCACTGCTGGAACTCAGCTAAGTTAAGATCACCTTTTCCATCATCCCCTGCCCTGCCCTGCGTGGTCCTCAGTGGGAAATGAGTGTGAAACATGGGAGGTGAAACTGAAGGCAGAACACCCGCCCTCTGGAAGCCAGTGCGGGAGTGGCTCACATTCATCTATGGGCTCTGCTGGTCACTAGTGGACATGGGGCCAGACCCACAGCAGCTCAGCTCCTGGAGCAGGAAGTCCTTGTCCAGCTAGGCCAAGTCCTTATCAGCTCCCCTGACTGTAAGGTCTAATCTCACTGATCAATTTCTTATTCACTGTCACTCTTGATAGCTTTACTTCCTATTGTTGTTGTTCAGTCATTCAGTTGTATCCAACTCTTTGCAACTGCATGGACTGTAGCATACCAGGCTTCCCTGTCCTTCACTATCTCCCAGAGTTTGCTCAAACTCATGTCCATTGAGCCAGTGATGCCATCCAACCATCTCATCTTCTGTTGTCCCCATCTTCTCTTTGCCCTCAATCTTTCCCAGCATCAGGGTCTTTTCCAGTGAGTCGGCTCTTTGCATCAAGTGGCCAAAGTATTGCAGCTTCAGCTTCAATCCTTCTAATGAATATCTGAGGTTGATTTCCCTTAGGACTGACTGATTTGACCTCCTTGCTCTCCAACGAACTCTCAAGAGTCTTCTCTAGCTTACTTGCTGACTGGACCCTAAATGACTTGCCAGTTTCCCTTCAGCTGGCACATTGGAAGATCCAGACTTCAATCTAGCTGCTCTCTCCCTCCACCAGCATGAATGTTAACAGTGGGGAGAAGAAGGAAAATGAATTTCCTGTCTATTAATAATCACGTGACTCAGACTTCCCTGGTGGTCCAGTGGTAAGGAAACCGCCTGCCAATGCAGGGGACACATGTTCGAATTCTGCTTTAGGAAGATTCCACATGCCTTCGGGCAACTAAGTCTATAAGCCACAGCTACTGAGTCTGTGCTCTAGAGTCTGGGAACCACAACTATTGAAGTCCCTGTGTCCTAGAGCCTGTGCTGTGCAACAAGAGAAGGCACTGCAATGCGAACCCTGTGCACTGCAGCTAGAAATTAGCCCCTATTCACTGCAAATGGAGAAAAGAAGTGCATTAACAAAGACTCAGCCCAACCAAACATAAAAAAATAATCTTTAAAAAATAATCACATGCCTTTAGCACATCTCCTTTTGCTCTTTTCTGTGCAAATGATTAAATAAGACGCATTGTTACTGCTAAAGTCTCTACTGTACCACCATACAGTCAGTGTTCTAAATACCTCTCCATTAGATACTACTTAGTAACAAAGTAAAAAAAAATATATATATATATATATATGTGTGTGTGTGTGTGTGTGTGTGTGTGTGTGTGTATAGTCCAGGGCTTTAAGGCTTTTTATGCTTTTTCATGCATCATTGTAAAGCTTTTTCATAACAAATTATATAGTCACTCAAAGTGTTAGTCTTTCCTAAATGCACCTTTTGCAACTATAATCTGTCTGCATCTAGGTGATTTTAGTTTCTCTAACAGTTGAGAAACTTCTTTATTGGGCATTAATTAAATTTATGTTCTGAGTGACCAATTTGTGTATTCCATTATCTGCCATAATATCCCCATTGTACATAATATATATTTGATTTAACAGCTCTAATCCCACCAAAATGCTGTTTCTCAGTCAATTGTTTTCATGGTCTCAGTTTTCCAAAGGGAATATGTCTGCAACTTTGCAGCAAATAATTATCTAAGAGTATCATACTAGATATAAAATTTCCTCAGCTTTGACTGATAGCATCTTCACATTATCAATATCTTTGTACTTTACTTAAAATCCTTGGTTTAGAGCATGAACAAGTGAATTTGCCAGTTCCCAGGTCCCGATATCAAGTGGAGAATATTAACCCTTTAACAATAGTATTATTCATGCGTGTGTGTGCACATGCTAAATGGCATCAGTCATGTCCAACTCTTTGTGACCCCATGAACTGTAACTCACCAGGCTCCTCTGTCCATGGGATTCTCCATGCAAGACTACTGGAGTGTGTTCCCATGCCCTCCTCCAGAGGATCTTCCTGACTCAGGGATCGAACCTGCTTCTCTCATGTTTCCTGCATTGATACATGGGTTCTTTACCACTACCTCCATCTGGGCATAATTTGTCTTATAAACAGTTTCAAGAGCATTGCTATCTTTAGCTACAAAAGATTTTTGCCATAGACAAAAGAAATCATTTCCTTTCAGTACTTATAATTGATTTTATGCTGAAATATATCCGTTACCTCCAATAGTTAACAAAATGATTTGATTAAACTTCTACAGGTCCTCTAGAAAACATTTCTTATATTGAAAATCTGCGGTCCATACTTTTGCCAAGACCAGACATTGACTAATTCCTACGTGTTAAATTTGTCAGCCATCTTATTTACTTTATTTTATACCTTTATACAAATAAGATGAAGCCTACAAAGTTTTCTCTCTTAGTTGCATGAGTTTATATATAATGGTTTTTTAGCCCACATACAAAATTACTCCTGTAAGTCCCACCTTACCCACACACTAGCCAACTCATTGGAAAAGACTCTGATGCTGGGAAAGATGGCAGGAAAAATGGGCAACAAAGGATGGGATGGTTAGATAGCATCAGTGACTCAATGGACATAAGTTTGAGCTAACTCCAGGAGATGGTGAAGGACAGGGAAGCCTGGCGTGCTGCAGTCCACGGGGGTCACAAAGAACAGGACATGACTGAGTGACTGAACAACAATAATTCACAGAGTAGAGTTGGCAAATAAGAAAGGATCACCAGACTAAAAATAATTCAAGGGGTAATTCACCTTAGAATAGTTTCTGGGATTCAGGTTCCCTTGACCCAAATTAGAAACGGTATGCAAGTATCTATCTGGGCAATGTACACTTTATATGTAACTTTGAGGATGCTATTTTGAATCTAAGCTTTAAAATTCTGAAGTGCATAACATATGGTGAGTTAAGTGTCTATTCTCCACACTTTGCATTTTCTTAAGTAAAAACTATGTGAAGTTTTCTAGCAACTTCTCACTGTCACTCCATGTCTTTTTTCTCTTTTCTCTATAAGCTGGCCCCATAGCCACCTAGCATGAACAGTTCATTGCACAGGGTCTTTTGAAGATTACTACATCCACATGACTATGTCCTGGCAACAGGGTCTCATGTGGTTCCCTCCTGGAATCTTCCATTGGATGTACTGGCTCAAGCCCTTGGCCCTCTTCCTTGTTCTGCTGTCTATAATCTGGAATCTGGATTGTGGATTTCATGGAACAAAGCCAATGAACCCACTTCAGGCAGGATGCCTATCTCCACACATACTAATTTTATATTATATAATCATTTTTTATTTCAGGATTTATCTAATGTATAGCATAATCTTATTCTAACCGGTACAGAAACGATAAATTTAAGAATTATCAAAGGTGCTTTTGCTATCAATATAACTAAATTTGTGATTAGTATGTGTGAGGTAGAGTATGTAATACATTGAATTTTTATTAACTATCTTTCAAACCAAGTCTCTAGGGCCTTGGGGCTTCCCAGGTGATGCAGTGATAAAGAATCCTGAAAATATAATCCTGGTAAAGCCTGACAATGCAGGAGATGCAAGAGATTTGTGTTCCATCCCTGGGTTGGGAAGATCCCCTGGACTAGGAAATAGCAACCCACTCCAGAATTCTTTCCTGGGAAATCCCATGGACAGAGGAACCTGGTGGGTTGAAGTTCATGGAGTCGCAAAAAGTTGGACAGAACTGAGCATGTGCACACCCTAGTGCCTTAACTGAAACACAGGCAAATATCTAGCCTGTTAGGTGTAGATGAAAGCAGTGTGAATTCTTCATGTTTGAAAGGAAGGAGACAGTTCTCCCTTTAGCTACTTTAAACTAGATTCAATTTAGGTTTTCTAAAATATATTTTTAGGGTAGATACACAGAAGGTTGTCTGACACAAAGTAGGTAGCCAATGGTCATAACAGCTGAGGTTTAATGCACTATGAGGCAGGTATTGCTTTTAAGAGTTTTACTTGATTAATACATTTAATCCATATAAGATATTTTGAATTTCAAAGTACCTTTCTTCCTCTGACAAGCTCCCTAGCAGATTCTCAGTGAGCTCTTTAATATCTTCTCAAGGGAATGAGGGAATTTCTGGGCTCCCCTCATTCATGGGAACTGGGTCAATTCAGGAGAAAGTGACAGTTTTAGTTGTTCAGTTGTGTCCAACTTTTTGTGACCCCATGGACTTCAACCTACAGTCTTCTCTGTCCATGAGATTCTCCAGGCAAGAATACTGTAATGGATTTCCATTCTCTTCTCCAGGGGATCTTCCCAGACCAGGGATCAAACCTGGGTCTCCTGCATTGTAGGTGGATTCCTTACCATCTGAGCCACCAGGGAAGTCCAAAGAGACATGCAATACACACACAGAGATTGTAAGTAAGAAGATGGAAGAATATATATTACACAAATTCAACCCCAAAGAAAAGCTATAGGAAGGAGAACATGAACTGGCTTGGGAAGCCAGGACCAGAAGAACATCATAGCAGCTAGGTGTCAAATATTGCCTAGTTCTACAGAAGAAAGTGACCTGGGCCTGGCATGTCCCCACCCCCAACCTCACAGCAGAATACAGTTCAAATCTGCTCATTCATCCTCTAGACCAAGTGGGAAACCTCCCAAAAGCACAGGGTGAATTTTGAACCATTGTCAAGAGGGCAGATGAAGAGTTCCACCAACAGAGGAACAAACAACAGAGGAAGCAAATAGAAAGAAATAATAAAATGGCAGACTTCAGTTCTATCCTAGCAATAATTGGCTTAAATGTAAACATCTAAATAAACCAATCAAAGAGGGAGGATTGCAGAGCCAAAGATATGTTATTTGCAAGAAATTCAGTTAATACCTGATGATGTATGTACATTAAATTAAAAGTTTAGAAAAAATAATTCTGTGAAAAGATTTAACTGGAAAATAGAAGTAGCTAAATAATATCTGTTGAAGCAGACTTTCTACTGATTTCTACTGACAAGCTGGAAAATTACAGATGATGAAAAGATAAATTACCAGAAAGAGATAACAATCTTAAATGTGGACCCAGGAAAAAATAGAGCTTTAAAATACATTCATAAACAAGGGACAGAGCTGAAAGGAGAAACAGACAAATCCATAATCAAAACTGTGAACTATAATATTTTCCTTTCAGTAACTGATAGGGTTGCTAAACAAAAAATAGCAAAAACAAGGAAAAGGTAAACACACCATCAACCAACAACACCTAGTTGACACATACAGGGCACTGTACTCCCAAAATACAGCATTTTCTCAAGTTCCAACTGAACATTCACCAAGAAAGACCATATCCTGGGCTATAATACACCTGTCAACACATTTATAAGAATGAAAATCATACAGAGTACATTCTGAGCACAGTGTAATCAAACAAGAAATCAATAAAGAAAGACAATAGGAAATTCACTAAACATGTGAGTAAATAAAATAGGTCATGGATCTAAGAGAAAGTCTCAAGAAAGTATAGATCTAAATGAAAATAAAAATAAACTCTATCAAAATATATGGGATACAGCTAAAGCAGTACTGAGAGGGAAATGGTAGCACTAAGTGCAAACAGTAGAACAAGGAAAGACCTTAAATCTAGTTCCTATCTCAAGAACCTGGGAGAAGGGAGGAAGGTTCAAGAGGGAGGGAACATACGTATACGCATGGCTGATTCATGTTCATGTATGGCAGAAACATTGTAAAGCAATCATCATCTAGCTAAAACTAAACGCATTTTTTTTTTTTTAAGAAAGAGTAAAACAAATCCAAAGAAAGAAGGTGGAAAGGGGCACTAACAATCAGAGGAGAAAAAAACGAAGTTGAAAACAGAAACTCAGCAGAGAAAAATCAGTGGAATAGAAATCTTGATCTTTGGAAAAATTGATAAAATGGATAAACGTCTACCAGAACTGACAAAAAAAACATAAAAAGAAGATACAAATAGTCAATATCAAGACTGAAATAGGATATATTCTTTATAGATATTGCATCCATTAAGGAAAAATACAATGAACATCTTTATGCTCAAAAATTCATACATCTTTTGGAAACTACAAACTACCAAAACTCAGTCAAGATGAAAGTGATACCTTGCATAGTCTTATATTCTTTACACAAACTGAAATGCAATTAAAATTTTCAGGCCCAAGTAGTTTCATTGAACCATTTAAAGAATTAATGCCAATTTTACATAATCTCTTCAAAAAGATCAATGCATACTTTATACTTTTGTTAATAGGACATTTGTAAATTTGTACCAAATCCAGACAATGATTACAGAAAAAAAGGAATAGTAGGGAGTATCGTTCATGAACTCAGACACAAAAATCTTCAACAAAATATTTACAGATCAAACTCAAAATTCATGAAAATAACTATACACCATGATCAAGTGCAATGTATTCTAGATCAAGGGTGGTCCATATCCTAAATCATTAACTGACATCAATTATATAAATACCTACTATATCTTCTTATTTCATTCAAATTAATCTATAAATTTAATGTAATTATTTAAATGCATACCATGTGTTTTTTTTACATAGACAAGCTTATTCTAAAGTGTTCATGGAAAAGCAGAATTTTTACAATAGCTAAAATATTTTGAAAAAGGAAAATAAATTGGGAAGTATCACTGTCTGTTTTAATAAGGCTTAGTATATAAGCTACAGTAATGATGATAGTATGTTATTGAAAGAAAAACAGACACAGAAATAATGGGACAGAGTAGAGATTCCAGAAAAAGACTCAAACAATATGCCCAGACTGTTTGTGATGAAAGGGTAAAAGGCTACACAGTGGAGCAAGTGTGGTCATTACAACAGCTGGTACTGAAGCCTTTGAGCATCCATAGGCAGTAAACAAACAGGCAAGGAAACAAACACATAGATGGTGGATAGATAGATGGACTTCCCTGGTAGCTCAGCGATGAAGACTCTGCTGCAATGTAGGAGATATGGGTTTGATCCCTGGGTTGGGGAGATTCCCTGTAGAAGGGAATGGCAACCCGCTCTAGTATTCTTATCTGGGAAATCCCATGGACAGAGGAGCCTGTTGGGCTACAGTTCATGGAGTTGCAAAAGAGTCAAACACAACTTAGCAACTAAACAACAACAACAAGGAAGACAGATGAACATCAACCTAAACTTCCTATTGTATACGTCTGAATTCAAAATGGATCATACAGATGCCCAACAAGCATACGAAAAGATGCTCATCACTGCTAATTATTAGAGAAATGAAAATCAAAATCACAACTGTGTATCACCTCACACCAGGCAGAATGGCCATCATCCAAAAATCTACAAATAACAAATGCTAGAGAGGGTGCCGAGAAAAGGGAACCTCCTACCCTGTTGGTAGGAATGTAAACTGGTGCAGGCACTGTGGAAAACAGAATGCAGGTTCCTCAAAAATCTAAAAATAAACGTACCATATGATCCAGTAAACCCACTTCTTTGTATATATACAGAAAAGACAAAAAACTGAAAAATACATGCACACTGATGTTCATAGCAGCACTATTTACAATAGCCAAGACATGGAAACAATCCAAATTCCCATCAACAGAAGACTGGCTTAAGAATATGTGATAGTGATAGATGTAAACAATAGTCCATTGTTATTTTTTTTATTATTCAGCCATAAAAAGAATCAAATAATGCAAATTGCAGCAACATGGTTGGAATATAGTTCTGAATGAAGTTAGATGGAAAAAGACAAGTATCATATGCTATCAGTTATATGGGGAATCTAAAAAATAATACAAATTAACTTATTTAAAACAGAAACACAAATAGAAAGCAAACTGTGCTCCCAAAGGGCAGCAGGGTAAGGGAGGGAGGGACAAATTAGGAGTATGGGGTTAACAGATACAAACTAGTATACAAAATAGATAAGCAGCAAGTATTTCCTATACAGAGAAATACATTCAATATGCTGTAATGACTTATAATGAAACATAATCAGGACAAAATAATAAATGGATCACTGTGCTATACACTTGGAACTAACACATTTTCAATCAATTATAAATCAATGCAAGAGGTAAATCATGGATTTAAATGTAAGAGTATAAAACGTTCAGGAAAAATTTCAGCAGAAAATCTTTGAGATCTATGTCAAGGTAAAGAGTTCTTAGACTTGACAGACAAATAGTGATGTAAAATTGGAAAGTTGATAAATTGAACATCATAAAAACAGAAACGTTTTTCTGTACAAAAGACTACTAAGGGGACAAAAGGACAAAGTACAGACTAGGAGAAAAATGTTAGAAAATCATATATGGGACACAAAACTAGTGTGTAAACCAGACAAAGGGATCCTGTCTTTTGGAATGTTTTCATCTTTACTATCGGGGTGGTTACCTGAACCCGCACAGGTAATATAATTGTGCTGAAGTTAGTATGCACACGCACACACACACATGCATCCACAAGTAAAATGTGGGAACTCTGAAAAGACTGGGTCAGTAGATAGCATCTAGGTCAATGTCAAGGTCCTCCTTGTGATATTACACTACACTTTTGTAAAATATTACTGGGGGGAAACTAGGCAAGTGTATATGTGTGTATGTTAGTCACTCAGTGTGTCCGATTCTTTGCAACCCCACAAACAGCAGCCCTCCAGGCTTCTCTGTCCATGGGCTTCTCCAGGCAAGAACACTGGAGTGGCTCACCACTCCCTTCTCCAGAAGTGTATATGGGACATCTCTTATAGCTACACGTGAATCTGTAATGATATCCATAGAAATTTCAATCAGAAAACAGGATGGTTGTTGACTGTGGATTACCCTACCTCTCCATTTCTCCTCCTATTCAGTTTATATCTGCTAAATTGCACTTACAAAGATTTTACCATGGCAGCAGCAAGATATTTTTTTTAAACAACAGAAATTGAAAAAGATCAGATTTGTGGTTATCAGATATAGTGGGAGAATGAATACTGGAGGAAGGTTGGTCAAAAGGTACAAACTAGGATGGGGGTCACAAATAGACATGACTTAGCACCTGAACAGCAACAATAGCTATGGATGTAATACACGGCATGATATTATGGTTAGCACTGTAGTATGACATACATGAAAGTTGTTAAGAGAATAGATCCAAAGAGTTCTCATCACAAAGAAAAAGCTTTTTAAAAAATTTTTCTATCATATCTGTATGAGATAATGGATACTAACTAAATTTATTGCAGTAATCACTTCACAATAAATGCATATAATATATACACTAAACTTATCCAGTGATATATAGATCAATTATATCTAAATAAAACTGGAAAATATTAATAGCAAAATTAAAATAAATATATTAAAAATGGGAAGGTAAAAAAAAAACCATGAAATAAATGGTAAATAATATGACTAGCTTAAGAAAAAGTTCAACTTCAGAAGGAAAATATGCCAAGAATAAATGGATGGAATTCAGACTAAAATCAAACATAACATAGCAAAACACAACCACATACAATCAAAGCAAGTGAAAACAAACTATATATGACTACACACACACACACACACATATGTGTGTTCAGACACCAGCTGAACATAATCTCACATTGTATACACTCCTGTGGATAGTTGATTGAATGTGCCTTAATTTTTTTTGCAAGTATCTGTGCATATCTTCCATTATCAAAAGAAATAAATGATAAGAATAGTAGGAATTCATTTAATAGTTTTCATTCTTTCAGATTATCATAACTGCATGAAAATCAATTTTCATTGATTTCATTGATTCATGGAAGAAAAGCTATGACCAACCTAGATGGCATATTAAAAAGCAGAGACATTACTTTGCAGAAAAAGGTCCATCTAGTCAAAGTTATGGTTTTTCCAGTAGTCATGTATGGATGTGAGAGTTGAATTATAAAGAAAGCTGAGTGCCACAGAAGTGATGCTTTAGAACTATAATGTTGAAGAAGACTCTTTTTTTAAAAAATTTTATTTTATTCTTAAACTTTACAATATTGTATTAGTTTTGCCAAACATCGAAATGAATTTGCCACAGGTATACCTGTGTTCCCCATCCTGAACCCTCTTGAGAGACCTTTGGACTGTAAGGAAATCCAACCAGTCAATCCTTAAGGAAATCAGTCCTGAATATTCACTGGAAGGACTGATGCTGAAGCTGAAACTACAATATTTGGGCCATCTGATGTGAAGAACTGACTCATTGGAAAAGACCCTGATGTTGGGAAAGATTGAAGGCAGGAGGAGAAGGGGATGACAGAAGGTAAAATGGTTGGATGGCATCACTGACTCAATGCACAGAGTTTTAGCAAGCTTTGGGAGTTGGTGATGGACAGGGAAGCCTGGCATGCTGCAGTCCATGGGATCGCAGAATCAGACATGGCTGAGCGGCTGAACTGAATTGAACTGATGAAAATTAATTAATCACCATAACATGAGGGCAAAACTTGTAAATATCATATAAAAAATTCAGAGACACTTTTTAAATGTTTGGAAATGGTTAAATAGGATTTATCTTATTAGACACAAGTTAAAAATCATTTAATGTATCAGCAGACAAAAATTAGACAACTTAATGCATCTCACTGTGTCTTCAAAGCAACCTCACTTCCAGAAGCAAACTGCTCCTTAGAAGATCTGGGCCAAAGGGGAGTGAAGTATGTATGTGACATAGTATGTAGTGTATGTAGTATGTATGTGACAAATTTTTAGAGCCTCAGTCTTTAGAGACTTGTTTGAAATTTGCATTTTATCTTGTCATGTTTCCATGGAAACACAATGGCAGCACACACCCTGCTGTTTCATCAGGTACAGTTTTGATTCAGAGAGCTGGACAATTTATCACAAGGCTTCTCATGCCCTATTTTGAGAAGCAGAGCTTTTTGGAGGTAAATGACTCTTTGTTGAGTACAGTTTTTCAAGGTTGAACAAGGAATAAGTGAATGTCAGACTCCTTGTGTCTGACTGTAGCCTGCCAGGCTCATCTGTCCATGGGATTCTCCAGGCAAGAGTATTGGAGTGGGTTGGCATTTCCTGTTCAAGGGGATCTTCCCAATCCAGTGATCAAACCTGGGTCTGCTGCATTGCAGGCAGATTCTTCACTGTCTGAGCCACCAGTGAAAACTTTATTAAACATTTGTAATAATATGGCCCAAAATACATAAAGTAGAAAAAATTGATCAAACTACACCAGGAAATAGACCAAAACCATAATCATATTGGAAGATATTAAAACGGAAGATACTAAAACATGTCCTTCCAAATATTCCATAGAGCTTTGATCTAAATTTTTAGCATTTAAGAAACAGTATAGTTGTAGCAATAATTCCTTCCAAACATGTACAGGGCAGCCAGCAACTTAGATACTCATATAAAATACAGTCATCCTGTTAGCCAAACTATTCTGGTATGGAAAAGAGATAGATTACTTAGACAGAATTATTCAGTTCATTTTCCCTATTATGACACACTGGTAACAAAGCAATTTTCAGATTTTTTTTCCATAAATACATTATTATATAAAGAGAAAGAGTTAAAGTTAATGTGACAATTGTACTAATTACAAAATAAGAGCATTCTGTATATACAATTCTCTATAATTTGCTCATCACGACATCATCCATAAGAGTTTGATTCATTTTCTATAAACACACATTATTTTCCCTTCTTACAATTCTGTAAATTCTGGACCTTTTAACCCTCTTTCTCTCCTAACATCACACAGGGAAGGCTTCTTCAAACTCAGTCTACTAAATTTGGAAACTCCATGGGCTGTGAAACTTTTCCCATTCTTATTTCCTTGAAGACAATGGACATATTTTTGCTTTTAGAACTTCAGATTCTAAAGTGAGTTTTGAAGGGGATGTGAAAGTAATCTAAGAATTTTTATTAGAACAGAATCTGAAAAAAGGATGGAAGATATTTATGAGGACACACGTTACACAACATGGAGAAATATAAGAGGAAAAACAGAAATATTCATCAATTTAGAAGCCAGTAAAATAAAGACAATTTGTCAGTACAAGAAAATACTGTTGATCTATTAAAAATATGGTCCATGTGTAAACAATGATGTCTACAGAGGCTCATGATACACTGTGACATGTAGAAGCTAATTGTAAATCTGAATGTATTTCATGATTTTATCTGGCTTTATACAAAATCTCATGAAGACATATACTTGTATATGCATATTTTTTCATAATATACACTCAGTTCAGTTGCTCAGTCATGTCTGACTCTTTGTGACTCCATGGACTGAGGCACACCAGGCTTCCCTGTCCATCACCAGCTCCCAGAGTTTGCTCAAACTCATGTCCACTGAGTCAGTGATGCCATCCAACCATCTCATCCTCCGTCGTCCCCTTCTCCTCCTGCCTTCAATCTTTCCTAGCATCAGGATCTTTTCTAAGGAGTCAGTTCTTCGCATCAGGTGGCCAAAGTATTGGAGTTTCAGCTTCAACATCAGTCCTTTCTATGAATAGTCAGGACTGATTTCTTTAGGATGGACTGGTTGGAAATCCTTGCAATCCAAGGGACTCTCAAGAGTGTCATCCAACACCACAGTTCTAAAGCATCAATTCTGTGGCACTCAGATTTCTTTATGCTTCAAGTCTCACATCAATACATGACTACTGGAAAAACCATAGCTTCGACTATATAGACCTTTGTCTGCAAAGTAATGTATCTGCTTTTAAATATATTGTCTAGATTTGCCACAGCTTTTCTTCCAAGGAGCAAGAGTCTTTTAATTTCTTGGCTGCAGTCACCATCTGCAGTGTTTTGGAGCCCAAGAAAATAAACTCTGTCACTGTTTCCATTGTTTCCCCATTTATTTGCCTTGAAGTGATGGGACTGGGTAACATACACTACTTATATCATTTAACAAAACAAAAACTGAAACAGAAGGACTAAAAAAAGATAAGGGAGATAGGGTTTTATATTCACCTCTTAAAAATTCTTTTTCTTCATAATGATAAAGCTGTGAGAAAGTGAAACTGTTAGTCACTTAGCCATGTCCTACTCTTTGAGGCCCTGTGGACTATAGCCTACCAGACTCCTCTGTCCATAGAATTCTCTGGACAAGAATACTGGAGTGGGTTGCCCTTCCCTTCTCCAGGAGATCTTCCCAACCTAGGGATGGAACCTGAATCTCCTGTATTGCAGGCAGAGTCTTTACCATCTGAGCCACTAGAGAAACCCAATGGTAAAGATACACTTGATTAATTTTTCCCCATTTACTACACAGAAAGCCCTGGACTGGGAATTTCTTAGAAAACAGAAACAGACATTATCTTAACCACTGATATGGACTAAATGCTTTATACATGAACAGATCTTAAAATGATCTGTGCTTTAAACAGATGGACCCAAATGCAGTTCTGAGTGGAGAAGGGTAGATGTGGATAAGTCATTTGGGAGACCATCATGATGGTTCCAGTAAGAATCACAGCTACTAGTATTCAGAAAGTGGCAGGAGAGTCAGTGCAGCTTCAGGAACCGAAGTAGCATTAATGATATCGGTTTTGACCAATCAGAATGGTCATCATTAAAAAGTCTAGATATATCAAATGGTAGAGAGGGTGTGGAGACAAGGGAACCCTCCTATATTGTTGGTGGGAATGTAAATTGGTACAGTCACTATGGAGAATAGTATGGAGTTTCCTCAAAAAACTAAAAATAGAGTTTCCATATGATCCAGCTATCCCACTCCTGGGCAGATATCCAGAGAAAACTGTAATTCAAAAAGATGCATACCACTATGCTTGTTGCAGCACTACTTACAATAGCCAAGACATGGATGCAAACTAAATGTCCAACACAAAGGAATGGATAATAAAGGAAAGACAAATAGCACATGATATTACTTATATGTAGAATCTAAAATATAACACAAATGAACTTATCTCTGAATAGGAAACAGGCACACAGAGAACAGACTCGTGGTTGCTAAGGGGGAGGGAGGGGATGTAAGGGACAGGATGAGAGGATTGGATTGAGAGTTTGGGGTTAGCAGATACAAACTATTATATACAGAACAGATAAACAACAAAGTCCTATTGTACAGCACAGGGAACTATGTTCAATATCCTGGGACAAACCATAATGAAAAATATGTAATATATATATTTGAAAGTAAAAGTGAAGCCACTCAGTCCTGTCCAACTCTTTGCGACTCCATGGACCGTAGCCTAACAGGCTCCTCTGTCCATGGGATTCTCCAGGCAAGGATCCTGGAATGGGTTGCCATGCCCTTCTCAGGGGGATCTTTCTGACACATGGATCACACCCGGGTCTCCCACATTACAGGCAGACTAATGTCTGAGCCACTAGGGAACATCATATATATATATATATATATATAATTTCATTTATATACATGATAGAATAATATCTATATAATTGAATCACTTTGTTGTACTCCAGAAATTAACACAACACTGTAAATCAACTACATTTTTATTAGAAAAAATAATAAAATAATTTATTTTATAACATATAATATTTATTTATTTATTTATTTTTACCCTTAATTCATCCTCTAGGATGCTTCTTTTATTTTTTTATTTAATTTATTTTATTTTATTTTTTAACTTTACAATATTGTATTGGTTTTGACATATATCAAAATGAATCCGCCACAGGTATACATGTGTTCCCCAATAACATAGTGTTAATAATAACACTATGGGTGTTGGATGGCTAGTAGGACGTGATGGAACAGGACCACCCCAGCACATCTTTAGTTTTCTGACTTCCCCAGTGGATGGATGGTAGAAATGCTCACTGATTTGGGAAACACTGGGACAAAACCTAATCTGAAGAGTGGGAAAAAAAAAAAAAGATTTGGGAGCTATACTGATTAGTCAGGTTCCTTGAGAAAGAGGTTATCAAGTAGGCAGTGAAATTTTTGAATCTGAAGCTTTCAGGAGGAAGTTAGGTTCCTCATAGCCATACAGATAATCATAAAAGCACAAATAAGGATGAAAGTCTCAGAGCATAAGATGTTAATTGGAAACAGTAGACTATAAGAGCTTATTATTGGATCTTCCAGCATCTATTAGCTGAACATGGGTGGATAAACCTGTTAAAGTTATTAATGATGGGCAGCCAGACATATGAAAGAGCAGCTAGATAGTATCTTGCTCTTAAGTGCAAAAAAAAAGTTGTTATTTACTCAAACTTGGATATTTCAATATTCACTTACATAACATCGCCAGCCATAGGCATTAATTTCTGCAAAAATCCCCCAGTCAATAATGTGGTATGGCAGATTTGCATTGTTATACACAGAAATCACCCAACACTGTAAAGCAATTTTCCTCCAATTAAAAAAAATAAATTGAAGGGCTTCCTTGGTGGCTCAGTGCCAATGCAGGTTAGATCTCTGAACACAAAAGATCCCAGATGCTGCAAAACAACTAAACCCACGTTCCATAACTACTGAGCCTGTGCTCTAAGCCCAGGAGACACAACTGCTGAAGCCCGTGTGCCCTAGAGCCTGTGCTCCACAATACGAGAAGCCACCACAATGAGAAGCTTGTTCAGCACAGTGAAGAGTAATCTCCACTTGCCGCAGAGAAAAGCCCACACAGCAATGAAGACCCAGCGCTGCCAAAAATAAATAAATAATTAAAAAATAAAAGAAAAAAATTTACATTTAAAAAGTGGGCTGAGACAAGGAACTATAATCAATATCTTATAATAATCTTTAATGGAAAAGAATTGGAAATATATATACATATAATAGATTCACTTTGCTACACACCTGAAACATAGTAAATCAACTATACTTCCATATTAAAAAGGAAAATAGTGTGTTAACACTATTGTTAAACTATTGTGCAGACTTTTGTGCTGTGTAAAAAAACACACCCCTAAAATAGTGGCCTAAAATGACATTTATTTTTTGTTTCTAATGGATCTGTGGATTGACTGAGGTTGCCTGGGAGGCTCTTTCTTGGCATTTTTTATGGTCTGATTAGATGGAAGCTGGGACTGAAACACCCAAAGACTAATGGCCCAGGGTGGCTTGCTCAATGGCCAACACAGGACACTGACTACTGACCTGGAACACAGTAGTAGGAGCTGCCCACAGGGCCTTCACACAGTCAGCATTCTACAAAAACAGGCAAAACCTTCCAGTCATCTTCAAGCCAGCACCCAAAAGTGGAACAGCTTTAATCCCACCATATTCTATAGGTCAAAATAGACATAAACCAATCCAGATTTAAGTGGGTAAAACATTAAATTATTGTTGGAGCCATAACAGAATTTGTAGCCAGCTATATTGCAACATGATTCAAATAAATGACTAGAGTGTTTCAGAGATGAGGAGGCATTAACATTGCTAAATGGAAATCAGAAGTCAAGTTCAAGAAACTGATCAACTTCCACTCAACCTTCTTAGAATCACCTCAATTTACTTTTCATGTATTTATTTATTTATTTTTTGCTGAATCATTTAGCTACATGTTCCTTGTCTCATTCAAAACAAACAAAACATAAAAGTGAAAATAAAAAAATAGTAGTACATGAGTCAACGTATTTTATTATAGCTTGTCCAATGGGAAGCTTACAGAAAGGGTAAATGTAGTGATAATGTCATGAGATTCAAATTAAACTTTATTTTTTAATATGGAGCAGAAAGATTCTTTCTCTTTAAATAAACAATTTTAAAACTATATTAATATTTTCTTGAGGAAAAAGATCTTTAGAAGCCTATTTTAGTACTTAAATCAGATAATAAGATAAATGTATACCATAACTGTTTTCTTTTAGAAATTAAAAAAAAAAAATAATGAAACCAGCAAGGCATTATAAAGTGGAAGAAATTTAAAATCAGACCTTTTTAGCTTGACTAAATATTGCATGCAAGTTACATTTTAAAAATATGTTGAGATTACCAAAAAGATTATGCATCTTGTCATTTATTCATAAGGACTTATTTTCAAAGAAAGTGTATCTTTCTATTTAAACCATGAATTGTTTAATAACTAAAATATAAAATAATATATAAATGAAATAGTCTTCCCTGGTGGCTCAGACAGTAACAAATCTACCTGCAATGGAGGAGATCCAGGTTTGATTCCTGGGTCAAGAAAATCTCCTGGAGAAGGGAATGGCAACCCACTCCAGTATTCTTGCCTGGGGAATTCCATGGACAGAGGGGTCTGGCAGGCTACAGTCCATGGGTTTGCAAAGAGTCTGACATGACTGAGTGATTAACATACTTTTCATAAATGAAATAAAACTAAAGCATACAGGTAAGTGAGCTTTATATATTAATAATACAGTTAACCCCACTATGTAAAATATAAGAAATATCAACATATTTAAGGAGGAAAACAATCTGGTACATTTTGGCACAAATTGTGGCAAAATTAAAGTGAAAGTGAAGTTGCTCAGTTGTGTCCGACTCTTTGTGACCCCATGGACTGTAGCCCACTAGGCTCCTCCATCCATGGGATTTTCTAGGCAAGAATACTGGAGTGGGTTGCCATTTCCTTCTCCAGGGGATCTTCCCAACCCAGGATCGAACCCGGGTCTCCTGCATTGTGGGCAGATGCTTTACTGTCTGAGCCACCAGGGAATCCCAAAATTAAACAACACTTTAAATTGTTTAAAAAATATCTGAGGAAAGTAGTTGAAGCAAAAAGGCAGGGAGAGTAACAAAGATGAGGGAGAGAATTACAAGATATTATTCTCCTTTTCTAAGATTAAAAACTGAACAATCTTGCATCTGAATTCCTGTACAAGGGTTTCAGACCATAACAACAAATAATTCATCTGTGAACTTCTGAAACATGAGGAGGAAAATCAACAAATGAGAATTCCTTAATATCTGGGTATGGACAATAAAGCTTTTATTTCAAAAATGACTAAGTTCTTTCTCGTGGTCTAATACATTTATCTTTGTCTTATGTATATCTGTATCCCATTCATCAGCTGCAGATGTAAATGTGAAACAGGACCCAGATGGATGCTGTGTGGTGCGTGAACTTAACTCCACATCCCACACAACAGGGACTGACAGTTTTCTAAGCCTGGGTGTGTGTATCTCTGCCTCTCCACAGTGACTGCACACTGGTGATGCACTGTCATATGCAGTCATCTAGACTGTGGTAAGTATTATTGCTTAACAACTATCAGACAAGTAAATCTATGAACAAAGAAAAAAAATGATTCAACAGCCATACAAAGTTAAACACTTCGTGGATAAAAGATAAAAATCAAACTAGTAATACAAACTATAAAAAAGATACTGATGGTAATATAACACGTGACTTATGGCAATTACACAAATAGAATCTACTGACTTACATGTGAACATGCCTATGTAGAACAGAACAAGAGAGCCTAGAAATAAACTCATGGGTATATGATCAATTAGCTTGTGACAAAGAAGCCAAGAATATGCAACAGGGGAATGACAGTCTCTATAATAAATGATACTGGAGAAACTGAATGTCTATCTGCAAAAGAATAAAGCTGGATCCCTATCTTACACCAGGCACAAAAATCAACTCCAAATTGATTCAAAACTTGGACATATATCTGAAACAATAAAACATAGTGGGTAAGCTTTTGTACACTAGTCTTGGTGATGACTTTTGCATTTGACACCAAAAGAAAGACAAAAGGAGAAATAAACAATAGGGACTATATCAAATTTAAAAAGTTTCTGCACAGCAAAGGAAACCACCAATCAAATAAAAAGGCAAGCTACTGAACGGGAGAAAACATTTGCAAATTTTATATCTGATAAGGGGCAAATATTTAAAATAAGTGAATAATTCATAAGACTCAACAGGAAAAAAAAAAAAAACAAAACCTGATTTTAAAAATGGGCATAGGGTCTGAATAGACATTTATAAAAAAAGACATAGATATAAAATGGCCAACAAAAAGGGGTGCTCAAAATCATTAATTATCAGGGAAATGCAAATTGAAACCATGATGTTAGAATGGCTATTATCAAAAAGACAGGGAATAACAAGTGTTGTTGAGGTTATTGAAAAAGGGAAACTCTTGTGCATGGTGGCTGGGAATGTAAATTTGTGCATCGACCATGAAAGACAGGATGGAGGTTCTTCAAAAAAGTGAAAAATAGATATACCATAGTTTCCAGAAATTCTACATTTGGGAGTATATTCTAAGGCATTAAAATCTCTACCTAGAATTCAATAAGATGGCAGAGGAGTAGGACAGGGAGACCACTTGGTCCCCAACTAATTCATCAAAAGATCATTTGAACGCTCAGCAAATTCCACAAACAACTTCTGAATGCTGGTGGAGGACACCAGGCACTCAGAAAGGCAGCCCATTGTCTTCAAAAGGAGGTAGGGCAAAATATAAAAGATAAAAAGAGAGACAAAAGAGATAGGGATGGAGATCCATCCTGGGGAGAGAGTTGTAAAAGAGGAGAAGTTTCCAAATACCAGGAAACCCTCTCACTGGTGGGTCTGTGGGGTTTTGGAATTTCAGAGGGCAACATAACCGGGAGGAAAAAATAAATAAATAAAACCCACAGATTGCATGCCTAACTGCAACTTCCAGTGGAAAAGTAGCCCAGACGCTCGCATTTGCCACCAGCAAGTAGGGGTTGAATAGGGAGGCACGGGCTGCATTGCTTAGGTCTGGGCAATGAATGCCCTGAGAACAATCTGAGGGAGCTAACATGAGATAGCAACCCAAACCATAGGATAGCCAGAGAGGGGGAAAAAAGAGAGAGAGAGAGGGAGAGAGAAAGCAAGAACTATCCCATGAAAAGCTCTAACCTAAGACACTGCCAGGCCTGCTCACAGAACAAAGGACTGAGTGATCACCAGAGGAGAGCCAGCTAGCTGCGGACCAGCCCCTCCCCCCGCTGGAGGCAGGCGGGTAACAGCCAGAGCCTGAAGGCAAGGCGGCAAACTCAGCCCCAGAGATGGCATCCTCTACCAAACTGTGAGCAGGCTCCCAGTTGCTAACCAAGACTTCCTGGGATCCTGGACGGTTGACAACCGCCAGGAGGGTTGCAGCCAGAGATCAGCTTCCCAGACGAGACACACGTCACACCTGAGATGGCACTCCCGCTGCACACCCAGGAAACCTATCGGCTGGGACCGGGGAGGTGATAAGACGCACCGCCCCACCTGGGGAGAGTGCACTCGCCAAACACCTAGTTGCCTGAGCTGCTCAGATCTGGGAAGGGCACAGAACACAGGCCCACCTGTCTGTGCCTTTGTGGAGTACACAAGAACCCAAACCTGAGCGGCTTAAACCTGGGAAATGCACGCAACACAGGGCCAGCTTTAGACAGTTCCCCTGCACAGCAACCTGGAGCCTGAGCAGTGTAGACTGGGAAAGTACACATGCCATGAGCAGGGGCAAACCCAGTGTGGCCCAGGCACTGCAAGCACTCCCCACACATGCCAATGATATTTGTTTGCCGTGTTCCTCCCACTCCACAGCACAACTGAACAAGTGAGCCTAAATAAGTGGGCCTAAATAATTTCCACCTTCGCCCCCTTGTGTCGGTGGAAATTAGACACTGAAGAGACTTGCAAACAGAAGCCAAGATAAACAGAGGGAATGATTTTGGAAGTGACAGGTGCAACAGATTAAAACCCTGTAATTAGCACCAAGTACATTGAAAGGGGCCTATAGACCTTGAGAAGAAGTATAAGCTGGAACAAGGAACTATCTGAAACTGAACTGACCCCCCCACTGCCCACAACAGCTCCAGAGAAATTCTTAGATATATTTTACTACTGTCATTTTTTTAATTAAAAAAATTTAAATTTTCAGTCCTTTATTACTCCTTTAATTTTCATTTTTATAACCTACTGCTGCTGCTGCTGCTGCTGCTAAGTTGCTTCAGTCGTGTCTGACTCTGTGCGACCACAGAGATGGCAGCTCACCAGGCTCCTCCGTCCCGGGATTCTCCAGGCAAGAACACTGGAGTGGGTTGCCATTTCCTTCTCCAATAACCTACTATTACCTTGCAAAAAAAGACCCTATTTTTGAAGCAAATTTCATATATCTTTTTTTTTCATAATTTAAAAAAAATATTGTATTTTTGAGAGTTTAACCTCTACTCTAGATTTTTAATCTTTGCTTTTTGGTATTTGTTATCAATTTTGTACCTTTAAGAATCCAATCTTCAGTACCCACTTATACTTAGGAGTATGATTACTTCATGGGAAATAGATGGGGAAAAGTGGAAACAGTGTCAGACTTTATTTTTTTGGGCTCCAAAATCACTGCAGGTGGTGACTGCAGCCATGAAATTAAAAGACGCTTACTCCTTGGAAGAAAAGTTATGACCAACCTAGATAGCATATTCAAAAGCAGAGACATTACTTTGCCAACAAAGATCCATCAAACAAGGCTATGGTTTTCCCAGTGGTCATGTATGGATGTGAGAGTTGTACTGTGAAGAAAGCTGAGTGCTGAAAAATTGATGCTTTTGAACTGTGGTGCTGGAGAAGACTCTTGAGAGTCCCTTGGACTGCAAGGAGATCCAACCAGTCCATTCTGAAGGAATGGGATTCCTTTGGAAGGAATGATGCTAAAGCTAAAACTCCAGCACTTTGGCCCCCTCATGCGAAGAGTTGACTCATTGGAAAAGACCCTGACACTGGGAGGGATTGGGGGCAGGAGGAGAAGGGGACGACAGAGGATGAGATGGCTGGATGGCATCACTAACTCGATGGACATGAGTCTGTGTGAACTCCGGGAGTTGGTGATGGACAGGGAGGCCTGGTGTGCTGCAATTCATGGAGTCGCAGAGAGTCAGACACGACTGAGTGACTGAACTGAACTGATGATTACTGGCTTGATTGCCCTCTCCCCCTTTTGAGTCTTCTTTTTCTCCCCCAGGTCACCTCTATCTCCTCCCTCCCCCTTCTCTTCTCTGCCCACTCTGTGAATCTCTTTGGGTGTTCCGAGCTGTGGAGAACACTTAGGGAACTGATTATTGGCTGGATCTGTCTCTCTCCTTTTGACTTCCCCTCTTCTCCTCCTGGTTACCTCTATCTCCCTCCTCCCTCTTCTCTTCTCCATGTAACTCTGCAAACCTCTCTGGGTGTCCCTCACTGTGGAGAATCTTTTCTCCATTAACCTAGATGTTTTATCATCGGTGCTGTATGGATAGAGAAGTCTTGAGGCTCCTGTAAGAACAAGCCTGAAAACCAGAGGCAGGAGGCTTAAATCTAAAAACTGAGAAGACCAGAAAACTCTTGACTCCAGGGAACATTAATCGACAAGAGCTCAACCAAAAGCCTCCATACCTACACTGAAACCAAGCTCCACCCCAGAGCCAACAAGTTCCAGAGCAAGACATACCATGATAATTCTTCAGCAACACAGGAACATAGCCCTGGGCATTAATATACAGGCTGCCCAAAGTCACACCAAATCCATAAACACCTCAAAACTCACTATTGGACACTTGACTGCACTCCAAAGAGAAGGGATCTAGCTCCACACACCAGAACACCGAAGCAGGCTTCCCTAACCAGGACACCTTGACAAGTCACTCGTCCAACCCTACCCACAGGGAGGAACCTCCACAATAAAGAGGAATCACAAACTTCCAGCATACAGAAAGACCACCCCAAACACAGCAATGTAAACAAGATGAAAAGGCAGAGAATTATTCAGCAGGTAAAGGAACATGATAAATGCCCATGAAACCAAACAAAAGAGGCAGAGATAGAGAGTCTACCTGAAAAAGAATTCAGAATAATGATAGTAAAAATGATCAAAAATCTTGGAAACAAAATGGAGTTACAGATAAATAGCTTGGAGACAAGGATTGAAGAGATGCAAGAAACGTTTAACAAGGATCTAGAAGAAATGAAAAAGAGTCACTCTGGAGGGAACCAACCATAGAATAACTGAGGCAGAAGATAGAATTAGTGAGGTGTAAGATAGAACAGTGGAAACAAATGAAACAGAGAGGGAAAAAGAAGAAAGAATTAAAAGAAATGAGGACAACCTCAGAGACCTCTGGGACAATGTGAAATGCCCCAACATTTGAATCATAGGAGTACCAGAAGAAGAAGACAAAAAGAGAGACCATGAGAAAATACTTGAGGAGATAATAGTTGAAAACCTCCCTAAAATGGGGAAGGAAATAGCTACCCAAGTCTAGGAAAACCAGAGAGTGCCAAACAGGATAAACCCAAGGTGAAACACCCCAAGACACATATTAATCAAATTAATGAAGATCAAATACAAATAACAAATATTAAAAGCATCAAGGGAAAACCAACAAATAACACACAAGGGGATTCCCATAAGGATAACAGCTGATCTTTCAATAGAAACTCTTCAGGCCAGAAGGGAATGGCAGGACATACTTAAAGTGATGAAAGAGAAAAACCTAGAACCCAGATCACTGTACCCAGCAAGGATCTCATTCAAATATGAAGGAGAAATCAAAAGCTTTACAAACAAGCAAAAGCTCAGAGAATTCAGCACCACCACATCAGCTCTTCAACAAATACTAAAGGATCTTCTCTAGACAGGAAACACAGAAAAGATGTATAAACTCGAACTCAAAACAATGAAGTAAATGGCAACGGGATCATACTTATCAATAATTGCCTTAAATGTAAATGGGTTGAATGCCCCTACCTAAAGACAAAGACTGGCTGAAGGATACAAAAACAAGACCCCTATATATGCTGTCTACAAGAGACCCACCTCAAAAGAAGGGACACATACAAACTGAAAGTGAAGGGCAGGGAAAAGATATTTCACGCAAATGGAGACCAAAAGATAGCAGGAGTAGTACTTATATCACATAAAATAGACTTTGAAATAAAAGCTATGAAAAGAGACAAAGAAAGAAACTACATAATGATCAAAGGATTAATCCAAGAAGAAGATATAACCATTATAAATATATATGCACCCAACATAGGAGCACTGCAATATGTAAGGCAAATGCTAACAAGTATGAAATGGGAAATTAACAGTAACACAATAATAGTGGAATACCCCACTCACACCCATGGATACATCAACTAAACAGAAAATTAGCAAGGAAACACAACTTTAAATGATACAATGGACCAGTTAGACCCAATTGATATCTATAGGACATTTTATGCCCAAAAAATGAATTTCAACTTTTTCTCAAGTGCACACGTAAGATTCTCCATGATAGATCACATCCTGGGCCATAAATCTAGTCTTGGTAAATTTAAAAAAAAAAAAAAATGAGAATCATTCCAAGCATCTTTTCTGATCACAATGTGGTAAGATTAGATATCAATTACAGGAAAAAAAAAACTATTAAAAATACAAACATATGGAGGCCAAAAAACACGCTTCTGCATAACCAACAAATCACAGAAGAAATAGTAAAAGAAATCAAAATATGTACAGAAACGAATGAAAATGAAAACACAACAACCAAAAACCTATGGGACACTGTAAAAGCAGTGCTAAGGGGAAGGTTCATAGCAATACAAGGCTACCTTAAGAAACAGGAGAGAAATCAAATAAATAACCTAACTCTACACATACAGCGACTAGAAAAAGAAGAAATGAAGAACCCCAGGGTTAGTAGAAGGGGGAAAAAGAAAACTCATAAAAATTAGGGCAGAAATGAATGAAAAAGAAACAAAGGAGACCATAGCAAAAATCAACAAAGCTAAAAGCTGGTTCTTTGAGAATATAAATAAAACAGACAAACCATTAGCCAGACTCATCAAGACAAAAAGGGAGAAGAATCAAATCAATAAAATTAGAAATGAAAATGGAGAAATCACAACAGACAACAAGAGTTGTATTTCTGTTAATAACAGAAATACAAAGGATCATAAGAGACTACTATCAGCACCTATATGCCAATAAAATGGACAACTTGGAAGAAATGGATGAATTCTTAGAAAAGGAGAACTTTCCAAAACTGAACCAGGAAGAAATAGAAAATCTTAACAGACCCATCACAAGCATGGATATCAAAACTGTAATAAAAAGTCTTGCAGCACACCAAAGCCCAGGACCACATGGCTTCATAGCTGAATTCTACAAAAAATTTAGAGAAGAGCTAACCTACTCAAACTTTTCCAGAAAATTCCAAAGGAAGGTAAACTTCCAATCTCATTCTATGAGGCCACCATACCCTAATAGCAAAACCAGACAAAGATGCCACAAAAAAAGAAAACTACAGGCCAATATCACTGATGAACATAGATGCAAACATCCTTAACAAAATCCTAGAAAACAGAATCCAACAACATATTAAAAAGATCATATATCATGACCAAGTGGGCTTTATTCCAGGGATGCAAGGATTCTTTAATATCCACAAATCAATCAAGGTGATACACCACATTAACAAATTGAAAAATAAAAACCATATGATTATCTCAATAGATACAGAGAAAGCCTTTGACAAAATTCAACATCCATTTATGATAAAAACCCTCCAGAAAGCAGGCATAGAAGGAACATACCTCAACATAATAAAAGCCATATATGATAAACCCACAGCAAACATTATCCTTAATGGTGAAAAATTGAAAGCATTTCCCCTAAAGTCAGGAACAAGACAAGGGTGACCACTCTCACCACTACTATTCAACATAGTTTTGGAAGTTTTAGCCACAGCAATCAGAGCAGAAAAAAAAATCCAGATTGGAAAAGAAGAAGTAAAACTCTCACTGTTTGCAGATGACATCTTCCTCTACATAGAAAATCCTAAAGACTCCACCAGAAAATTACTAGAGCTAATCAATAAATAGTAAAGTGGCAGGATATAAAATTAACACAGAGAAATCCCTCGCATTCTTATACACTAACAATGAGGAAACAGAAAGAGAAATTAAGGAAACAATTCCACTTACCATTGCAATGAAAAGAATAAAATACGTAGGAATATATCTACCTAAAGAAACAAAAGACTTATGTATAACAAACTATAAAACACTGATGAAAGAAATCAAAGATGACACAAATAGATGGAGAAATATACCATGTTCATGGATCAGAAGAATCAACATAGTGAAAATGAATATACTACCCAAAGCAATCTAAGATTCAATATCAAGCTACCAACAGTACTTTTCAAAGAACTAGAACAAATCATTTCACAATTTGTATGGAAATACAAAAAAACCTTGAACAGCCAAAGCAATGTTGAGAAAGAATAATGAAACTGGAGAAATCAACCTGCCTAACTTCAGACTATTCTACAAAGCTACAGTCATCAAGAGAGTATGGTACTGGCACAAAGACAGATATAGAGATCAATGGAACAAAATAGAAAGCCTAGAGATAAACCCATGCACCTATGGACAAATCTTTGACAACAGAGGCAAGAATATACAATGGAGAAAAGACAATCTCTTTAACAAGTGGTGCTGGGAAAGCTGGTCAACCACTAGTAAAAGAATGAAACTGGAACACTTTCTAACACCATACACAAAAATAAACTCAAAATGGATTAAAGATCTAAAGGGAAGACCAGAAACTATTGAACTCCTAGAGGAAAACATAGGCAAAACACTCTCTGACATAAACCACAGCAGGATCCTCTATGACCCACCTCCTAGAGTAATGGAAATAAAAGCAAAAATAAACAAATGGGACCTAATTAAACTTAAAGGCTTTGGCTCAACAAAGGAAACTATAAGCAAGATGAAAAGACAGCCTTCAAAATGGTAGAAAATAATAGTAAATGAAACAACTGACAAAGAATCTAAAAAATATACAAGCAGCTCATGCAGCTCAATTCCAGATAATTCAGAAAATTCCAGCTCAATTTCAGAGAATTCCAGCTCAATTCCAGAAAAATGACCCAATCAAAAAATGGGGCAAAGAACTAAACAGACATTTCTCTGAAGAAGACATACAGATGGCTAACAAACACATGAAAAGATGCTCAACATCACTCATTATCAGAGAAATGCAAATTAAAACCACAATGAGGTACCATCTCACGCTGGTCAGAATGGCTCCTATCAAAAAGTCTACAAACAATAAATGCTGGAAAAGGTATGGAGAATAGGGAACTCTCTTACACTATTGGTGGGAATACAAACTAATACAGCTTCTATGGACAACAGTGTAGAGATTCCTTTAAAAACTGGTAATAGAACTGCCATATGACCCAGCAATCCCACTGCTGGGCATACACACTGAGGAAACCAGAATTGAAAGAGACACGTGTATCCCAATGTTCATCGCAGTACTGTTTACAATAGCCAGGACATGGAAGCAACCTAGATGTCTACCAGCAGACGAATGAATAAGAAAGCCATGGTACATATACACAATAGACTATTACTCAGCTATTAAAAATAATTCATTTCAACCAGTTCTAATGAGGTGGCTGAAACTGGAGCCTATTATACAGAGTGAAGTAAATCAGAAAGAAAAACAGCAGTATACTAACACATATATATGGAATTTAGAAAGATGGTAACAATGACCCTATATGTGAGACAGCCAAAGAGACACAGATGTATAGAACAGTTGTTTGGACTCTGTGGGAGAAGGCGAGGGTGGGATGATTTGAGAGAATAGCATTGAAACATGTATATTATCATATGTGAAGCAGATCACCAGTCCAGGTTTCATGCATGAGACAGGGTACTCAGGGCTGGTGTACTGGGATGACCCTGAGGGATGGGATGGGGAGAGAGGTGGGAGGGGGGTTCAGGATGGGGAATACATCATCCTGTATTCCCCAGGAAACATGATTCATGTCAATGCATGGCAAAAACCACTACAATATAGTAATTAGCTTCCAATTAAAATAAATAAAAAATAAAGTAAAATCTCTATCTAGTAAAGATATCAGAAAAGGCAATGGCACCCCACTCCAGTACTCTTGCCTGGAAAATCCCATGGATGGAGGAGCCTGATAGGCTCCAGTCCATGGGGTTGCGAAGAGTCGGACACGACTGAACGACTTCACTTTCACTTTTCTCTTCATGCATTGTAGAAGGAAATGGCAACCCACTCCAGTATTCTTGCCTGGAGAACCCCAGGGACAAAGGAGCCTGGTGGGCTGCTGTCTATGGGGTCACGCAGAGTTGGACACGACTGAAGTGACTTAGCAGCAGCAGCAGCAGTAAAGATATATGCACTGTCAAGTTCATTGTAACTTTACTTACAACAGCCAAGATATGGAAACAACCTGTGTTCATTGAAAGATGAATGGATAATGAAGATGTGACACATGAAGTGGAACATTACTCAGCCAAAAAAAAGAGGAACCACTTTATATGTGATAACATAGATGGACCTTGAGGGCATTATGCTAAGTAAAATAAATCAGGTATTGTATGAAAATACAAATATTATATGACCTCACTTATATGTAGGGTCCTAAAAACAGAAAATAAGGTGGAAAAAGAACAAAAATGAATATAGATAGAGAGAACAGATTGGTGACGGAAACAGAGGGTAAGGAATGGGCAAAGGATTCAAAAGTATAAACAAATTATACAGTGAATAAGTCCTGGGAACTTAATCTACAGCAGGTGAAAAAGTTAAATAGGTAAATAGGTAGACAAATAAATATATATATATATTTGAGATATTTAATGTAAGATAAAGCAGGATGGTTACATACATTAAGTCCTGGTGGTTCTTCAATAAGTGGCCCATGAAAACTATATTGTCTTGGTTATCAAAGATGAATATCACACAAAATGTTTTTTTTGAAAATTGATGTAGGTCATAGATAGAGCAGAGTTCAACAATCTTTAGTGTGCAGTTTGAAAAATATTCACTTATACACATATGCTACTTAAATCAAGAAATATAGTATTTCATAACATCAAAAGATTCCCTTAGGTCCTGTTGCAAATGCCCAGAAGAATTATTATTGCAGCTTACCTATTCTTTTTTTTTTCTTTCTTTCTTTTTTTTCTCCACAGCTGCCATTTTGTCTGAACAATGTACTCCCTGAAGGCTTCTGAAGGAATGCTGATCAGCCAGCTCTTTACTGGCTATGCTAAGTCCTCCTGTTCCTAGACAACTGCTTATCTCTGTGTTGCCTGTTTAGATTTGCCTGTGCTGGGTGTTTCATACACATGGAGTTATGCAATATCCAGTTCTGCAGCTCTTTGTGTCTGGCTTCTTTCTCTTAGAGTATTTCCAAGATTCATCCATGTTATGTGGTTTAGTCGCTAAGTCATGGCTGATTCTTGTGACTCCATGGACTTACCTATTCTTGAGCATCACAAAATCATATCAAATATATTTTCCTTTAAGTTTGAACTTGCTGTTTGTTGTTGTTTAACATAAAAATCTGTGAGATATATTCATGTTGTATCAAAAGTTCATTCTTTGTTATTGCATGATTTTTCATTGAATGAATATGTTGCAAATTATTTTTCACTCTCTTGTTGATAGGTTTTGGGGCTGTGTTAAGTTTTGAATATACAATTCATCCAAAAGAATATATGGCTTATAAGTAAGTCAGAAAAATATGTTAAATATCTTTATTTATCAGAACAATGTAAATAAAATCCCCAATGACACTACCACCTACTTATCAGAATTGTTAAAATTTAATGACCACACCAAATATTTGCGATGTCATGAGCAAATAGAACATGGACACTTCTGGTGGGAACTGAACATGGTTCAACAAAGTTGGAAAAGTATTTGAAAGTTCATTAAAGTTAAATATACATCTAGTCATTCTATTCTTAGTTTGATAAATGAAAGCAGATATCTGAAAGGTTGTTGTTGAATCATGCGAATACACTGGGATTCTTGGCCCCCAGAGGAGAAGAATTCAATCCGGGGCCAGAGACAAGGCTTGATCGCTCAGAGCTTTTGTGTAATAAAGTTTTATTAAAGTATAAAGGAGATAGAGAAAGCTTCTGACATAGGCTTCAGAAGGGGGCAGAAAGAGTACCCGCTTGCTAGTGTTAACAATGAGGTTATATAATCCAAAGAATGTCTGGAGGTTGTAAAGACCTCATCAGACCTACTCCCATAATTTACATTTTAAGATAACACTGTCCTCAGGCAAGATACATCCTTATAAAAACCAGGTCTACTCCTATATTTTAAGATAAAAGAAGGTTGAATCCAAAGACTGTCCTTAGGCAGGATACATTATTGTTATATAATCCTAAGGAATGTGGAGAAAGAAAAAAAGTTTGTCCTTTCTTCCTCCTTGAGAATTCCAGACCCCTCTCTCCTTGGGGACCCCTAGACTCCTTATCAACATGCCTAGGAACTGACTCTCTCATATCCATACATAGACTTTAACATAAATATTTATAAAAGCTTGGAAACAAAGCAAATGCCAATCAGTAGGTGAATGATTAAACAAACCATGGTGCATTCATTTAATGCAACAGTATGCAGCAATAAAATGGATGAGCTATGAATAAGTCTAATAATTTTGATAAATCTGAAAACAATTATGCTAACAGAAATAAACAGGAGCCAAAAGCATTAGTACTCTATGATTCTATTTTCATAAAATTTTAGGATATTCAATGTAATATACAGTATTAATATAATAGTGGTTATTGCAGTTCCAGAAACAGAGACGAGAGGAAGAGAGTGATGACAAAAGAGCATGAGGAAGATGGAGAGATGGATAAGTTCACTACCCTGAACTTGGTGATGATTTCACACATGTGCAAGTGTCAAAATACCAAACTGCATATATTATATGTTACATTGCATACTTTATATATGTTAATTAAATACAATATCAAAAATCATTTAAGTAAAATATTATATTTTGCTTACACCAATATTGTGGGAAATTTTGTTATGATACATCCTCTCCAACATTGGTATTGTCAGGCTTTTAAATTTTAGGTATCCTCATTGCAGCTTTTAAAAATTATTATTAGAGAAACACAAATCAAAACTACAATGAAGTATGACCTCACAGTTGTCAAAATGGCAATTATTAAAAAATCTACAAACAATAAATGCTATAGAGAGTATGGAGAAAAGGAAACCCTCCTACATTGTTGATGGAAATGCAAACTGGTGTAGCCACTATGGAAAGCAGTATGAAGGTTCCTTAAAAAACTAAAAATAGAGCTACCATACAACCCTGCAATCCACTAGTAGGCATGTACACTGATAAAACTATAATTCAAAATGACACATATACCCTGAAGTTCATTGCAGCACTATTTACAATATCCAGGACATGGAAGCAACCTAAATGTCTTCACTGTACTTTTAATTTCTCTGCAAAATAATGATATTCAGCATGTGTTTCTGTGCTCATTGTAATATGCTTGCTTTTTAAATTGCCTGTGTATTACTGCTGCCCATCAGCCAAAGATCACTAGGAGTACTTTTGTTATCAAACATACTTGGGATTTTTATTCACTGCAGTAAGGAGCAGCCAGCTCTTAAGAGGCTTCTCAACAAAATACGGTTAGTAGAATTTCCTGATAGCATTCAGGCCTGAGTTCTTCTATGTTCAAGAAAAGAGTTTGTTCTGGCCTAGGTGTTATCATAAAGCAGGGGTAAGTTAGTGATTTGGTCTGCTGGACAAAATCCAGAAGGTCCAGAGAAACAAATTATCAGCAGGCACTCGTGGAGATAAGGAGAGGACATTACTGCTCTTTTGTGCTATGCATATCATTTTGCTGACAAAGGTCCATATAGTCAGTTCAGTTCAGCCGCTCAGTCATGTCCAACTCTTTGCCACCCCATGAATCGCAGCATGCCAGGCCTCCCTGTCCATCACCAACTCCCGGAGTTCACTCAGACTCATCTCCATTGAGTCGGTGATGCCATCCAGCCATTTCATACTCTGTCATCCACTTCTCCTCCTGCCCCCAATTCCTCCCAGCATCAGGGTCTTTTCCAATGAGTCAACTCTTCGCATGAGGTGGCCAAAGTACTGGAGTTTCAGCTTTAACATCATTCCTTCCAAAGAAATCCCATTCCTTCAGAATGGACTGGTTGGATCTCCTTGCAGTCCAAGGGACTCTCAAGAGTCTTCTCCAACACCACAATTCAAAACCATCAATTCTTCGGCACTCAGCTTTCTTGACAGTCCAACTCTCACATCCATACGTGACCACTGGGAAAACCATAGCCTTGACTAGACAGATCTTTGTTGGCAAAGTAATGTCTCTGCTTTTGAATATGCTATCTAGGTTGGTCATAACTTTCCTTCCAAGGAGTAAACGTATTTTAATTTCATGGCTGCAGTCACCATCTGCAGTGATTTTGGAGCCCCCAAAAATAAAGTCTGACACTGTTTCCACTGTTTCC
Source organism: Bos javanicus (assembly GCF_032452875.1). Lineage (NCBI taxonomy): Eukaryota > Metazoa > Chordata > Mammalia > Artiodactyla > Bovidae > Bos > Bos javanicus. The sequence goes on from NC_083875.1 coordinate 3,543,463, forward strand.
CCATCTATTTCCCATGAATTGATGGGACCAGATGCCATGATCTTCATTTTCTAAATGTTGAGTTTTAAGCCAATTTTTTCACTCTCCTCTTTCACCTTCATCAAGAGGCTTTTGAGTTCCTCTTCACTTTCTGCCATAAGGGTGGTGTCATCTGCATATCTGAGGTTATTGATATTTCTCCTGGCAATCTTGCTTCCAGCTTGTGCTTCATCCAGCCCAGTGTTTCTCATGATGTAGTCTGCATAGAAGTTAAATAAGCAAAGCTACGGTTTTTCCAGTAGTCATGTAAGGATACAGGAGTTGGCCCATAAAGAAGGCTGAGCGCTGAAGAATTGATGCTTTTGAACTGTGGTGCTGGAGAAGACTCTTGAGAGTCCCTTGGACAGCAAGGAGATCAAACCCATCAATCCTAAAAGAAATCAACCTTGACTATTCATTGGAAGGACTAATGCTGAAGCTTCAGCATCAATACTTGGGCCACCTCATAAGAGATGACTCATTGGAAAAGACCCTAATGCTGGGAAAGACTGAAGGCATATATATACATATGTACATATGTATATATATGCATGTGTTTATGTATATGTATATCTTTTCGTGAACAAAAATTTTTAATTTTAACAAAATTCAATTTATAACTTATTTTTCTTTAACTTATTGTTCTTCTGGTATCCTTCAAACATTTTTTTCTTCAGGTGGTGCTAGTGGTAAAGAACCTGATGACCAACACAGGAGAAGCAAGAGATGCAGGTTCGATCCCTGGATCAGGAAGATTCCCTGGAGGATGACATGACAAACCACTCCAGTATTCTTGCCTGGAGAATCCCAAGGACAGAGGGGCCTGGCAGGTTAGAGTCCATAGGGTCACAAAGAGTCAGACACAACTGAAGTGACTTAGCATGAACAAAAACATTTTTTTTTTCTACTCCAACTTCATTAAAATTCTATTACATATTTTTTTCTGTAATTTTTATTTTCTCTTTCAGAGTTATAATACACATGTAATTAATTTTGGTGACAATAAACAGTCTTTTTTTTTTTTTTAATTTAGTAAACATTTACTGAGTATGTACCTCATTTAATGATAATACAGATGATAATGACCAGGGCATCACTCATATTATGATTGTTTTAAAGTACCTAAAACTGAAAAATGTATACATTTGAATACTTATACTCAAGATGCATATTTTAAAAGGGAAGGGTGATAAAAATGATGAAGACTCAATTCTTAGAGAAACATCTCTCTAAGAAAATTACCACAATCATTTCAAATAATAAAACAATTATGGAAACTTTAGTCATGCTACCATCAAATATACACTAAATGACTTTCAAAATCACTTATCTATGGGATGAGTGTAATTGGCTATTATCATTTCAAAATGCTATATTATACACAAAAAGATAAATTAATTATTGCTATATTGGAGTTACTTACAATAGTTTATATCAATCCACACGAGCAAAATAAACCCTTTATGCTATCATTTTGCAAACACATTTTTAAATAAGGATAGAATTTGAGACAACGTTTTGTATGCAAAAAGTTTACTTGGTAATTAAAACTTCAGTGTTACATTTCATAAAAATTTCTGTTACCTTGACAACATGAATCCTTCTGTATACTGGCAGTAAAATAATAAAGTGGAATAAAGAAACAGCTGCAAATTGAATGACTGAAAATAAAATCAAATAAAATAGCACGTCCAGACTTGGACCCTGTGATTTTCTTGTATAGTATAAAGATTTCTGTTTTATTATTTGGCTTTACAACAGACAGAAATGTTTAAATAACCTATGGCTTTCATTGCAAAGAAAATTCTTCCTGTCTGAAAACAAATAATTTAGAAATAATTTATTATGAATCAATGGCACAACATTCCCTCTAGCTCATTCCACTTATTATTACACTTTCCTTAAAAGTGCCAAAGAAGGGATTTAAATTTATTACTGCTCATTAAACCTGTAAAAGCCCGTGTTAATTGGATGTCAACCGTTTTTACTCACTTACATGTAGACTGACATTAAGGGCCTGGTGATTTACAGGCAACCTAAAGAGTATGAAGAATATCTGCTATATTTACTAGCTTCTGGAGAAATAATATATAGTTTCTATCCCTATCAAACCACAGGCATTCAGCACGTCATAAAAGAAGCAATCACTTTTTAAAAGACAGAGTGAAGGTATATTTCTTTATGTAATTGAAAGTTAGGCGCTTAAACCATCAAGCTCTGTAAGAAAGGGAATGGGTCATCCTTGGAATGTATTAGAAAAGCATTGTTAGATAAAAGCATATGCCTTCACTCAGTCTTTGTTGGATTAAAAAGAAACCAGCGATCATAAAATCATCATAACACACACACATGCAACATGCAAACACGGAAGTAAAGCATATTTAAGTCTTCAGTAGCTCAAAAACCTATTCTCTTCTGTAACAACTCAAATAGTTTGCTTTGTAATTCTATAGTTTTACAAATGCAATTATGCTTGGGAGGCAAACCGAGTACTATATAATTGTCTTGACAATCATGGTAAAAGGAGACCAGGAAATTACTCCATCTTGTCAGCTCTTACTCTTGAAAAGATCCGAAGAATTTAATTCACTGGACTTTATTTTGAGTGACAGAAGCAATTTACATACCTTCCAGATTCTAGTGTCTATGTGCTTAGTCACTCAGTTGAGTTCAACTCTTTGTGACCCCATGGACTGTGCCTGCCAGGCTTCTCTATCCATGTGATTCTCCAGGCTAATACTAGAGTGGGTTGCCATGCCCTTCTCCAGGGTACCTTCCCGACCCAGTGATCAAACTCACCTCTATGTGGGTTCTTTATCACTGAGCCACCTGGGATTGCCTGAGGAACTTGTGTGTGTGTGTGTGTGCCTGTGTGTGTGTCTACAATGTGTTGCATGAGATATCTAGGTCTAATACTATACTGTAAGTGTACATGAATGTAGTATGCATGTAATCTCTGCTGCTGCTGCTGCTGCTAAGTCGCTTCAGTTGTGTCCGACTCTGTGCGACCCCACAGACAGCAGCCCACCAGGCTCCCCCATCCCTGGGATTCTCCAGGCAAGAACACTGGAGTGGGTTGCCATTTCCTTCTCCAATGTATGAAAGTAAAAAGTGAAAGTGAAGTTGCTCAGTAGTGTCTGACTCTTAGCAACCCCATGGACTGGAGCCTACCAGGCTCCTCCGTCCATGGGATTTTCCAGGCAAGAGTGCTGGAGTGGGGTGCCATTGCCTTCTCCATGTAATCTCTAACAGAGCCATACTGGTGAGATACTGTTTGTTTCTAGGTCACCACAATCAAGCAAATACTGCAATAAAGTAAGTCACAATTTTTTTTTTTGTCTTTGGTTTCCAAAAAACAAGTTATATTTACTTGTATAGAAAATGTACCCTTTGACTACGAAAGATATATTAATGGGGAAAATGCCAATTTGTTTTATTATTGAAGTATAGTTGATTTGCAATGTTGTACCAGTCTCTGCTGTATACCAAAGTGACTCAGTTTTACACATATATGCATTCTTTTTAAATATTTTTTTTCCATTATGGTTTATCCCAGGAGACTGGATATAGTGCTATATACTTTTATGATTCTAATGCTTTTTAACTTCTCTACAGGCCTGAATCAGCTTTAATATGTTTGCATGTTAATGGTCAGCAAAAACCAACTAAAATCATTGAGAAAGTCTTGGGATTTTGTTGTTGTTTTGTATTATTGCTCTTCCTTCAAATGAAGGCTGTAAAAAGTTCAGACATCACTGAGAATAAACTGGAAAAGTTGGAAGCCAAGCATTCTAAATCGTTTCATTGGAAGATGTATTATGTAAGGCAGAACTCTTATTTGAGGTAAATTTATGCCCTGGGTTGGGATGATTCCCTGGAGAAGGAAATGGCTACCCACTCTAGTAATCCTGCCTGGAGAATTCCATGGAGAGGAGCCTGGGGGGCTACAGTTTCCAGGGTCACAAAAAGTTGGACATAATTGAACAACTAAAATTTTCTCTTTTGTGCTTTCACGGCAAAATTTGGGGACCACTGTGTGTGAAATATTCATCTTACAAAGATTCTTTATCTCTCTTTAGGATTGTAATGGGTTTAGGATTGGAAACAGAAGGGAATACCAGCATATGTAATCTAAATTCACAATAAAAACTACAATGTGTGGTCAAAGAAAGCTTATATTTCAGCAGGTTATATTTTTTAGGATACTTCCAAACATAGCTATCTAGAAAAGTTTTATTTGAAACAACTCACCAGAAATTAAACTTGCAACTCTTTTACTGGTTTAAAGAGAGAATTTTTGATCAAAACAAAATTGATCTTTACTTGATTGGTGAGCCAAAAATATCTTTACAAAATATAATAGAAAACTTTTATATTTAAAAGTTATTGAAAATAAATTTAAACCAGAAGGCAGTGTTGGTTTCCAATTCTAAGAAAATAGTTCTGAAACAGATATTTTAAGTTTCAAGAACCCAGATTCCCTGAATGGAGAATGTGCATGCATGCTCAATCATGTCTAACTCTTTGCAACTCCATGGACTATAGCCCGCCAGGCTCCCCTGTCCATGGGATTGCCCAAGCAAGAATACTGGAATGGGTTGTCATTTCCTTCTCCAGGAAATCTTCCCAACCCAGGGGTGGAACCTGGGTTTCTTGTCTCCTACATTGATAGGCAGATTCTTTACCACTGTGCCACCTGGGAAGTTATGAATGGATAGTACATATGTAGATTTCAAATAATTAACATTGGAAGCATTGAGATTATCAGAATTTACAGTAGTATGTGGCAAGGGGTATGAGCAACATATCCCAGTTTCCCATCAAATAAAAAGGATGAAACCCATTCCTAGACTACACAGAGGTTCTAGAGAGAATTAAGTACACAAAACCAGAGTTAGATGAGTCCTGAATCCTTCAACTTGAGAGGTGTCTCAGACATGGGAGCAGGTAACAGGACCCAGACACAATGAAGGGGATCTGAAAATAGAGAGGTGCTTTCCCACTTTGCCTCTGGAACTCCAGGGGGAGGCTTCCAGGGAGATTCCCAGCCTGAATGTGGACAGCAGTCCCAGGTTGGACTTACAGGCAGGGCATCTTCAAGCTGTGAGAGAACCAAAAAGGAGCTCATTCCCACTCAAGTCTAAACTGGGCAAGACCAAGTCTTTCCCACATGTGTCCTTGAGTTGAACAGACAATTCACAGAGTCTGAAACTTGAAGAGAGCTAGGTATGAAGTAAAAGGGCTTTGTTACCAAAGGCTGTGAGGGGAACAACAGAAGCAGTGGAACCAACATATGTCAGAAAGTTCTGCGCCATCAGCTCCACTTTCAGCAAAAGGCCATGAGATTTGAGGGGAGAGGATGTGTCCAGGGATGCTCTTTGGCCACCATGTTATAGCCTGGTTTCCTATATATCTAGGTACCACTCAGAGCCAAGGAAAGATGAGGAAGGAGGGAAAGGCAAGCCTAAGTAATCCTAAAGATGCCAAATTGTAAACTGAAAGATGCAGTTATCAGGCAGTGGTAACAACAAGTTTCTTTGAGTATTGATTGAACAGAAGCCAGAGAAAATTTGAACAATTTTATTACAGGAAGGAGGGAAGGAGAGAAAGAGGTATGGAAAGGAGGAAGAGAGAGAGAAACAAGGGGAGATAGAAGATCTGTACAGGGGGTTAGATTTTAAACTGTTATTCATAATGTTAGTTTTTAAATTTTTCTTCCAGATATGTCAACCCAACAATCTCACAGAACTAATTACCATTCAGCTTTATGCTAAATGCCACTCTTCCATGTAATTCTGGAAAATATACAGAAATGTCTATGCTATATATATAGAACTGGCTATCACTCTGATATACACATTGTGTTGGTCTTTTAAGAATTCTATGAATCATCATATATTATAACAGTTTTTAAGTTTTATCAGATTTTTTAATCTAGGAAATGAAATTGAGAGCATTTAAGAGCTGACACTGAATATAGCTTGCTATAATAATATTAATTGTAAATATGAAAATACAATTATTTTATTGACTTGGATGTCCTTTGTCTATAGGATTCTCCAGGCAAGAATATTGGAGTGAGTTGCCATTCCCTTCTCTAGGGGATCTTTCTGATCCAGGGATCAAACCTGTGTCTCCTGCACTACAGACAGATTCTTTTACTGGCTGAGCTATCAGGGAAGCCCATAATAATATTATATGAATATAACAATACAATTATTTTATTGACTCAGATGTAGTAGACATAATGATATAATTGATACTATACTTTCCATAATATTTTTATTAAAAAGCATTTATTAAAATTACTTTGGGGTTCATATACATCACAACAAATTTCTTTTGAAACATTAACAATTAGACCTAACCATATAAAACCTTACTTTGCAAATTAAAGGTTAGAATATCTGTATAATTTCTGTTTCTTAGCTTTATCTAGTCTTCCTGAAATATACATGAAATTATGTGAGATTAATTCTGTAGCAGGTATTCATAAATTATAGAACATTTAAAATTCAAAACTATTATTGTTAGAGGCTGTATTTCCTTATAGTTTGAGGATTGTATCATAATGCTGTGTTGATATTTTATAGACTTTTTTTCTCCTTTTCAATGAGGCACATGTCAATTTTTGTGCTCTATGAACAACTGGTTAGGAAAATATATCAAGACAGAGTCATTACGTGGCTGAATGGTAATATAGCTATAATCTTCCCTTAGAACAAAAGGACAGTGGAAGTGAGCCAAGGGTATGTCACATGGTCAAGACATTCAGTATCTGAAAACTTGCAGGGTCTGACTGATCTATTATATTATAATAATGTGTGCTCAGTCATGTCTGACTCCTTGTGACCCCATGGACTATAGCCCACCAGGATCCTCTGTCGATGGGATTCTCCAGGCAAGAATACTGGAGTGGTTTGCCATTTCCTTCTCCAAGGGATCTCCTTGACCCAGAAATCAAACCCCACATCTCCTATGTCTCCTGCCTTGGCAGATGGATTGTTTACTGGCTGAGCCATGAGGGAAGCCCCTGTTATAATAATATTATTAGAGTTGATGAGCTGAGTCCCTGACCTTTTAGTTTTTATGAAAAAAAAAAAAAGAGGTTTTATGAGTTTATGACTGAAAGTGAAAAGGCTATGTTAAATACACACACACATATATATGAATATATATATATATATATATATATGTGTGTGTGTGTGTGAATAGAGAGATAGAGGTGCACACATTAGTATTTCCCCTCCAGAAAACATGGAATAAATGACAACATTACACAGATTTCAGAAAGCTAATCCATCAGGAAAAAATCCCAGATGGTCAACTGTCAAGAATTTCACTTAATGGGTGGCTTTCCCACCAGGAGCTCTTGACAGACACAGTCCCTCAACTATGGTTACAACCAAAAATAAAACCCTGGGGTGGAAAATTCTGCAACTTCTAACTGAAGTTAAAATAGTTGTTATACATAGTTTTATGCTTCTAGTGTAATTTGGGAACATCAAAAGATAACAGTATTTCTATTTTATGGTTCTTATTCAAAATCTCAGCCCTCAAAAGTGAGATGTTTTATGTCCTTCAGTAAATTCCTTAAGAGCCTTGAATTGCTTGTGCAGTCAAAAATGCAGGTCTTAAGTGATGGACTTCTTGGCAAGTTTTTTATGTTGTCTCCAATGATGGATACAGAGATGTTGATTGAAATTTTTGAGTTTTAAATAGATACATGGGAAAGAAATCCATGTTCCTTACAAATCATAGCATTCACTCCCATTTTATGACTGTAGATTAGATACCTGTTCCTGTCATTCATACTGGCTCCCCGTTTTTGGCTTTAGTTCTGAGAAATCACTATTTTCACTATATTAGAGTGTGAACTCGAGGAAAACCTCAAGAACTGTTCTTGACAGATATGAAACAAACACTCTCCAAGTTATTAAACTTGAAATTAAAATGCACTTATGTGAAGAAATATCATATTATATATTTAAGTCAGTTAAATACAATCCTGAAAATCTCACCTGAGCGTAAATGTAGTACAGAGCTGGAAGAAGAATTAATGGTCATGTTTTCTCCAGCAAGCAGAGCAACAGGACCACAAAATCACCTGAGACTTTGCCATCTAAATTATGGCTGTGATTAAGCCATAACCTGTCTGGAAACAGTAGTTTTTCTTTGGGGGAATCAAGTGGTTATGGTAGAGCCAGTGAGCAAATCTTTCTTTCCTATTATCTAGAGAGAATATGTAGAATCTCTAGATTCTACACAGCAGCAGAATGTAACTTGAAAAAGACACAGTAAGTCCCCTACACAAGAACAAGTTCTATTCCAAGAGTGTATTCATAAGAGAGCATGTTCATAAGTTTGATTTATTTGTAAGTCCAAAAAAGTGAGCCTAGGTACCCAGCACAACTGGCTCTATACTGCTGCTATTTTGCTTGATTTCAGTCAGACACCCTGGGCTTGAAATAAAGACACTGAACTACTGTCCTTTCTACAGGACTGTAGAGCACACAAAAGCACAAGCTCCTGCAGAGGATGCATGCAGACAATGCAGCAGAGATGCGAGCTAACTTACATGATTGGACAAGGAAATGCAGGCACGTTTGCATCTTTGAAAGTTCACAACTTGAAGGTTTGCGTGTACCGGACTGGACTTCCTGTATGTCATCACCTCACTGTGGAGGTATGCTCATTCGTATCTCTGACTCTCTGTGGACCCAGTGCTAACAAATGATCACATTATCTCATGTGTTTGCTCCATACTCTGTTTTGTTTGTTAATTTCACATAGATTTCATCTACTCAAAACCTCTTCCTCTGTTCTTAAACCCAAAAACCTCACTTTCAAAGTTATCAAGAAAACTGAAACAATCAGGGGATATAAATTTCCAGTTTCTATGGTCCCATCTGTTTACCTCTCTACTCCCACCCTACCTTCTGGTACACTCTTCATGGACAGACTGCCCATATTCCCAGGAAAGGCAGGGGTTGTCACTCTGGAACCAGGTTCTGTGTCTTCCTACTTATCCAAGGCGCTTCCTCCTGAAATTCTCCTTAGTCCCTCCAGCATCACCAATTTTTCTAATGTTAGAAGAAATAAAGTAATATTTTTCTCCTAAAACAAAAAGCAACATGGACATTTCTCTCAACCTCACTTTTCTTTCCAGTTCCGATACCCGGCTCTTCACTGAACCCTTCACACGTTTCCATCTTTATATTCTCAGTCCTTCCCAAGAAAACCCAGATGCCACCTGGTTCCCTACCAGTGACACTGGAGTAATTTGCTCACCTACTTAGTGAGGACTTCTCCAAATGTTCTATTTCAAATGGCAATTATAATGTAGCCTGTTACTCTTTCATTTTATTACCTTTTACTTTAAAATTTTTTCACCATGGAATTTGTCATCATTTAAATCGACACAGATAACCCAGAGAAAACCATAATTCAAAAAGATGTATGTACCCCAGTGTTCAGTGCAGCACCGTTTACAATATTCAGGACATGCGAGCAACCTAAATGCCCAACAGAGGACTGGATAAGAAAGAAGTGGTACACATATATAATGGAATATTAGTTATAAAATGGAATGAACTTGTGCCATTTGCAGAGACATGGGTGGACAGAGACTGTCATATGGACTTAAGTAAGTCAGAAAGAAAAACAAATACTGTATATTAACACATATATGTGGAACATAGAAAAATGGTATAGATGAACTTATTTGCAAAGCAAAAATAGACACACAGACATAGAGAACAACTGTATGGATATACCAAGAGGAAAAGGAGGGGAGGGATAAACTGAGAGATTGGGATTGACATACATACACTATTAACACTATGTGTAAAATAGACAATTACTGAGAACCTAGTGTGGAGCACGGGGAACTCCCATGTGCTCTGCATGGGAAGGAGTCCTAAAAGGAGGGGGTGCATGTTTACATACAGCCGAGTCACTTCCTGGTAAGTAGGAACTAACACAACGTTGTAAAGCTAGTATAGTCCAATAAAACAATCAAAAAATAAAAGTAATAAATGACATAGGTAGATAGAGAGAGGTGCTTATTTAATTATCTTATTTAATTATTATCTATCTCTGTCCTACAGAATGTTACTTTCATGAGGGCCTGGACAGATTTTTATCTGTTTAATACTTTTCTTCCTATATCAACTCTACTTAAAACAGCCCTTGGGACATAGTTGGAGCTTAATGAAACTTGGTTAAATAATTAAATGACAAAATTGTGGAACTAAAACCATTATCAGATAATGGTACTGAATATTTTAGAAAGATACAGACAAACTGCATCTTGAGACTTCCAAAGTCAAATTCACTTTAAAATAGGAGTGTTCCACAGGTATGTCTTATGCTATGTGTTAATCAAGCATGAAGAGAATACAGGTAGTAGAAAATGTACAATGAAAGTCTAAAAACATTGACTTTGGAATTAGGAAAAAGTGGATTCAGAGCCAGGCATAATATTGTTTTTACTTTATGTTGGGGAAATTGTTAAGTCTATCCAAACTTCCATTTCCTTTTCTCAGAATAGAGGATTAAAATGGAAATCTCCCTTGAAATGAAGATAAAATAAGCTGATGTATGTAAAGCCTTTAATATTTACTAAGCTCCCAATAAGAAAACCATCTTAAATAATTCTGAATTTAGGTTTATGTTAAACAATTATATTCACTTATTACTTTTTGTAAATTTCCTTATTTAAAACACTTAGGTGAATACTAGTTGAAGTGTTCTGGGGGAGGGTCAGAATAGCACTCTGTGTACTTTATGATTGAATTACACATTTGCACATGTTTATGAGGGTATACATAATTTTATATACTAGATATTTTGACCCATATTGGGTATTTTTTACAACTTTATTCCTATTTATTGCTTTATATACATGGACTATTAATGTGCTTGTTCAGATATAAATATATAGAAATCCCAACGCCCTTTTTAATTTCACTTTATAGAGTGATGATAAAAAACATGTACATTATGATAACATAGAAGGGGAAGTCTGATATCTCTGATCTTTGAAATAAAGTTCTATAAACCACAGCTATAATATAGGATGGTAAAAATGAATTCATAATCCAATCTGCTCATGTATTTGTAGGATGTGCAACTTTTTTCTTCTTTTTTTTCCCCACTGCTTTAAGCCTGTATGAATAAGTGAACAGCTTCTTGTGAAAAATATATTCTCTTCATTTAAAATTTTATTTTAAGTAGAAATCTTTTACATCTGAAATTAATAAACATGTAACAGAAACATCTTTCAGGTTTAAATAGAAATATTCAGTACTGGTAACCTGCAGAGTGAGCTACTCCAGTCATTTTTCTTAGTGTACATATTTTTGGCATAGGAAATTGCCCCTTTTCATTATAAAAGTCCCTGGTGTATACTATATCCTAGCTCTTATAAACTTGTATCAGCATATATGAACTCCAAAATAATAAGTTAGTGAAATTTTGCACCATGCAAAGCAAGTTTGCAGAAAAATACCATCTATGGTTTTTCCAGTAGTCATGTATGGGTGTGAGAGTTGGACTATACAGCCGAGTCCAAAGAAAGCTGAGTGCTAAAGAATTGATGCTTTTGAACTGTGGTGTTGAAGAAGACTCTTGCGAGTTCCTTGGACTACAAGGAGATCCAACCAGTCCATCCTAAAGGAAATCAACCCTGAATATTCATTGGAAGGACTGATGTTGAAGTTGAAACTCCAAAACTTTGGCCGCCTGATGTGAAAAACTGACTCATTTTAAAAGACCCTGATGCTGGGAAAGATTGAAGGCAGGAGGAGAAGGGGACGACAAAGGATGAGATGACTGGATGGCACCGCCGACTCAATGGACATGAGTTTGAGTGAACTCCTGGAGTTGGTGACGGACAGGGAGGCCTGGCGTGCTGCAGTCCATGGGGTCACAAAGAATCAGACACGACTAAGCTGAACTGAACCATCAGAGATGCCAGTCCCACTTAATCCATTTCATAGGCTTCTGTCCATGGACATCCTTGAAGGTCTTCTCAAAACAGCATTCCTTGTGGTGGGTCATTATTTGAGGTGACCTGACATTGAGAGTAGTGTTTTCCTGGGAGATCCTAGGAGGGTGGCATAAGGTCTTTGCAGCTCCCTTGCATCAGGAAATGGCAACCCACTCCAGTACTCCTGCCTGGAAAATCCCATGGACTGAGGAGCCTGTTAGGCTACAGTCTATGGGATCGCAAAGAATCGGACACGACTGAGCAACATCACGTCACAACTTCACTGCATCAGTCCTCCACCTACTGCTGCTGGATGTTACCTTTAGGGCTTTGTTACCTTACCTCCCCATCACAGCCTCTCATCTTTATCCCCTTCACATTTCTGTCCCCGGAAAATGAGATGATGGGAAAAATACCCATTACTGATGCTTCACGACTTTTGTCTCAGAAGCAGACAAAAATGGGAAGACATAATAAAATGATACCACTTAAGGAAGACCAACAGATGTCTATTTAAGTGCTTTTGCCAGCTAGGACCAGGTGTAGTGGGATGTTAGTTCATTATTGATCATTATAGTCAATGTTGAGTGACATATAATGAATTTTCTAGTTTTTCCTTGAGATTTATCATGATAATTGGGAAGAAAAGATACCTGTGAGAAGAGGATAAAAAATAGAAAAACATGAAATGTTTGAACTCTAGCATTAGTGTGATATTATGCCTATTCCTAAAGGTCCTCTGGTGGTTCAAATGGTAAAGAATCTGCCTGCAATGCAGGAGACATGGGTTCGAACCCTGGGTCAGGAAGCTTCCCTGGAGAAGGAAATGGCCACTCACTCCAGTATTCTTCCCTGGAGAATTCCATGGACAGGGGAGCCAGGCTGGCTACAGTCCATGGGGTCGTACTGAAATTAGTTATTTTAAATGAGTTCAAGCTCTCATAAAACCATCTTCAACTATAAGAATAGGAATTCTTCCATGGCATAATTCTCAATGCAACATATAAAAACTGGTAGTTATTATGTACAATATGGATGCACTTTTTCTCTGATTATTCAGATAAAAGCCTTCCTTCTAGCTTTCTCTTACCAAGTGATCTTGTTTTTGTTTGCCAGCCCATCCCTGATTTCAGAAGTGGACCTCTGATCAAATTGAGAACAATTCTAATACTCCACTCACATCACAGCAATTGGTCCAGAGAAGATGACATGAGACATTAAAATCTTTCCTGGACATTTTTTTCATTAGATATATAGACAAGACTCCTCTCTGGTTTAAAAGCTGTCAAGAGACAAGCCCACCTTTAGGAGAGCCAGACTTCATAAATGAAGGCAACATGAAGAAAGAGGTACAGGTGAAAAAAGAAGGAAGGGATATTTACAATGTCTAGGTACATGGGTTTCAACCATCCCTAAGGTTAAATTCCTCCATGATTTCTCATAATATATTCAGTTGAGCAAATGGATTCATTTTTTTTTTAAACGTAAGGTTAGGATTAATTTGGATTTTTGTGTGGGAAACCAAGAGTTCTGACTAACACAAAGTTCTACTATATTCCTTTTTCTTGGTACAATAGTTTCAATTCAAAAGAATGTTATAAATTCATAACATATAACTTTGGGTCAGTTCTCTCTGTAGGATGTAATACACTCATGCAAAAAGTTAAATTCCGATCTGAGGAAATTTTTTTATAGAACTTTGTATGGAATAAAGCTATTTTGCATAAAATAACTTTTTAAAAATTAAATGGGAATTTTAGCACTTCTCTATTCAACTTTAAACAGCAGCAAAAAAAAAAAAATGTTTAAGTAATTTGATCTGAAAAAGCAAATTACCAAGCAAATACACATGTTTCTAGTTCCCTGGAACATTAAATTATTTCATATAAGCCATAACTGAAATATCTCTAAGCATGATTAAAGAACAAGATTCATACATAACTGAATATAACTCAATTTTTGACACAAACACAATAATCAAGTTAATTTCTAGTTTTGCTCAAAGTGATTTTATAGGACAAGTTTATTTTAACAATGTGATTGCATAGGTCTTGACTGAAAAATAAATTCTAGCTTTCATAGTCTAAATCTTGAAATATCAAAAACAGCTAGTTTTTCTTAGTTGTAATTGCTGGCTTATTTGAGAATATAGTTTCCTCTATTAGACACTTACTTTTTTTTTTTTTAATTTTAGTAAGTATGTCAATATGACCAGGCATAGAATTCTATATCCAGAAAAAATTTTCTCCTAAAAACAAAGGCAAAATATATTGCCTACTTGACTTCCACTTCTGTAAGTAAAAGAAGACCGAGATAACTTGTCTGCAAAACTTTGCATTAAAGTCTGTGCTGACTGATAGATGGGGGTGCCTCTGGAAGAATGGTCTCAGTACTAGCTCAGGAAGTGATAGGGTGTGTAAAGACATGTCTGCAGAACAAGCCTGGGTACAACTCAAGGACTCACTGAGAAGAAATGGATTCAATTCAGTTCAGTCGCTCAGTCGTGTCTGACTCTTTGTGACCCCATAGACAGTAGCACGCCAGGCCTCCCTGTTCATCACCAACAACTGGAGCCTGCTCAAACTCATGTCCATAGAGTTTGTGATGCCATCCAACCATCTCATCCTCTGTCATACCCTTCTCCTCCTGCCTTCAACCTTTCCTAGCATCAGGGTCTTTTCTAAGGAGTCAGTTCTTCGCATCAGGTGGCCAAAGTACTGAAGTTTCAGCTTCAGCTTCAGTCCTTCCAATGAATATTCAGGACTGATTCAAAATTGGGAAAGGATTATGACAAGGCTGTGTATTGTCACGCTGCTTATTTAATTTACATGCAGAGTATATCATGCAAAATGCCATGCTGGATGAATCACAAACTGGAATCCAGATGACTGGAAGAAATAACAACCACCTCAGATATGCAGATAACACACCCTAATGGTAGAATGCAAAAATGAACTAAAGAGCCTTTTGATGAAGGTGAAAGAGGGAAGTAAAAAGAGCTGGCTTAAAACTCATCATTCAAAAAACTAAGATCATGACATCCAGTCCCATCACTTCATGGCAGATAGATGGGGTAAAACTGAAAACAGTGACATATTTTATTTTCTTGGAATCCAAAATCACTGGGTATGGTGACTGCAGCCATGAACTTAAAACACGCTTGCTCCTTGGAAGGAAAGCTAAGACAAACCCAGACAACGTATTAAAAAGCAGAGGCATTACTTTGCCAACAAAGGTGTGTGTAGTCAAGGATTTTTCCAGTAATCAGGTATGGATATGAGAGTTGGTCCATAAAGAAGGTTGAGAGCTGAAGAACTAATGCTTTCGAATTGTGATGCTGGAGAAAACTCTTTAGGGTCCCTGGACTTCAAGGAGAGCAAAGTAGTCAATCCTAAAGGAAATCAACCCTAAAAATTCATTGTAAGGACTGATGCTGAAGCTGAAGCTCCAATACTTTGGCTACCTGATGAGAAGCACCAACTCATTAGAAAAGACCCTGATGCTGAGAAAGATTAAAGGCAAAAGGAGAAGCGGGCAGCAGAGGATGAGATGTTTGGATAGCTCATAGTTATCCCTTGGATAACTCAAGGGACATGAATTGAAGCAAAGTCCAGGAGACAGTGAAGGATGGGGAGCCTGGCATGCTGCAGTCCATGGGGTTACAGTCGGACATGAATGAGTGACTGAATAACAACAGCAAAACATCTGCATCTATATTAAGTTCATACATGTTCACACTGATGTGGCCCACTCCAAACCACTACCACCTGAGACATGCCATGCCTCCTCCTTTTGCTTATCTATAACCTCCGCTCCAACACCGTGAAACCTGGCCCCGACCATCCACTGAACACAGATTACATTGTTACACTGTGTTGTCATATTTCACATTCCAAACTGCCATCCTTGATTTCCTAAATAATTTTAATTACATGTATTATGGTTCACTGGAGAACCAGTATTCTTTATTCTCCAGTATTCTTGCCTGCAGAATCCCATGGATGAAGGAGCCTGGGTGGGCTACAGTTCATGCACACAAAGAGTTGGACATGACTGAGTGACTAAACCACCCCCACCAATTAAGGTTCACTCTTTATGCTGTAAAATTCTATTAGTTCGGACAAATTCATGTTTTCCATCTACTATTATGGTGTCATACAGAATAGTTCCAACTCCCCCTGAAAAAATATCCATGTGCCTTACCCATTAAAACAGAATTCCCCTCTCCATGGGCTTCCTTCATAGCTGAGTTGGTAAATAATCTGCCTGTAATGCAGGAGACCCGGGTTTAATTCCTGAGTCAGGAAGATCCCCTGAAGAAGGAAATGGCAATCCACTCTAGTATTCTTGCCTGGAAAACCCCATGGACAGAGGAGCCTGGCAGGCTACAGTCCATGGGGTCGCAAGAGTCAGGCATGACTTGCGACCAAACCACCTCCACCACCACCACGACTCCTCTCCTTACCCTTTGGCAGTTGCTGATTTTTTAAAACAGATTTACCTTTTCCAGAATATCATACAATTGGAATTATACAGTGTAGTGGCTTCCCTGGTGGCTTAGACAGTAAAGAATCTGCCTACAGTGCCGGTAATCTGGGTTCGATCCCTGTGTTGGGAAGATCTCCTGGAGGAGGGCATGGCAACCTGCCGGGGACCAGCCCCAGCTGATCCAGGGTATTCGAAGCGGGGACGGCGTTGGTGACCTATTTATTTAAATATTTTATCAAAGATATAAAGAGTAATAGGATGAGGATATCTCAGTAGGAAAATTCAGTGGAGAAAAGAGGCTGAGTAGCCTCTTTTTGGTTTATGCGGGAGACCAATAAAACTTCAAGACAAGAAGTTTGCACCACTTACGTAGGCCGCAGGCGTCCTTCCGTTCTCCTGAAGGAGAGGAGGCACTGAGGCCTCCCCTGTCGGATCTTAGAAGCCCAGGCATAATTAGCAAGCATGGCGGGTTCCGTGCTCCAGATGGAGACTCAGCCAGAATTTGAGAGAGAGAGCGACATGGGGAGACCAAGTTTCAGTGAACAAGGCCCACACTTTAATTTCCAAAGTAGTTTTTATACCTTAAGTTGTGCATAGAGGATAATGGGGGAATACTCCAGTATTCTTCCCTGGAGAATCCCCATGGACAGAGGACCCTAGAGGGCTACAGTCCATTGGGTTGCAAAGAGTCAGACGTGACTGGGCGACTAAGCACAGACACATATCATTTTCAAACTGGTTACTTTTACTTCCAATATATATTTAAAGTTGATTCATGTCCTTTGGTGACTTAATAGTATATATTTTTTTTTCAGTTCAGTTCAGTTCAGTTCAGTTGCTCAGTCATGTCTGACTCTTTGTGACCCCATTAATCGCAGCACGCAAGGCCTCCTTGTCCATCACCAACTCCCAGAGTTCCTCAAATTCATGTCCATCGAGTCGGTGATGCCATCAAGCCATCTCATCTTCTGTAGTCCCCTTCTCCTCCTGCCCCCAATCCCTCCCAGAATCAGTCTTTTCCAATGAGTGGCCAAAGTATTGGAGTTTCAGCTTCAGCATCAGTTCTTCCAATGAACACCCAGGACTAATCTCTTTAGAATGGACTGGTTGGATCTCCTTGCAGTCCAAGGGACTCTCAAGAGTCTTCTCCAGCACCACAGTTCAAAAGCATCAGTTCTTCAGCACTCAGCCTTCTTCACAGTCCAACACTCACATCCACACATGACCATTGGAAAAACTGTAGCCTTGACAAGACAGACTTTTGTTGGCAAAGTAATGTCTTTGCTTTTCAATATGATATCTAGGTTGGTCATAACTTTCCTTCCAAGGAGTAAGCGTCTTTTAATTTCATGGCTACAGTCACCATCTGCAGTGATTTTCGAGCCCTCAAAAATAAAGTCTGACAGTTTTCACTGTTTCCCCATCTATTTCCCATGAAGTGATGGGATCAGATGCCATGATCTTTGTTTTCTGAATGTTGAGCTTTAAGCCAACTTTTTCACTCTCCTCTTTCACTTTCATGAAGAGGCTTTTTAGTTCCTCTTCACTTTCTGCCATAAGGGTGGTATCATCTGCATATCTGAGGTTATTGATATTTCTCCCGGCAATCTTGATTCCACCTTGTGCTTCTTCCATCCCAGCATTTTCATGATGTACTCTGCATATAAGTTAAATAAGCAGGGTGACAATATACAGCCTTGATGTACTCCTTTTCCAATTTGAAACCAGTCTGTTGTTCCATGTCCAGTTCTAACTGGTTCTTCCTGACCTGCATATACGTTTCTCAAGAGGCAAGTCAGGTGATCTGGTATTCCTGTCTCTTTCAGAATTTTCCACAGTTTATTGTGATCCACACAGTCAAAGGCTTTGGCATAGTCAATAAAGCAGAAATAGATGTTTTTCTGGAACTCTCTTGCTTTTTTGATGATCCAGCAGATGTTGGCAATTTGATCTCTGGCTCATCTGCCTTTTCTAAAGCCAGCTTGAACATCTGGTTGTTCATGGTTCATGTATTGCTGAAGCCTGGCTTGGAGAATTTTGAGCATTACTTTACTAGCGTGTGGGATGAGTGCAATTGTGCGGTAGTTTGAGCATTCTTTGGCATTGCCTTTCTTTGAAATTGGAATGAAAACTGACCTTTTCCAGTCCTGTGGCCACTGCTGAGTTTTCTGGCAAATTTGCTGGCATATTGATGCACTTTCACAGCATCATCTTTCAGGATTTGAAATAGCTAAACTGGAGTTCCATCACCTCCACTAGCTTTGTTCATAGTGATGTTTTCTAAGGCCCACTTGACTTCACATTCCAGGATGTCTGGCTCTAGGTGAGTGATCACACCATCGTGATTATCTTGGTCATGATCTTTTTTGTACAGTTCTTCTGTGTATTCTTGCCACCTCTTCTTAATGTCTTCTGATTGTGTTAGGTCCATACCATTTCTGTCCTTTATCGAGCCCATCTTTGCATGAAATGTTCCCTTGGTATCTCTAATTTTCTTGAAGAGATCTCTAGTCTTTCCCATTCTGTTATTTTTCTCTATTTCTTTGCATTGATCACTGAGGAAGGCTTTCTTATCTCTCCTTGCTATTCTTTGGAACTCTGCATTCCGATGCTTATAGCTTTCCTTTTCTCCTTTGCTTTTTGCTTCTCTTCTTTTCACAGCTATTTGTAAGGCCTCCTCAGAGAGCTCGGATCAGTTAGGTAAATTTAAGAGGCATAGTTACTGAATTGTAGAGTAAGATTATGTTTAGATTTGTAGAAACTGCCATATTATCTTCCACAGTGCCTGTACCATTTTGTGTTTTCACCAGCAGTCAATGAGAGCTTCTTCTAGCTATTTTATAATTTCTGATCTCTCACTAATGAGACTCAGCCTAATGTCTAAAATCAGACATTTTATAATAGAGCAAAGCCACATTAGTGTGAAAATGAGTGAAAAGTTTGAACTGAATACCTGTTATTTAAAGTCAAGTTACAGGATACCAAGAGAAGCATCAATACAGAAAAACAAAATGTCATCTCTCAGAGAACTTTGTGCAATTAGCTTTCTTTTTTTCAAGAAAAACTTTTTATCGACCAATATTTGCTTTACAGCATTGTGTTAGTTTCTGCTGTACAGCAAAAGTGATCAGCTGTATGTACACATTTATTCTCACTTTTAGGGATTTCCTTCCCATTTAGGTCACTACTAAAACAGTTCCTTATCAGCATATCACCCCTTTGAATAAAACAGACATTCATAAAATGCTTACAAACTTATTTGCTATTAGCATGGAACCATATACTCTACCTGGAGAAGGCAATGGCACCCCACTCCAGTACTGTTGCCCAGAAAATCCCATGGGTGGAGGAGCCTGGTAGGCTGCAGTCCATGGGGTCGCTAAGAATTTGACACGACTGAGCGACTTCACTTTCACTTTCCACTTTCATGCATTGGAGAAGGAAATGGCAACCCACTCCAGTATTCTTGCCTGGAGAATCCCAGGGATGGAGAAGCCTGGTAGGCTGCAGTCCATGGGGTTGCACAGAGTCGGACACGACTGAAGCAACTTGGCAGCAGCATATACACTACCATATGTAAAATAGATAGCCAGTGGGAATTTGCTGTATGACTTAGGGAGCTCAAATCTGGTGCTCTTTGCAGCCTAGAGGGGTAGAATGGGATAGGATGTAGGAGAGAGGTTCATGAGGGAGAGGACATATGTATACCTGTACTGATTCATCTTGACATATGGCAGAAACTAACACAATATTGTAAAGCAATTATCCTTCAATTAGAAATAAATGAATTGTAAAAAGTATAGCAACCTCATATTTCCACTGATATTTTAAAATTTAACCTGTATTTTTTATCAAACTTCAGTATATCCTGCCAAATTTCTATGTATTATAAACAGGCCCACTAAAAGTAAAAATCAAATAACTGCTTCATATCTTCCATTTTCCAGTAACTGCTCTTTGTTGGATTTGTGCTCTTGTGGAGTTTTTGCTCAAATATAACTAATCAGATAAATAGTGTACTTTCCCCTGAATCTGATATATTAGCATTCTGTCCTGTATGAAATTTTTTCTAAGGGTAAAAGTTTAATGATGAAATTTACGATAACCAAAGTCCTAGGCAAGCAAAATCCTTTGTACTCAAGCTTTACAGTGTCAGTTAAATTTTCTGCTACAACCATCAGAAAAGATCATTTACAGATTTTTATTAAAAAAAAAAAAAAAACTTACACCTGTGCTGCAAATTCTAACCAGTTCTGCTTTTCCCGAGTTACTTTTTGAAACTTTATTATGGCCTAATAATTCTCAAAACACTGCTGAACAGTGTGTAACTGAGGTCATATTATAATGGTCTACAGTGCTCATTTTCTACATCCACAAATGGACCTTTGCTTCTGTTTCTGATCATTCTCTGGTGCTGACTTAAGGGAAACCAGAAGCCTCGTCAAAGAGGGGGCCTCTATGTGATAGCTTTTCAAGAACATAGTGAAATGTAACTTTATTCAAGATGGTACAGTTGGATGCACATAAATTGCTGTCCAGGAGTGAGGATTTGTCATTCTATGAGAAAAGAAAAAAATCACAGAATAGTCCCATCCAATGGATTGTAGCCTACCAGGCTCCTCTGTCCATGGGATTTCCCAGGCAAGAATACTGGAGTGATAAGCCATTTCCCTCTCCAGGGGATCTTCTTGACCCAGGGATCGAACCCAGGTCTTCTGCATTGGCAGGCAGATTCTTTACCACTGAGCCATCTGGGAAGCCCACAAATAGTCCCAGACTAATGTAAAAAATTTTTTAATATGATATTTTTAGCTAATATTATGTTCAAGTCCTTAAAGAAATAAAATGTTGTCTTTAGTTTTCAGTGACATATGCTGTAATGATGAATGTTACACTCCTTTGTAAAATGAAAACATTACACATAACACAGTGAGACATGACCATGATGATGGCAAATACATATTTATAACTCAGGCTTCTCTCAGCTGTTGGTACCCATTATAGTAATTTACTGCTCAAAGGTGATTGCCCACCTGCCTTATGATAACTGCTATTTGTTTGCTGCCCCTGTAGTTTTGCTTTCCCATAAAGGCTGTAGCACCACTGACTCAATGGATATGAATTTGAGCAAACTCCAGGAGACAGTGGAGGACATCGGGAAGCCTGGTATGTTGCAGTCCACAGGATGGTAAACAGTCAGACATGACTTAGTGACTGAACAACAACAACAAAGGCTTTTAAATGGAATAGTTGTTATACTGCCTTCTGAGTCTTGTTCAACTAAAGTAGCATAAAGTACTCTGCAATTTTCTATGTTATTAACTGTAGCAGCACTTTTTATTCCTTTGTGTTGCCAAGTAGCAGACCATCCTATAACACACAATTTAGTTTATCCATCTGACCATTGAAGGACATTGGAATTTTCCAGTTTTGGGTGAATGTGAATAAAAGTGATCTAGGCATATGCAAAAAGTATTTCTATGCCTATAAATTTAAATTTTATTGGAATCAATACATCAGATCACTCTGATCATACATTTCTGGATCAAATGTTTATGTTGATTCATATTTAAGATGCTATGGCTTTTATTGCCCTGTATAAAGTTCTGTGCTCTTCTGTGCTTAGTTGCTCAGTTGTGTCCATCTCTTTGTGACCCCATGGATTATAGCCTGCCAGGCAACTCTGTCCATGGGACTTCCCAGGCAAATTCTTGGAGTGGGTTGCCTTTTCTTTCTCTAGGGAATCTTCCTGACCCAGGGATTGAACCTGCATCTTCTGTGTCTCCTGCATTGCAGGTGGATTCTTTATCCACTGAGCCATCAGGGAAACCTGATCATATATAACATGAACATTCTTTTTGTTGTTGTTGTTTTGTTTTAGTTTTTAAATGAGTTTTAATGCACATACAGTAAAGAGAACTCATCATGGACAATGAATTTTGAAAAAAAAATCAAATTTTATGAAGGCTGTGATATCACTGTGTGATGGACATCTGGGTAGTTTATACTTTGGAGCTATAACACACAGAGATTTTCTGAATGTTCTTTTGCACTTGTATGAGTATCTCACTCTTCCACTGGTTACAGGCCGGGGAGTGAAGTTTCTGGGCTCTAGGATCTATATATGTTCTCTGAGAGAAGATACTGCCAGGAACTTCTCAAAGTGGTTTTACTCTTATGTTCTGCCAGCAGGAATAGTTTCAGTTGCTTCAAGTCTAACTAAATTGGTGTTGTCATTTTCATTTTGCTCCTTGTGTCCTGGTATCTCTTTCTGCCTTCAGCTGCATGTCTCTGAGTGTGTTTCCTTTTAGGAGACCACAAATCCTTTGCTGAAATGACTGTTGCATTTTAAATCTGCACCAGCAATGGGTCCCTGCTGTCTGCAGCCTCACCTGGCCTTGACGTGTGTCATTTTCTTTACATCCCATTGTGAGGTTGTGTAATGGCATCTTCCTGTTGTTTTTACTTGTTTCCCAGGTGACCAATAACGGTGAATACCTTTCATGTGCTTCTCTGATGATATCTCAGAAACCTTATGCTTAATTTTAGTGTGATTTTACAAAAACTGAGGTTTATAATTTCTATATTCTTGTTAGAAATTCGTTATCAGCTATATACTTTGTGAAAAAGCTGCAATAAAGTTTTACCTATCACTTTTTTCTTTTATAGATAATACTTTTTCTATAAAGTATAAGAAATTTTGATTTTATCATTCCTTTTATTTATTTTTTAACTTTACAATATTGTATTGGAATGATAAAATAAAATAAAAAAAAAAAGAAATTTTGTCCAGCTGGAGGTCCCAAAGATTTCTCTCTCTCTCTTTTTTTTTTTTTTTCTTCTGGAAGTTTTATAGTTTTAGGTTTTCACTTAGGGGTATAATCCATAATTTTTCTATATGATTCAAGGGATGGGGCATTATTCCATTCTTTTTGCATAGATGTCAAATTGTTCCAGGATCAATAGCAAGTTAAGAAAAGCCCCTTTCTCTAAGAAGCTTACATTATAGAGAAATAGTCAATAAATAGTAAACAAAATAAATGTTTTATGTAGTATGTAAGATAATAATTCTTATTATTATAAGAAAACTATATATATAGAATAGCATAAAAAAATAGAGAGTAGAGAAAAGGATTTCAGATTTAGATGAACTTAAGATGAGTTTAGAAATGATGGAACAGATATCTGCCTAGTTCATGAGAGATTTTTAACCTTCTGTATTTCTTCTAAGTATCATAAAATGTAAGAGCAACTCTATATTACTTCTGAAAAAAACTTTGACACTCAGTAGTAATGAAAAAATTAAACAATGAAGTGTGACTTATTATCTCACTATTAACACTGGGTTGAACCCAAGTAACAATTGTAGTTACAGATTTACAATCATAATGATGACATAATTCATTAACATGCTATAATACTCACAAGCCACATTCCTAAGATAATATTTAGATTATGAAATTCTTTAAAATTAATTTCTATTTTTTAAATTATAAATATATTAAAGTTTTGATAAGCAAAACAGTGATAATATCAATAGTAGATATTCAAAAACCCACATACTAAATATTTAATCTTTGGTTTTGGTAGTGATAGTGATAGTGGCTCCATAGAATAAGTCTGGGAATGTTCATTTTTATGCAATTATTAAACAGTTTCAGAAGAATAGTTGTTAACTCTTCTCCAAATGTTTGAAAGAATTCGTCTGTGAAGCCACCGGGTCATGGAATTTTGCTTGCTGAAAAATTTTTAATAATAGTTTCAATCTCAGCATTTGTGACTGTCTGTTCATATTTTCTATTTCTTCCTGGTTTACTCTTGGGAGATTGCAGACTTCTAAGAATTTTTTCATTTATTAAAGATTGACCATTTTATTAGCACATAATTGTTTGTAGTAGTCTCTTATGATCCTTTGTATTTCTATGGGGTCAGTTGTAACCTCTTTTCCATTTCTTTTTAATTAATTAATTTATTTTAAGGATAATTACTTTACAGTATTGTGATGGTTTTTGCCATACATCGCCATGAATTGACCACAGTTAAACATGTGTCCCCCGCATCCTGAACCATCCTCTGACCTCCCTTCCCACTCTAACCCTCTGGGTAGCCCCAGAGAACTGCTTTGGGTGTCCTCCGCGCATCTAACTGCACTGGCCATCTATTTTCCACATGGTAATATACATTTCAGGGCTTCCCTGGTGGCACAGACAGTAAAGAATCTGCCTGCAATAGGGGAAACCTGGGTTCAATTCCTGAATCAGGTAGATCTCCTGGAGAAGGGAATGGCAACCCACTCTAGTGTTCTTGCCTGGAGAATTCCAGGGACAGAGGAGCCTCATGGGCTACAGTCCATGGAGTTGCAAAGAGTTGGACATGACTGAGCAATTAATCAGAGAAGGCAATGGCAACCCACTCCAGTGTTCTTGCCTGGAGAATCCCAGGGAAGGGGGAGCCTGGTGGGCTGACGTCTCTGGGGTCCCACAGAGTAGGACACGACTGAAGCGACTTAGCAGTAGAAGCAAAGCAATTAATACTTGTTCCATGTTTCAGTGCTATTCTCTCAAATCATCCCACCCTCACCTTCTTCCAGTGAGTCCAAAGGTATGTTCTTTACATCTGTCTCTTTTGCTACCCTTCATGTAGGATCATCAGTACTGTCTTTATAAATAACATATATATGCATTCAGTTTAGTTCAGTTCAGTTGCTCAGTCGTGTCTGACTCTTTGCAACCCCATGAATCGCAGCACACCAGGCCCCCCTGTCCACCACCAACTTCCAGATTTCTTCAAACTCATGTCCATCAAGTTGGTGATGCCATCCAGCCATCTCATCCTCTGTCGTCCCCTTTTCCTCCTGCCCCCAATCCCTCCCAGCATCAGAGTCTTTTCCAATGAGTCAACTCTTCGCATGAGGTGGCCAAAGTATTGGAGTTTCAGCTTCAACATCCAATGAACACCCATCCTTTAGGATGACTGGTTGGATCTCCTTGCAGTCCAAGGGACTCTCAAGAGTCTTCTCCAACACCACAGTTCAAAAGCAGCAATTCTTTGGTGCTCAGTTTTCTTCACAGTCTAACTCTCATATCCATACATGACCATTGGAAAAACCACAGCCTTGATTAGATGGACCTTTATTGGTAAAGTAATGTCTCTGCTTTTGAATATGCTATCTAGGTTGGTCATAACTTTCCTTCCAAGGAGTAAGCGTCTTTTAATTTCATGGCTGCAATCACCATCTGCAGTGATTTTGGAGCCCAGAAAAATAAAGTCTGACACAGTTTCCACTGTTTCCCCATCTATTTCCCATGAAGTGATGGGACCAGATGCCATGATCTTCATTTTCTGAATGTTGAGCTTTAAGCCAACTTCTTCACTCTCCTCTTTCACTTTCATGAAGAGGCTTTTTAGTTCCTCTTCACTTTCTGCCATAAGGGTGGTATCACCTGCATGTCTGAGGTTACTGAAATTTCTTTTGGCAGTCTTGATTCCAGCTTGTGCTTCTTCCAGCCCTGTGTTTCTCATGATGTACTCTGATATAAGTTAAATAAGCAGGGTGACAATATACAGCCTTGATATACTCCTTTTCTTATTTGGAACCAGTCTGTTGTTCCATGTCCAGTTCTAACTGGTGCTTCCTGACCTGAATATAGGTTTCTCAAGAGGCAGGTCAGGTGGTCTGGTATTCCCATCTCTTTCAGAATTTTCCACAGTTTATTGTGATCCACACAGTCAAAGGCTTTGGCATAGTCAATAAAGCAGAAATAGATGCTTTTCTGGAACTCTCTTGCTTATCCATGACCCAGTGGATGTTGGCAATTTGATCTCTGGTTCCTCTGCCTTTGCTAAAAAGCAGCTTGAACATCTAGAAATTCATGGTTCATGTATTGCTGAAACCTGGCTTGGAGAATTTTGAGCATTACATTACTAATGTGTCAGATGAGTGAAATTGTGCAATGGTTTGAGCATTCTTTGGCATTGCCTTTCTTTGGAATTGGAATGAAAACTGATCTTTTCCAGTCCTGTGGCCACTGCTGAGTTTTCCAAATTTGCTGGCATACTGAATGCAGCACTTTCACAGCATCATCTTTCAGGATTTGAAATAACTCAACTGGAATTCCATCACCTCCACTAGCTTTGTTCGTAGTGATGCTTTCTAAGGCCTTGACTTCCCATTCCATGATGCCTGGCTCTAGATAAATGATCACTCCCTCGTGATTATCTTGGTTGTGAAGATCTTTTTTGTACAGTTCTTCTGTGTATTCTTGCCACCTCTTCTTAATATCTTCTCCTTCTGTTAGGTCCATACCATTTCTGTCCTTTATTGAGCCCATCTTTGCATGAAATGTTCCCTCGGTGTCTCTAATTTTCTTGAAGAGATCTCTAGTCTTTCCCATTCTGTTGTTTTCCTCTATTTCTTTGCATTGATCACTGAGGAAGGCTTTCTTATCTCTCCTTGCTATTCTCCAACTCTGCTTTCAGTTGCTTATATCTTTCCTTTTCTCCTTTGCTTTTCACTTTTCTTCTTTTCATAGCTATTTTTAAGGCCTCCCCAGACAGCTATTTTGCTTTTTTTCCTTTCCTTTCCATGGGGATGGGCTTGATCCCTGTCTCTTCTACAATGTCATGAACCTCCGTTCATAGTTCATCAGGCACTCTGTCTATCATATCTAGTCCCTTGAATCTATTTCTCACTTCCACTGTGTAGTCATAGGAGATTTGATTTAGGTCATACCTGAATGGTCTAGTGGTTTTCCCTACTTTCTTCAGCTTAAGTCTCTATAGTATTTGTCTCTCTGACTTACTTCACTCTTTACAATAGGCTCCAGGTTCATCCACCTTGCTAGAACTGACTCAAATGCATTCTTTTTTATAGTTGAGTAATATTCCATTGTGTATATGTACCACAACGTTTTTATATATTTATCTGCTGATACTATATATTTGAGGCCTCTCCCCTTTTTTTCTTGATGAGTCTGGCTAAAGATTTATCAATTTTGTTTATCTTTACAAGGAACCAGCTTTTAGTTTCATTGATATTTTCTATATATATATATATATATATATATATTTTTTTTTTTTGTCTATCTATCTTATTTATTTCTATTCTCATTTTTATGATTTCTTTCCTTCTGGTAACTTTGGGTTTTGTTTGTTTTACTTTTACTAGCTTCTTTGTATGTAAGGTTAGTTAATTTATTTGGGATTTTCTTGTCTTCTGAGGTAAGATTGTATTGCTATAATATTCCCTCTTAGAACTGCTTTTGCTGTGTACCATAAGCTTTGGATCATGACGTTTACATTTTTATTTGTCTCTGGATATTTTTAGATAAATGCATTTAATCCAGTTCTTATTGCCATTTGTTAATTGTTTTGGATTTGTTTTTAATGTTTTTTTATTCCTCTTTCATTATCTTTTCTTGTCATTTGATCACTACACTTATGTTGTGTTTGGATTCCTTTGTGTGTGTGTGTGTGTGTGTGTGTGTGTATTGCAGGTTTTTGGTTTTTGGTTGCCATGAGGTTTTAATACAGACACCTACATATAAATACATATGTGTGTGCTTGCTCATGCATGTGTGTGTGTGTGTGTGTGTGTTTGATTGTTCTAAGTTGCTAGTCTCTTAATTTCAAATTCATTTAAAATAGCCTGCATTTATACTCTCTTCTTCTCATGAATGTTGATTACATGGTCATATTTGTGTGTGGATGATTTCCTACCTTTAGTATATGTTTGCCTTTACCAGCAGTAGACTAAAGAAGAATATTACAGACCAATATCACTGATGAACATAGATGTAAAAATTCTCAACAAAATACTAGCAAACAAAATCCAACAACACATTAAAAGAACCATTCCGTATTATCAAGTGGGATTTATCCCAGGAACATGAGAATATTTCAATATTCACAAATCAGTGTGATATACCACAAAAACAAATTGAACAATAAAAAGTATATGATTGTTACAGAAAAGGTTTCTGACAAGACTGAACACTGATTTATCATAAAAACACTCCAGAAATGGGGCAGAAGAGGAACATATCTAAATATAATAAAGGCTACA
This sequence comes from Bos javanicus, assembly GCF_032452875.1. NCBI lineage: Eukaryota > Metazoa > Chordata > Mammalia > Artiodactyla > Bovidae > Bos > Bos javanicus. The sequence continues at coordinate 3,572,025 of NC_083875.1, forward strand.
TATGACAGACACACAATTAAAAATGTTTCTTCTATAATCAGGAATAAGTCATGGGTATTCACTTATACAACCTTTATTTAACATAGTTTTGAAAGTCTTAGCCATGACAATCAGAGAAGAAAAAAGAAGTAAAAGGAACCCAAATTGGAAAAGAAGTAAAATTGTCACTGTTTGCAGATGAGATGATATTATTGAAATATGCAAAAAAAAAAAAAAAATCCTAAAGATGCTACTAGAGCTCATCAATGAATTTGGTAAAGTTGAAGCATATAAAATTAACACAAAAATATGTCACATTTCTATACACTAACAATGAAAGATTAGAAATAGAAATTAAGGAAACAGCTCCATTTACCATCACAACAAAAAGAATAAAATACCAAAGAATAAATCTACCTGAGGGGGCAAAAGACCTGTATTCCAAAAACTATAAGAAGTTGATGAAATAATTGAAAGATGACACAGATGGAAAGATATACCATGTTCTTGGACTGAATGAATCAACAGTGTCAAAATGACTATACTAACAAGGGTAATCTAAAGATTCAATGCAACCCCTATCAAATTACCAATGGAATTTTTTTTTAAAAAAGTGAAATGTGAAAGTGAAAATCACTCGGTCTTGTCCAGCTCTTTGTGACCCCATGAACTGTACACTCCATGGAATTGTCTAGGCCATAATATTGGAGTCAGTGGCCTTTCACTTCTCCAGGGGATCTTTCCAATCCAGGGATCAAACCCAGGTCTCCCACATTGCAGGTGGATTCTTTACCAGCTAAGCCACAAGGGATGAACAAGAATACTGGAGTGGGTAGACTATCCCTTCTCTAGTGGATTTGCCCAACCCAGGGATCAAACTAGGGTCTCTTGCATTACATATGGATTCTTTATCAACTGAGGTAAGACTTAAATCTAAAAAGAAAACCTTAAAATTTGTATGGAAACAAAGAAAGACCCAAATAGCCAAAACAACCTTGAGAAAGGAAAACAGAGCTAGTGAAGGCAGATTCCCTAACTTTACATTATGCTATAAAGCTACAGTAATCAAAACAGCATAGTACTGGCAAAAAGAAAGACTTACAGATCAATGGAACAGAATAGAAAGCCCAGAAATAAACTCACACTCCTATTGTCAATCTATGACAAAGCAGGCAAGAATATACAATGAAGAAAAGGGAGTCACTTTAATAAGCGGTGCTGGGAAAACTGGACAGCCACATGTAAAAGAACAAAATTGGAATATTCTTTAACACCATTTAAAAAAAAAAAAAAAAAAAAAAAAACCTCAAAATTGTTTAAGACCTAGATGTAAGACCAGATACTATAAAATTCCTGAAGGAAAACATAGGAAGAACATTCTCTGACATAAATTACAGCAATAACTTTTTGGATTCACCTCCTAGAGTAATGAAAAATAAACAAATGTGACCTAATTAAGTTGTAAAGGTTTTTTGTACGGCAAAGGAAACCATAAACAAAACCAAAAGAAAACTCACAGAATGGGAGAAAATATTGGCAAACAATGTGAGTGACAAGGACTTAATTTCCAAAATATAGAAACAGCACCTGCAGCTCAATATCAAAAAAAAAAAAAAGAAAGAAAGAAAAGAAAGCAACCTGAGAAAAAATGGGCAGAAAATCTAAAGAGAAATTTCTCCAACAATGACATACAGATGGTCACAAAGCACATGAAAAATTATTACTAATTATCAGAGTAATGCAAATAAAAACTACAAAGAGGTATCACCTCACAAGGTATCAACTTGGAATGGCTATCATAAAAAAAATGTCTACAAATAATAAATGCTAGATATGATGTGAAGAAAAGGGAACGGTCATACATTTTCAGTGGGAATGTAAATTGGTACAGCCGTTAAGGTGAACAGTATAAATGTTCCTTAGAAAACTAAAAATAGTTACTGTATGATCCAACAACTTTACCCCTGGGCCTGGACAAAACTATAATTTGAAAATATACTTACAACCCAATGTTCATTGCAGCACTACTTACAATAGCCAGAATGTGGAAACAACCTAAATGTTCATCAACAGATTAATGGATAAAGAAGATGTGGTACATATATACAATGGAACATTATTCAGCCATAACAAATTATGAAATAATGCCATTTGAGGCAATATGGATGGACTTAGAGATTATCATACTAGTGAGGTGATTTGGACAAAGACAAATATCATATATCATTTATATGTGATACCTTAGAAAAATCATACAAATGAACTTATATATAAGACAGACTTGGAGACACAGAAAAGAAAGTGATGCTTGCCAAGCAGTGCAGGGATAAATTAAGAGCTTGGGACTAACACATATACACTACTATATATAAAACAATCACCAAGGACCTAATGTATAGCACAGAGAACTCTACTCAGTTCTTCATAATAACCAATACGGGAAAAAAATCTGAAAAAGTATAGATACATGTTTCTGTATAACTAAATCACTTTGAAGTACAACTGATTAAAATATACGTTTTAAATCAATTATACTCCAATATAAAATAAAAATTTTCATCTTCTCTAATAAACAGTCTCCAAGGAAAGAACCTATTCAAAGAGATCATCAAATTATGCTTCATACTAGAATGAAAATGAAGTATGGCAAGTATCTATTTTCAGTTATTTATGTGTATTATTAAGAAAAGATAAAGAGTATTGTCTATAGTTGTTCATATACCATTTAGGGAAAGTAACTCTTTAATTTATTGTATATATTTAAAAATTATTTTATTTATTTTATGTGGAGGCTAATTACTTTATAATATTGTACTAGTTTTTGCATACATTGACATGAATCAGCCATGGGTGCACATGTGTTCCCCATCCTGAATCCTCCTCCCAACTCCTTCCCCATTCCATCCCTCAGGTCATCCCAGTGCACCATCCCTGAGCACCTTGTCTCATGCATCACACCTGGACTGGCAATCTAATTCACATATGGTAATATATATGTTTCAATGCTATTCTCTCAAATCATACAATTCTCACCTTCCCCCACAGAGTCCAAAAGTCTGTTCTTTACATCTGTGTCTGTTTTGCTATCTCTCATATAGGTTCATCATTACCAGGGATCTAAGCTGCATATATATATGTTAATATACTATATTGGTGTATTTCTTTCTGACTTATTTCACTCTGTGTAATAGGCTCCAGTTTCATGCAAATCATTAGAACTGATTCAAATGCATTCTTTTTAATAGCTGAGTAATGTTCAGGAAAATTCTGAAAGAGATGGGAATACCAGACCACCTGATCTGCCTCTTGAGAAACGTGTATGCAGGTCAGGAAGCAACAGTTAGAACTGGACATGGAAAAACAGACTGGTTCCAAATAAGAAAAGGAGTATATCAAGGCTGTATATTGTCACCCTGCTTATTTAACTTATATGCAGAGTACATCATGAGAAACACTGGAGTGGAAGAAACACAAGCTGGAATCAAGATTGCCGGGAGAAATATCAATCACCTCAGATATGCAGATGACACCACCCTTATGGCAGAAAGTGAAGATGAACTAAAAAGCCTCTTGATGAAGGTAAAAGTGGAGAGTGAAAAAGTTGGCTTAAAGCTCAAAATTCAGAAAACGAAGATCATGGCATCTGATCCCATCACCTCATGGGAAATAGATGGGGAAACAGTGGAAACTGTGTCAGACTTTATTTTTCTGGGCTCCAAAATCACTGCAGATGGTGACTGCAACCATGAAATTAAAAGATGCTTACTCCTTGGAAGGAAAGTTATGACCAACCTAGATAGCATATTCAAAAGCAGAGACATTACTTTACCAACAAAGGTTCGTCTAGTCAAGGCTATGATTTTTCCTGTAGTCATGTATGGATGTGAGAGTGGGACTGTGAAGAAGGCTGAGTGCCGAAGAATTGATGATTTGAACTGTGGTGTTGGAGAAGACTCTTGAGAGTCCCTTGGACTGCAAGGAGATCCAACCAGTCCATTCTAAAGGAGATCAGCCCTGGAATTTCTTTGGAAGGAATGATGCTAAAGCTGAAACTCCAGTACTTTGGCCACCTCATGCGAAGAGTTGACTCATTGGAAAAGACTCTAATGCTGGGAGGGATTGGGGGCAAGAGGAGAAGGGGACGACAGAGGATGAGATGGCTGGATAACATCACTGACTCGACGGACATGAGTCTGAGTGAATTCCAGGAGTTGGTGATGGACAGGGAGGACTGGGGTTCTGCGATTCATGGGGTCACAAAGAGTCGGACATGACTGAGCAACTGATCTGGATTGAGTGTTCAAGCTGGTTTTAGAAAAGGCAGATGAGCCAGAGATGAAATTGCCAACATTCACTGGATCATCAAAAAAACAAGAGAATTCCAGAAAAACATCTAATTCTGCTTTATTGACTATGCCAAAGCCTTTGACTGTGTGGATCATGATAAACTGTGGAAAATTCTGAAAGATATGGGAATACCAGACCACCTTACCTGGCTGTTGAGAAACCTGGATGCAGGTCAGGAAGCAACAGTTAGAACTGGACATGGAACAATAGACTGGTTCCAAATAGGAAAAGGAGTACATCAAGGCTGTATATGGTCACCCTGCTTATTTAACTTTTATGCAGAGTATATCATGAGAAATGCTGGTCTGGAGGAAGCACAAGCTGGAATCAAGATTTCTGGAAGAAATATCATTAACCTGAGATATGCAGATGACACCACCTTTATGGCAGAAAGTGAAGAAGCACTAATGAGCCTCTTGATGAAAGTCAAAGAAGAGAGTGAAAAAGTTGGCTTGAAGCTCAACATTCAGAAAACTAAGATCATGGCAGCTGGTTCCATCACTTCATGGGAAATAGATGGAGAAACAATGGAAACAGTGTCAGACTTTATTTTGGGGGGCTCAAAAATTACTGCAGATAGTAGTTGCAGCCATGAAATTAAAAGACACTTACTCCTTGGTAGGAATGCTATGACCCACCTAGACAACATATTAAAAGGCAGAGAAATTACTTTGCCAACAAAGGTCCATTTAGTCAATGCCATGGTTTTTCCAGTAGTCATGTATGAAAGCTGAGCGCTGAAGAATTGATGATTTGGAACTGTGGTGCTGGAGAAGACTCTTGAGAGTCCCTTGGACTACCAGGAGATCCAACAAGTCCATCCTAAAGGAGATCAGTCCTGAGTATTCATTGGAAGGACTGATGTTGTAGCTGAAACTCTAATACTTTGGCCACCTGATGCGAAGAGCTGACTCATTTGAAAAGACCCCAAAGTTGGGAAAGATTGAGGGCATGAGGAGAAGGGGACAAAGGAGGATGAGATGGTTGGATGGCATCACCAACTCAATGGACATGGGTTTGGGTAAACCCCAGGAGTTGGTGATAGACAGGGAGGCCTGTCGTGCTGCTGTTCATGAGGTTGCAAACAGTCAGATATGACTTCGCAACTGAATTGAACTGAACTGACTATTCCATTTTGTATATGTACCACAGCTTTCTTATCCATTTATCTGCTGATGGACATCTAGGTTGCCTTCATGTCCTAGCTATTATAAACAGTGTTGCGATGAACATTGGGGTACATGTGTCTCTTTCAATTCTGGTTTCCTAGCTACGTGTTTCCCAGCAGTGGGATTGCTGGGTCATATGGCAGCTATATTTCCAATTTTTAAGGAATCTCCACCCTGTTCTCCATGCGGCTGTACTAGTTTGCATTCCCACCAACAGTGTAAGAGGGTTGCCTTTTCTCCATACCCTCTCCAGCATTTATTGTTTGCAGACTTTTTGATAGCAGCCGTTTGGATTAGCATGAGATGGTACGTCATTGTGGTTTTGATTTACATTTCTCTGATAGTGAATGATGTTAATCATTTTTTCATGTGTTTGTTAGCCATCTGTATGTATTCTTTGGAGAAATGTCTGTTTAGTTCTTAGGCCCATTTTTGTTCAGGTCATTTATTTTTCTGGAATTGAGCTCCATGGAGCTGCTTGTATATTTTGAGATTAATTCTTTGTTAGTGGCTTCATTCGCTATTATTTTCTCCCATCTGAAGGCTGCCTTTCCATCTTGCTTATAGTTTCCTTTGTTGTGCAAAAGCTTTTAAGTTTAATTAGGTCCCATTTATTTATTTTTGCTTTATTTCCATTACTCTAAGAGGTGGGTCATAGAAGATCCTGGTGTGATTTATGTCAAAGAGTGTTTTGCCTCTGTTTTCCTCTGGGTGTTTTATAGTTTCTGGTCTTACATTTATATCTTTACTCCACTTGGAGTTTATTCTTGTGTATGATGTTAGAAAGTGTTCTGGTGCTAAGTCGCTTCAGTCGTGTCTGACTCTGTGCGACCCCATAGATGGCAGCCTACCAGGCTCCCCCATCCCTGGGTTTCTCCAGGCAAGAACACTGGAGTGGGTTGCCATTTCCTTCTCCAATGCAGGAAAGTGAAAAGTGAAAGTGAAGTCGCTCAGTTGTGTCCGACTCTTCGCAATCCCATGGACTGCAGCCTACCAGGCTCCTCTGTCCATGGGATTTTCCAGGCAAGAGTACTGGAGTGGCATGCCATTGCCTTCTCTGAGAAAATGTTTTAGTTTCATTCTTTTACAAGTGGTTGACCAGTTTTCCCAGCACCACTTGTTAAAGAGATTGTCCTTTCTCATTTTATATTCTTGCCTCCTTTGTCAAAGATAAGGTGTCCATAGGTGCATGGATTTATCTTTGGGCTTTCTATTTTGTTCCATTGATCTGTATTTCTATCTTTGTGCCAGTACCCCACTGTCTTGATGACTGTAGCTTTGTAGTATAATCTGAAGTCAGGTAGGTTGATTCCTCCAGTTCCATTCTTCTTTCTCAAGATTGCTTTGCCTATTTATGTGTTTTTTTTTTTTCTTTGTATTTCCATACAGATTGTGAAATAATTTGTTCTAGTTATTTGAATAGGGATTGCATTGAATCTATAGATTGCTTTGGGTAGTATACTCATTTTCACTATATTGATTCTTCTGATCCATGAACATGGTATATTTCTCCACTTATTTGTGTCATCTTTGAGTTCTTTCATCAGTGTTTTATAGTTTGCTATACATAGGTCTTTTGTTTCTTTAGGTAGATTTATTCCTAAGTATTTTATTCTTTTTGTTGCAATGGTGAATGGAATTGTTTCCTTAATTTCTCTTTCTGTTTTCTCATTTTTAAAGTATAGGAATGTAATGGATATCTGTGTGTTAATTTTATATCCTGCAACTTTACTATATTCATTGATTAGCTCTAATAGTTTTCTGGTGGTGTCTTTAGGGTTTTCTATGTAGAGGATTATGCCATCTGCAAACAGTGAGAGTTTTACTTTTTCTTTTCCAGTCTGGATTCCTTTTGTTTCTTTTTCTTCTCTGCACACATTTTTTGAAAAAAGTTTTAAAATATCTTTGGAAAATTATAGGCAATTACAGTAGAGTGAGTTAACATTTCACAATAAAAATATGTTGGTCTTATTAATGAAGATAGACAATTTTCTTGCTTCTAATTTGGAAAGTAATGTATTTTGTTGTTTCTTTAAATCAATAATAATTTTGTTTATTAAGTCATTCAAATAGTAGACTGAAAATAGTATTATACAAAACAACACCATGCTCTTTTGAAAGCAAATACTTATCTTTAATTGAAGATCACTGAATCAACTTATGCATTAATACTCTACTCAACAGATGAAAATACTTCTATCATTTTCATCAAAAAATGCATTACACATCAAAAATGATTAGGGTTATAATGTTTACTGACAATTCTTTAAGAATGATTAACAGATTTTGAATATTCAATGCTCAAATTAGCAAGACCACACATACCAATTGAAGCCATGGTAAAGGTGCCTACTGCTAATGTTGAAACTATAAAAACTTTAGTCTTCTTAATTTTGTGTGATAGATAATTTGTTCCCCTTTCTGTTTTCTTTCAATCAAAAAAATTTTGTATATTTATTTTAATGTCACTACCCAAAGTTGATGACATATCTGCTGAAAAACAAGTAAAATACAACTATCAAGCAAATCATCAGAAGCAAATGAATGTAAATATTGTCACTGAAAATTAATGTGAACATCACAAATTTATACTAAATAAATCAACACCTTGGAAATGTACTTCAGTAGCCCAGTTGATATTTTTATTTTTATAATTAATTCTAATTACATTATAATAGTATTTAAAATATAATTTTTTTTAAATTTAGGTATATTTTAATATAGATTCCCTCCAAGAGACTGGTAAGAATAAAAATATAAAATATACTAGGAAAGGAATGAAAACATTTATCAAAATAATTTAACAGTGATATATTCATTGAGTAAAATGCATTCATTAAAATATAATTACCAATGTCACTAAAATGTTTTATCTAGTTCTAAGTTTACCTATGTATGTATACATATCATGTATAAAAATTTCAATTTAGAAAAGATGAAATTGGACTCTATACCTGCGGAAACTTTTGGAACAGAAACCAGAAGTTGGTTAAAAAGACCATGATCCAATCAAAAGATAGAGAGTGGATGAAGAATTAAAAATCATGAGTTCACTTCAACAAGAGACTCACTTCAATAGGGTTGGACCTGCAAAATACTCTGAGAGGCCAAAGCACTCGAGGGTAAAACAAAAAAAGCTGATGTATATTCCTCTAGACTTCACAGTATATTATGGAGCTACAGTAATCAAAATAGCATGATAGTGGAACAAAAACAGACACATAGATCAATGGAACTGGAAAGAGAGCCCAGAAATAAACCCACACACTTAAGATCAATTCATTTATGACAAAAGCGGATAGAATATACAATGGAGTAATGACCATCTCTTCAGTAAGTGGTGCTGGGAAAACTGGACAGCTATATGTAATAGAAAGGGATTAGAACATTTTCTCAAAGTAGAGAAATAAACTCAAAATGAATTATAGGTCTAAATATAAGACCCAAAATCATAAAATTCCTAGAGAACAAAGGCAGAACATTCTTTGACATAATTATAGCAATATTATTTTGATCTCTCTCCTAACAAAGGAAATAAAAGCAAAATTTTTAATGGTACAGAATTAAATGTAAAAGATTTTGCACAGCAAAGGAAGCTATGGATAAAAGGAAGAGATCATCTACTGCACAAGAGAAAATATTTGTAAATGATGTGACTAGTAAGGGATTGATATTCAAAATATATAAGCAGCTCATATAATTCAATATCTAAAAACAACAAAAAAATTAAAAGATCTAATAGACATTTTCCAAACAACATTACAGATGGCCAACAGTCACATGAAGAAAAGCTCAATATCACTAATCATCACAGAAATGCAGATCAAAATCATAATGAAGTATCACCTTATACCTGTCAGAAAGGCTATAATCAAAAAGATCACAAATCGCAAACATTGGTGAGGATGTGGATAAAAGGCAACCCTCCACACAGTTGGTGGGAATGTAAATAGTTGCTGTCACAATGGAAATCAATATGGAGATTCCTGAAAAAAACTAACTACTAAATGATCTAGCCATTCCACTCCTGAGTATATATACAAACAAACAAACAAACAAACAAATTTGAAAAGATATATGCATCCCAATGTTCACACCAATGCTGTTGACAATAGCCAAGATATGGAAGCAATCGTAAGTGTCCATCAACATATGAATGGATAAAGAAGATATACACACAAACAGATATATATACACATGATGGAATATAACTCAGCCATAAAAAAAGAAATTCTGCCATTAGCCAGAGTGTAGATGGACCTAGAGGTTATTATGCTCAGTGAAATAAGTCAGATTGAGAAAGACAAATACTTTATGTTATCACTTAAGTGTGGAATCTAAATGATAACCAAATATATATAACAGACCAGAAACAGACTCACAGTTAAAGAAAATGAACTAGTGGTTACCAGTGGAGAGAGAGTAGGGAGAAGAGGCAAGATATTTGTATGGAATTAAGAGATACAAACCACTTTGCATAAAATAAATAAGATACAAGGATATGTTGCACAGCACAAGGAAAGACGGCCCTTATTTTGTAATAACTTTAAATGGAGTATAATCTATAAGAATATTGAATCATTGTTATATATCTAAAATTCATAAACTAAAAAATAATTCATAATTTTATTAGAGAAACATGAGAAAATATGAAACCATTGGAAGGAAAATAAAACAGTATGTAAAAAATTAACTATGCTACAGAAGAAATGCTGTATATGATTTAAAGTATTATTTTGATATGAAATGGTTCTGTAAGTTCTGCTTCTTATAGTGAATAGAAAGCAATCCAAGAGTCTATGATTTTGTGAATGTTTTCATTTTGTTATTCATCTGGCAAGTATTTTGGGATTGCCATTTATGTAAGAAAGGACAGGCTGACTTGAATTGAAAGCTCTAAAATGTTCTCCTTGAATTCCAAAGAACTTTGAAAACTGATTGAGAGTATATGACAACAGTTAACAAAACAAGAACAAATTCATAAAATCTTTCCAAATCAGTGAATATTTTGAGATTACTTTAGTGTCAAATATATTTAAATCAGGTATAAATGTACATGTCAGAGAGAAGATGCAGTGGAAAATAATACATTTTCTATAAGTGTAGATAATACCAGGAAAGTCATACCCTGATAGTTAATTCATACTTACCTTGAATGTGTAAATTAGTTAAATTCTCAATTTAAGAATTTGTTATCCTTACATGCATAGCAGTGTAAACTGATACCTAAAAAAAAAAGAGCCAGAGTGTAAAACTGATGTCAGTTGTCAGGTTCCTAAAGTAAAATGGAAATGTTTATTTAAAAATTCTTTCTAGTTTTTTTTAATCTTAAAAGTGTTATATCAATAAAAATATTTCACAACCGCCTGAGGAATACCTCACATCCTACAGAAGAATTCAGCACTCAGAAAATTAAATTTGAGCCAATAAGGGAGAAGATGATTTATATGCCGTTTATAAATAAATTAGGTTCTTTATAAATCATGAGTACTTTAATCTAAATAGCTCCCATGTATCAACAACAAAACTAAATAAACCAATTTTTCATATGGGGTCCATAGCTCTGGAATATACACAAAATTAAATCAGAAAATGTGCTATTGATAAAAAATAATGTGACTGTCAAATATTTCAAATCTCTTATATTTACACATTCTCCCATCATTTCAACAGTTTTCAGTTTTATATGGCTAATTTTATCGTGTTTGTTAACATAACTGGGCCATGAGTGCCTACGGCATTGCCAAGTAATTAGATGTGGTCCAAGAACACCCTCAGTCACAGTTCTCTATAGAGATACAATTTTAGTTTTCAAAAATACTGGCTATATAAAATGCAGAGGAAGTAGAAAGACATATTGAAGTCATTATTGCTTTTGATAGATGCATATTTTCTTTTGATTTTGGAGAACTGATACTTTCAAATTGTGGTGCTAGTGAAGACTCTGGAGGGTCCCTTGGACTGCAAGGAGATCAAACCTGTCAATCGTAAAGGAAATCAACTTTGATTATTCACTGGAAGGAATGATGCTGAAGCTGTAACTCCAATACTTTGGCCACCTGATACGTAGAGCCGATTCACTGGAAAGACCCTGATGCTGGGAAAGATTGAAGGCAAAAGTCAAAGGGTGTGACAGAGAATGAGATGTTTGGGTGGTATCACCGACTCAATGGCCATGAGTTTGAGCAAACTCTGGGAGATAGTGAAGGACAGGGAAGCCTGGTAAGTTGCAATCCATGTGGTCGCAGAGAGTCAGACATGACTTAGCAACTGAACAATGAACAATATTTTCTTCAATAGATACTGAATGTATAATTGCCATTAATTCCATTTTCAGAACTTTTAACAATAATTTATAAAGAGATTCTTATATCCACAGTGGCTGAAGACCAATATTTTAGAATTTTAAAAACCCATTAAATATATAGATATTTAAAGTTAAAATAGCAATGACTTAAATTAATTCCAGTTTGGTACTGCTTCTCAAAATATTGAATCCTGGCATATAAAGAAAAATTAGAAATATTTAAACTATTTCAAAACAAATTGTTTTACATTAAGAGGTTAGACTGATCCCTACATATCTATTTTGATTGAGAAAGTTATTGATGCAGGAAGTTTCAATGATTGGAGTGCTTTCTTCCGAGTTATGCAGTATATAAGCTTTGTGATAAGAAAGGTGTTTTTTTTTTTTTTTTTTGATTCCTTGTATAATCATTTTATTATGAAACTTAGTTTTCTTGGTTTTTGTAAATCATAGGAATACTCTTCCCCATTCCTACTAAACATGGATATCATTTTTTTTTTCCTATAACTGTTGCTTTTGGTGTGGTAATATGAAATCTAGTGACCTGAGAGGATTCACATGACTCCCCAACCTGAACACAGCTCAGGTACACTGTGAGGTCATTCACTGGGGGTATAGAACCTGAGACACTGCTTCCAATTCACTGTATACATTATTCTCTGCCCTTCGCACACCAATTCCAGTGATGAGGAAACACAGCAAATGCATTACATCCTACTCAGCAGAGTAGGAGTCCATCCTGCTCAGCAGAGACCTGCTCTGAGGTATAGATGTTGGGGCTGAAAGCACGGTCTCTGTTCACGGTGCCTTACCTGTCCTTGCCAGAGCTTTAGTGAAGAGGGCTTTGGGGCATTCCTGCTTGATGTGTGTGTTCTGGAGGATGGGAAAGAATATGATGTTTGAAATGTATTTGAAGGCATTAAGTATTGAAGCTTGATTTTATTATCTTTATTTTTGTGTGAGCTGGTATGAGAAATAATTTGTATTGGAAGTTTACTCAGGACTGAGCAACAGGAAAAACTTCCCTTTAGCTAGGTTTTACTCAGAGATGGGAAAATAGAAGTCCCAGATTTTCCTGATATTGCTTGTTTTGGCAGAGTTAAGGACTGTGGTTTCACAGGGCCTTTGCATTCAAGTACTTCTGCTCCCAACCTGCAGCCTGCCTCAAATTCATCTGCCTCCATAAAAACCCATTGCTTATTTTTATGAAAAGAAATAATAAGCTAAATACAGTAACAGATTAAAAAGTAAGCAAAGGCAGGATATAGTCAGATTAAGGAGATTCTTTACCATCCGAGCCACCAGGGAAGCCCATTGATAACACACAGACATGTAAAGAAGCTTTATGAAACTGAACATCTAGATGTTAAAAATTTACCATCAAAATGGACAAAGTAAAAGAGAAACAATTTAATGATATTAAGGAAGAGGGACTTTCTTTAAAGCCTATTTGATGCAACTCTCTTTAGCATCACACTTTCTCATTATGCTTTAACCTAGGCATCATTTTGATGTTCATGAAACCTCACATCCATATTTAATCATATTTAACAGTTATAATATTTAATAAATAATTGTAAACATTTTTAAAAATATAAAATAGTAATACTTTTTTTCAAAATTATAATTATATGTGCCCCTGTTTAACATAGTCATATTTCGTTCACACAAAAAAGAGCAAAACTCAAATATATCAAAAGGAAAGGGAGGGGAATGAGATAATCCCAATGGAAGAACTATTACTATCTTTTTTCATTTCTAATAAAATGCAGTGTGTCCTTGTGAATTACAGAAATTAGAGTTCTCCAGATTCCATCTCCACAAGAATATGACCCATTTGAGCAGTTGACAAGAAAACTCAGAAAACTGGAAATAATTACCACAGATATGAAGGTTAACCTTGAGGACCTGGGGAGATCATCAGAAATGAGGAAACCTGGTAACTGCAATTATTAAAGTTTAAAAAAAAAAGGAAGAAAGAAAGATAAACTCGAAGTAGCTAAAAACAGCCTGATAAGAGCAACTAACATTTACAGTGTAGAAACTGTTGACTTATACACACAATGTGAGAGTCGTGAGTCAAGTTTTACTTGCAGCAAATGAGGACTATAGTGGGAGATAGCATCTCAGACAACTCTGAGAAACTGCTCCAAAGAGGCAGGAAGGAAGGTCAGTATATATGTTATTTTGGTGAAGGAGGAGTGGATGTGATCAAGCACATATTTTTTGCAGAAGGGCACTGCTAGTCACAAGGAGCAGATTCACTGTGAAGGATTTCAGTGCTTTTCTAGATATGAAGATACAAGAGTTGGGCTTATAAAATCAGCTCCTGAAAATATCAAACTATCTGAAGACCTGTCCTGCCAGTTTTGCCCTGAGCACAGAGTACCTCATTTCTGCTCTTCATCCTGAACTCTTTTCATGAGGTGTTGAAAATCAGAAGCTGCAGCAACACATTTAATCCTTGTAGAGGTAGATGGCAGGCTTCCCTGGTGATTCAGACGGTAAAGAACCCAGTTGCAATGCAGGAGACTAATGTTTGATCCCTGGGACGGGAAGATCTCCTGGAGAAGGGAATGGTGACCCACTCCAGTTTTCTTGCCTGGAGAATTCCATGGATAGACACAGACACGACTGAATGACTAACACACACACACACACACACACACACACACACACAGGTAGATGACAAGTGCCACAGTCAGTGCTGATTTGTAGTTGACAGTACTTTGAAACTCTCCTGGTATAAGTATTACTCAATCTTTAAAAGGATGTATTAAGTGAGGAATCACTCTCATTTACATTTTGCTGATTGGGAAAGAGTATTGAATGCGGCACAAAACTTTCCCAAAGTCCCATAGCCAGGAACTGATAACTTCAGAACTCACAGCAATTTCTTCAAGTTCCATGCAGCTTTCTGGAGCTACAGTGATTTGGGAAATTTCTGAACAAGACACAACTTCATTGAATGAACTGTGGCTTGTTTCCTGCATGACACTTTATTACCACTTGATTCTTCCATAAGGTTGACTCTAAGTGTCAGTGGGGCATTGATACACTCACAGACAACATCCTGCTGTCCCCTCCTGTTATGTACATCCTGAATTAACGAAAACTTTCATTTCTCCTTGGCGTGAATAGGCCATGGCATGCTGGCAAATATTTAATAACCAGTTATCTTAAATTTTTTTAAAAAGCCTTCATTTATGGTATTTGCTGATTTCCATGGTGCAAAAACCCCCACAATGGTTGATTTCAAGCTATCAAATTTACATAATTAAACACAGATTTGGAAAGCCAGTATGAGTCAGGTTAATGACTATAACATGAGGTTTATCTCTTGTCCTTCTGATGATTATCAGTTCAAAGCAACTTGACTTGTCAGTAGTGATATTGGTACTGGTGAAATGAAAGCCAGGCTTTGGGCAATAGGACATTGGCATTAACCCAGAATATCTCATCTAAAAAACTGATATGCTGAGCACATCTACAAAGCATTCTAATAAGATGCTATAATAAAAATGATAGTGCGGACATTTCTATCGTTATCCTAAAATATTTGAGCAGGCATTGTCTTATTTTGAAATTAATGGAAATTCTTAATTAAATGCAGAATTTTGTCCTGGATATTGTATTTTGGATTAGGCCAATTAAACTTGCAAACTACAAGATAAAATATCTATCAATACATTACTGGGGAGCTTCCCTGGTGACTCATTGGTAAAGAATCCACCTGTTAGTGCAGGAGACAGGAGTTCAATCATTGATTTGGGAAGATCCCACCTGTCTTGAAGCAATTAATCCCGTGTGTTACAACTATAGAGCTTGTGTGCCTAGAGCCCATGATCTACAACAATGAGAAGCCCAGACACTGCAAGTGGAGAGTAGCCCCCACTCAACACAACTAGAGAAAAGCCCTTGCAGCAGTGAACACCCAGCATGGCCAAAAATAAATAAATAAAAATAATTAAAAAAACACACACATTGCTGGGTCCTGCTGGAAAGTGATCTTTCCAAAGCTATTATTCCTTCTACAAAATCTCCTGGTCTAATGGTATTCTAGATTGTACACTGTAACAGATATATAGAAATATTTCACAGTGATTAGTATACTGCAGATCACGAAAATGAAAATGATAGAGAGATTTTCAAATTGAGACATATTCATACAAGTCCAGCAATATTATACCAAATGTATAAAATCTTTCATATGATGTTATTCATTCTTTATAAAGTCAAGTCAAACTGCTTCACAAAGCTAGTTTGGGTACTAGCAATGGAGTTTATTAACTACAGAGTAAGGACTATAAAAATAAGGTTTTAGGACTATTGGAAAAATTCATGCAGGAAAAAAAAATCACTGAAAAGCTTTATAAGTAAAACTCTGTTTCCATCCATTTTAATTAAAATCGTAAATCTCACATTTTCCTGCTTCTTAGGTGCCTAAAAATATGACTACTAAGCCAAGCTGTATTTCTAGGTTCTTTACAATTTAACTAAAGCTATTGTGATAATGTAATCAAAACCTTTGTAAGATTGTCTAAATTTTAGTCAAAACTAAATTTCTTTTTTTTTCAAATGATGCTACTAAGATATGTAAGAGTATATATTAAAGCTTATCATAATTACATATGAGGACATGTGCTGATTTTGTGATTTTGATACTATTCAGCTTTGCAAAGAAAAAAATAATTACTGCTGGAAAACTTTCTGATGATCATGTCCAGATATACATGCTTCTTTTATTGTTTTAAAATATAGAGATTGTTCCCAAAACCAAATTTAAACCTGGATGAAACTACTTAGAAACCTTATAATGCTATTTGTTTTGTTCATTTCAGATCAATACTGTTTCTTTGAAATAATTTATAATAAAATAGGAGTTTTACTAACTTAGTACTTCAAATGCTTTGATATTCCCAAATGTCTACTTAACTCATTGCAACTAATTACACAGTCACTTTTTAGCTCATTCTATCACACAGATTTTGAGCAATAAAAAGCAAATATATAAACTTATTTTTTTTTCTAAACAAGAATTTTGTTTCATTCCTTTTTAATGGAATACTATTCTACCGTAAAAAGGAATGAAACAAAATTCTTCTTTCAAAAAAATCATATATTTGCTTTTTGATGATAAAAATCTGTGCGAAAGAATGAGCTGAAGAGTGACTGTGTAACTAGGTGGACTGAGTTTTATGGTAGAGTAGTATTCCATTGGGCTTCCCCAGTAGCTCAGACAGTAAACAATTTGCCTGCAATGCTGGAGACCTGGGTTTGATCCCTAGGTTAGAAAGATCCCCTGGAGAAGGCAGTGGCTACCCACTCCAGTATTCTTGCCTGGAGAATCCCATGGACAGAGGAAACTGACAGGCTATACAGTCCATGGGGTTGCAAACAACTGGACACCACTGAGCAATATCTGTTTGTCTGACAGTTTTCTGTTATCTATATATACCACACTTTCTTTAGCCATTCACTGGTTAATGGACACCTGGGTTGCTTCTGTATCTTGGTTATTATAAGTGATACTGTAGTAAACACCAAGGTATGTGGATCATTTTGAATCACTGGTTTGTTTGTTTTTTTTTTTTTCACATACATACCCAGGAGTAGAATTGCTAGGTTATGTGACAGTTCTATTTTTAGTTTTTTGAGGAGCTTCCATACTGTTCTCCAAAGTGGCCGCCCCAATTTACATTCCCACCAAACATTCCCTCCAACATTTGTTATTTGTGTTTTTTGATGATGACCATTCTGACAGTTTTGAGCTGACACCTCATAGTGGTTTTCACTTGCATTTCCCTGCTGACCAGTGATGTTGAGCATCCTCTCATGTGCCTACTGACCTTCTGTATTTTATCTTTGGAAAAATGTCTGTTCAGTTCTATTTTTTAATAAGGTCATAAAAAGGAATGCAATTTTGCCATTTGCAGCAACATGGATGGGCTTAGAAGGCATCATGTTATATTGTATGGCATCATTTATAAGTGGAATCTAAAAAATAAAAATTAAAAAAATAGTGAATATAATGAAAAAAAAAAGCAGACTTACTAGCATAGAGAACAAGCTAGTGTTTACCAAAGGGGAAAGAGAAGCAGGGAAGGGCAATACAGAGGGGATTAAGAGCTACAAACCATTAGGTATAAAATAAGCTACAAGTGTATACTGTACAATACAGGGAGCATAGCAATATTTTATAAGTGGAGTATAACCTTTAAAAATTGTGAATCATTATGTTGTATGCCCATAACACATAATATTGTACTTTAATAAAAAAGAAAAAAAGTTGAGATATATCTTTTCAAAATTTGCAAGTTATTACATTTTTTTTCAAGCACTAGATCTGATGGGCAAAGGAAGGCATTTTTGCTCACTACTCTATTTCCAACTTCACTGAGAAAGAACATTGAGAAATATTACTGCTTTATTCAAACTTAAAAGAAAGGAAAACAACTACAACTCAGATACTATAAAGCTCAAATTCACTGGTATGTAGATTGAACAAAAAATATCACAAGCTTCCGCAGGAAACAATTTGTATATGGTCTTAGAACAAATCCTCATAAGACTTGCAGAGCACCCTAGCAGCCTCTCTCTCCATGAAAACATCACACACACACACACACACACACACCCCACAAAGGACATTGCTCTACTCCATAACCACACAGAAATCCATACCTATCCTAGCCTGACCTCAGCTCACAAACTTGCAAAGGAAAAAAAAAAAAAAAACAAGACAGAAGCATAAGCTAAAATTAGATGAGTAAGACATAACAAATGTAGATAACCAATAAAATACACGACTATTACAGAGAAAAACATAACAGAAAAATATATGTCACCAAACACTTTAACTTTTCTATTAACACAAAAAATTTAAAAATGTAAAAATGAAGTACAATGGTTCAGAGAAGAGATTATGATATAGCAAATAGAGATTAAAATGGAGTTGGTGTTACTGAGGGTAGATGAAATAAAAACAAAAGGTGTGCAGAAACAAAATTGTCTTAGAAAAATGAAATGTTAATAAGCACAACTGAAAAGAAGCATTGTAACCAAACTTGAAAATCTCCAGGAAACAAAATAGAAAAAAGCTCACATATAAAAATGATTTGACAGATGATTGACAAGGAAGGCAGCAAAATGAAGTCCAAAATACACAGATGCTAGTCTTCTTAAGAGATATAAATGAACGAAACACCCGGCAAATACATTATGCTAAGACAAATACAGTCATGCTTTCCAGAAATAAAGGAAAAATCAAACTACTGAATAAAAATTTTATAATATTCCCTTGGAAAAGATGAATTAAAAAAATCAACTTCAAAGTGGATAATGATGACATTACTGAACCTTATGGATAAACCATGTTCTCTGAATATCGAAACATAAAAACGGCAAATGATCTTTGAAGTTTGGATCTAAGTGTCTTCACAGCAACGAAATACAACAAAATGTATGGAATAATGTCTACAGGTGCAAGTGCAGTACAATGACTGTCCAAAGGGTCTTCAGTATGAAGCTAACAGACCAATGTTCACAAACACATGAGAAGTCAGAATAAAGTGATCTGACAGTGCAATGCAGACTATGAAATGAAGGAAATCAAACACTCTGGAGACAGAAAAGTTAAACTACTGATGGGCATTAAATTCCTATAAATATAGAACTGGAACTCATGGAGAGAGGGAATTTATAGGAACAGGCTTCCCTGGCAGCTCAGATGGTAAAGAATCTGCCTGCAATGCAGGACACTCTGGTTTGATCCTCTGGTTGGGAAGATCCTCTGGAGAAGGGAATGGCTACCCACTCCAGCACTACTTGGAGAAACCCATGGACTGAGGACCCAGGCGGGCTATGATCCATGGGGCTGTAAAGAGTCAGACACGACTGAGTTACTCACACTACAACATTTATAAAAGTAAAAAGTAAAACTAAAGTGAAGTCGCTCAGTCATGTCCAACTCTTTGTGACCCCATGGACTGTAGTTTACCAGGCTCCTCCATCCATGGGATTTTCCAGGCAAGAGTACTAGTAGAGTGGGTTGCCATTTCCTTCTCAAGAAGGAACAACATTTAAAACTAAATGTGAATAAAATTAAGCAGTAAAATGTATAATTTAACTAAATAAAGAAAAGAGATATGGAAAAATGAGGTGAGAACATATATTTGTTTTTGCTGATTTCCTTATCTAATGAAGCAATAGAGTCTGAATACATCCAAAATGGAAACATGTAGTAAAAAGAAATGTATCCTACACACACTTAATACTTTCAACTCTACCATGTGAGCACATGTGTGTGTCCACTCCTGTGTAGACACATACACACACACACTTGCATTCATGTACTGGTTTTTTGTAGTTATATTTTTGTGGTAGAAAAATGTTTATATGAAATATGCCAATTCCTTCATCCTAGATTCATTTTTAAGTTAAAGTAAAATTAATCAGTCCTGAATACTCATTGGAAGGATTGATGCTGAAGCTGAAGCTCCAATACTTTTGCCACCTGATGTGAAGGACTGACTCAATGGAAAAGACCCTGAGGCTGGGAACAATTGAAGGCAGGAGTAGAAAGGGATGTCAGAGGATGAGATGGTTGGATGGCATCACCAATTTGATGGACATGAGTTTGAGCAGGCTGGAGGAGTTGGTGATGAATGGGGAAGTCTGGCGTGCATGTACATGGGATTGCAAAGAGTTGGACATGAGTGAGCGACTGAACTAAACTGAACTGAATCATTTTCTTATTGTGGTTAAATGTTGCATTTCCCTAAAATAGTGATCTTGATCATATTTTCATGTACTTATCGGCAAATTATATCCTCTTTGGATAAATATCTATACAAATCCTTTGTCTACATTTTTATATTGGGCTGTTTAGGGTTTATTGCTTGTCGAGACTTTTTTTCCTCCCCTAAATTCATAAGATTTCCCCAAGATCTGTTTTATAAGATCTATTTGCCTTGAAAGCTTTAAAAAAATCTTGTTTTGTTAATTATATGCCAATACACAAAGCAAAATAGGGTAAGAAATTTAAAAGCAGAAATCCTCAAAATCCTCTAAACAAAAGCATATATTTCATGACTTTACATATGTATTTTTTTAATAATGTGCTTAGTCGCTCAGTCATGTATGACTCTTTGCAACCCCATGGACTGTAGCTGGCCAGGCTTCTCTGTTCGTGGGGATTCTCCATGTAAGAAAACTGGAGTGGGTTGCCATGTCCTCCACCAGGAGATCTTCCCAACCCAGGGATCAAACACAGATCTCCTGCATTTCAGGCAAATTCTTTACCGACCAGGGAAGAAATTTTTACCCAATTTTTAGAAATAAGATTTTTGGAAAAATAAATTGAGTATAGAATAATATAAAAAATCACTATTATTAGGATAATTTAAAGCATTAGAAATACGTAAATTTTGACATAAAAATATTTTTTTGGCTGTGTTAGTAAACAATGGAGTTGAAATTCTTACTACCAGTTTGTCTGTTCCTAAAGCTCTAAATTTTTAAATTACAAGAATGTTAATATATTTTGGCAAAATTCTGGAAATCATAGAAATGTTATGAAGTTATCTCTTTTTATTTGGTTTTAATAAACTAGCATTAATTTAGCCTCTTATCTTCAAATAGCCTTAAATTTACATTCCAACATTTTGAATGAATACATAAAGATGTAGGTAATATATAAGCCATGCTGAGCAAGGCAAATTTAAGCTAAAGCTGAAACTCCAGTATTTTGGCCACCTCATGCGAAGAGTTGACTCATTGAAAAAGACTCTGATGCTGGGAGGGATTGGGAACAGGAGGAGAAGGGGACGACAGAGGATGAGATGGCTGGATGGCATGACTGACTCGATGGACGTGAGTCTGGGTGAACTCCGGGAGTTGGTGATGGACAGGGAGGTCTGGCATGCTGCAATTCATGGGGTCGCAAAGAGTCCGACACGACTGAGCGAATGAACTGAACTGAACTGAACTGAAAAGAACTTTAACCAAAAATGTTATTTTTGCATTGGTTGCTGTTAAGTGATGTAAGCACTTTACATTATTTTTAAGACATTATACTTCTGAAATGGTAGTTTATAATATAAGGTATATGTACATATATGTGTACATATACCACATGTATCAGTTCAGCAGTTCAGTTCAGTCACTCAGTCGTGTCCATTGAGTCAGTCATGCCATCCAGCCATCTCATCCTCTGGCGTCCCCTTCTCCTCCTGCCCCCAATCCCTCCCAGCATCAGAGTCTTTTCCAATGAGTCAACTCTTCGCATGAGGTGGGCAAAGTACTGGAGTTTCAGCTTTAGCATCATTCCTTCCAAAAAAATCCCAGGGCTGATCTCCTTTAGAATGGACTGTTTGGATCTCCTTGCAGTCCAAGGGACTCTCAAGAGTCTTCTCCAACACCACAGTTCAAAAGCATCAATTCTTTGGCACTCAGCTTTCTTCACAGTCCAACTTTCATATCCATACATGACCACTGGAAAAACCATAGCCTTGACTAGATGGACCTTTGTTGGCAAAGTAATGTCTCTGCTTTTCAATATTCTATCTAGATTGGTCATAACTTTTCTTCTAAGGAGTAATGTATATGTATTTACAATTGTGCATATACTCAAATATGAAGGGAAGAGCTACTCACTCCAGTGTTCTTGCCTGGAGAATCTCATGGACAGAGGAGCCTGGCAGGCTACAGTCCATGGGGCCACAAAATGTCAGACACAACTGAATGACTAACACTTGCACACACTCAAATATGTTTTTGTTATGTAACAGACGTGACACATAAATGTGTGTATGTGTGCACATGGCATCTCCCATTAGGTAATTCAATCTTTAAATCATTTTTACCTTCAATCATTTCCTGTTGAAATTTGTAATTATTTTCATAGTTTTGATGTACTAGAGACTTGAGATATTTGAATGGAATTAAATTAAAGGAAGAGTCTGGATATGTGATCTGAACTCAACGGCTAGGCACAAGTCACTCAAGATACATGTTGAGTCTGTAAACGATGGCTGTGAAGGGCATCGACCCTGGCACCCAGACCCAAAGATACTTATACCTTGACCATAAGTTAGGATGAACATCTTTCTTTATGGATGAAATGAGCTTCCTGTATCTAGAGGCTAGCAATGGAAGAAGCTCCAGTGTCAGCAGAGAGCCCTCCATTCCTGTGCATCCTCCAGCATTGACTGGCTCCAGCCAACAGCTCCAGCAGGGCCTTTGCCCAGGCTGCTGGGTGGCACATTGACCAACACCCAGAAGCTGGAGTAGGTTTACACATTCAAGAGGACCAACAGTTGGACAACTAGGTTTCCTGGCATGTCCTCCAGCTACATGGATCAGCTGAAGGGCATGTTCCTGCTAGTCAGGGCCTGACAAAATGTGGTCTACTGGAGAAGAGAATGGCAAACCAAATCAGTGTTCCTGGCTGGAGAACCTCATGAACAGTGTGAAAAAGCAAACATGTATGACACTGAAAGATGAGCCTCCCAGGTTGGTAGGTGTCCAATAGACTACTAGAGAAGAGCAGAGAAATACCTCCAGAAAGAATGAAGAATCAGAGCCAAAGAAAAATGACACCCAGTTGTAGATATGTCTGGTGGTGAAAATAAAGTCCGATGCTGTAAAGAGCAATATTGCATAGGACCTTGGAATGTTAGGTCTTTGAATCAAAATAAACTGGATGTGGTCAAACAGGAAACGGCAAAAGTGAACATTGACATTTTAGGAATCAGTGAACTAAAATGGATGGAAATGGGCAAGTTTAATTCAGGTGATCATTATATCCACTACTGTTGGCTATTAGAAGAAATAGTAGCCTATTTATTTCTAGCAGAAATCTACTACCCTTAGAAGAAATGGAGTGGCCCTCATAGTCAAAAAGAGATTCTGAAATGCAGTACTTGGGTGCAGTCTCAATAACGACAGAATGATCTTTGTTCATTTTCAAGGCAAACCACTCAACAGCACAGTGATCCAAGCCTATTCCCCAACAACTAATGCCAAAGAAGCTGAAGTTGAACAATTCTATGAAGACATACAAGACTTTCTAGAACTATCACCAAAAGGAAAAAAAAAAAAGATGTCCTTTTCATCATAGGGGACTGGAATTCAAAAGTAGGCAGTCAAGAAAGTCAAGAAATATCTGGAATAATAGGCAAGTTTGGCCTTGGAGTACAAAATAAAGCAGGACATAGATAACAGTTTTGCCAAGAGAATGTACTTGTCATAGCAAACACTGTCTTTCAAGAACACAGAGACAACTCTACACATGGACATCACCAGATGGTCAATACTGAAATCAATACTGAATTCCTTGCAGCTAAAGATGATATATTTTTGCTCTGTACAGTCAGAAAAAACAAGACCGGGAGCTGACTATAACTTGGATCATCAGCTCATTATTGTAAAATTCAGACTCAATTGGAAGAAAGTAGGGAAAACCACAAGAACAACATTCAGGTATGACCTAAATTAAATCCTTTATGGTTACACAGTGGAGGTGACAAATAGATTCAATGGATTAGATCTGATAGACAGAGTGCCTGAAGAACTACGGATGGAGGTTTGTAACATTGTACAAGATGTGAACAAAACCATCCCCAAGATAAAGAAATGCAAGAAGGCAAAATGGTTGTCTGAAGAGGCCTAACAAATATCTGAGAAAAGAAGAGAAGTGAAAAGCAAAGGAGAAAGGGAAAGATATACCTAACTGAATGCTGAGTTCAGAGAATAGCAAGGAGATATAAGAAAGCCTACTTAAGTGAACAATGCAAAGAAACAGTAGGATGGGAAAGATTAGAGATCTCTTCAAGAAAATTAGAGATTCCAAGGGAAAATTTCATGCAAAGATAGGCACAGTAAAGAACAGAAAAGGTATGGATCCAATGGGAGCATAACATATTTAAAAAAAGGTGGCAAGGATACACAGAAGAACTGTCCAAAAAGTTCTTAATGACTCGGATAGCCACAATGGTGTGATTACTCACGTAGAGCCAGACATCCTAGCATGTAAAATCAGATGGGCTTTAGGAAGCATCACTACAAGCAAAGCTATGAAGGTTTGTTTGGAATTTATGGAATTCCAGCTAAGCTATTTCAAATCCTAAAAGATTTGATGTTAAAGTACTAAATTCAATACACTAGCAAATTTGGAAAACACAACAGTGGCCATATGACTGGAAAAAGTAAGTTTGCTTCTAAATCCCAAAGACAGGCAACACCAAAAAATGTTCAGACTACTGTACAATTGCATTCATTTCACATGCTAGCAAGACCATGCCCAAATCCTTCAAGCTAGGCTTCAGCAGTATGTGAATTGATAAATTCCAGATGCACAAGCTGGATTTAGAAAAGGCAGAGGAATCAGAGATCAAATTGCCAATGTCCACTGGGCCATAGAAAAAGAAAGGGGATTCAAAAAAGAATCTACTTCTGCTTCACTGACTATGCTATAGCCTTCAACTGTGTGCATCACAATAAACAGTGGAAAATTCTTAAAGAGATGGGAATACCAGATCACCTTACCCACCTCCTGAGAAATCTGTATGCAGGACAAGAAGCAACAGTTAGTACTGAACGTGGAACAATGGACTGTTTCCAAACTGGCAAAGGAGTGTGTCAACTTGTTTATTGTTACCCTGCTTATTAAACTTCTATACAGTGTATATCATGCGAAATGCCAGGCTGGCCATTCACAAGCTGGAATCAAGACTGCCTGGAGAAGTATCAACAACCTGAGATATGCAGATGATACCACTTTAATGACAGTAAGCAGAGAGGAACTGAAGAGCCTCTTGATGAATATGAAAGAGGAGTGAAAAATCTGACCTAAAACTCAACATTCAAAAAATGAATAGCATGGCATTTGGTCCCATCACTTCATGGCAAATAGACGGGAAAAAAGTGGAAATGGTGACATATTTTATTTTCTTAGAATCCAAAATCACTGCAGACATTGTCTGCAACCATAAAATTAAAAGATGCTTGCTCCTTGGAAGAAAAGCTATTACAAACATATTAAAAAGCAGAGACATCACTTTACTGACAAAGTCTGTATATTCAAAGCTATGTATGGTTTTTCCAATAGTCATGTATGGCTGTGAAAGTTGGACTGTAATGAAGGCTGAGTGCTGAAGAATTGATGCCTTTGAACTGTGGTACTGGAAAAGACTCTTGAGAGTCCCTTGGACTACAAGGAAATTAAACCAGTCATTTCTAAAGGAAATTAATCCTGAATATTCATTGGAAGGATAATGCTGAAGCTGAAGCTCTAATATCGGCCACCTGATGTGAAGATCCAATTCACTGGAAAAGATCCTGATTCTGGGAAAGATTGAGGGCAAGAAGGGGGTGACAGAGGATAAGGTGGTTGGATGGCATCACCAAGTCAATGGACATGAGGTTTTGCTAACTAGGGAGATAGTGAAGGACAGGGAAGCCTGGCACAATGCAGTTCATGAGATCACAGAGAGTCGGACATGACTTGGCAACTGATATAACAATACAGTAAAGTTCATTGCTTTAATATCCACTTGTGCTTGCTGACTCACAGACAGCCCTAGTGTGATGGCTAAATCTAAAGGCTCTGCTCTTGCTCGGGTGTGAACTCCAGTTCCACCACTCAGTGGCTGGGCCATTTAACCAGTGCATCTGAACTCTCTGTGCTTTGGTTTCCTCACTTGTAACAAGGCTGGAAAGAGTACTTGAAGGGAAACTACAGTGATATTTATACAGTCTCAGGATGGCGTCTGGCACATAGTATGTGCTATATCTTAATTTAATAAAAGTCAACATGGATATGATAGAAAGTGTTATCTTTTAAAACCAACCCCAAAAAATTTTCATTTTTCTCACGTCTCACACAACAGCACAAAAATAACTAGATAAACTCCTGCTTCCTGGTGACACCCTATCCAAGATCCATCTGGTAATCTTGTCAGTGTTGTTGTTTGTCTCACTTTTATCATTTGTTGGCATGTAATGAAAAGTTAAGTTAGAAAGAGACCAAAATAGAAATGATATTTTTGACTGAAACTCCTGATAGATTGAAAATGATGATAACAAAAAATATATACACTCCAAAGCTCAAATTTATTTGTAATTTGCAAAGAGATCACAGATGAATATTATAGTGTGGTAGGTCTGCAGGTATAAAAGATCTCTCTGTTTTAATCCTCAGAATCTTTAAATATGTTACTCTAAGTGGTAACAGGGACTTTGCAGGTGTGATCCACTTAAAGATGTTGAAATGAGGGAATCATTCTAGAGTATACAGTGTGTCCAAAATAATCACAAGGATAGTCACCACCTATGGAAATATAATATTTTTGACCAGCTCTTTATGTTTATTTAAGGTATACAGTCATGGAAGAGACTATAAGTTAATACTTATAAGAAATGACAAAGAGAGAAATTTAAATTTTTTAAAGTGTTTTTTTTTTTTTCATTGACCACTGGAGTCACTGCACCTAGACAAAGGAGCAACAATAAACAATTAATTTTGTTTGATTACTCTGCTGTTTTTAGGAAAAGTATTTTCATATGCAAATTATAGTTGTAGGGCTTATATACTGAATGAATTTATAGTGTTACCTACCGTTAGTCATGGACTTAATCTCAAAGTAAAAAATTAAGCAAATATAAATGTTTTTCAGGTCATCTATAATGCAACAAATTTGAATATAGTTAAATATGTTTCTCGTGTTACACTACATCACACAAATAATGAGCTAAACCCTTAACATATTAACACAACTGCCATAATATTATCAAGCACACAGGCATTATTAAAATTCATTATCACATTTTTAAGCTGGTTGGCTCAAATCAGGATTCACAATCCATTTATTGAATTTGCTTGCTAGATTTTTTTAAAATCTAGAGTCCCCTCTTGTATTTTCTTCTTGCCATTTGTTATGAAGAAAACCATTACATTTTCCCTGTAGAGTGATCTATCATCTAGGTTTGGCTGACTGGATCCCACTGTTTGTATAATATATTCTATCCATGTTCTGATAAACTGGTGTTCAGACGAAGAGGCTTGGTCAGATTTAGGTTTGATTTTTGTCAAGAATATATCATATTTGGTTCTACATATTTCTGCTTGCATTGTTTCAGAAGACACTTCAGTTATAGCTGTGTTTTTTGTTTTGGTGGTAAAATTGATCAGTGGAATAAAGTGTTTCCATTTGTATATTATAAAATTCCCATTGGTTTTTAAATTTAATGATTTTAGAAGTCATGGATGATATATTCTATTATCACATTTGGGGTTCTACACATGTTATATTGTAATTACATCACTTATTAACAGAATTCTCATAGAAAGAAGAAACCTTCTCATCAACTTTTTGTTGCCCAAGACACAGTTTACATATCAAAGTCAGCACAATGTGGGCTTATTTTCATTTCTTGCATTGTCTCATCGTTAGTGAATGGGAGCCTTTTGAAGCTGACATTGAAAAGTTGACATTGGCGTCTTTTTATGGTGAATTCAAAAATTTTTCAAAGATCCTTTGATTTTTGGATGATAATACCACTTAGTTTCATTTGTATATGTCTTGCTCCATATCTAAAATCAGCCACCTATCTTAGGAACACTGGTTCCCCTGAATGAGAAATGGCATTAGAAACCACAATGTAGACATTAGAGGTAATCAAAGCTATTGAATTATCATTTATTCTGGATCTTTGGATGTGGGAGTAGAGGGGAAAAGTGTATATATATGTATGCATATGTTTATAATGAATATCATATATAATTTATATATGTTTATTTTGTCATTTTAAATGAAAATACAACATGAATTCATGATTAGTATCTCCCATTCAAATTTAGAATTACAATATTTTACCTATTTCAGAGTTTTGATAGAATTTGATTTTTGTGTTTTTCTCTTATTACAAGACTCTTATTTGCATATAATATTAATATACTTACTTTTAATCAAATTTATGCATATGTATATACATATGCATATATACATACATATATGTGATTCAGAGGTATACACTAAAGGAAAGATATAAACATCTGAATGCTGAGTTCCAAAGAATAGCAAGAAAAGATAAGAAAGCCTTCTTCAATGATCAATGCAAAGAAATAGAGGAAAACAACAGAATGGGAAAGACTAGAGATCTCTTCAAGAAAATCAGAGATACCAAAGGAACATTTTATGCAAAGATGGGCTCGATAAAGGACAGAAATGGTATGGACCTAACAGAAGCAGAAGATATTAAGAAGAGATGGCAAGAATAAACAGAAGAACTGTACAAAAAAGATCTTCATGACCCAGATAATCACGATGGTGTGATCACTGACCTAGAGCCAGACATCCTGGAATGTGAAGTCAAGTGGGCCTTAGAAAGCATCACTACAAACAAAGCTAGTGGAGGTAATAGAATTCCAGTTGCTGCTACTGCTGCTAAGTCGCTTCAGTCGTGTCCAACTCTGTGTGACCCCATAGATGGCAGCCCACCAGGCTTCCCATCCCTGAGATTCTCCAGGCAAGAACACTGGAGTGGGTTGCCATTTCCTTCTTCAGTGCATGAAGTGAAAAGTGAAAGCAAAGTCGCTCAATCATGTCCGACTCTTAGCGACCCCATGGACTGCAACCTACCAGGCTCCTCCGTCCATGGGATTTTCTAGGCAAAAGTACTGGAGTGGGGTGCCATTGCCTTCTCCAGATTTCCAGTTGAGCTGTTCCAAATCCTGAAAGATGATGCTGTGAAAGTGCTGCACTCAATATGCCAGCAAATCTGGAAAGCTCAGCAGTGGCCACAGGACTGGAAAAGATCAGTTTTCATTCCAGTCCCAAAGAAAGGCAACGCCAAAGAATGCTTAAACTACCACACAATTGCACTTTTCTCACACGCTAGTAAAGTAATGCTCAAAATTCTCCAAGCCAGGCTTCAAAAATATGTGAACCGTGAACTTCCTGATGTTTAAGCTGGTTTTAGAAAAGGCAGAGGAACCAGAGATCAAATTGCCAACATCCACTGGATTATGGAAAAAGCAAGAGAGTTCCAGAAAAACATCTATTTCTGCTTTATTGACTATGCCAAAGCCTTTGACTGTGTGGATCACAATAAACTGTGGAAAATTCTTCAAGAGATGGGAATACCACACCACCTGACCTGCCTCTTGAGAAACCTATATGCAGGTCAGGAAGCACCAGTTAGAACTGGACATGGAACAACAGACTGGTTCCAAATAGGAAAAGGAGTACGTCAAGGCTGTATATTTTCACCCTGTCTATTCAACTTATATGCAGAGTACATCATGAGAAACCCTGGGCTGGAAGAAACACAAGCTGGAATCAAGATTGCCGGGAGAAATATCAATAACCTCAGATATGCAGATGACACCACCCTTATGTCAGAAAGTGAAGAGGAACTAAAAAACCTCTTGATGAAAGTGAAAGTGGAGAGTGAAAAACTTGGCTTAAAGCTCAACATTCAGAAAACGAAGATCATGGCATCTGGTCCCATCACTTCATGGGAAATAGATGGGGAAACAGTGGAAACAGTGTCAGACTTTATTTTTCTGGGCTCCAAAATCACTGCAGATGGTGACTGAAGCCATGAAATTAAAAGACACTTACTCCTTGGAAAGAAAGTTATGACCAACCTAGATAGCATATTCAAAAGCAGAGACATTACTTTGCCAACAAAGGTCCATCTAGTCAAGGCTATGGTTTTTCCTGTGGCCATGCATGGATGTGAGAGTTGGACTGTGAAGAAGGCTGAGCACCGAAGAACTGATGCTTTTGAACTGTAGTGTTGGAGAAGACTCTTGAGAGTTCCTTGGACTGCAAGGAGATCCAACCAGTCCATTCTGAGGATCAGCCCTGGGATTTATTTGGAAGGAATGATGCTAAAGCTGAAACTCCAGTACTTTGGCCACCTCATACAAAGAGTTGACTCATTGGAGAAGACTTTGATGCTGGGAGGGATTGGGGGCAGGAGGAGAAGGGGACGACAGAGGATGAGATGGCTGGATGTCATCACTGACTCGATGGACGTGAGTCTCAGTGAACTCCGGGCGCTGGTGATGGACAAGGAGGCCTGGCGTGCTGCGATTCATGGGGTCGCAAAGAGTCGGACACGTGAGTTGCTGATCTGATCTGATCTGATACCTAATAGGTTCAGAGTAACAAATATTATCAACTAAATATGGTTATGAAAAAGTGTTTAAATCTTTCTTACAGTTCATTTTGTTCTTGGCTTATAACCCAGTAGGGATCTTTAAAATACCTTGGAACATTTACTCTGTGTTACTAAGCCATCGACACCCAGGGAAATCGACTTGGGTCTCTTTGCTTTGGATTTTAGGTATCTCTTTTTTAAATGTTGGTTTCATTTTATTTTATAATTGAACAAATATTCATTCAGTTTCAGTATCAAGCAAAAAAATGTAGATTTAAAGATACTGAGTTACCATCTCTATTTTTTATCTATAGATAATATTTTTAAGTATTCATTTTATCCACTACATTTCTTTTTCTTTGAATGCCATACTTCTATTACTTGTCATTTTTCCAAATAATTGCTATTCTTTGTATCCTCTTTTGATAATGCTTTTACATATCAGGAATAATGATTTTCTATGATATGAATTGCAATTCATATGAATTATATTCATATTTTTATGAATATAAAATTCAATTCATTATGAATTATATTCAGTTTTTTCCATTTATCTTGTTAAAATACTGCTTATGGAGCAATTTTGCCTTTGCTATGTGTGGCTATTTTTAATGAAATTATCTATGAAACAGAAACAGATTCATAGACCTAGAGAACAGACTTGTAGTTGCCAAGTGGGGTGTAGAAGAGGGATGGATTGGAAGTATGGAATTTATAAATGCAGACTATTATATATAGAATAGATAAGCAACAAGGTTGTACCACATAGCACAGGGAACTCTGACAGACCATACTGGAAAATTATATATACATCAGTTCAGTTCATTTGCTCAGTCATGTCTGACTCTTTGCAGACAAGACTGACTTTCAGAAAAACATACATAAAAAATTATATATATATATATATATGTTTTTGTGAAAGTCAGTTGTGTCTGACTTTTTTTTGCAACCCTATGGACTATAGAGTCCATGGAATTCTCCAGGCCAGAACAATGCAGTGGGTAGCCTTTTCCTTCTCCAGGGGATCTTACCAACCCAGGGATTGAACCCAGGTCTCCCATATTATAGGCAGATTCTTTTCCAGCTGAGTCACCAGGGAAGCCTAAGAATAGTAGAGCAGTATGTATATATATATATACATATGTGTGTGTATATATATATATATATATATATATATATATATATAGAGAGAGAGAGAGAGAGAGAGAGAGAGAGAGACATTACTTTACCAACAAAGGTCTGTCTGGTCAAAGCTATGGTTTTTCCAGTAGTCATGTATGGATGTGAGAGTTGGACTATAAAGAAAGCTGAGTGCCGAAGAATTGATGCTTTTGAACTGTGGTGTTGGAGAAGACTCTTGAGAGCCCCTTGGACTGTAAGGAGATCAACCAGTCCATCCTAAAGGAATTCAGTCCTGAATATTCATTGGAAAGATTGATGCTGAAGCTGAAACTCCAATACTTTGGCCACCTGATCTGAAGAACCGACTCATTGGAAAAGACCCTGATGCTGGGAAAGATTGAAGGCAGGAGGAGAAGGGGATGACAGAGGATGAGATGGTTGGATGACATCACCATCTCAATGGACATGAGTTTGAGCAAGCTCCGGGAGTTGGTGATGGACAGGGAAGCCTGGCATGCTGTGGTACATGAGGTTGCAAACAGTCCAACACGACTGAGTGACTGAACTGAACTGAACTGATGTGTGT
This sequence comes from Bos javanicus, assembly GCF_032452875.1. NCBI lineage: Eukaryota > Metazoa > Chordata > Mammalia > Artiodactyla > Bovidae > Bos > Bos javanicus. The sequence continues at coordinate 3,604,705 of NC_083875.1, forward strand.
GTGTGTGTGTATCTGAATCACTTTGTGTACAGAAATTAATACAATACTGTAAAACTGACTATACTTCAAGAAAGTAAGTTTTAAAAATTGTCACTGTCCTGAGAATTGTTGTTTCTTTTCTTTTTCTTCTATTTCCTTTCTTTCTCTCTCTCATTATCTCTCTCCCTTCATTTCTCTATATGTCAGTCCTATAGAACTCATCATTCTTCCATTATCTTTTCAGGATTTTGAGTCTTTGGAAGCTTTCTTATAGTGCTAATGTATGGAAGAATTCACCAGTGTTTTCTTCTGGTATAAAGTCATTTTATCCTATATAATATACTTGGATCTTATGCTTGGAAGGCATCTGATATAGTTATTTTGACAAGTGACTATTTCTTTCCCTTAATGATCTGAACCATAACCCAGGTTACACAGCTTTGTCTACACAGCTGACAGGTCTGAAATTTAGTACTAACTATGGCTAAAAATATTTGAAGGGAGGTAGTACATGCTGGCACTGTGGTTTTCTTATTAATGGGTTTATCAAGCAGTAGGGGGGCTACTGAAGACAGAGGTTGGCTGCCCACCTTAAGGTGAATGCCTCCTCTCTGAGGAGCTCTCTGGTGGAAATCAGTGTAAGGTACAATATCTGAGCACCTCATGTCCTCATACCTCTTCCCCAAAACTGCCTCTCTCTAACCTCCTAATCTGTGCCAGTGTGCAGCCATTTACCACTAACCAAGAATCTACATATATTCTTAGCTCAGACCACACATCCCTCTATATATAACACAGATGTCCAAGTGCATTAAAAATCTACCTACTTAGTAGTCTACCTACTCCCTACTCATCATTTTCCTTCACAGTTACACCAGAATGGAACTCCAATGTAGCCCCAGTCATTTTTGACCTCACTGTCATATCAAGGTAAATCACCTATGACCCTACAAGCCAGGTTCAAGTTTTTCCTTCTGTAGGCTGGACATAAACAAAAGTCATTAGACTGAGCTTCTGTAATGATTCAGTGGGTAAAGAATCCACCTGCAATGCAGGAGATACAGGAGGTATGAGTTTGATCCCTGGGTCAGGAAGATCCCCTGGAGAAGAAAATGGCAACCGATTCCAGTGTTCTTGCCTGGGAAATCCATGGACAGAGGAGCCTGGTGGGCTGCAGTCCTTGGGTCACAAAGGGTCAGGCGCAACTGAGCAACAAAACATAGGCAGTACCATAATGTGCACAGTTTCTCTCTTACTCATGGCACATTTGCTACCAAATTATTTGTGATCCTCTGCTCATCAAATCTAGTTCACAGGCGAGGATGAAAATAGAGAACCATAGTGACATTCTAACAGGTGACAAGGTAAAGAAAGTCTGCTCATCTAAAGAGGATGGAGTTAACCTCAGAGAGTGGATTTTCTACAAATCTTCCCAGGTGGATTTGAACTACTTTTGTGCTCTTTCTTTTGGAGACTAGAAAAGAACACATTTTCCAAATCAATAAAAGCTTACCAAAAAGTACAGTATTTATTGATCTCTTCTGGTAATGATATTGCATCCAGCACAGAACAGCACTGGGGTTTCATATACTTAATTTTATGGTAGTTCTCAGCCACCCACCAGGATCCATCTGTTTACTTATCAAAAATCCTATAACTGAATTAGATGGAGGCCATAATAGAGTCCAACATGACTGAATGTTTTGTGTCTTTGAGGGAGCATTCACCTTTGGTGTCCCACTCAGAAGGTCATTTTGCTTCTGATTACTTTTTTTCCAGTTGAATGAGTTATGGAGTTTTAGAGTTCCTCACATCTCCCTTTCTTCAATTACACTTTTATACCCCAAAGATTAAGGAATTGATATGGTATTTTATATATTTATCTGTATTATGTACTTAAGTCCTGGGTGGTGGTGGGGAAGTTGGATAGTTCTCCAGACCTGCTGAATCCCCTTTGAGAGGAACTTGGACCAAGAGTCTATGGATCTCTTGGCCAGCATTTAGCTGCAGTCCAACAGTTAAAATATAATAGCACTGCGGGCCTGCTGCACTCATCCCAATAAAAGCAATTCCAACCTCCCCAGCCAAAAATGTATAATAGCACTTTGGTTCTCCTAGAATCACTGTCAGCTCATGTTCTGCACCTACTAACCCTGAAAAGATCTGGGTGGTCCCCTTCCTAATTTAAAGTCTTACAGGTCACTGGCTTTAGGTCCATTGGAGAAAGATTGGGGAGATAATTTTGTACAGCTCTAGTGGTACTTTCGGAGAAGGCAATGGCACCCCACTCCAGTACTCTTGCCTGGAAAATCCCATGGATGGAGAAGCCTGGTGGGCTGAAGTCTATGGGGTTGCTAAGAGTCAGACACGAATGAGCAACTTCACTTTCATGCATTAGAGAAGGAAATGGCAACCCACTCCAGTGTCCTTGCCTGGAGAATCCCAGGGACGGGGGAGCCTGGTGGGCTGCCATCTATGGGGTCGCACAGAGTCAGACACGACTGAAGCAACTTAGCAGCAGCAGCAGCAGTGGTACTTTAGTTTCCTTCCACAGGCGAACTCAATTATCTTTTAATAAGTGATATCTGGGCATGAGAAATGCTCACTCTGGATACTAAAAACCAAATTATGGTTTTCCACTGTGGAGCTGCTGACTTTCTATCCAGTAGATTTTTATGATATTTTAAAATGTAACCTCATTGTCTCTCCATCAGTCTGACTCATAGTACAGTATTGGTAATTATCACCACAGATTCCTGTGCATCATGATCTACTGGTTGCCATGTGGGACAGTGGCTACCACAGTAAGGAATTCTATTTACCTTAATCCAGATGGTTTGTTGTTGTTTAGTCACTAAGTTGAGTCCAGCTCTTTTTCCACCCATGGACTGTAGCCCACCAGGCTCCTCTGTCCATGGGATTTCCCAGGCAAGAATACTGAGTGGGTTGTCATTTCCTTCTCCAGGAGCTTTCCTAAACCAGGCATCAAACACATATCTCCTGCACCAGCAGGAGGATTCTTTATGACTGATCCATCAGGGAAGCACCTCTTGGTGGTTGGCTAGCAGATAATCTTTCCAATTTGACAATATCTGAATTGTTAATTCTATGTGTTAACTTAGAAGCCATAGTATCCAGACATTTGGTCAAACATTATTGTAGATATTTCTGTGAAGGTATTTTTTTTAGATGAAATTAACACTTACATTAGTAGACTTTGAATTAAGCTAATCACTCTCCATTATATGATTGGATTTCACCTGATTAGGTAAAGAACTTACTAGAAAAGCAATCTTTCCCATGTTTTTCTAAAAACAGAACTGTCCATTTATCTAACAAACTGTCCAGATATCCCATTTCTCTGTTTCTGTGGAGAACTCTAACAATATCTATCGTAATATCCTAAACTCACAATGCTCATTAGCAAAGCCTCCAGTGTTAAGGTTAAAAAAAAAAAAAGACAAGAAACAATTAGCTTACTGGGTGTATATCCAATGAAAACCATAGTTTGAAAGGACTCAGGTACCCCAATGTTCACAGCAGCACTATTTATAACAGCTAGGACCTGGAAGCAAACTAATGTCTGCTGAGAGATGAATGGATAAAGAAAATGTAATACATATATACAATGGAATATTAGTAATAAAAGATTGAGATAATGCCATTTGTAGCAACATGGACTAAGGGGTTATCACACTAAGTAAATCAGACAAAGAAAAATATGATATTGCTTCTATGTGGAATCTAATAAAAATGTATACAAATGAACTTATTTACAAAACAGAAACAGACTCACATATCTTTAAATCACACTTATGACTGCCAATGGAGAAATGTGGGAGGAAGTGATAAATTAGGAGCCTGAGATTAACATACATATACTACCATATATAAAACAGATAATCAACAAGGACCTACTGTATAGCACAAGGAACTCAATATTCTTTAATAAACTATACAGGAAAAGAATCTGAAAAAGAAGGAATATATGTATAACTGAATCCCTTTGCTGTACACTTGAAACTAACACAACCTTGTAAGTCAACTATACCCCAATGGAATTTAAAAAAAAAAAAAAAAAACTAACTTGCCTTTTTGGAGAGGGACCTCACAAATATGGAAGAAAAATGGCAGAATCTCTTCCACCTGAGAGAGAGAGAGAGAGTGTGTGTGTGTGAGTGTGAGTGTGTGGTGAGTTCAATAGGTAAAGGTGTCAGGGAATGTGGTTGTTCTAAGTTCTGTACACTAGATATTTCCACTTCTCTCCTCTTCCATAACACAGGAACTATGCACATTCTAAGCCTTCTGATTGATGAAGCTATGACTAGTTTGGGCCCATGAGCTTGGAGCTAAGGTGCCATTTCACACTTCCAGGCTGGACAGTTAATTGTCAATACATATCCTTTGTTCTCCTTCTCCTCCTACTGTTAGTATATTCACTCTGGTTCTCCCTCTTGGAAACCTAGGGACAACAACAGCCACTATTATAGGTGATGAATGCAATCTTCAAAGAAGAAACTGGTGTTTGTGGATTTAAACCATCAGGGTGTGGGGACTGTTTGGTACCACAACACAAAATAGAGGACACTGACCCACACAGTCCGTGCATACCACTGCATATCTAGAGTGGATTAGTCAGAGGAAGTTCATGAGGCCAGGTCTAGGACCTCATTTCTTCCTCAGGAGAGAGACAGCCAAGCCCCAACCCTGGGAAATCTTACATGAATGCAGTCTAGACCTAACTCCGTCCATGAATGTTATGGGTGTGCTGACGGTGCAACATGAAATGAAGACATAGTTAAACAAGATTGTGGACAGCATACAGTGATCTACGTAAAAATCAATTCACTAACTTACAGGCATCAAACATTTCAATAATTTTAAAGTACTTTAACTAAAAAGGCAAAATATGCAATTTACTTTGAACATGTAAACCATTTTTCTCTCTTTTTGTTCACTGAATAAAGAAGGCTGCTTTGATTTGCCTTTATTCACTATAGAGTTCAGCCTCCACTGAATGTAGAACTGTGATTTCTGGGACACATGAGTAATGTACTCCTAAAACTCTTACTTTGTAAAGAGAAGCAGTTGACAAATGATAGAAGTTGACAGGCACATGAAAGGTCTATGTGATTTGTATACTGAATGGTTGTGCTAACATAAATGGAAAACAAGTGCTTAGTTAAAATTCATTATTAGAGTCAAAGAAGAAAATTAATACCTTTTACTACTGCTCATTGTATTTATCTACTCTGATTTACCACTTCAGAGTAATTGCAATAAAATATATTGTTTCTTTCTTTTTAAAGTACTGTTTCTTTTTTTTTTTCTTTCATGTATCCAGCAAGATTACTTTGAACTCAAAAGATAGGCAATCCCAAGCTTGATTTTAGCATCAGTCATAATATATCAATCCATCTATCTAAAATAAGCTTTGTGGAAGATAAATACAAGTGGTTTCCATGAAATTGTTGGTGAAATCCATCTCTCTAATATATATTAGTCTTGAAATTTTGATGACTTAGTAAGCAATCACTTTATGAAATTAAATTGTCACAAGAATACTTTCATTCTCTAGAAAGCATAATAACAGGATGATAATTAAATTTGGAGTCTTTTACTTGATGGAGTGTCCTGTTGGAAAGATATAGATAAAATCCCCTGTGAATGAGTTTAATGATTCTGAACACTTCTCATCTTGAACTCATCAAATTTTCAATATTCTTTTTTCCTCTTTTAAGTTCTCTGACCATCGGTTTTCTATCACTAGTAGATGAATAACAATTCTAGAAATCAGCAAGGCCATTTTAACTGATGAAAGCAAAAATGGATCGCTTGCCTTGCTACTTCAAAGTTAAGCGAGTGTCTCATTGAGATAAAATACTCATCTTTTCTTATTTTTATGTCCCATTTATGCCATATATTGAAAAAATTTTATAGATGTCAGGCAATGGTTTATTGTGTTGTAAGCCTTTAAAAATATAGAGAAGCCATATGATAGCTATTATAGGTCAGTATTTGGTCTGCATAAGGGTGCTACATAATTTAATCATAACCAGGGTCCTACTTATATAGAATTATTACATTTACTTGTAAATGTAGAGAATACATGAATACTGCTAGTTTTAGATGACCTAAGGCAAGTTTGTATCATTTGGGAATAGCTATGGGCCGAATTGATGCTGAAGCTCTAATAATTTGGCTACCTGATGCAAAGGGCTTACTCACTGGAAAAGACCTTGATGCTGGAAAGACTGATGGCAAAAGGAGAAGGAGGCAGCAATATTTGAGATGGTTAGATAGCATCACTGACTCAATGGTCATGAATCTGAGCAAACTCCTAGAGACAGTAAAGGGCAGGGGAGCCTGACTTGCTGCAGTCCATAGGGTTGCAAAGAGTCAGACATGACTTAGCAACTAAACAACAACAACAGGGGCTGAATTCTCAAGAATTCTGAGAATTCTGAAGTCCCTCTAAAGATTAAGTTATTTGCAGAGTACATCATGAGAAATGCTGGGCTGGATGACTCAAGCTGGAATCAAGACTGGCAGGAGAAATAACACCCTCAGATATGAGAGGGTAACAGGCAGGAAGGCCAGGGGTCTCCACACGGAGGAAATAGGCTGCAAGTGTCAGACATTTTTATCTCTCTTAAGCGGGAGGAGGAAACAAACTAGGGATTTTTTTTTTTTCCTTCTCCATACAAATTTAAAAGGAGGTTTCTCTTAAAATACTGTGTTGCCATAATGACATATGGTTTCACCTGAAGTTAACTATTCTTAAACCTTGAGTTAACCAATGCCTTTTTCTTATGGAAATGTTTGTCTTAAGCTATGCTAATGTACTATGCATTTACCCCAGACTGTCTTTAAGTCTGTTCCGCCTCTTGGCTCAGAACCTACTTGACAAACCAGTAATGTTATACTCAGATATTGTTCCCCTAATCTATGTAAATGAAACTATTTGTATGGTAATCTGCCCTTCTACTAGATTCAAGTCAGTCATTTTATGGCCTGGGATGAATCATCTGGTGCCAAGATTATCCCAAAATGCATCTTATGGGTGAGGGGCCTGGTGCCATTCTGAGTTTTAAGACATTCCTTTCTTTCATTAACAGACTGCTAGTGACTATATAACATCCAGCTAAAGAACTACCAGGGGGGTACTATTTCAGCCCCTTTCTGATGCCTATATCAGAAGCTTTCTCTATCTCCTTTATTCTTTAATAAAACTTTATTATACAAAAGCTCTGAGCGATCAAGCCTCATCTCTGGCCCCGGATTGAATTCTTCTCCTCCAGAGGCCAAGAATCCCGGCGTCTTTTTGTTCAGCAACAACCTTTCAGATATGCCAATGACATGAACCTAATAGCCAAACATGAAGAGGAACTAAAGAGCCTCTTGAATGAGGGTGAAAGAGGAGAGTGAAAAGACTGGCTTAAAACTTAACATTCAGAAAACAAAGATCATGGCATCCAGTGCCATCACTTCATGGAAAATAGATGGGGGAAAAGTGGAAACAGTGACAGATTTTATTTTCTTGGGCTCCAAAACCACTGTGGATGGTGACTCAGCCATGAAATTAAAAGAATGCTTGCTCCTTGGAAGAAAAATTATGACAAACCTAGACAGCATATTAAAAAGCAGAGACATCCCTTTGCTGACAAAGCTGTATATAGTCAAAGCTATGTCTGAGACAGTGACTGTCCGAGAATCCCACTGCTATGGTATTCTAACAGAAAAATACTTTCCACATTCAGTGCTAGCTCCAGATGGTTTCTACCAAAGGTAAAATCCATTCATCTGCATGACATCTTCAGAGCTGAACATAAAAGTTATGGAAGACATTGTCCAGCTTCAAAATTGTATTCCAGGGGGAAAAGTGTTAATCGCTTAGTCGGGTCCAACTCTTTGCAATCCCAATGGACTGTAACCTCCCAGACTCCTCTCTCCATGGAATTTTTCAGACAAGAATACTGAAGTGGGTTGCCATTTCCTCCTTCAGGGGATCTTCCTAGGGATCAAACCCAGGTCTCCCGCATTATAGGCAGATTCTTTACTGTCTGAGCCACCAGGGGAAGTTCCTGAGGTGCTTCCCCTAATAGCCCTCATGATAAACAGTCCTGCCATCTCCCAGGGAGTTCCACTTTGTGCCCTTAGATAAGAACCCCACAGAGCATATCAAACCCCACTTTTCTTGGCTTGAATTGTCCAGGAACCCCGAAGCACTCCACAAACAGACACTAATAAAGGTATGTTCCCCAGGCCCTGTCTCTCTCTGTCTTCACCCGTCCTGGCCTTGACCTTCCTACATGACCCCAGGAGGTGTGTACCTCTATTCCTACCAGTGAGTAATAAATCTTTTTAATTTTTTTTCCCCCTGTAGTCTGTTGTTGAACCATTGCTCACCTTCCAGCACCCTTGGCCTCTACTTAATAAATGTTAATTTAACAAAACTTTATTACTTCCTGAGGAAAAAGACACAAATTTGGTATCTTCCTCACACTGCACTGAATTATGCTGACTTTTTGGAAGGGTCATACTAAGTGAAGACAATAACTTTTATTACCCATTTCAACACATTTATTCTGATTTGGCACTTACTTTGCATAAGTGACTTCTTATCTGGTCACATGTTAAGAAGGGACCCAAAAGGGTTTTGAGTCATGTACTGTTGTTAAGTTAGTGTGTCTGTGAGGGAATCAGGCTTGGGTCTTATTCTGCGATTGCTCACTTGAATTACTAATTTTTAAGGAAAAAAATGTAACAGTAGCCAGAGAGAAACAACATATTACCTTATAAGGGAAAGATAGTTTGAGTGATAGTAGACTTACTTCAGACATCATGGAAGCCAGAAGGTAGGGCACTCCATTTTAAAAATGCTATTTAAAACAAATAAAAAACTCAAAATTTTATATCAGTGAAAATATTCTTCAGGAATGAAAGGAAAATTAAGACGTTGTCAGTTGAAGGAAAACCAAAAGAAGTATTCACAATAAGACCTCTCCTAAAAAAGTGGCTAAAGGAAATCTGAGAAACAGAGGGGAAATTAAAAAAGAATAAATTTGGAAATCCAAGAAATGAGCAATAACAATGCAAATAATTAAATACAGGTACATGGAATAGATTTTCCACTTTTCTCTTGAGTTTTAAAAATTATGTTTGATGGTTAGAGCAAAAGATACTCTTATAAGAGTCTTACTGAATATGATTTTTACTGAATGTAACTTAAATATGTAAGGCAATTATATTTTTTACTAGAAATTGCTGTGAGAAATTTCTATTGATTTTTTTAAGTGCAAGGCTGTAAAAGTCTATATTTAAAGCACATTTGTGGTTAAAAGAAACCAGGGGTCTACAACCTGTCTGAGGTTGATTTATTCTACCGCTCTAGATGAAGTGGCTATAATTGTTTGATATTATGTACTTGATTTGGAATTGCTCTGATTGAATATTTATTGATCAAACACTTAATAAACATGTTTTAGAATAAATGGATGATGATTTTTAGAGAATTTTAGAGTAATCTTTAGTACATTCTAATTTATATAATTCTTTGTTTCAATTAATTCAGAAGGCTCATTTTGTAAGGGTCATGGCAAAATGTTATAGGAAAAAATATAATTAGCAATATTTTTCAGTGCATTAACCTAGAAAAACTGCAATGAATCTACAGCAGTTGAGAAAAAATGAGAAATAGGAAGGCAGACACAATTTTTATAGAAAGGAAGATTATAAGAGGCCCCCAAAGTGGGTGAAATATAAATCTAGCCCATGAACATTATCTGGTAGCTTCGAACTTACTATCCAATTATAAACCTGTCATTCACCACCTGTCAGACTCCGTGTATGGATATTTGTCTCTGTGACGCATCACAGCAGGGAGCCATCAGTATCATCATGCCTTGATTTAATGAGAATCCTCTCCAGCACCCTCTTGACAGCTTGTGTCCATGTCATTTCTTTGTGCCAGCCTTCAACCCAATGACAAGAAACTGCATCTTATGCAGTCATTTCTTTAGCATATATTACAAATGCCACTTTTGATAATTTATATAAAGAGAGTCCATTCTTCATCCAGGCTTTCACCAATGGATACGTCTCAAAGGTTTGATAAAACCACTGAAAATTTATCCTTTTATAAAACATGATAGCACGAACTGTACTTAAACTACCAGGATGCTGCTTATACATAAAAGACTGACTAATTCTACAACATGCTGCTGCTGCTGCTAAGTCGCTTCAGTCGTGTTTGACTCTGTGCGACCCCATAGACGGCAGCCCACCAAGCTCTCCCATCCCTGGGATTCTCCAGGCAAGAACACTGGAGTGGGTTGCCATTTCCTTCTCCAATGCCTGAAAGTGAAAAGTGAAAGTGAAGTTGCTCAGTCGTGTCCGACTCTTAGCGACCCCATGGACTGCAGCCTTCCAGGCTCCTCCATCCATGGGATTTTCCAGGCAAGAGTGCTGGAGTGGGGTCTTGCTCAAATGATCAAGACGGTTCTTCTACATTGAATGTCCTACCCTTTTTATACCCACAGATGCAAAACCTCCCATACTTCAAGCCCATCACAGATTTTAGACTCATCTTTAGTATGCATATATAATAAATGCTCAATGAATAAATAAAGAACAACCATTTCTTTTTAATCCACGTTATTGGGCTAAAGCCTTGTGGTTTTTGATATACTGGATTCTCATTGACAGAAGAACATTCTTTGGGAACTGTTGATAAATTGTAGAACTAAATAATTTAAGGGTAAGGGGAAGATTAGAGTAAATCTCTCTCTTAGTGGTGCACCAAGCTCCAGAAGTTAAGGAATCCCATTAAAGGAGTATATACACCCCAATAATTCATGGGCTGTAACAGGATATTCAATAAAAGTAATGCAAAAAATTGATGTCTTAACAGACTGAACAATATCTTTTCTATATCAGTCTCTCAAATGTCTTAGTTTCCATTAAGCCTCAGGACACAACAGTGCTTTGTCCTTTTGCTCCAAGAGTAGAAAGCTGAGAAATTCGCAGATAAAATTTCAGTAGTCACAGGCACACACTGCCATAGTAAAGATTAAATTTTGAGGAATGAGTCTTTGGTTAGCTGAGGGTCTTTGTGAGTTTACATATAAAAGGAGTGTATGAAACAAAATAAGGACAGCACTGGTGAAACCTGAAAGTATCTTAAGGGAATTTTCAGAAGAAAACACCAAAAAGGAAAACAAACTACTGATATACACTTAATGACTGTGCTACATCTATTCATCTTTAGGACAGAAAAAAGGTGAGCATGCAGTAGTGTTAAAGAAAAGAGATACCTGTGTCTCTGTTCAGATTTTCTGCTTCAATCCAGTCTATAGAGAAACAAACGAACACGTATAATCACTTTCATCTATCAATTAAAAAAATAAATGTGGAATATTCCTCTCTATGTGTATGCTCTATGTGTTTGAGAATATGAAAGCTTTAGATACAGCAATATTCAAAGTTTTCTCTCCAAGTCTAGGCTTTCCCTTTGTTTATTTGTTTTATCAAATTTCAAGCATTTAGTGAAACATTATCCATCAAGGTATTTCTTCAATGTATCTGGTCTGAAAATATCATTATGTCTTTATTGGTCTCACCATTCTGTGCCTAGAGGAAAGAAAAAAGGAATTCAAAGAAGAGTACCTAAGATATGATTTTATAGTACATCCATGCCAAGGACTAGTACAGTATCAGGATTCCAACTCTGTCTTTCAGTAGTAACATAAAATGTTTGCACATTTTTAGAGTCTGGGGGAAAAGATCAGTTTTTTTTTTTTTTTTTTTTTACTGCCCCAGTAAATGAGGAACAGGAACATTAAAATTAACAGTAAAATTCTGTTTAACACAGACTGAATCCAACCGGTGGAACTTTAGGAGCCCTTAGAACGCACAACTGTGTCAAGTCTGTACTGTGCAAGTGGTGTCATCTTGAGGAAGATGAGATTTAGTTAGTGAGACAAGTGAAATACATAATGGGAAAATCTTTGACATGAGCACAGAAATAAGAACACTAATTCTGCTTGTGTGAACTGGCAAGGATTTCTTGGAAGATATTTATTTGCTCTGAAACTGAAAGCATGAAAAAGTTTACTGGTTAGAAAAAATCATTAGACTACTTTTTTCTTAAATTGTAAATAACATTTCTGCCCAGTGGTCTATTACTTAAGAATCCCAGAGATCTATTTCTGTGTTCTGAAGATACAGTTTTCTAATAATTAAAAAATAAACATATTTATAAAAATAGAAAAAAGTGTTATTATTTTACTTAACATTTCTTTATATTGCATATTTAATGCCCATGAATTAGTCATTGAATTAATATTAAATAAACATTAAATATTTAAAAATACTAAATTTCAAGGGAAAATTCAGTTAAAAGGCTTCTTCAATTTTAGGATACCTAAAATTAATTAACTTGAGTGGGCTTTGATTTGAAAGAATGTAGGTCAAGTTGTACTGTAAACTGAATAAAGGGAAAAACTTATTTTTGAAAGAGTGCAAAATTCAGTCTCACCATCTAAACTACTATATTCCACATTGATTCTTTGCTTTTATTTATATATACTACTCAGAAATCAGAGAAGTTTGATAATATATCAAAGAGGAATCAGCTCTTCTAATATACGTCTTGGCAAAGAAAGACCCAGTAGGTAGATTTAGAACAGTATCCATCTAAAGCTATTGAACTTGGAAGACAAAACTACTGAAGAACAAAAGTAACTATTTTATAAGACAATGATTAAGTTAAACTCTGACTAATATGGAGAAAAATAGAGTGTAAATTAAAAAAAAAAAAACAGTAAAAAGAGAAAAACAATTATCATAAATTAACACATATATCTAGAAAAACGGTACAGATGAATCTACTTGCAAGACAGGAATAGAGATGCAGATACCGAGACTGTGGATATGGGAGGGGAAGGAGAGGGTGAGAATAACTGGGAGATTAGAACTGACATATATGCACTACCATGTGTAAAAGAGATGGCTCACGGGAAGCTGCTGTACAGCACAGGGAGTTCAGCTTGGCTTTCTGTGATGACCTAGAGGGCTGGGATGGGTTCATGGGCAGGAGGGAGGTCCAAGAGGGAGACCACATACGTATACATACAGCTGATTCATTTCACTGTACAGCAGAGGCTGGCACAATGTTATAAAACAACTGCGCGCTAGGCGCAGGCGGCTGCGAACCACCGGCACGCTAAGCGCGGCCGAGAGGAGCTACCCCACGTCCCAGGTCAGGGGCAGAAGCTGGGAGGACCCCATGCCCAAAGGGCGGGAGCCAAGAGGAGTTACCCCACGTCCGAGGTCAGGGGCAGCGGCCCAGAGTGCCAGACTGCGATGGTGCGGGAACGGCCGAGAGGAGCTACCCTGCATTCAAGGTCCGGGGGCCTGCGGAGAGGAGATACCCAGAGTCCGAGGTCAGGGGCGGCGGCCGGGAGGAGCTACCCCACGCCCCCATGCCTGAGGCCAGGGGCATTGGCTGGGAGGACAAACCCCACCTCCAAGGAGCTGTGGCGGCGCGGGTGCAGGAGGGACTAGAGGAGCTATCCCACGTTGAAGGTCAGGAAGGGTGGCAGTGAGGAGATACCCCTCCTCCAAGGTAAGGAGCAAAGGCTGCGCTTTGCTGGAGCAGCCATGAAGAGATACCCCACACCAAGGTAAGAGAAACCCAAGTCAGACGGTAGGTGTTGCAAGAGGGCATCAGAGGGCAGACACACTGAAACCATACTCACAGAAAACTAGTCAACCTAATCCACCTAGGACCACATCCTTGTCTAACTCAGTGAAACTAAGCCATGCCTGTGGGGCAACCCAAGATGGATGGGTCATGGTGGAGAGATCTGACAGAATGTGGTCGGTCCACTGGAGAAGGGAATGGCAAACCACTTTAGTATTCTTGCCTTGAGAACCCCATGAACAGTATGAAAACACAAAATGATAGGATACTGAAGGAGGAACTCCCCAGGTCAGTAGGTACCCAATATGCTACTGGAGATCAGTGGAGAAATAATTCCAAAAAGAATGAAGGGGTGGAGCTAAAGCAAAAAGAATACCCAGCTGTGGATGTGACTGGTGATAGAAGCAAGGTCCGATGCTATAAAGACCAATATTGCATAGGAACCTGAAATGTCAGGTCCATGAATCAAGGCAAATTGGAAGTGGTCAAACAAGAGATGGCAAGAGTGAATGTCAACATTCTAGGAATCAGCGAACTGAAATGGACTGGAATGGGTGAATTTAACTCAGATGACCATTATATCTACTACTGCGGGCAGGAATCCCTCAGAAGAAATGGAGTAGCCATCATCGTCAACAAAAGAGTCCGAAATGCAGTACTTGGATACAATCTCAAAAACGACAGAATGATCTCTGTTCGTTTCCAAGGCAAACCATTCAATATCATGGTAATCCAAGTCTATGCCCAACCAGTAACGCTGAATAAGCTGAAGTTGAACGATTCTATGAAGACCTTCATGACCTTTTAGAACTAACACCCCAAAATGATGTCCTTTTCATTATAGGGGACTGGAATGCAAAAGTAAGAAGTCAAGAAACACCTGGAGTAAGAGGACAATTTGGCCTTGGAATACGAAATGAAGCAGGGCAAAGACTAATAGAGTTTTGCCAAGAAAATGCACTGGTCATAACAAACACCCTCTTCCAACAACACAAGAGAAGACTCAACACATGGACATCACCAGATGGTCAACACCGAAATCTTATTGATTATATTCTTTGCAGCCAAAGATGGAGAAGCTCTATACAGTCAACAAAAACAAGACCAGGACCTGACTGTGGCTCAGACCATGAACTCTTTATTGCCAAATTCAGACTTAATTGAAGAAAGTAGGGAAAACCACTAGACCATTTGGGTATGACCTAAATCAAGTTTCTTATGATTATACAGTGGAAGTGAGAAATAGATTTAAGGGCCTAGATCTGATAGATAGAGTGCTTGATGAACTATGGAATGAGGTTTGTGACATTGTACAGGAGACAGAGATCAAGACCATCCCCATGGAAAAGAAATGTGAAAAAGCAAAATGGCTGTCTGGGGAGGCCTTACAAATAGCTGTGAAAAGAAGAGAAGTGAAAAGCATAGGAGAAAAGGAAAGATATAAGCATCTGAATGCAGAGTTCCAAAGAATAGCAAGAAGAGATAAAAAAGCCTTCTTCAGCAATCAATGCAAAGAAATAGAAGAAAACAACAGAATGGGAAAGACTAGAGATCTCTTCAAGAAAATCAGAGATACTGAAGGAACATTTCATGCAAAGATGGGCTCGATAAAGGACAGAAATGGTATGGACCTAACAGAAGAAGAAGATATTAAGAAGAGACGGCAAGAATACACAGAAGAACTGTACAAAAAAGATCTTCACGACCCAGATAATCACGATGGTGTGATCACTGACAGTAGAGCCAGACATCTGAAATGTGAAGTCAAGTGGGCCTTAGAGAGCATCACTACAAACAAAGCTAGTGGAGGTGATGGAATCCCAGTTGAGCTATTCCAAATCCTAAAAGATGATGCGGTGAAAGTGCTGCACTCAATATGCCAGCAAATTTGGAAAACTCAGCAGTGGCCACAGGACTCGAAAAGGTCAGTTTTCATTCCAATCCCAAAGAAAGGCAATGCCAAAGAATGCTCAAACTACTGCACAATTGCACTCATCTCACACGCTAGTAAAGTAATGCTCAAAATTCTCCTAGCCAGGCTTCAGCAATATGTGAACCATGAACTTCCTGATGTTCAAGCTGGTTTTAGAAAAGGCAGAGGAACCAGAGATCAAATTGACAACCTCCGCTGGATCATGGAAAAAGCATGAGAGTTCCAGAAAAGCATCTATTTCTGCTTTATTGACTATGCCAAAGCCTTTGACTGTGTGGATCACAATAAACTGTGGAAAATTCTGAAAGAGATGGGAATACCAGACCACCTGATCTGCCTCTTGAGAAATGTGTATGCAGGTCAGGAAGCAACAGTTAGAACTGGACATGGAACAACAGACTGGTGCCAAATAGGAAAAGGAGTTCATCAAGGCTGTATATTGTCACTCTGTTTATTTAACTTATATGCAGAGTACATCATGAGAAATGCTGGAGTGGAAGAAACACAAGCTGGAATCAAGATTGCCAGGAGAAATATCAATAACCTCAGATATGCAGATGACACCACCCTTATGGCAGAAAGTGAAGAGGAACTAAAAAGCCTCTTGATGAAAGTGAAAGTGGAGAGTGAAAAACTTGGCTTAAAGCTCAACATTCAGAAAATGAAGATCATGGCATCTGGTCCCATCACTTCATGGGAAATAGATGGGGAAACAGTGGAAACAGTGTCAGACTTTATTTTTCTGGGCTCCAAAATCACTGCAGATGGTGACTGCAGCCATGACATTAAAAGACGCTTACTCCCTGAAAGGAAAGTTATGACCAACCTAGATAACATATTCAAAAGCAGAGACATTACTTTGCCAACAAAGGTTCGTCTAGTCAAGCCTATGGTTTTTCCTGTGGTCATGTATGGATGTGAGGGTTGGACTGTGAAGAAGGCTGAGCACCAAAGAATTGATGCTTTTGAACTATGGTGTTGAAGAAGAGTCTTGAGAGTCCCTTGGACTGCAAGGAGATCCAACCAGTCCATTCTGAAGGAGATCAGCCCTGGGATTTCTTTGGAAGTAATGATGCTAAAGCTGAAACTCTGGTACTTTGGCTACCTCATGCGAAGCATTGACTCATTGTAAAAGACTCTGATGCTGGGAGGGATTGGGGGCAGGAGGAGAAGCGGACAACAGAGGATGAGATGGCTGGATGGCATCACTGACTCGAAGAACGTGAGTCTGAGTCAACTCCAGGAGTTGGTGATGGACAGGGAGGTCTGGCGTACTGCGATTCATGGGATCGCAAAGAGCCAGACACGACTGAGCGACTGATCTGATCTGATCTGATCTTACCCTCCTATTAAAAGCAGAAAGATGTGTACCAAGATGCCCATTAGTAAGAGGTACACTACTTATGACTATAAACTCATATTGAATCAGTAACTTTTTTTATATAGATGACTATTGTATTATAATACCAAAACTTGGCAAATTAATACAAAACAAATGTTTTATACTGTTCACAGGTCTGTGGGTTGAGTGGGTGCTGGGCAGTTCTGCTGATACAGGCCAGGCTCGGTTGGTCTTAATTTGGTTCTCTAAAGCATTTTTAGTCAGAGGGCAATCTGGCAGAGAACAGACTTCTGAAGAAGAGCCTCATGTGTCCAAGAGTTGGCCAGCTGTCTGCTGGGGCAAGGAAGGTCTCTCAGCATCAAAGAAGTAAGCCTGAGCTATTCTCCACAGTACTTGGACAGTATTTTTGGAGAATGAAGCAGACCATGCAAGTACTCTTGAGACACCTATCTCTTCTATTACATGCTATTTGTTAAAAGAAGCCAAGAAATCATCCCAGACTCAAGGAGTGGCAGAGGCACACAGATTCCATTTCTTGATAGGAAAACCTGAAAAGTCCCATCACATGTATGAGTGATTATGGCAAAAGAAATTTTTTCAGCCATTTTTTCAACCAATCTACGATTTTTAGCTATTAAATATTTATGTTGCTTTCTACATTTTGCAAAATACATTGAAGTAAGCAAGCTATAGATTATTGTCAACTCTGAAATTTTTAAATTACTAATCTGATTTATAAAATATAGGAGTTACATGAGTTACAAACCTAATATATAATGGCATTATGTAACTTTATTTTTCAAATCACAGGTTCACTCTCAAATTATGAAAAAACATAAATTTGACCAGGGTTTGAGAGTGACTGCAAAAACTACCTTTATAGAAAAGTGTATCAGAAGTTCAATTATTGGAAAGTAAGATAAATATTTATAAAAGTATCAGTTCAGTTCAGTAGCTCAGTCATGTCCAACTCTTGGAGACCCCATGAATCACAACACGCCAGGTTCCCCTGTGCATCACCAACTCCCAGAGTTCATTCAAACTCATGTCCATTGAATCAGTGATGCCATCCAGGCATCTCAACCTCTGTCGTCCCCTTCTCCTCTTGCCTCCCCCTTCTCTTCCTGCCTCCAATCCCTTCCAGCATCAGGGTCTTTTCCAATAAGTCAACTCTTCACATGAGGTGGCCAAAGTATTGGTGTTTCAGCTTCAGCATCAGTCCTTCCAATGAACAACCAAGACTGATCTTTAGGATGGACTGGTTTGATCTCCTAGCAGACCAAGGGACTCTCAAGAGTCTTCTCCAACACCACAGTTCAAAAGCATCAATTCTTTGATGCTCAGCTTTCTTCACAGTCCAACTCTCACATCCATACATGACCATTGGAAAAACCATAGCCTTGACTAGACAGACTTTTGTTGGCAAAGTAATATCTCTACTTTTCAATATACTATCTAGGTTGGTCATAACTTTCCTTCCAAGGGGTAAGAGTCTTTTAATTTCATGGCTGCAATCACCACGTGTACCGATTTTGGAGACCCCCAAAATAAAGTCACTCACTGTTTCCACTGTTCCCCATCTATCTGCCATGAAGTGATGGGACCAGATGCCATGATCTTAGTTTTCTGAATGTTGAGCTTTAAGCCAACTTTTTCACTCTCGTCTTTCACATTCATCAAGAGGCTTTTTAGTTCCTCTTCACTTTCTGCCTTAAGGGTGGTGTGATCTGCATATCTGAAGTTATTGATATTTCTCCCAGCAATCTTGATTCCAGCTTGTGCTTCTTCCAGCCAGTGTTTCTCATGATGTACTCTGCATATAAGTTAAATAAGCAGGGTGACAATACACAGCCTTGACGTACTCCTTTTGCTATTTGGAACCAGTCTGTTGTTCCATGTCCAATTCTAACTGTTGCTTCCTGACCTGCATGTAAGTTTCTCAACAGGCAGGTCAGGTGGTCTGGTATTCCCATCTCTTTCAGAATTTTCCAGTTTATTATGATCCACACAGTCAAAGGCTTTGGCATAGTCAATAAATTAGAAACAGATATTTTCCTGGAACTCTCTTGCTTTTACGATGATCCAGTGGATGTTGGCAATTTGATCTCTGGTTTCTCTGCCTTTTCTAAAACCAGCTTGAACATCAGGAAGTTCACGGTTTATGTACTGCTAAAGCCTGACTTGGAGAATTTTGAGCATTACTTTACTAGTGTGTGAGATGAGTGCAATTGTGCAGTAGTTTGAGCATTCTTTGGCATTGCCTTCTTTGGGATTGGAATTAAAACTGACCTTTTCGAGTCCTGTGGCCACTGCTGAGTTTTCCAAGTTTGCTGGCATATTGAGTGCAGCACTTTCACAGCATCATCTTTCAGGATATGACATAGCTCAAATAGGAATTCCATCACATCCACTAGCGTTGGTCATAGTGATGCTTCCTAAGGCCCACTTGACTTCACATTCCAGGATGTCTGGCTCTAGCTGAGTGATCACACTATCATGATTATCTGGGTCATGAAGCTCTTTTTTGTACAGTTCTTTTGCCACCTCTTCTTAATATCTTCTGCTTCTGTTAGGTCCATACCATTTCTGTCCTTTATTGAGCCCATCTTTGCATGAAATGTTCCCTCGATGTCTCTAATTTTCTTGAAGAGATCTCTCGTCTTTCTCATTCTATGGTTTTCCTCTATTTCTTTTCATTGATCTCTGTGGAAGGCTTTCTAATCTCTCCTTGCTATCTTTGGAACTCTGCATTCAGATGCTTGTCTTTCCTTTTCTCCTTTGATTTTCACTTCTCTTCTTTTCACAGCTACTTGTAAGGCCTCCCCAGACAGCCATTTTGCTTTTTCACATTTCTTTTCCATGGGGATGGTCTTGATCCCTGTCTCCTGTACAATGTCACAAACCTCATTCCATAGTTCATCAGGCACTCTATCTATCAGATCTAGTGCCTTAAATCTATTTCTCACTTCCACTGTATAATCATAAGAAACTTGATTTAGGTCATACCCGAATGGTCTAGTGGTTTTCCCTACTTTCTTCAATTTAAGTCTGAATTTGGCAATAAGTAGCTCATGATCTGAGCCACAGTCAGGTCCTGGTCTTGTTTTTGCTGACTGTATAGAGCTTCTCCATCTTTGGCTGCAAAGAATATAATCAATCAGATTTCGGTGTTGATCATCTGGTGATGTCCCTGTCTAGAGTCTTCTTTTGTGTTGTTGGAAGAGGGTGTTTTCTATGACCTGTGCGTTCTCTTGGCAAAACACTATTAGCCTTTGCCCTGCTTCATTCCGTACTCCAAAGCCAAATTTGCCTGTTATTCCAGGTGTTTCTTGACTTCCTACTTTTGCATTCCAATCCCCTATAATGAAAAAGGCATCTTTTTGGGGTGTTAGTTCTAAGAGGTCTTGTACATCTTTATAGAACCATTCAACTTCAGCTTCTTCCACGTTACTGGTTGGGGCATAGGCTTGGACTACCATGACATTGAATGGTTTGCTTTGGAAACGAACAGATAGCAATTTCATACAGAACTAGGTTATATTATACATATATAAACTAGCAATTTATAAACTTTAAAAAGGGTTTTAGTGACACAGAAATGTATACCTTCAAAATAATAATATTTTGCAACCCAATACAGATGGTATTAAGTTTTGCCCATATGAGAAAACATACCCAGTCTACAAGTTATAATCATGACCAGGAATGAATACTAAACAGCAAATGTGTTTGAAAGTAAGGAAGAAACTGTTAACCTTTTCTTGGGGATTTTTTTCCTCATTGAGTAGCACAAAGCAATTGAACTGTAGACAATTAATTTGTATTTGTACTACTTATTTTATGTATTCAGTATTACTGAAATTTCACAGGTGACTTTTTATTAAAGTTATTGTGATATAGTTGCTTCACAATTTATCCCAAACCACCTTCCCTCCTTGGTGTCCATACATTTATTCTCTAGGTCTGTGACTCTATTTCTGTTTTGCAAATAGGTTCACCTGTACCGTTTTTCCATGTTCCACACATATGAATCCCTGGGCATATACCCTGAGAAAAACATAATTCTAAAAGACACGTGCATCCTATGCTTGTTACAGCACTATTTACAGTAACCAGGACATGAAAGTAACCTAAATGTCCATTGACAGATGAATGGAAACATGTGGTACTTATACACAAATGGAATACTGCTGCTGCTAAGTCACTTCAGTCGCATCCAACTTCGTGTGAGCCCATAGAAGGCAGCCCACTAGGCTCCCCTGTCCCTGGGATTCTCCAGGCAAGAACACTGGAGTGGGTAAATGGAATACTACTTAGCCATTAAAAGGAACAATATTGGGTCATTTGTAAATCTGATGGACCTAAAGACTGTCATATAGTGTGGAGTAATTCAGAAAGAGAAAAACAGGTGACTTTTTAAAATAATTCTACTAAAAATAACAATTACTGTGTGCCATTTTGCGGGTCTTCATAATACCACCTTAAGGGTGAAGAATATTTTTACCCTCATTTTCTATGAGTAAATAAAGACTCAGGGAAGTGTACTTTTCCTTTTCTGCAAAGATCACATGGTTAGCAGCTGGCAATGCCAGGATGCAAACTTTGGCAATCTGACCCCTGAAACTGCATTAATTATGGAATAATTTTGAATACTACAGAATAATACTGAGGTACACTAATTTCTGGAGTTTTGGTTTGTGTGCTTGTATTCAAATTTGGCTAAAATAAGCAGTTCACATAATTGACAAAACCTCCTGTGTACACAATGGTGCCTGTATTGCTGGTGGCCATCGTCCTGCAATGCAAGAGACCTGAGTTCGATCCCTGGGTTCGGAAGATCCCCTGGAGAAGGGAATGGCAACCCACTCCAGTATTCTTGCCTGGAGAATTCTATGGATATAGGAGCCTGGCAGACTACAGTCCATGGGATCGCAAAAGAGTCTGACATGCCTGAGAGACTAAGCACGTGGCCCTGCAAGCATCTTGAAGGCAAAGGGCATCATCTCTGAGTGCTTTTATTCCCCCACCCTCTCCCTCTTCCTGGACCACATCTTGTGCTTGTATGCTCCATCTGACAGCTTTTTTCTCTGACCTGCCTTCCCGTTTATTGTCTTATCACTTGTGTGTAGAGTGTACGAAATTATACACAACACCATTTTTTAAAATTTATAATATCTATATTTCCTTTTTCAATTCTGCATCCCTAGATATGCCTTTCATTTTATCATTTCTGTTTTTTAATCACAGCCTGGCTATTTCATTTCTTATGTGCTATGTTCAATGGCCTCTGAATACACGCATGATTTTCTGCTGTGTTGTTTCTGCTGGTTCTTTCTCATGGAGTACAGTTTCATGGTGAATCTGAATATCTTTATGTGTTGGATGCCATGTCTCAAAATCATTTTCAAAATACTCTGATACATAAAATGATGATACATTTTCCCAGAGAGATTTGCATTTATTTCTATGAAGTTCCTGGAGACCCTATGAGCCAGTGACTTGCTATATCAAGTTTTAACTTAATACCAGAAATTCATCCCAGAGCTATAATATTGAGTGGATTTTTCATCATTCTCTATTGCATTGACATGGTGAGTATAGGCAAAACCATGATTTTTCCAGTATTCATGTATGGATGTGAGAGTCCGAATATAAAGAAGGCTGAGTGCTGAAGATCTGATGCTTTTGAATTGTGGTGTTGGAGAAGATGCTTCAGAGTCCCTTAGACTGCAAGGAGATCAAATCAGCCAATCCTAAAGGAAATCAACCCTGGATATTCACTGGAAATACTGATGCTGAAGCTGAAGCTCCAATACTTTGGCCACTTGATGCAAAGAGCTGACTCACTGGAGAAGACTCTAATGCTGAGAAAGATTGAAGGCAGAGAAGGGGACAACAGAGGAGATGGTTGGATGGCATCATCTACCCAATAGGCATGAGTTTGAGCAAACTCCAGGAGATAGTGAAGAACAGGAAAGCCTTACATGCTGCAGTCCATGGGGTTTCAAAGAGTCAGACTTGAGTTAGCGACTGAACATCAACTTTCATTGAAGGTTTAGCCCTCAGCTGTCCAAGCTTATTGTGAAGAGGGAGTCCTGCTGGACTCCTCAATTGCACAAGCCCTCAGATATTATTTCAACTCTATTTGTCCTCTGAGGCTATCAGAGTAAAGGTGCAAGGACACAGCTGAGTGACACTTTCACTTTAACCTGGAAACACTTTTGGAATAACAAGTGGTATTTTGGCTTATTCTAGTATTCCCTTAACTTTTCACTTTCCACTTGATCAATTCTACTGCTTTTTCATTACTTTTCATTACTTTCATGCATTTTTTCATTACTTTCATGCATTTAATGTTTTAAAAATTAATGTATCCAATATTTTGATGGTTGATTTGTTTTTCAGTAGTTCTTCATTAGGAAATTATTTAAATGATGTGACCTGCCATTCTTGTACACTGGAAATTTCTGAATTGTTATGTGGAAAAGGAGACATGTTGAAAGCAAGAGAAGGTGAAAAGTCTCATACATGTGGATGTGGGGACCCGGACTAAATTCAGAGAGAGGAAAATGGACATTGTCAAGGAGATACTGGAGGGTTTGGTGATAGCTGCAGACAACTTGATAACTTTAGTAATTCACTTCACCTGTTTTTGAAATAAATTCTTCTCAGATTTAAGTTTTCATAGGACTATTGTCTTAAAAATATGAATGTTAAATATTACTCTACATTTATACTGTGAATTATACTCATTTATATTATACTTAATCTTATGTTAATTATATATATTAATTGAGTGAGTGAGTGAAGTCGCTCAGTTGTGTCCGACTCTTTGCGACCCCATGAACTGTAGCCTACCAGGCTCCTCCATCCATGGGATTTTCCAGGCAAGAATACTGGAGTGGGTTGCCATTTCCTTCTCCAGGAGATCTTTCCGACCCAGGGATTGAACCCAGGTCTCCCGCATTGTAGGCAGACGTTTTACCGTCTGAGCCACCAGGGAATTAATTGCACTTAAATTAACTGCATGTCTTAGAATTCTATTCATGGTCAGCTGAGACAGTAAGTTTTTTATTTGCTTATTAGGAACATTTTTTATCCGTAATGTCCATAGACTTGAAAAAAAAGTGAAAGCAGAAGTCCCTCAAATCTGACTCTTTGTAACCACATGGACTACAGCACACCAGGCTCTTCTGTCCATGGAATTCCCCAGGCAAGAATACTGGAGTGCATAGCCATTTCCTCCCCCAGGGTCTCTTTCTGACCCAGGGATCGACCCATGTCTCCTGCACCGCAGGGAGATTCTTTACTGTCTGAGCCACTAGACAGTAAGTTTTTTATTTGCACGTTAGCAACATTTTTTTATTTGTAATGTCCATAGGTTTAAGCTTGGCATTTTTAGGTCTTATTTTCTATTTAATTATAAGGGCAATAAGTAGTACTTGTGTTTAGGAATGGAGAGCAGGATGACCAAAATTTTGTAAGCTAATCCTGTCGCCTATTAAAAACAAAACAAAACAAAAACAAACTCTTTAATGCTTGTAATTTTCAATATTCCTGTAAGCTACGAGAAGAAATATTATAAAGCTGAGCTAATATTAAATAAAATATACATTATATTTAAAAGAACATTCTTCTTTATGACTTGATTGTTGAGATTAAAAAGATTAAGAAACTGTGATGTGTTTTCTGCTTTAAATGGGACATTAAAAGTTCTGATTTAGCAAATACTCATTTAACAACACAGCTTGAGTGGGACTAATTCTGTGCAGCAAGATAAGGAACCATCACCCCAGAATTGGCACATTACCTCCTGAAACCACACATGAGGCACTGAAACGTGGACAAGAGAGCCCTGATACTCACAAAAGCTCCAGAAACCAGGCAAGCATGTGATCAGTGTTATGATGGTATGTGTCATCGCCTCATTTCTGTCTCAGAAATATTTTACTACTGTTGAAATGCTTGGTTGCTAGTGGGTGCAAGTTGCACCCATTGATTTAATGTATGTATTTAATTTCTGTCATCAGATGTTCAAAACAGAGTAAACATGCAAGGGTATGTTGAAGCACATAATAAACCCCGTGAATTGATGCTTTTGAATTGTGGTACTAGAGGAAACTCTTGAGATTCCCTTGGACAGCAAGGAAATCAAACCAGTCAATCCTAAAGGAAATCAACCCTGAATATTCACTGGAAAGACTGATACTGAAGCTTTAATACTTTGGCCACCTGATAGAAAGAGCCGACTTATTGGAATAGACCCTGATGCTGGGAGAGATTGAAGGCAGGAGGAGAAAAGGGCAGCAGAGGTTGAGATGGTTGGATGACATCACCAACTCAATGAACATGAGTTTGAGCAAGCTCTGGGAGATAATGAAGGACAAGGGTGCGTGGAGTGCTGCAGTCCATGGGGTCACAAAGAGTAGGACATATCTTAGCCACTGGATAACAACAACAATGATGCAAGCAGAGGCTTTAAAAGGGCTTTTTCACTGGGGCTTGTGTCCTTGGGACTCTGATGTCTCTACAAAGCCTCATTTGTCTGGGAAGGACTGGAGAAGTGGGGCAGAGCTCAAATTTCACAGATTTCTGAGGGAATTCTGTAGGCAGCCCAGGTCAGTGGAAAACCTGCCCACCCACACCCTTCAGAGTGGCAGCTTCCCACTGACCTGGCAAGCCCTAGACATGTAGATGTCTGGTATGTCCCTGAAATTATGTGATACTTAACTTTGCAACATTTCTGTACCAACAGCTGACTCATCATGACCAAGTACCCACCCAATTGACTATTTCCCTTCAGCAGGTACGGCAATCTGACATCATTTTATAACATGAATTTTTCAATTTAATCCATGCAGTATGAGTAGGCACATAAGCTTACTGAGACACAGAGAACATAATACACACTCTGCAAAGACTTGTGTTACTAAAGAGGATTCTTCATTGACTGACTTCGGAGTACTGCAAAGTAAAGCATTTAAGGCCCAAGCAGCAGAGTTTAGATACAACACAAAATCCTTTTTAACCTGTATCTTGTTATAATGTTCAGTTCAGTCACTCAGTCATGTCCGACTCTGCAATTCCATGGACCACCGCACACCAGGCTTCCCTGTTCATCATCAACTCCCAGAGTTTACTCAAACCCATGTCCATTGAGCCAGTGATACCATCCTAGCATCTCATCCTCTGTTGTCCCCTTCTCCTCCTGCATCAGGTGCCGGGGTCCAGCCCCGGTGGATCCAGGGAATTTGAAGCGGGCACGGCGTCAGCGAGGATCAGGAAACAACTGCTTAATTAAACGTTAATTAAGGATATAAAGAGTAATAGAATAAGGATAGCTCAGTAGGAAAATTCAGTGAAGAAAAGAGGCTGAAATAAGGATAGCTCAGTGAGGAAATTCAGTGGAGAAAAGAGGCTGAATAATTCAGCCAGAAGGTGAGAGAAAGAACGACATGGGGAGACCAAGTTTCGGTGAACAAGGCCCGCACTTTATTTTCCAAAGTAGTTTTTACACCTTAAGTTGTGCATAGAGGATAATGGGGGAAGGGGTAGAGTCATGCAGCAAGCCAGGCTTTCTTCCTGTAAACTTATCATATGCAAAAGTTTAGGTGATTTGCATCATCTTCTGGCCCTGAGGCCTTTTTCTCTAAAGGTGATGATTCTAAAGTCAGGTGCCAGCCTCCAAAAAGCATTAGATAAAGTTGCATTCCTACAGAGCAAAGGTGTGGTGGGCTATAACAAGAAAAAGAATTAACTCAAGGGTCCCAGGTTACAAACATTAAAGCTACTACTTACACCAATTATATTAATCAATACACTGCCAGGGACACAGCAGGTAAGGGATATGGAAACTTAGCAGCAAACATTGGCCCGACAAGTGAAAATCCCTTCACCAATACAATTTCTAATCAATCTTTTAACTGCTCAAAGGAATCTGTATTTAGACAATTTAGAACATCTCATGCCTCTCACAGTTGGGAGGCTGTGAGCAATCATATGTGGCCGGAAAAACCTATTCAGGCAGGCTAGAGGACTTCCAAAGGAGTTTGTAGGTTGAAACACTGTCACACCCAGGAATTAATAACTGGAGCTGGAAGCTAACTCTTTTTTTCAGAGAGAGAGGTAGTGGGGGACAGCCCCCTGTAAAGTCAGAGGTGTAGGTAAAAGCACAAAGCAGAAAGTAGGCAGACTCTGGTTTGGGGGTATATGCTCGAGAATTTCCAGGGTATGCCGAGCCTCCTTCCTCATGACCTTTGTCATGGGCGGAGTTCCTCACGCTGGCTCCGGGCAGTGATAGAATTCCAGTTGAGCTATTCCAGATCCTGAAAGATGATGCTGTGGAAAGTGCTGCACTCAATATGCAATATGCCGGCTCCCGGCAATCAGGGTCTTTTCAAATGAGTCAGTTCTTCACATCAGGTGGCCAAAATATTGGAGTTTCAGCCTCAGCATCAGTCCTTTGAATGAACACTCAGGAATGATCTCCTTTAGGATGGACTGGTTGGATTTCCTTGCAGTCCAAGGGACTCTCAAGAGTCTTGTACAACACCACAGTTCAAAAGCATCAATTCTTCAGTGCTCAGCTTTCTTTACAGTCCAACTCTCACATCCATACATGACCACTGGGAAAACCATAGCCATAATGTAGCTGATATTATTTCTGTATTTTTAAATCAGACACAAAATTGTCCTTGTATTCAAATTTCACTCATAAAATATGAGGTCAGTTCAGTTCAGTTGCTTAGTCGTGTCCAACTCTTTGCGACCCCATGAATTGCAGCACGCCTGGCCTCCCTGTCTATCACCAACTCCCCGAGTTCACTCAAACTCACGTGCATCGAGTTGGTGATGCCATCCATCCATCTCATCTTCTGTCATCCCCTTTTTATCCTGCCCCCAATGCCTCCCAGCATCAGAGTCTTTTCCAATCAGTCAACTCTTGGCATGAGTTGGCCAAAGTACTGGAGTTTCAGCTTTAGCATCATTCCTTCCAAAGAACACCCAGGACTGATTTCCTTTAGAATGGACTAGTTGGATCTCCTTGCAGTCCAAGGGACTCTCAAGAGTCTTCTCCAACACCACAGTACAAAAGCATCAATTCTTTGGCGCTCAGCTTTCTTCACAGTCCAACTGTCACATCCATACATGACCACTGGAAAAACCATAGCCTTGACTAGACAGACCTTTGTTGGCAAAGTAATGTCTCTGCTTTTGAATATGCTATCTAGGTTGGTCATAACTTTCCTTCTAAGGAGTAAGCGTCTTTTAATTTCATGGCTGCAATCACCATCTGCAGTGATTTTGGAGCTCCATAAAATAAAGTCACTCACTGTTTCCACTGTTTTCCATCTATCTGCCATGAAGCGATGGGACCAGATGCCATGATTTTAATTTTCTGAATGTTGAGCTTTAAGCCAACTTTTTCACTCTCCTCTTTCACTTTCATCAAGAGGCTTTTGAGTTCCTCTTCACTTTCTGCCATAAGGGTTGTGTCATCTCCATATCTGAGGTGATTTATATTTCTCCCTGCAATCTTACTTCCAGCCCGTGTTTCTTCCAGCCCAGCATTTCTCATGATGTACTCTGCATATAAGTTAAATAAGCAGGGTGACAATATACAGCCTTGATGTACTCCTTTTCCTATTTGAAACCAGTCTGTTGTTCCATGTCCAGTTCTAACTGTTGCTTCCTGACCTGCATATAGGTTTCTCAAGAGGCAGGTCAGGTGGTGTGGTATTCCCATCTCTTTCAGAACTTTCCACAGTTTATTGTGATCCACACAGTCAAAGGCTTTGGCATAGTCAATAAAGCAGAAATAGATGTTTTTCTGGAACCCTCTTGCTTTTTTGCTGATCCAGCGGATGTTGTCAATTTGATCTCTGGTTCCTCTGCCTTTTCTAAAACCAGCTTGAACATCTGGAAGTTCATGGTTCACGTAGAAGTAAAGATATTATGACCAGAGTTAATAAGGCACAGTCTTAAACAACTGCAGTTTTACTCCCTACATCTGGACCACAATTTTAAATTTCCAAACATCCTTCACCTGGAGCTTTATCAAGGACACACAAACATTTTTCCATACTACATTAAACTTAAAACACAGCCTTCTGTTTTTATTTATGTAGAACACATCATTCATGTAGACTAGAAGGCTAGCTATCAAGTGTGATTTAGAGACTTGATCGCAGAGACATTGTCTTATTGTAAAGATTGAAATTATACCTATTGGACTCACTGCTTTGGGTGAAAGCACCATTCTTTGAAAATCCCTTAAGAGTATGTCTACAAGAGGAAAGCCATGAACTTGTCAGCCTTTGTTTTCATGTTAACAAGCATCTTGTCACCACCTGGTGTAGCAAAGACACTCCTTGCCTCCCCAAAGAGGTCCAGATCCTTGATGGAACCTGGGAATATTACTTTACACACAAAGCAGGGGTTCAGGAAGCAGCCAGTTTCAAGAAAGGGAGAATATCCTGGTCTTACCTGGCTGAGCCCAGGTGTGTATATATCCATGTGTGTTCATGAGTGCATGCTAGGTTGATTCAGTCATGTCTGATTCTTTGCAACATTATGGACTGTATCCCACAACGCTCCTGGCCATGGAATTTCTCAGACAAAAATATTGGAGTGGGTTGCCATGCCCTCCTCCAGTGGATCTTCCCAACACAGGGATCAAACCCATGTCTCTTATGTCTCCTACATTGGCAAGTGGGTTCTTTAACCAGTAGCGCCACCTGGGAAGCCCCTGTATATCCACAAGGGTCCTTAAACATGGAGGATGGAGACAGAAGAGTGAGGCTCAGAGCAGTGCAAAGTGGGAAAGACCGAGGCAGTGACTGCCACCTTTGAAAACGGATGAAGCATGAGCCCAGGAATCAAGGAGAATCTAGGGGGTGGAGAAGGCAGGGATACAGATCCTTCCCAAGAGCCTGCAAAAGCATCGCAGCTCTGCCAACCCATCAGACCCTCTGTCCATGAAATGCTCCAGGCAAGAATACTGGCATGGATAGCCATTCCCTTCTGAGCCTGAGAACTGCATGACACTAAATGTGAGTTGTTTGAAACTAATATCCATGGAGGAGGGCTGGGAGCCTGGGGGGCAGTTCAAAGTTCATGTTCAATTGAGGGAGGGGTGACACAGGCAGGGATCTAAGACAAAGTTTGTATTGCTGCTGCTGCCAAGGCCAAACCCAGACAGGATGTTAGCACAGCTCTGCGTGGCTACTCCTGCAACAGTTCTAGGAAGATAAACAATGAGAGGAGACAGCTAATCTGAAGCAGAAACAAGTATAACCAAACAAGTTAAAAAGGTAAAATGAAATTATTCTTAATATGCAGTATTCTTGAAGATTTAACTTACATACGGCTATCCTGATAGCTCACTTGGTAAAGAATCTGCCTGAATGCAGGGAATCCTGGTTGAATTCCTAGGTCCAGAAGATCCACTGGAGAAGGGATAGGCTACCCACTCCAGTATTCTTGGGCTTCCCTTGTGGCTTAACTGGTAAAGAATCTGTCTGCAATGTGGGAGACCTGGGTTCAGTCCCTGGGTTGGGAAGATCCCCTGGAGAAAGGAAAGGCTACCCACTCCCAGTATTCTTGCCTGGAGAATTCCGTGGACTGTATAGTGCTTGGGGTTGCAAAGAGTCAGACACAACTGAGCAACTTTCACTTTCTAACTTAAATACACTTTTATAACCAGGCTTCTCTGGTGGCTCAGATGGTAAAAATCTGCCTGCAATGTGGGAGACCTGGGTTCAATCCCTGTGTCAGGAAGTTCTCCTGGAGAAGGGAATGGCAACACTGTCCAGTATTCTTGCCTGAAGAATTCCGTGGATGGAGGAGCTTGGCAGGCTACAGTCCATAGGATCACATAAGAGTTGGACACAACTGAGTAACATACACACTTGTATACTCACATGCAGATATCCACCAAGATTCAAAACATATTGGTTAAATCAAGAATACTAGCTACGCATTTAAAAATAAAAAAAAAATTAATATACTTTTATAATGTAAGAAGTCTCACAGTATTTACAGAGCGTATATTATACATTATTATAAGACAGCACAGCTACAGTATAACTGAAAAATAGATATTAAGGTATCTACTATTTAGATTATAAAATTAGGTTCAGGATGGTAGAAGGACTCTTCAAAGGTTTCATGATTATTAACTGAGAAAGCCAGGATTTCCAGCTGGAATAGTTCAGAGTTTGCCAACAGCCTTGATTCATCCCAGGGAATCTAATTATGAAAATTATGGGTCCTCAAATGTTCATAGACAGAAATAGTGGGCCCAGGAATGTGGATGAGAAACTCTGCCTTTATTTTCACTAATATCTAATTGGAAATTTTTATTTCTCTCTTACTGAATCCAGGTAACACATCACAGTAGTATTATGAGCATTTGTAACTTTGTCACCAATAGAAATCACAGATACTTTCATAAAGCTTTTGAATTACTGCAAAAATCTCAAGTATTTTTTACCTTTACCACTAGCTTAGAATGATCCAAACCATGGCTATCCCTCACTGTGATGCGGGATAGCCAGCTAAGTCACTTCAGTCATGTCCGACTTTTGGCGACCCCATAAACTGTAGCCTGCCAGGCTCCTCTGTCCATGGGATTCTCTGGGCAAGTACATAGAATGGGTTGCTATGCTCTCCTCCAGGGGATCTTTCCAACCCAGGGAAGGAACTCCTGTCTCTTACGTCTCCTGCATTGGCGGGCAGGTTCTTACCACTAGTGCCACCTGGGAAGCCCTCACGGAGCAATGCATCCTTAAAACATACATATGCTACTATACCGCGCATTTATGCTTCGACATGTGTTTCAATAAACACAGCTGCATTCATACTTTTGTATTTTAGTTTATGCAAGTATAGATACATATATTGTTTTTATTATTAATCACCATTTTGATTATTGTGAGACTGGTCACTTGGTGTCACTAGGCTATCAACTGCATCCACATCAAAAACATCAAATGATCTGGGGCCCTGCTCTGCAAGTCGTCTTTCTAGACTGTTACTTGACTATTATGAAGGCATTACATTATACTAAGTATTTTTTGGTAAGTTGGTTCATTACTTTACAAAATGAAAATATTTCCATTTAAATCAATCTTGAATGCAGTCTTAGTTTTATTTGGACAAATTTTGTTTTGCCTTTGACTGCTCAATTACATGCATATAAATTACCCTTACATCATTATCATGCACATAGAAACACTGATAATCAAATGTGCATCTGATAAAATGTATATTAAATAAAGCCCTCCAGACTTATTTCTCCAATCTTAATAAATATAGTTTATCACTGTCCACTGGGAGTTGTAACCATATGAAAGAAGACACATAGTAATAAGTTATGTCCTTATCAGAGATAAAATAACTAACACATTCCACATGAGAATGACAATGTTATGGCAACTCAGGGAAGGGAAATTGTTTCAAATAACTATTAAATGAAATTGTAATCTCTTATTTTCCCCAGATATGGTAAAATAAGAAAATCATTGCTTTGATTTCTTTGACATCATCCACTATTCTTTAAGCAAAGATTTATATTTTGCCTACTTTTGAAAAGGGACCTAAAGCCATTTCAGCACTGATCAGCCTCACATCACAGAGGTTCTTCATTCCTTCCACTGCTTTGTCTTCAAGCCCATTCACTGAATAACCTCATGATTAAAAGGCTCCCCTGAAATTCATCTCTGGTCAATCTTGGTCACAAGTAAATAAACAGATGATTTAACTCAGAGAGATCCTGAAAACTGTTTCATCCTCCACATAGAAGGAAAATGGGCAGTGCAACTCTGTCTTCCCTTGGCAAACTAGGGCTGCTGTGAAACTGGTCAGAAATTTTATTTTGACTCTTCTTTTGTTCCTCTGTTTTTTTCTGATGCTCACATTTTAAGATGAATATTTAAGGAAATGGAAGGTGTTCAATGAAAAGACAGATTAAGGGAAGAATGATTTATGAACAAAGATGAAAGAAATTGAAGTTAGTCCAGCACAAGACAGGTTGAGAGAAAGTGAATAATTGTTTTCAAGTATCCCATGATAATTAGATAGCATTACTGACTCAATGGACATGAATTTGCACAAACTCCAGGAACTAGTGGAGGACAGGGAAGCCTGGCGTGTTGCAGTCCATGTGGTTGCAAAGAGTTGGATATGACTCAGCAATTGGACAACATTCAGGGAACAATTATTATGTGAACACTGATCATCTGATATCAACAGACAGAGATTCCTGTTTTCATATAAAAGTTGGGCTTCCCTGATGGCTCAGAGGGTAAAACATCTGTCTGCCAATGCAGGAGACACAGGAGACACAGGTTTGACCCCTGGGTTAGGAAAATCATCTAGAAAAGGAAATGGCAACCTATTAGCATTCTGAAAATAAAGAGAAATTTACCCTCCATTGCCCTTGCCCCAGTTTTAGCATGCTTCCTAAACAGAAACCTGGCCAATGGACCCTTCAAGGTACCAAAGGGGATGGATGAACAGGGCGTTCAGGCAAAGGAAAGGACTGAGGGTGCTGACTGCACCAGGTAACAGCTTTGGCTGCCCCTCAGGTTAACTTGGCATGTGGCATAGGCATACTGTATTTTCTCACCAAAAAGGACAGAGCATGGCTACACAGCTGCTGGATTCAGCAGCACTGAGATGTCACCAGGCCCCTGGTCCCCTCCATCTCTTCTCTGCTGTGCTCTGCAGGCAGCTAGCCTCTTTAAAGATTCCCAAACAGCTCAGTCAGGTGCTTCCTACAGCAGCAGAACTAGGGCAGCTCTTCTTGGTGTCCTTCATTCCCAAGGTCTTCATAAACTTTCACTTACTTATTGGTCAGAACTGCATGCCACGCCCACATATAAGTTAATCAATGGCAAAGAAAATGCAGATCCTCTGACTGCTCCAAGTCACCCTCCAGGCAAACTGTGCGCTAGAGGACAGATTCATTAGACTTTTTACTTTCATTATAGAGTGCAGAAAGAGAAAGTTCTGACCCTGGATAACATCTGCACTGGGTAAGAAGTTGTTCACAGGGAACTCCCTGGTGGTGCGGTGGATAAGAATTTACCTGCCAATCCTGAGGTCTGCGAGTCCTGGAGCCCCTGCTCCACAGCAGGAGAAGCCCCCAAGTGAGAAGCCTGCTCACCACAACTAGAGCAGGCCCTGCTCAGCATAGCTAGAGAGAGCCCACATGCAGCGACAAGACCCAGGACAGCCAAAAATAAATAAGTACTAAAAATGTTAACAAGTGGTTTATAAACAGGAAACTTGAGCAAATTGGTGGCTGTAAAACCTAACTTTCTTCTCAATAGAAACGTTGTCTAATAAACAGAGATATTTTTATTTAAATTCTTACTAGTTGCCTGCTATGCTTGCATTATTATACCCATGTTAACTCATTCCAATCTCACCATTACCCTATGGAAGAAGTATCACTATGATCTGTATTTTACAAAGGAGATACTTAAAGCAGAGACAAGTTAGGTGAATTTCTCAAGGTCACACATTAACTCCAGAATCAGAAATTTGAACCAAAGTAGTTTGGCTCCATAGTCAAAGCTCTCAAAGACTCACCTTGATACATTATGTATCAAATAACACATATGTATATTTACTTACCAGTCTTATATTAAATGTAGGATTCAAAATTAAACAGTTGGGAACATAGAGAGCCTTTTGCTTTCAAAGTTTAAAGTAAGGCTTATATTTAGGAATGATATTTTGCTTCCAAAAGCTAAAAATACTGTATAAGTTATAAGAAAGGTCTGCTGGTGGGCATTAGGGCTTAACAAGGTAGTGAAAAATTATTGATCTGGACAGAAGGGATAAAGATAGGTCTCTAGGGCCTGCCTGAGAATGTGTGGTTTGAAGCACCCCCAGATGTATATAAAACAGGAAATTACACAAATGTTCACAGGTACTATGTTTTACGTACAAATATGCTTAGTTCCTGAAACTGGATGAAGAGAATCCTAGGAGCAAATGCTACAAACAAAAGAAAATCTCTATAAGATGACAAAATCATTTTATCTAAATGTAAAATCAAATTATTCCTAGAATAATTTTGCAAATACAGCATCTTATAAACTAAACAAAAGTGCAAATAAGGAGTAAAACAACATTAAACAGAAGGAGCAGAAATGACAGATACAGACATTTACACACAGGGAAGCAGATGGTCATTGTTACTAGGAACTCTGCATCTGGAGAAGGCAATGGCACCCCACTCCAGTACTCTTGCCTGGAAAATCCCATGGACGGAGGAGCCTGGTAGGCTACAGTCTATGGGGTTGCAAAGAGTTGGACACTTTTTGACTGAGCGACTTCACTTCACTTCACTTCATACATATGTATCAGGGTTCCTAGTGGCTTAATGGTAAAGAATCCTCCTGCCAATGAAGGTGACCAGGATGGGTTTGACCCCTGGTCTGGGAAGATCCCTTGGAGAAGAAAATGGCAATCCACTCCAATATTCTTGCCTGGAGAATTCCATGAAGAGAGGAGCCTGGTGGACTACAGTCTGTGGGCGGGCAAAGAATCAGACACGAGTTAGGCGTTAAATAACAACAAGTACATATGTATCCATTCTTTATGGCTGAATAACAAATCACCAACAATTCTCTGGCTTTAATATACCACCCACATATAATCTTGGAGCCAGCCGTGTAGATAAAAGGTCTGGATATACATACACATGCATATGTGTGTCTCAGTCATGTCCAACTCTTGGCAGCCCCAAGGACTGTAGCCCTCTAGGCTCCTCTGTCCATGAAAATTTTCAGGCAAGAATACTGGGGTGGATTGCCATTTTCCACTCCAAGGTCTGGATGTGGCAAGACCCAAAGCGGTATTCTGCTTAGTCTCCAAGACCAAAATCAAGCTGTGTCTGGGCTGTGTTCTCTTATGAAAGCTCTGGGGATGTTGACCTCACCTCCAAACTGCTTCAGGTGTTGGTCAGGTTCCAAGCCTTGGGGTTGCAGGACTGAGCACCCCAGCCCTTGCTTGTATCAGAGGGCTGCTTCACTGAGCTACCCAGGGCCTCTGTCTGGTTCATGTCAGATCCCACTTTTCACAGCCAGCAACAGCTGGTCAAATCCTTTACATATTTAAAATTCCTCTATAGCAGCTTCTCTCTCTGTCTAATCCCACCTGTGTGAGCCAGAGAAAATTTTCTGCTTTGAAGAGCTTGAGTGATGAGATAGCCCATCAGATAATCCGGGATAAACTCCTTATGTTAAGATCTGTGACTTTATTTTCATCTGCAAAACCCACTTGTCACATCACGCAAAGTACTCACAGATTCCAAGGATCAAGGCATGGACCTTTGGCTGCAGGCAGGGCTCACTCCACCACAATGATTGAAGGGTTTATTAT
This sequence comes from Bos javanicus, assembly GCF_032452875.1. Lineage (NCBI taxonomy): Eukaryota > Metazoa > Chordata > Mammalia > Artiodactyla > Bovidae > Bos > Bos javanicus. The sequence continues at coordinate 3,641,062 of NC_083875.1, forward strand.
TTTCAGTCAAAAACATCCACATGAAATTACAGAGAAAACAGGAGGGAAGTGGGAACCAGGACACGTGGCACAGGGTAGAGGACCACACGCATTGAGTCATATGCTACAGAAGAGGAGAGAGAAGCTGTGTTTGAAGACGTGGTGTCTCAGAGTTTTTCAGACTAGGAAAGGCATCAGCGTGCTTCTTGGAGCTCCAAAAAAGGAAGAGAGAAGGAGGCCAATGATGGGGACAGTGGAGCAAGACTGAAACATAGAGAAATTCCTGGGAGGGGCAGAGGAATGAGAGAAGTGCATTCAGAGGGGCAACAGCAATAATGAGTGTTGATTTCTTGGCATAAGAAAAAGGAAACTAGTAAAACAACTACCAAGTAAGATTATCCAACATAGTAAAAAATCTTCAAAAATGAAGATATTTAAGTATATCGTTTAGTTCAGTGCTTCAGTCTTGTCTGAATCTTTGCAACTCCATGGACTGCAGCATGACAGGACTCCCTGTCCATCACCAACTCCCAGAGTTTACTCAAACTCATGTCCATTGAGTCAGTGATGCCATCCAACCATCTCATCCTGTCATCCCCTTATCCTACCACCTTCAATCTTTCCCAGCATCAGGGTCTTTTCAAATGAGTCAGTTCTTTGCATCAGGTGGCCAAAGTACTGGATTTCAGCTTCAGCATCAATCCTTCCAGTGAATATTCAGGACTGATTTCCTTTAGGATTGACTGGTTGGATCTCCTTGCAGTCCAAGGGACTCCCAAGAGTCTTCTCCAGCACCACAGTTCAAAAGCATCGATTCTTTGGCACTCAGCTTTCTTTACAGTCCAACTCTCACATCCATACATGACCACTGGGAAAACCATAACCTTGACTGGATGGACTGTTATTGGCAAAAAATGCCTCTGTTTTTAATATGCTGTTTAGGTTGGTCACAGCTTTTCTTCCAAGGAACAAGTGTCTTTTAATTTCATGGCTCCAGTCACCATCTGCAGTGATTTTGGAGCCCAAAAAAATAAAGTCTGCCACTGTTTCCATTGTTTCCCCATCAATTTGCCATGAAGTGATGGGACCAGATGCCATGATCTTCATTTTCTGAATGTTGAGTTTTAAGCCAACTTTCTCACTCATCTCTTTCACTTTCATCAAGAGGTTCTTTAGTTCTTTTTTGCTTTCTGCCATAAGGGTGGTGTCATCTGCATATATGAGGTTATTGATATTTCTCCCAGCAATCTTGATTCCAACTTGTGCTTCATCCAGCCCAGCATTTCTCATGATATGCTCTACATATAAGTTAAATAAGCAGGGTGACAATATGCAGCCTTGACATACTCCTTTCTCTATTTGGCACCAGTCTGTTGTTCTGTGTCCAGTTCTACCTGTTGCTTCCTGACCTGCATACAAATTTCTCAAGAGGGAGGTCAGGTGATCTGGTATTCCCATCTCTTTCAGAATTTTCCACAGTTTGTTGTGGTCCACACAGTCAAAGGCTTTGGTATAATCAATAAAGCAGAAATAGATGTTTTTCTGGAACTCTCTTGCTTTTTTGGTGATTCAACAGATGTTGGCAATTTAAACTCTGGTTCCTTTGCCTTTCTTAAAACCAGCTTGAACATCTGGAAGTTCATGATTCACCTACTATTGAAGTCTGGCTTGGAGAATTTTGAGCATTACTTTACTAGCATGTGAGATGAGTGCAACTGTGTGGTAGTTTGAGCATTCTTTGGCATTGCCTTTCTTTGGGATTGGAATGAAAACTGACCTTTTCGAGTCCTGTGGCCACTGCTGAGTTTTCCAAATTTGCTGGCCTATTGAGGGCAGCACTTTCACTGCATCTTCTTTTAGAATTTGAAATAGCTCAACTGAATTCCATCACCTCACTATCTTTGTTCTTAGTGATACATCCTAAGGCCCACTTGACTTCACATTCCAGCTGCTAAGTCACCTCAATCGTGTCCGACTCTGTGTGAGCCCATAAACGGCAGCCAAACAAGTTCCCCTGTCCCTGGGATTCTCCAGGCAAGAACACTGGAGTGGGTTGCCATTTCCTTCTCCAATGCATGAAAGTGAAAAGTGAAAGTGAAGTCTCTCAGTCGTGTCCAACTCCTAGTGGCCCCATGGACTGCAGCCCACCAGGCTCCTCCATCCATGGGAGTTTCCAGGCAAGAGTACTGGAGTGGGGTGCCATTGCCTTCTCCACATTCCAGGTTTTCCTCTATTTCTTTGCACTGATTGCTGAGGAAGGCTTTCTTATCTCTCCTTGCTATTCTTTTGAACTCTGCATTCAAATGGATCTATTTTTCTTTTGCCTTTCACTTCTCTTCTGTTCACAGCTATTTGTAAGGCCTCCTCAGGCAACCATTTTGCCTTTTTGCATTTCTTTTCCTTGGGGATGGTCTTGATCCCTGCCTCCGGTACAATGTCATGAACCCCCGTTCATAGTTCTTCAGGCAATCTGTCTATCAGATATCATCCCTTGAATCTATTTGTCACTTCCACTGTATAATCATAAGGGATTTGATTTAGGTCATACCTGAATGGTCTAGTGCTTTTCCCTACTTTTTTAAAGTATACATATATATATTTAATTTTACAATGCTATGTTGGTTTCTGCCATATAACAATGTGTTGCTAACATATTGCACAGGGGACTCTGCTCAATATTACACACAGCCTGGCTGGGAGGAGAGTTTGGGGGACACTGGATACACGCATATGTATGGCTGAGTCCCTTCACTGTTCATCAGAAACTATCGCAACATTGCTAATCAGCTATACCCCAATACAAAACAAAAAGGGAAAAAATAAAATGAAAATAAACATCTCATTTCAAAGCAAGTATAGGTGAGAGAAACCTGATTCTGGTTAAGATCTGACATGAGGCAGACTTGCAGAATAATCCTTTTATATCAGATCAAACTTATGCATTCACAAAGACAAAAGACTGAAGGAAATGAAAAAGATAAGAGAATAAATAAAAGAAAAAATAAATATGAAGTAAAGAAGACCAACAAAGCCTAAAGTTGATTCTTGAAAGTATTACATAAATTCAATAAATTCTTGATGAAACTGAACAGCAGAAACAAAGAAGTACACAGATGATAAACCTCACTGATAAGAATGGGAAATTAATACAGTTTCTATAGATATTCAACTGATAAAATAAAGACATTTATAAACAATTTTAAGGTAGTAAATTCAAAAAGTTAGAGGGAATGCTCAAATGTCTAAGGAAACACATCCTATGAAAATTCAGAGCAAAAAGAGAAAAATTACATACCTTACAGTTGTTAAAAATATTAAATTTCACAGTTGCAAGCCTTTCCTTAATTTGGGGTTCATGTGACTTCACCAGAAAATCTTTTTTAATTAACTTATTTTTAATTGGAGGGTAATTTCTTTACAATATTGTGTTCACTTCTGCCATACATCAACATAAGCAGCCATAGTTTTATATATATGTCCCCTCCCTCTTGAACCTCTCTCCCACCTCCTACCCCATTCCATTGCTCTAGGTGTTCACAGAGCCCTGGTTTGAGTTCCTTCAGTCATACAGCAAATTCCCATGGATGATCTATTTCACACACGGTAGTGTATATATTTTCATGCTACTCCCTCCATTCATCCAGCCCCTCCTTCCCGCACCATGTCCCAAGTCTGTTCTCTATGTCCGCCTCTCCACTGCTGCCCTGCAAATAGGTTCATCAGTACCATTTCGAGATTCCATACACACGCCTTAATGTATGGGATTTGTTTTCCTTAGCAAATCTTATCATACACCTAAGAAAGGCATATTGCCTACTTGATACTTATTTCAAGAGAATATATAAAGTGGAAACACTTAATCATCCATTTCATAAATCAAGCAAAACTTTGGTATAAAAATCTCTTACAGTTCTAAGGAGAAAGTGACCATCAAATCTCTCTGTATACATAGATTCCAAAATCCTGAAGAAAGTAATGATCAACATTGGAAAGATAAAAAGGTTACTCAGAAAAATCTGTTACATTTCTAAACCTGATAACATAGAGAAATACAGCAAAACTATACCTTTTATAATTGAGTGAAATGAATGTGAAGACACACTACACACCATAATCACTGATTGAAATACTTAATATTTAGAGATGTCAAATCTCACTGAACTGATCTCTGGAAGAACAACAATTCCAATCATGGTACTAGAAAAATTTTTGTTTTGAGTTGCAGTAGACATGCTTATTTTAATATAATTATGGAAATACAAAGGAGAAGAGCAGACAAAGCACTCTGGAAGAATAAGAGGGAGGATTGGCTATAAATGATAATGAGAGATATTTTAAACTCTCATAATCTTGTATAATATAATTTAAAACTTGTATAATATAGGCAGTAGGCCCTGGCTCTGGGACTGATAGGAGAGAAGAAATGAAACAGAATCCCGACTACACAGATATTTATAGAAACCCAGGCAGTACCACCCAGCAGTGAGGCAGGACACCTGTTCAAAATTGTCTTGATAATTTGACACTCCTTACCCTTTATATTCAAATGAATAAGAGAAAAACAAATAAGTAACCTTGACTCACATCAACATTCACAGAAGCTTAAATCCAGATGAATATAGATCTAATTTTTATGCTTGCTTTTGGAAGAAAAGCTGTGTCAAACCTGGACAGTATATTTAAAAGCAGATACATTATTTCACCAACAAAGGTAAGTATAATCAAAACTATGGTTTTTCCAGTAGTCATGCAGAGATGTGAGAAATGGATCATAAAGAAGGCTGAGCACTGAAGAATTGATGCTTTTGAACTGTGGTGTTGGCAAAGATTCTTGACAGTCGCTTGGACAGCAAGGAGATCAAACCAGTCAATCTTAAATCAACCCTGAGTATTCATTAGAAGAACTGATACTAAAGCTGAACCTCCAATAATTTGGCTACCTGATGTGAAGAGCTTACTCATTGGAAAAGATTCTGATGCTGGGAAAGATTGAGAGGAAGAGAAGAAGGGGCTGACTTAAGAGGCAATGGTTGGATGGCATCACCAACTCAATGGACACGAGTTTGAGCAAATTAAGGAGGCAGTGAAAGACAGGGAAGCCTGGTGTGCTATAGTCCATGGGGTCGCAAAGAGTCAGACATGACTGAGTGAGTGAACAGCAACAACAAAATGGATCTAATATTTTTTTTTAAAAAAAGCTTTTAAAATAAAATATTGGAGAAATTTTTCACTATTTGAGTAGAAAATATTTTTTAAGCCAGATACAAATTTGCCAACCATAAACTCAATATTCAGAAAACTAAGATCATGGCATCCAGTCCCATCACTTCATGGCAAATACACGGGGAAACAGTGTCAGACTTTATTTTGGGGGGACTCCAAAATCACTGCAGGTGGTGACTGCAGCCATGAAATTAAAAGATACTTGCTCCTTGGAAGAAAAGCTATGAACAACCTAGACAGCATATTAAAAAGCAGAGACATTACTTTGCCAACAAAGGCCCATCTAGTCAAGGCTATGGTTTTTTCAGTAGTCATGTATTGATGTGAGAGTTGGATTATAAAAAAAAGCTGAGCACTGTAGAATTGATGCTTTTGAACTGTGGTGTTGGAAAGACTCTTGCGAGTCCCTTGGACTGCAAGGAGATCCAACTAGTCCATCCTAAAGGTGATCAGTCCTGAATATTCATTGGAAGGACTGATGCTGAAGCTGAAACTCTAATACTTTGGCCACCTGATGTGAAGAACTGACTGACTGGAAAAGACCCTGATGCTGGGAAAGATTGAGGGCAGGAGGAGAAGGGGACGACAGAGGATGAGATGGTTGGATGGCATCACTGACTCAATGGATATGAGTTTGAGTGAACTCCTGGAGTTGGTGATGGACAGGGAGGCCTTGTTGTTGCAGTCCATGGGGTTGCAAAGAATCAGACATGGCTGGGTGACTGAATTGAACTGAAAGGAAAATATTATTAGTTACACTGTATTAAAAATAGGAATTTGTATTTATCAAAAGATACCAATGAAGAAAAGTCAAGCCAAGAGTAAGAAATATTTCTGATACATGAAAATGTCATCTAAGGAAATAATTTATGAAGAACTCCTCCAAACCAACTACCCAAAGGAAAAACACTTAAGAGATTTGTGCAGGCTCTTCACAACAGATAATTTCCAAGTGGAAATATTTATGACCTAATTAGTGAAACTAAGTCCCTAAAACCGAGTTCCTCTGCTGAGTTTAAGTTTATGATTCATAAACCTCTATTCAAAACTTTATTCTCTTTCTGGTTCCCTCTAACCTCAATTCTGTGCTCATTGCACACTCAACCACCTGTCAGATGCTAAAATTGTTGTCAACAACATCATTAAAGTACTAAAAATCACTATTATAGACATCACCATTATTGTACAAACTCAGGTTGTTTCTCCAGGACAAGATAAGCTCACAGACCTCCCAACCATGGACCACCTAGCCAGAGAACCATAAACCAAAGATATTGTCACTCCAGATGCCAGGATTAAGAAATGTCACAAGATAATTATTAGCTCATCCTCTTTGTTCTTCCCCTTAAAAAACACAAAACAAAATAAAATAACAACAAAATCTCAACTACCAAGGGTTATGGATCTGAGGTTGATTTTCTACCTCCTTGCTTGGTACCTACAATAAACCCTTACTTTGTTGCACACTCCTACTGCTAAGTTTGGCTTTTCAGTGCCTTAGCTTGGTTACATTAGTAACCAAAGGGACGTTCAATTTCAATATTAAGGAAGTGAAAACTAAGTCCAGGAAACAACACTTCTACCTGCTAATCACCATTGCTGAAAGAAAGGAGGAGTGGTACAACAGAGATCACCTGCAGTTCTACTGTGTAAGTAACTTAGTCTGACCATTGTGGTCAATGGTTTGGCAGTTTATATTTTCTGTATGCAGTAATACTGTTATTTTATGATCCAAAAATTCACTCAGACCCATCAGAAGATACTTGCACACGTACATAAAACAAAGTGCATGATTCTCTAAAATGTAATACTGAAGTGAAAAAACAACACAAAATCATCCATATCATGTAATTCCATTCATTTTGGCTTTTAGGGACACATCTTTAAGAAAACAGATTGTAAAAATCAGCAAGAAAGTGATTAGCATGGGAACTAGAATGGAGTTTACTTTTAGGGTAAAAAGTAACAAACTGTGATCAGAGGGAAGTAAGGGGACACTTCCAGTGTAACACTGTAATATGTTTTAAAGCTGCTGGATGATTATGCTAATGTTTTCTGTGAAGTAAGTTGGTGAGTGTACACTTCCCTACAAGATTTTTTTGGGTATACATCTCTGAATATGTCATCTATGACAATATAGATGCAATACAGACGTCAGGAAACTAGCTGGGAGGACAGCTATGTCATACATAAGTGAAAATTAAATTCCAGTGGGGGTTTGGTTTATAGCTGTGTGATGTCCTGTCTCAGTGGAATCCTAGATCTCATAAAATCAACCTCTCTTAGCAAGTAGAAATGTGTGTGCTTTCCAGTGAGCACTGTTCTCCGTTGCTGAAGCATTTATGTACAGCAGAACTGCTCCTTTAGTTATCTGATTTATTTCTTGGAGAAGGCGATGGCACCCCACTCCAGTACTCTTGCCTGGAAAATCCCATGGACGGAGGAGCCTGGTAAGCTGCAGTCCATGGAGTCGCGAAGAGTCGGAGACGACTGAGCGACTTCACTTTGACTTTTCACTTTCACGCATTGGAGAAGGAAACGGCAACCCCCCAGTGTTCTTGCCTGGAGAATCCCAGGGACGGGAGAGCGTGGTGGGCTGCCATCTATGGGGTCGCATAGAGTCGGACATGACTGAAGTGATTTAGGATTAGTTAAATCATTCTGATGGACCCTTTGCATATGTTCTAGATTAAAGGATTATTTGTCTGTGACAGAATGCCGAAAACCATGCCCTCCCCTTAGACTTTCCCTGGTCACCCTTTTCTGATTCCCTTTTCTACAGTGACTAAACAGCTAAATTACAGTCTTTTTATTCCACTGGAGAAAACAGGTCCTTCTAGCTGTGAGTTTTCCACCATCACTACGTGAGTTTCACGGTTCCAGTTGTAGAGCTTTTGTTCCCTCAGTTTGAAAATGTTTGACTCTGTGAATGAGCAGGAGTCGGCACTGATTTGTCTGTTGTCCTGAAAAGGTTTCTTCCTTTTATTTGCAACACTTGTTTCTACCCACCTAGAATGACAGCATCTTTGGCACAAACAAGAGCTTATCTGACACACGATGCCTCCTACCATTTGGAAACGTGCTCTTAGCTCAGGGACTTCCACCTTGAGTCACATCTAGTGCAAAGCCTTGCTGAAGGGAGCATGCCCACACCCAGAAAATAACACGCTCTGAGTCCTCACACTTCCCCCTTTGAATAAGGCTCTCCAAAAATTGTGGTTTGAGGGTTGTCAACACCTATGTTTGGTGGCGTTTGAAGATAAAGAAAAGTCTGATAACACATGCTTGAGTGGTACTTGACATTAGTGGAATTCCGTCTTCAATTATACTAGAGTGATAAGAGCAAAAGAGAGTATTGTTGACCCTAATGTACCTTCCATAGTATTACGGTTAGGGCTGTTATACCAGAATACTACAGGCTGAGTTACTTCAAATAACAGAAAGATATTTTCTTACAGTTCTGGAGGCTGAAGTCTGAGATCCAGGTGCCCACAGGGTTGGTTTCTGATGAGCTGTCTCCTTGGCAAGAAGACGGCTGCTTTTTCTGCATGTCCTCACATGGCCTGTTAGTGTGAAGAAAGAGATCTGTGATGTATTTTCTGCTTTCTATCAGGATGGCAAGCATATCAGGTCAGGGCCCTACACTATCTCTAAACATAGGCATACTATCTGTGAGCATGTTGTGTCCAACTCTTTGCGACCCCATGGACTGTAGCCCGCCAGGCTCCTCTGTCCATGGGGTTTCTCAGGCAAGAATACTGGAGTGGGCCCCCATTTCCTCCTGCAGGGGATCTTTCTGACCCAGGGATGGAACCTGAATTTCTCGCTTCGGCATCTCCTGCTTTGGCAGGTGGATTCTTTAACACTGTGCCACGTGGGAAGCCCTCTAGGTACTAGAATGAACAAAACAGGAAGGAGAAAACATTCCGTGAGTTCACGAAGCTAACTTCTATCTTTTGATTAGCAACTAAATATATAATGACTGGTAACATGGGCAGAAACAATTAAATGAAAGGACTTGTTCTTACTTTAAACAAACTAATGTAAATGAGAACTTCCAGATGCACAAGCTGGGTTTAGAAAAGGCAGAGGAACCAGAAATCAAATTGGCAGCATTTGTTAGATCATGGAGAAAGCAAGGGAATTCCAGAAAACATCTACTTCTGCTCCACTGACTATGCTAAAGCCTGTGTAGTCCACAGCAAACCACATTGATTGTGTGGATCAAAACAAATTATGGAAAATTCTTAAAGAGATGGGAATACCAAACCACCTTACCTGCCTCCTGAGAAACCTGCATGCAGGTCAAGAAGAAATATTTGGAAATGGACATAGAACAACATGTGTGCATGCTAAGTCACTTCAGTCATGTCTAACTCTGTGTGACCCTATAGTCTGTAGCCCTCAGGGCTCCTCCATCCTTGAGATTCTCCATGCAAGAATACTAGAGTGGGTTGTCCTTCCCTTCTCCAGGGGATCCTCCCAATCCAGGGATCAAGACTGCATCTATTATATCTCCCCTGCATTGGCAGGTGGGTTGCTTACCATTAACACCACCTGGACATGGCAAAACAGACTGGTTCAAAACTTGGAAAGGAGTATCTCAAGCCTGTATATCATCACCCTGCTTATTTAACTTCTATGCAGAGTACATCACGTGGAATGCCAGTGGACAAAGCACAAGCTGGAATCAAGATTGTCAGAACTATTGACAACCTCAGATACACAGATGAAATCACTCCAGTGATAGAAATTGAAGAAGAACAAAAGAGCCTCTTGATGAGGGTGAAAAAAGACAGTGAAACAGTTGGCTTGAAAGTCACCATTCAAAAAAATAAGATCATGTCATCTAGCCCCAACACTTCTTGGCAGTTAGAAAGGGAAAAAAGTGGAAGCAGACATAGATTTTACTTTCTTGGGCTCCAAAATCACTACACACAGTGACTTCAGTCATGACATTAAAAGACACTTGCTCCTTGGAAGAAAATGTTTGACAAACCTAGACAGTGTATTCAAAAACAGAGACATCACTTTGCCAACAAAGGTCCACATAGTCAAAGCTATGGTTTTTCCAGTAGTCATGTATGGATGTGAGAGTTGGACTGTGGAGAAAGCTGAGCGCCGAAGAATTGATGCTTTTGAACTGTGGTGTTGGAGGAGACTCTTGAGAGTCCCTTGGACTGCAAGGAAATCAAAGCAGTCAATCCTAAAGGAAATAAACCTGAATGTTAATTGGAAGGACTGATGCTGAAGCTGAAGTTCCAATACTTTGGCCACCTGATGGAGAAGAGCTAACTCATTGGAGAAGACCCTGATGCTGGAAAAGACTGAAGGCAAAAGAAGAAGGGGGCAGCAGAAGATGAGATGGTTAGAAAGTGTCACCAACTCGATGGCCATGAATTGAAGCAGACTTCAGGAGACAGTGAAGGCAGAAAAGCCCGGTGTGTGGCAGTCCATGGGGTAGCAAAGAGTCAGACATGACTCAGTGACTGAACAGCAACATGAATACAAATGAGTTTTAGGGTATGGAGTCAGAGGAAGGTAAATGACTTTATCACTAATTTAAGCACTGCTGCTGCTGCTGCTAAGTCGCTTCAGTAGTGTCAGACTCTGTGCGACCCCATTGATGGCAGCCTACCAGGCTCCCCTGTCCTTGGGATTCTCCAGGCAAGAACACTGGAATGGGTTGCCATTTCCTTCTCCAATGCATGAAAGTGAAAAGTGAAAGTGAAGTCGCTCAGTCGTGTCTGACTCTTAGCGACCCCATGGACTGCAGCCCACCTGGCTTCTCTGTCCATGGGACTCTCAAGCCAAGAGTACTGGAGTGGGGTGCCATTGCCTTCTCCGAATTTAAGCACTAGCTAAGCATATTTAAAAGCAGAGACATTACTTTGTCAACAAAGATCCGTCTAGTCAAGGCTATGGTTTTTCGAGTGGTCATGTATGGATGTTAGAGTTGGACTGTGAAGAAAGCTGAGTGCTGAAGAATGACACTTTTGAACTGTGGTGTTGGAGAAGACTTTTGAGAGTCCCTTGGACTGCAAGGAGATCCAACCAGTCCATTCTAAAGGAGATCAGTCCTGGATGTTCTTTGGAAGGAATGATGCTAAAGCTGAAACTCCAGTACTTTGGCCACCACATGCGAAGAGTTGACTCATTGGAAAAGATTCTGATGCTGGGAGGGATTGGGGGGAGGAGAAGGGGACGACAGAGGATGAGATGGCTGGATGGCATCACCGACTCGATGGACATGAGTTTGAGTGAACTCCGGGAGTTGGTGATGGACAGGGAGGCCTGGTGTGCTGCAGTTCATGGGGTCCCAAAGAGTTGGACACGACTGAGCGAATGAACTGAACTGAATCAAGTTCTGGTTGTACTAAATTTATAAATATGATTTTGTTTTTCTATAGGTGTTGTACGGGTGCAAAGTTTGTCACACCAAATGCGTTCGCTTGGCATGATAATTGTTTTAGGTTGATTGTCTTTAAGAAGCTCTTCCCTGATAGCTCAGTTGGTAAAGAATCTGCCTGCAATACAGGAGACCCCATTTTAATTATTGGATTGGGAAAATCCACTGGAAAATGGATAGGCTACCCACTCCAGTATTCTTGGGTTTCCCTTGCAGCTCAACTGGTAAAGAATCTGCCTGAAATGTGGGAGACCTGGGTTCGATCCCTGGGTTGGGAAGATCCCCTGGAGAAGGGAAAGGATACCAACTTCAGAATCCTGGCCTGGAGAATTCCGTGGACTGTATAATCCACGGGGGTCCCAAAGAATTGAACACGACTAAGCAACTTAATTAGAAAACTCATAATTTTTTTGTTTTTAACCTCCCTATAATACTTTTAAAGTAATTTAAATAGGGAGCCTACATCAGGAAAACAGCTGTCATCTAAGGTAACTGTGTTTCTCCACAGTGAACATGTTGACCAAACTTTTGTTCTTCCCTTCCCTTGGGGAGCGTCTTCCTTGTGGACACAGTAGGGTAAGGAGAGAGTGGGTGGAAGTGTGAGAAGAGCATGGAAATGTATACATTACCCTATGTAAAACAGATAGCAAGTGAGAATTTGCTGTGTTAAACAGGGAGCTCAACCCAGTGTTCTGTGAAAACCTAGAGGGGTAGGATGGGGTGGGAGGTAAGAGAGGGGCTCAGGAGGGAGGGGATATATGTATACCTGTGTCTGCTTCATGTTGATGTGTGAAGATAATGGTGAAGTGAAGTCGCTCAGGTGTGTCTGACTCTTTGCGACCCCATGGCCTGTAGCTTACCAGGCTCTTCCATCCATGGGATTTTCCAGGCAAGAGTACTGGAGTGGGTTGCCATTTCCTTCTCCAAAGGATCTTCCCTACCCAGGCATTGAACCCAGGTCTCTCACATTGTAGGCAGACGCTTTACCATCTGAGCCACCAGGGAAGTCTCTAATCTTTTTGCAGTAGAAATAAAAATTTTCTGGCATGACTCCAAGCAATGGGACTTATCAAAACTACAAACGCCAGCACATTGAATATTTCAATACTGTACTCAATTGTTCATATTTTAGCTGTTAAACAAACCAAATGTAAATGCTTAATATATAATACAAATCCGCAGATTCTTCACAGAAGAAAACAATGGAAGACTGATTTTCTACATGTCACCTGTTCATTAGTTCTTCAATAATATGTCTTGAGTTATTTCACATATAATGTATACACCACTACCTATGTTTTTCAACATTTTCTATTTAGGTCCTAAAGGGTATAAACAAGGTTGCATACATTCAGGTTGTTTTTATAAACTTTAGATGTTTCTTCTGTTATGCATCTTACAATAATGAATAAAAGGAGACAAAGACAAATGTACATTTAAGTTAATGGTTACATGAATTTTGCTTATATGGCTAGCTGTTTATATGGGCCTTGCAAATGACAAAATAAAATAACAAAGTTTGATAAGCCCATCCATGCCCTGTGAACTTTAGTTCATGGGGCATATTGATGTGTGGCAGAGGCCAAAACAATATTGTTGAGCAGTTGTCCTCCAATAATTCTATTTTGTTCTATACACCTCAATATTGTACAATTATAATCTTTGATGATTAAATATCTAAATATATAACTATGGCATGCAAAGTCAGGATTAATCCATTTGAAGCTTTAAAATGGACTTAAGTGGACCAAAACTATTTGCCACAATAGAAATAACAGGTTGATAGTTGCTTATCACAAAAGTAGTTTAGCAAGCCATATAGATTTGAAAAGGTACTTTATTGCTTACTGCTAAGGTACTATGAAAAACTGATTTTTCCTATAAAAATCAACATATAGGAAGCATATAATGAAATTATATATGCCAACTTCATAGGGAAAATTAGGTGAAGATTTTAGAAATTGTAATAAATAAGTCTTGGTTTAATGGATTTTAAAGTTCAAAAGAATAGCAAGGAGAGATAAGAAAGCCTTCCTCAGTGATCAATGCAAAGAAATAGAGGAAAACAATAGACCAGAAAAGACTAGAGAACTCTTCAAGAAAATTAGAGATACCAAGGGAACATTTCATGCAAAGATAGGCACAATAAAGGACAGAAATGGTATGGACCTAACAGAAGCAGAAGATATTAAGAAGAGGTGGCAAGAATACACAGAAGAACTGCCTGTTGTTCCATGTCCAGTTCTAACTGTTGCTTCCTGACCTGCATATAGGTCTCTCAAGAGGCAGGTCAAGTGGTCTGGTATTCCCATCTCTTTCAGAATTTTCCACAGTTTATTGTGATCCACACAGTCAAAGGCTTTGGCATAGTCAATAAAGAAGAAATAGATGTTTTTCTGGAACTCTCTTGCTTTTTCCATGAACCAACGGATGTTAGCTATTTGATCTCTGGTTCCTCTGCCTTTTCTAAAACCAGCTTGAACATCTGAAAGTTCACGGTTCACGTATTGCTGAAGCCTGGCTTGGAGAATTTTGAGCATTACTTTACTAGTGTGTGAGATGAGTGCAATTGTGCGGTAATTTGGGCATTCTTTGGCATTGCCTTTCTTTGGGATTGGAATGAAAACTGACCTTTTCCAGTCCTGTGGCCACTGCTGAGTTTTCCAAATTTGCTGGCATATTGAATGCAGCACTTTCACAGCATCATCTTTCAGAATTTAGAATAGCTCAACTGGAATTCCATCACCTCCACTAGCTTTGTTCGTAGTGATGCTTTCTAAGGCCTACATGACTTCACATTCCAGGATGTCTGGCTCTGGGTGAGTGATCACACCATCGTGATTATCTGGGTCGTGAAGATCTTTTTTGTACAGTTCTTCTGTGTATTCTTGCCATCTCTTCTTAATATCTTCTGCTTCTGTTAGGTCCATCACATTTCTGTCCTTTATTGAGCCCATCTTTGCATGAAATGTCCCCTTGGTATCTCTAATTTTCTTGAAGAGATCTTTAGTCTTTCCTATTCTGTTGTTTTCTGTTGGGGGCCAGAGTGAGGCACTCCGCCCATGGCAAAGGTCATGAGGAAGTTGGCTCAACATACGCAAAGGCAGGATCGAGCCTCAGGAGTCCCCCTGGAAATCCTCGAGCATCTACCCCCATAACCAGAGCCTGCCTGCTTTACTACTTTGTGCTCCCACCTACACCTCTGACTTTATGGGGGGGCTGTCCCCCACCACCTCTTTCGGAGAAGGAGTTAACCTAGAGCTCCAGTTAATAAAAAATCCTGGGCGTGACAAGAGTGTTTTAACCTACAAACTCCTCTGAAGTTTCTCTGGCCTGCCTGACAGGCTCATCCAGCCACATGTGATTGCTCACAGCCTCCCAACCGTGAGAGGCACGAGATGCTTTAAACCCTCTAAAAACAGGTTCTTTAGAGAAGTTAGAAAACTATAAGTATAGTGGGCTGATTAGAAATTGTATTGGTGAAGGGTTTTTCATTTGTTGAGCCAATGTTTGTTGCTAAGTCTCCATATCCCCTGCCCTTACACACATTAATGAATATACAGAAGAAATAAGTATTAACCTTTGATATTAATCACGTTAGACCTTAGGCTAAGTAAATTCTTTCCTTAACTAAAACCCACTACACCCTCACCCTATAGGAATGTAACTTTATTTGGGTGGCATCTGTTTTAAGAATAATCACCCCTGGAGAAATAAGTCTCCTGGTTGACTGACCGCTGTCACAAGGAGAGGGTCATAAATTGTCAGCAAGTCCCCTGGCCAGAAGATGATGTAACACCCCTAAGACCTCTGTATACATTTGTATGAAGCACCTGACTTTGATAAAAGTGAGGACTGCTGACCCCGCGTGACTTTTGCATAACATCTCAGTGTATAAAAGTAGACCATGGAAAATAAAGAATTGGGATCAGTTTCTTGAAATACTGGTCTCCCCATGTGACTCTCTCTCACTCTGGCTGAGTCTCCATCTGGAGCGCAGAACCCGCCATGCTTACTAATTATGCCTGGGCTTCTAGGATCCGACCGGGAAGGCCTCAGTGTCTCCTCTCCTTCGAGAGAACGGAAGGACGTCTGCGGCCTACGTAAGTGGTGCAAACTTCTTGTCTTGAAGTTTTATTGGTCTCCCGCGTAAACCAAGCTACTCAGCCTCTTTTCTCCACTGATTTTTCCTACTGAGCTATCCTCATTCTATTACTCTTTATATCTCTAATTCATATCTAATTGAAGCTATTGTATCCTGATCCTCACCGACGCCATCCCAGCTTCAAATACCCTGGATCAGCCGGGGCTGGACCCCGGCAGTTTTCCTCTATTTCTTTGCATTGATCATTGAGGAAGGCTTTCTTATCTCTTCTTGCTATTCTTTGGAACTGTGCATTCAGATGCTTATATCTTTCCTTTTCTCCTTTGCTTTTCGCTTCTCCTCTTTTCACAGCTATTTGTAAGGCCTCCCCAGACAGCCATTTTGCTTTTTTGCATTTCTTGTCCATGGGGATGGTCTTGATCCCTGTCTCTCGTACAGTGTCATGAACCTCCGTCCATAGTTCATCAGGCACTGTATCTATCAGCTCTAGGCCCTTAAATCTATTTCTCACTTCCACTGTATAATCATAAGGGATTTGATTTAGGTCATACCTGAATGGTCTAGTGGTTTTTCCTACTTTCTTTAAGTCTGAATTTGGCAATAAGGAGTTCATGATCTGAGCCACAGTCAGCTCCTGGTCTTGTTTTTGCTGACTGTATAGAGCTTCTCTATCCTTGGCTACAAAGAATATAATCAGTCTGATTTTGGTGTTGACCATCTGGTAATGTCCATGTGTAGAGTCTTGTCTTGTGTTGTTGGAAGAGGGTGTTTGTTATGACCAGTGCATTTTCTTGGCAAAACTCTATTAGTCTTTGCCCTGCTTCATTCTGTACTCCAAGGCCATATTTGCCTGTTACGCCAGGTGTTTCTTGACTTCCTACTTTTGCATTCCAGTCCCCTATAATGAAAAGGACATCTTTTTTTGGGTGTTAGTTCTAAAAGGTCTTGTAGGTCTTCGTAGAATCGTTCAACTTCAGCTTCTTCAGCGTTACTGATTGGGGCATAGACTTGGATTACTGTGATATTGAATGGTTTGCCTTGGAAACGAACAGAGATCATTCTGTCATTTTTGAGATTGCATCCAAGTGCTGAATTTCAGACTCTTTTGTTGACCATGATGGCTACTCCATTTCTTCTGAGGGATTCCTGCCCGCAGTAGTAGATATAATGGTCATCTGAGTTAAATTCACCCATTCCAGTCCATTTTAGTCCCCTGATTCCTAGAATGTCAACATTCACTCTTGCCATCTCTTGTTTGACCTCTTCCAATTTGCCTTGATTCATGGACCTGACATTCCAGGTTCCTATGCAATATTGCTGTTTACAGCATCGGACCTTGCTTCTCTCACCAGCCACATCCACAGCTGGGTATTCTTTGTGCTTTTGCTCCATCCCTTCATTCTTTCTAGAGTTACTTCTCTACTGATCTCCATTAGCATATTGGGCCCCTACTGACCTGGGGAGAGCCTCTTTCAGTATCCTATCATTTTGCCTTTTCATACTGTTCATGAGTTTCTCAAGGCAAGAATACTGAAGTGGCTTGCCATTCCCTTCTCCAGTGGACCACATTCTGTCAGATCTCTCCAGCATGACCCGCCCGTCTTGGGTTGCCCCACGGGCATGGCTTAGTTTCATTGAGTTAGACAAGGCTGTGTAATTACCCCCTTAATCACACTCCAGTTAACATTTCGTTGATAGACATAACTCTTACATAACATATGTAACATATGACATAACATAACTTATGTATAATAGTAAATTATTCTCCAGCTAACATTTAGTCAATGCAATCTTGCTGACTGCATTTTTTTTTTCTTTTTTCTTTTGGCAGCTGATGTGATCTGTGGTTGTCTAAAGAGGTCTTACAAATAGTTGAAAAAAAAAAAAAAACAGAAGTGAAAGATAAAGAAGAAAAGGAAATATATACACATTTGAATGCAGAGTTCCAAAGAATAGCAAGGAGAGATAAGAAAGCCTTCTTCAGTGATCAAAGCAAAGAAACAAAAGAAAACAATAGAATGGGAAAGACTACAGATCTCTTCAGGAAAATTAGAGTTACCAAGGGAACACTTCATGCAAAGATGGGCTCAATAAAGGACAGAAATGGTAGGGACCTAACAGAAGCAGAAGATATTAAGAGGAGGCAAGAATACATGGAAGAACTGTACAAAAAATATCTTCATGACCCAGATAACCATGATGTTGTGATCAGTCAACTAGAGCCAGACATCCTGGTGTCAGAAGTAAAGTGAAAGTGAAGTCGCTCAGTCGTTTCCAACTCTTTGTGACCCCATGGACTTTAGCCAACCAGGCTCCTCCATCCATGGGATTCTCCAGGCAAGAGTAGTAGAGTGGGGTGCCATGTCCTTCTCCAGGGGATCTTCCCAACCCAGGGATTGAACCCAAGTCTCCCACATTTTAGGCAGACTCTTTAGCATCTGAACCACCAGGGAAGTCCTTCAGAAGTAAAGTGGGACTTATAAAGCATCACTACAAACAAAGCTGGTGGAGGTGATGGAATTCCAGCTGAGCTATTTCAAATCCTAAAAGATGATGTTGTCATAGGGCTGCATTCTATATCCCAGAAAATTTGGAAAACTCACCAGTGGCCACAGAACTGGAAAAGGTCCATTTTCATTCAAATCCCAAAGAGAGGCAATGCCAAAGAATGCTTAAACTAACGCACAATTGCACTCAACTTCAGTTCAGTTCGGTTGCTCAGTCATGTCCAACTCTTTGTGACCCCATGAATCACAGCATGCCAGGCCTCCCTGTCCATCGCAAACTCCTGGAGTTCACCCAAACTCATGTGAATCGAGTCGGTGATGCCATCCAGCCATCTCATCCTCTGTCATCCACTTCTCCTCCTGCCCCCAATCCCTCCCAGTGTCAGGGTCTTTTTCAATGAGTCAACTCTTCGCATGAGGTGGCCAAAGTATTGGAGTTTCAGCCTCAGCATCAGTCCTTCCAATGAACACCCAGGACTGGTCTCCTTTAGGATGGACTGGTTGGATCTCCTTGTAGACCAAGGGACTCTCAAGAGTCTTCTGCAGCACCACAGTTCAAAGGCATCAATTCTTCAGTGCTCAGCTTTCTTCACAGTCCAACTCTAACATCCATACATGACCACTGGAAAAACCATAGCCTTGATTAGATGGACTTTTGTTGGCAAAGTAATATCTCTGTTTTTTAATATGCTATCTAGGTTGGTCATAACTTTCCTTCCAAGGAGTAAGCGTCTTTTAATTTCATGGCTGCAATCACCATCTGCAGTGATTTTTGAGCCCCCCAAAATAAAGTCAGACATTGTTTCTACTGTTTCCCCATCCATTTCCCATGAAGTGATGGCACCAGATGCCATGATCTTAGTTTTCTGAATGTTGAGCTTTAAGCCAACTTTCTCACTCTCCTCTTTCACTTTCATCAAGAGGCTTTTGAGTTCCTCTTCACTTTCTGCCATAAGGGTGGTGTCATCTGCATATCTGAGGTTATTGATATTTCTCCTAGCCATCTTGATTCTAGCTTGTGCTTCTTCCAGCCCAGCATTTCTCATGATGTACTCTGCATATAAGTTAAATAAGCATGGTGACACTATACAGCATTGACGTACTCCTTTTCCTATTTGAAACCAGTCTGTTGTTCCATGTCCAGTTCTAACTGTTGCTTCCTGACTTGCATATAGGTTTCTTAAGAGGCAGGTCAGGTGGTGTGGTATTCCCATCTCTTTCAGAATTTTCCACAGTTTATTGTGATCCACACAGTCAAAGGCTTTGGCATAGTCAATAAAGAAGAAACAGATGCTTTTCTGGAACTCTCTTGCTTTTCCCATGATCCAGTGGATGTTGGCATTTTGATCTCTGGTTGCTCAGCCTTTCCTAAAACCAGCTTGAACATTTGGAAGTTCATGGTTCACGTTTTGCTGAAGCCTGGCTTGGAGAATTTTGAGCATTACTTTACTAGCATGTGAGATGAGTGCAATTGTGTGGTAGTTTGAGCATTCTTTGGCATTGCCTTTCTTTGGGATTGGAATGAAAACTGACCTTTTCCAGTCCTGTGGCTACTGCTGAGTTTTCCAAATTTGCTGGCATATTGAGTGCAGCACTTTCACAGCATCATCTTTTCAGGATTTGAAATAGCTCAACTGGAATTCCATCACCTCCACTAGCTTTGTTCGTAGTGATGTTTTCTAAGGCCCACTTCACTTCACATTCCACATGTCTGGCTCTAGGTGAGTGATCACACCATCGTGATTATCTGGGTCATGAAGATCTTTTTTGTACAGTTCTTCTGTGTATTCTTGCCATCTCTTCTTAATATCTTCTGCTTCTGTTAGGTCCATCCCATTTCTGTCCTTTATCGAGCCCATCTTTGCATGAAATGTCCCGTTGGTATCTCTGATTTTCTTGAAGAGATCTTTAGTCTTTCCCATTCTGTTGTTTTCCTCTATTTCTTTGCATTGATCACTGAGGAAGGCTTTCTTACCTCTCCTTGCTATTTTTTGGAACTCTACATTCAAATGGGAATATCTTTCCATTTCTCCTTTAGTTTTCACTTCTCTTCTTTTCACAGCTATTTGTAAGGACTCCTCAGACAGCCATTTTGCTTTTTGCTTTTCTTGTCCATGGGGATGGCCTTGATCCCTGTCTCCTGTACAATGTCATGAACCTCCATCCATAGTTCATCAGGCACTCTATCTGTCAGATCTAGGCCCTTAAATTTATTTCTCACTTCCACTGTATTGTCATAAGGGATTTGATCTAGGTCATACCTGAATGGTCTAGTGGTTTCCCCTACTCTTCAATTTAAGTCTGAATTTGGCAATAAGGTGTTGTGATCTGAGCCACCATCAGCTCCCAGTCTTGTTTTTGCTGACTGTATAGAGCTTCTCCATCTTTGGCTGTGAAGAATATAATTTCGCTCAACACCAAAATCAGATTGATTTTAGATTGATTGATTATATTCTTTGCAGCACTCATCTTACATGCTAGTAAAGTAATGCTCAAAATTTGCCAAGCCGGGCTCCAACAGTACATGAACTGGGAACTTCCAAATGTTCAAGCTGGTTTTAGAAAAGGCAGAGGAACCAGAGATCAAATTGCCAACATCTGTTGGATCATCGAAAAAGCTAGAGAGTTCCAGAAAAACATCTACTTCTGCTTTATTGACTATGCCAAAGCCTTTGACTGTGTGGATCACAACAAACTGTGGGAAATTCTGAAAGAGATGGGAATACCACACCACCTGACCTGCCTCCTGAGAAATCTGAATGCAGGTCAAGAAGCAACAGTTAGAAGTGGACATGGAGCAACAGACTGGGTTCAAATCAGGAAAGGAGTACATCAAGTCTGTATATTGTTACCCTGCTTATTTAAATTATATGCAGAGTACATTATGCAAAATGTCAGGCTGGATGAAGCACAAACTGGAATCAAGATCACCAGGAAAAATATCAATAACTTCAGATACACACATGACACCACCCTTATGGCAGAAAGCAAAGAAGTAAAGAGCTTCTTGATGAAAGTAAAGAGGAGAATGAAAAAGTTGGCTTAAAACTCAATATTCAGAAAACGAAGTTCATGGCATCTGGTCCCTTCACTTCATGGCAAATACATGGGGAAATAATGGAAACAGTGAGAGACTTTATTTGGGGGGCTCTAAAATCACTGCTGAGCACCGAAGAATTAATGCTTTTGAACTGTGGTGTTGGAGAAGACTCTTGAGAGTCCCTTGGACTGTAAGGAGATCCAACCAGTCCATTCTAAAGATCAGTCCTGGGTGTTCTTTGGAAGGAATGATGCTAAAGCTGAAACTCCTGTAGCTTGGCCACCCCATGCGAAGAGTTGACTCATTGGAAAAGATTCTGATGCTGGGAGGGATTGTGGGCAGGATAAAAAGGGGACGACAGAGGATGAAATAGCTGAATGGCATCACTGAGTCAATGCATGTGAGTTTGGGTGAACTCCGGGAGTTTGTGATGGACAGGGAGGCCTGGCGTGCTGCAATTCATGGGGTCGCAAAGAGTCGGACACGACTAAGTGACTGAACTGAACTGAAAATCACTGCAGATGGTGACTGGAGCCATGAAATTAAGATGGTTGCTCCTTGGAAGAAAAGCTATGACCAACCTAGACAGCATATTAAAAAGCAGAGACATTACTTTGCCAACAACTGTTCGTCTAGTCAAAGCTATCGTATGGGTGTGAGAGTTGGACTATAAAGAAAGCTGAGCACTGAAGAATTGATGTTTTTGAAATATAGTGTTGGAAAATACTCTTGAGAATCCCTTGGACTGCCAGGAGACCCAACCAGTCAATCCTAAAGGAAATCAGTCCTGAATATTCATATGAAGGACTGATGCTGAAGGTGAAATTCCAATAATTTGACTACCTGATGCAAAGAGCTGACTTATTTGAAAAAACCCTGTTGCTGGGAAAGATCGAGGGAGGTGGAGAAGGGGATGACAGAGGATGAGACGGTTGGATGGTGTCACTGACTCGATGGACATGAGTTTGAGAAAGCTCAGGGAGTTGCTGATGGACAGGGAATCCTGACGTGCTGCAGTCCATGGGGTCACAAAGAATCGGACATGACTAAGTGACTGAACTGAACTGCTGTGATCTTATGCTGCTTACTAATCCACACATAAGGAGGCCTCAGAAGTAGGCACCTTAAGCATGATATACTCATTGTTGTTGTTCAGACACTGAGTTTGTGTGATTCTTTGCAACCCTTTCAACTACAGTCCACCTCTGATTATAATAAAGCAACCATTGTCTATTCTCTAAACATTTTTGTGAGTAATATTGTCTATTTAATAATTATATAGTGTGATCATAGTTAAAAAAAAAAAAAAGTTATAATTTAGATAGGGATCCTTCACCCAGAAGACAGCTGTTGCCTAAGATAACTTTGTTTCTCCAAAGGACGTGTTACCAAAGTTTGGCTCTTCCTTTCCCCTGGGGAAGGTCTTCCTTCCACTTTGAAATCCCTATTAGCTACTGGTTGTAAAGTCAGTTGTCTGATTCTCCTGAGGACTTCATATTCTTTTTTTTTTTTTTCTGTTTGTATAATGGAAGTTTTTAAAATTTATTTTATTATATTTTATTTTTTAACTTTATTGTATTGGTTTTGCCATATATCAAAATGAATCTGCCACAGGTATACATGTGTTCCCCATCCTGAACCCTCCTCCCTCCTCCCTCCCCATACCATTCCTCTGGGTCGTCCCAGTGCTTTTTTTTTTTAGTATTTATTTATGTATTTGGTTGTGCTAGATCTTACTTGCAGCACACAGAATCTTTTGTTTGCAGTATGTGGACTGTTAATTTTAGTGTGTGGGATCTAGTTACCTCACCAGGAATTGAACTCGGACCCCCCTGCACTAGGAGCATGGAGTCTTACCAACTCTACCATCTGGGTTCACCTTCTTATGGAGCCCCCTTTCATGTGAATTTAAATTTGATTTCCTCCTGTTAATGTCTCATATCAATTCAATCATTAGACCAACTAGAAGAACTGGGAAGGGTAGAGGAAAATTTTTCTTCAGACACCATACAAGAAATGTAAACACAATATGCACTGGATATAAACTTAAATTAACTGAAAGAGTGCATAGTGGTAATCTACTTCAACTTTTATGAAATAGACACTATTTATCATTCCTAGGAAGAGATCATTCACGACTTCTTGAAAAGATTATTTGACATATAATTAACTTGTAACTTCCTGAGAAAATTATTTCAAAGTTGTTTCTAAAATATTACAAATAGATTATTCAAATTATTAAATGAACTAATGCTCAAATTTCAAAAGATTATATAAAAAATATGTGAGGTAATTAATTTTATGGGAAAAAAATGTCATCCAAAATTCCTTCAGAAAAAAAGTTTTTTTCATAAATCACAATGGGTCTTATATGTATATTTACACACATAAATTTTATTTTTTAAAAAGTTAATCATTATATTCATATAGTGTACTTTTCCACATATAAAATTTAAGAAATTCCTGACATATCAAAGATACAACTATATAAATATTTTCAGTGGTTTTCAGCCATTCCTGCTGGCAGATTATAATAACTCTACACCTGGACTCTAATACTGAAGTTCTGAGTTGTGAATTAACCAGACATCACCTATATGGTAAAAACATTGCATATCCTATGTCCTGACCCATAACTGGTGGCAAATGGCAGAAGAGCTTAGACACCTCTTGGTGAGAACCACAGACATCTCTTGGAGGCCATGTCACACGTGTGTGATTAGTCTTGGTTGCCAATGGTACAGAAAAATAGAGCATTGGCAATGTCCAAGACAGTGACCATATAATAGTAATGCATATATATAAATGTAAAAGGGCTTCCTTGGTGGCTCAGACAGTAAAGAATCTGCCTGCAATGTAAGAGATCTGGGTTCAATTCCTGGGTCCAAAAGATCTCCTGGAGGAGGCAATGGCAACCCACTCCAGTATTCTTGCCTAGATAATCCCATCAACAAAGGAGCCTGGAGGGCTACAGTCTATGGGGTTGCAAAGAGTCAGACAAGACTGAGCAACTAATATGACAACAACAAAAATAAATGTTACCCACTGTAAATCTTTTTTTAAAAAAATATTTTTTGATGCAGACAATATTTTAAAGTCTTTATTGAATTTATTACATTATTGCTTCTGTTTTGTATGTTGGTTGTTTTTTTTTTTTGGCCACAAGACATGTGGGATCTCAGCACTCAGACCAGGGATTGAACCCAAGTCCCCTGCATTGGAAGGTGGAATCTTAACCATTGGATCACCAGGGAGGTTCCCCCATCTCCATAAAACTTTGAAGGAAGCGTGATCTCAATGTTAGTTCTAAATCTATTCCTTGTGTTCTTTCTATCTGGTAAGTATGGTAACAGTGGGTTTTCTGCCTTACTAGTAACATGAAGCATCCCATTTCCATTACATTTAGATTTTACTGTTGTAACTCCTCTGAAATACATTATGGAATATTACAAATCAAAAAGAACATATGTAGAAAATAATTCTTGAACTGTGTAAGTTCTAGACTATAGTTGAGCTATTTTTCAATACTCAGAAAATCTATTAGATTACATTTTTTCTTAGATCGGAATCATTTGAGATAAAAAAAAAAAAACATTAAACTTGCTTTTCCTTATTCATTTTTTAAACATTCAGGTGATTTAGTGTGATTTAAAATTTTAAGAGACAGTATCACTACAGTACTAATGGAATGCAAATGCTAAATGATTTAGCTTTAAGCCTGTTTAATATCATGGTTATATCCAAGCACTTCTATTTCAAGCATATATACTTTCCCTAGTACAGGATTTCCAGGTGGTGCTTATGGTGAAGAACCCACCTGCCAATGGCAGATATATAAGAGATGAGTGTTCAGTCACTGGGCCAGAAAATCCTCTGAAGGAAGGAATGGCAACCACTCCAGTATTCTTTCCTGAAGAATCCCATGGACAGAGGAGCCTGTTGGTCTACAGTCCACAGAGTCACATAGACTTGGACGTAACCGAAGCAATTTAGCACACCAAGCATGCATGCTTTCCCCAAGGGATAGTGTTTATATAGCTATAAAGTTTCTGGTTATTGTAGTTGTTTTGAATTCTGACACAGAATACTGACCCCTGAAACCCCTTCTTTATTAAAGATGGCTTGAAATTTCTTTTTTCCTACAATATAAAATTAGGATTTTACATCTTCAAATATTACACTAGTCTGTATGCCTGGCAGTTAAATTTCATTCTATGGCTCAAAGGATTCATAGCTTCCAAAATAGAAAATCCCCCAAAGCAAAACCAAAACTATCAAGGGGACAGTATGTGAAATTACCGAGAGGGAAAATTCATTTCCATCCTTTAAAGCCTCTCTCCAACTGACCAAGTAAGTGCTGAGGAATCTCAGCAGATATGATCATTTTATTTGCTCTTCCAGGAATTTAATTCATCTTCCTGAACTAGTATAAAGAGAGGTGAGGGGCTAAACAACAGGGATTTTTCTAGATATCAGTCATAAATAAAAATAAAATTTGATTATGTCACCTCTGTCTTTAAAATGTAGCAATAGAAAAAAAAAAAAATGTAGCAATAGCTCCAGCGGCTTCTAGGGAAAAGATAAAATAAAATCCTTCCCAAAGCTGAAAATCTCCTTGTCTCTGCACTTCCCCTCCCGGGTGTTCCTTCAACTGCTGGGCTTTGCAGTTAGTCTTGCTGATTCAAGATCTTTGCATATTCTGTTTCTCCATCAGAAATGCTCTCCACCTACTCTCCATTTAATCTTCTAATTTCAACACAAGCTTTTCTTCTAAACAGTAGTTTAGATCACAGCCCTTTGTTCTAAGATTTTGTGAGACCATGATTCACAACCTCAAAATACATATTTCAGTTTGTATATGTTACTAGTATAATGTAAATTTCATATTTTCAGAATATATCTCAGTTTATATACATCATTGCTTTAATGTCAATTTCCTATTTTCAGAATATTTCAGTTTATTTATAATATTGGTTTCATGTCAATTTCATATTTTCAGAATATATGTCTTAGTTTATACATATTACTGCTTTAATATCAGTTTCCCTGTCTAGTACATTAGCTCCTTTGGAAGAGGTACATATTAGCCCTTCATCTCCAGAAACAATACCCTGGTCCTTAGAGTGCCCTAAATGTTGATACTGCACAGTTCAAGTTAAAGCAGGGCTATTTCTGGCATATCATTTTTCTATTCAAAATCAGGTCTAAAATTTGAAGCTTGCCCTGATTCATGACATTGTTAATCAGTTACCAAAAAATGGGTAGAGGGAGAGAAGAGAAGCTGCTCAGCAAATAAATGAAAATCTTTGCCCATATTACCCCCTTATTCTAGGATATCAAGATGAATTTTATGAAACTATTTTATAATTATAATGCCAACATGTTCTTAAAGGGTAAGTCATCAGGCCTTCTGTTGCGGGTCACATCTATAGAGTTCATGAATGAATTCCGGGTCTAATGGGAAAAATCATCTCAACAATAAATCTTACTTGAATTATTGTTTGTGTGCCAAACATTCAGACACTTGTTGTATAAAAGCATTTCAGAAAGACATGTTATGTCATATTATGTTACAGCAGAAACAGGTAAATACAGATGCAGAAGCGAGTTTACTTCCTAAGAAAAGGTAGAGAGTGAGGAAAGGCTTAATGGGTAATCTGGTAGAGTGATACCTGTAGATGTGGAGGATATAGACTGAGGGGTGGGTTAGAAGGGCTGGTGAGGGGTCTTCCAGGCAGAGCAACTAGTATATGCTGCATTTAAATATGATAAAAGAAAAGAAGCAAAAGACAAAGGAGAAAAGGAAAGATACACCCATCTGAATGCAGAGTTCCAAAGAATGGCAAGGAGAGATATGAAAGCCTTCATAAGTGTACAATGCAAAGAAATAGAGGAAAACAATAGAATGGAAAGAAAATTAGAGATACTTAGGGAACATTTCATGCAAAGACTGGCACAATAAAGGACAGAAATGGTACGGACCTAACAGAAGCAGAAGATATTAAGAAGAGGTGGCCAGACATCACAGAATACAAAGTCAAGAGGGTTCTAGGAATCATCACTATGAACAAAGCTAGTGGAGTTGATGGAATTCCAGGTGAGCTATTTCAAATCCTAAAAGATGATGCTGTGAAAGTGTTGCACTCAACATGCCAGCAAATTTGGAAAACTCAGCAGTGGCCACAGGACTGGAAGAGATCAGTTTTCATTCCAATCCTGAAGAAAGGTAATGCCAAGGAATGTTCAAACTACCACACAATTGCTCTCGTTTCATATGCTAGTGAAGTAATGCTCAAAATTCTCTAAGCTAGGCTTCAGCAGTATGTGAACTGTGAACTTTCAGATGATCAGAGGAAGGCAGAAGAACCAGAGATCAAATTGTCAAGGTCCACTGGATTATAGAAAATACAAGAGAATTCTGAGAAAACATCTACTTCCACTTCACTGACTACACTAAAGCCTTTGACTGTGTGGATTACATCATTGTGGAAAGTTCTTAAAGAGATGGGAATACCAGACCATCTTACCTGCCTCCCAGGAAACCTGTATGCAGGTCAAGAAGCAACCGTTAGAACCAGGCATAGAACAATGGATTGGTTCCAAATTGGGAAAGGTGTTCATCAAGGCTGTATTTTGTCACCCTCCTTATTTAACACCTATATACAGTACATCATGTGAAATGATGGGCTGGATGAAGTACAAGCTGGAATTAAGATTGGTGGGAGAAACATCAATAACCTCAGATACACAGATGATCATACATACACACCCTTATGGCAGAAAGTGAAGAGGAACTAAAGAGACTCTTGATAAAAGTAAAAGAGGACAGTGAAAAAGCTGGCTTAAAAATAAACATTCAAAAAATGAAGATCATGGCATCTGATCCCATATCTTCTTGACAAGTAGATGGGGAAACAATGGAAACAGTGATAGAGTTAATATTTTGGGCTCCAAAATCACTGCAGATGGTGACTGCAGCCATGAAATTAAAAGACACTTGCTTCTTGGAAGAAAAGCTATGACCAATATAGACATGATATTAAAAAGCAGACATTACTTTGCCAACAAAGGTCCATCTAGTCAAAGCTATGGTTTTTCCAGTTTTCATGTGTGGATGTGAGAGTTGGTCCATACAGAAAGCTCAGCATTGAAAAATTGATGCTTTTGAACTGTGGTGTTGGAGAAGACTCTTGAGAGTCCTTTGGACTGCAAGGAGATCAAATCAGTCATTCCTGAAGGAAATCAATCCTGAATATTCATGAAGGGACTGATGCTGAGGCTAAAACTCCAATACTTTGGCCTCCTAATGTGAAGAGCTGACTTATTAGAAAAGAGTCTGATGCAGGGAAATATTGAGGACAGGAGGAAAAGGGATGACAGAGCATGAGATGGTGATGGACAGGGAAGACTGGTGTGCTGCAGTTCATGAGGTCACAAATAGCTGGACATGACTGAGTGGCTGAACAACAATATCCTAGAGCCAAACATACATCCTTTCTGAGATGCCCTAAGAACTGAAAAGCTGAGCAGAACAATCAGAAATTTCATAGGACTAGGACAGCGAGTGGAAGGTCAGGTCTCATCTACCAAAAGCACATGTACATCACTCCTGTCTACTATCTTTGGTTCATGACTCCCAAAGGTCATAAAATAGGAGTAAAATTGAACTGGAGATAAATTCATTCCTGATTTGATTAATATAATCCTGAATTATTAGTATTTCTAGTTTCTTACCTACAGCAAAGAGATATCTTTTAAATGATAAATAATACTATAAATCTCCAATGATGTCTATATTATTTTCACATATAACATTAAGCTGGCACTTTTAAAAAAAACATAGGCATTTGAAATATAAATATACATTCACAATATAATGACAAAAAATAAAATATACACAAACTGAACTGTATTAAGAAAAGTGAGGTTTTAATACAGATCTTAAAATACCTGTGGCTATATAAGGTAAGTCAGATAATATTGGCAAATAAATAGAATAGATAAAAAGTAAAACACACAGGAATTCTAGAGTTAAAATATTGAGAAGTCTAAACAGCTTAGAAATTATTAATTCAGTGGGTAAAGATAGATAGGACCCAGCCTAGCCACAAACAAGAAAGTGAGCTTGAGGACATATCAGAAAAATATAAATTTAGAAGTCCAGGAGCACAGAAAAATACAAAACACAGAATATAACCTAAGGGACAATAGTGTTAAAGTCAATGGAATATGTAAGGAAAATCAAATGGAACACAGGAGAGAGAACTGGATTCAAGGAACTGAAAGTACAAAAGATGATAAAGCATAGATTTAAGGAGTTTTGCAAGCACCAAGCAAGAAAAAGATAAAAGAAATCTAGGTGCATCATAATTAAACATATATATATATATATATATATATATATATATATATATATACACACACACACACAAGAATATCTTTAAGAGAAAAAAGAGTATTTTTACAGAATCAATAATGGGGGACAGTACAAAATAATATAAATCAGATGATCATGAACTATTATTTTCAGTGTGTGCAAAAAAATTAACTTCTAACATGAATATATAACCAGCTAAAACAACCAAGAAGTATTAAGGTGAGAGGGTAAAAAACAATGTTCAAGAAACAAAAATGGAGGGAAGTTGTTACCAGCAAAATTTATGCTAAAGAAAAGATTATAATATTCAGAAGAAAAATGATCCTAGAAGGAAGTGTGGAAATGCAAGAATAAAGAATAACAAAAGTTAAATGTGCATGAAACGGAAAATGTGTTGTGTAGTTAAAGAAATAAAACAATAATAAAATATTTCATAGAGTGAGTTAATGCCAATATATGACCATTTTTCTTCTAGCACACTGAGTAATCTTTTACCAAAGCCATCTCCATGGAGATAATAACTATTCTGAACAAAATACACAAACTTACTTATGCCTAAGGGAGGATAAAAATCCCAAACTAATCAACATTTCAAGAACTAAAGAAAGTAATCTATTCTTAACAGAAAATAAAATCAACATCCCAAAATGTTGAAATGAGCAGTTAGTAGGCAAAGATTTTAAGCCACTATTATAATTATTCTTGATGAGGTAAAGGAAGATATCTTCTCAGTTAATTAAAGAGTAGGGAGTCTCAGGAGAAAAACAGTTCTATGAAAAAGAATCCAGTGGAAATTCTAGAGATAAAAAACACAATTTCTGAGATCCAAAAAAAAAAAAAAGTCACTGGAAGTACATAATAACTGAAAGGAGATATCAAAAGAACAGACTTAATGAATCTGAAGAAAGACCAATAGAAATCATCTTATTTAAAGAAAAGAGAAAATAAATGATGACTCAGGGAATTATTGAACAATATCAAAATGGTGAACATGCATGTGCTTAGTATTGCAGAGATAGAACAGAGAAGGAAATTTGAAAGAAGACCATTTGATCTTTGCTAATTTGGTGGGGAAAAAAAAGTTTCCTTATTTACAAAGTTTAGCAGACTCCAAGAACAGCAGATATGAAGGAATCCATGCTTAGTTTAATCACACTCAGAGTGATGAAAACCAAAGATAAAGGGAAATTTTTAAAAAGCAGAAACAGAATGTGACACAAAAATGATAATTTCAAATATTTGCTCATTTCTCATCAAAAACTTTGGGACCCAGAAATTGGCAAAACTACTTCTCTGAGGTGCTAAAGGAAAAATCTGCCTGCATAAGATTTTATCAAGCATATATTCTAATGTGCAAATTATTATCCTAAGTGAGAATTATACCCATAGACAAACAGATGGCCAGGAGGCACATAGAAAGATGTTCAATATCACTAATTATTAGAGAAATGCAAACCAAAACTACAATGAGATATCACCTCTCACCAGTCAGAATGGCTTTCATTAAAAAATACTCAAAAGATAAATGCTGGAGAAGGTGTGGAGAGAAGGGAACCCTCCTTCTGGTGGGACTGTAAATGGGTACAGTCACTATGGAGATTAGTATGGAGGTTCCATAAAAAACTAAAAATAGAGCATGATCCTGCAGTCCCACTCCTGGGCACATACCCTGAGAAAAACATGATCTGAAAGGATATCTGTACCCCAGGGTTGATTACGACACTATTTACAATATCCAAGACATGGAAGCAACCTAAATGTCCACTGACAGAGGAATGGATAAAGAGGTGGTACAGATAAACAACAAAATATTACTCAGGCATTAAAAATAATGAAACAATGCCATTTGCAGCAACATAGATATATCTAGGGATTGGAATACTGAGTGAAGTAAGTCAGAAAAGGAGACATGTTGTATGACATTCTTTACATGTGGATCTAAAAGAAATGATACAAATGAACTTACTTACAAAACAGAAAGAGACTCACAAACTTAGAGAATTGACTTATGTTTGCTGGGTGGTGGGGGTGCAGAGGGGAAAGGGTAGTAAGGGAGTTTTGGATGAACATGTAAACACTGGTTTATTTAAAATGGATAACCAACAAAGACTTACTGTATAGTAGATGGAGCTCTGCTCAATATTATATGGCAGCCCGGATGGGAGAGGAGTTTGTGTGAGAATGGATACACATATATCTATGGTTCAATCCCTTTGTCGTCCACCTGAAATGATCACAACATTGTTTGTTAATCAGCTATACCACAATACAAAATAAAAAGTTTCTTTTTTTAAAAAAAAGAATAAATGCAAAGTAAAGTCATATTCAGTTACAACTGTGACTGAAGTGGATATCTTCTATTCCTTTTTTGAGCCTACTGTACTGACTACAATCACAGCATAAGGTTGAATAGGAGCAAGAGAATGGATATTCTTGTCTTATTCCTGACCTTAGGGAGAAATGTATACAGAACATTTTTAAAGTATCAGCTCTGGATTATTGAAGGGGCCTTTGTCAGGTTGAAAAATTTCCATTTTGTTTCTAGTTTGAAAAAAGTTTCAAGCAGGAATTGAATAGTTGTATTTCATGAAATGATTTTTTCATCATCTTTCAGGTAATTCACAATTTTACTCTTTCAGTCTGCTAAAATGTTGAAATATATTTGTTTTTTAAGTGTAAATCATTTTGAACATTGACAAAATAAACCCCATTTGGTCATGATATAATATCCTTTATACATATGGATGAATTACATTTACATATGTATTCTCAATCATGTAAGAAACTAAAAGGAATGTCTTTACGTGTATTCATGAGGGATATTGGTTCATAGTTTTCTTTCCTTGTAATATTTTTGTCTGCTTTTGGTGTCAAGGTAATGCTTGATTCATAGATGAGTTGGAAGCATTCATTTTACTTTAGTTTTCCTAATGAGTTTGATAATATTTTATCCAAGTATTTTTTGTTGTTGTATAATACATCTGGCCACCTCATGTGAAGAGTTGACTCATTGGAAAAGACTCTGATGCTGGGAGGGATTGGGGACATGAGGAGAAGGGGAAGACAGAGGATGAGATGGCTGGATGGCATCACTGACTCGATGGACGTGAGTCTGAGTGAACTCTGGGAGTTGGTGATGGACAGGGAGGCCTGGGGTACTGTGATTCATGGGGTCGCAAAGAATCAGACACGACTGAGCGACTGAACTGAAAGCCACTTTGGTCTAAAGGATTCTTTGTGGAGGGTTTTTAAAATATTAGCTATCATTTGTTGAGTGAGATTTGGTTACATGTATCTTTTTAAATGATCATCTGAGTTAAATTCACCCATTCCAGTCCATTTCAGTTTGCTGATTCCTAGAATGTTGACATTCACTCTTGCCATCTCTTGTTTGATCACTTCCAATTTGCCTTGATTCATGGACTTGATATTCCAGGTTCCTATGCAATATTGCTCTTTACAGCATCGGACCTTGCTTCTATCACCAGTCACATCCACAGCTGGGTATTGTTCTTGGTATGGCTCCATCCCTTCATTCTTTCTGGAGTTATTTCTCCACTGATCTCCAGTAGCATATTGGGCGCCAACTGACATGGGGAGTTTCTCTTTCAGTATCCTATCATTTTGTCTTTTCATACATCACCAGATTGTCAAAACCGAAATCATATTGATTATATTCTTTGCAGCCAAAGATGGAGAAGCACTATACAGTCAGCAAAAACAAGACGAAGAGCTGAATGTGGCTGAGATCATGAACTCCTTATTGCCAAATTCAGACTTAAATTGAAGAAAGTAGGGAAAACCACTAGACCGTTCAGGTATGACCTAAATCAAATCCCTTATGATTATACAGTGGAAGTGAAAAATAGATTTAAAGGCCTAGATCTGATACATAGAGTGCCTGATGAGCTATGGAATGAGGTTCGTGACATTGTACAGAAGACAGGGATCAAGACCATCCCCATGGAAAAGAAATGTGAAAAAGCAAAATGGCTGTCTGGGGAGGCCTTACAAATAGCTGTGAAAAGAAGAGAAGCAAAAAGCAAAGGAGAAAAGAAAAGATATAAACATCTGAATACAGAGTTCCAAAGAATAGCAAGAAGAGATAAGAAAGCCTTCTTCAGCAATCAATGCAAAGAAATAGAGGAAAACAACAGAATGAGAAAGACTAGAGATCTCTTCAAGAAAATCAGAGATACCAAAGGAACATTTCATGCAAAGATGGGCGCGATAAAGGACAGAAATGGTATGGACCTAATAGAAGCAGATGATATTAAGAAGAGGTGGCAAGAATACACAGAAGAACTGTACAAAAAAGATCTTCATGACCCAGATAATCATGATGGTGTGATCACTGACCTAGAGCCAGACATCCTGGAATGTGAAGTCAAATGGGCCTTAGAGAGCATCACTACAAACAAAGCTAGTGGAGGTGATGGAATTCCAGTTGAGCTATTCCAAATCCTGAAAGATGATGCTGTGAAAGTGCTGCACTCAATATGCCAGCAAATTTGGAAAACTCAGCAGTGGCCACAGGACTGAAAAAGGTCAGTTTTCATTCCAGTCCCAAAGAAAGGCAATGCCAAAGAATGCTCAAACTACCGCACAACTGCACTCATCCCACATGCTAGTAAAGTAATGCTTAATATTCTCCAAGCCAGGCTTCAGCAATATGTGAACCGTGAACTTCCTGATGTTCAAGCTAGTTTTAGAAAAGGCAGAGGAACCAGAGATCAAATTGCCAACATCTGCTGGATCATGGAAAAAGCAAGAGTTCTAGAAAAACATCTATTTCTGCTTTATTGACTATGCCAAAGCCTTTGACGGAGTGGATCACAATCAACTGTGGAAAATTCTGAAAGAGATGGGAATACCAGCCCACCTGATCTGCCTCTTGAGAAATTTGTATGCAGGTCAAGAAGCAACAGTTAGAACTGGACATGGAACAACAGACTGGTTCCAAATAGGAAAAGGAGTACATCAAGGCTGTATATTGTCACACTGTTTATTTAACTTGTATGCAGAATACATCATGAGAAACGCTGGGCTGGAAGAAACACAAGCTGGAATCAAGATTGCCAGGAGAAATATCAATAACCTTAGATATGCAGATGACACCACCCTTAAGGCAGAAAGTGAAGAGGAACTAAAAAGCCTCTTGATGAAGGTGAAAGTGGAGAGTGAAAATGTTGGCTTAAAGCTAAACATTCAGAAAATGAAGATCATGGCATCTGGTCCCATCACTTCATGGGAAATAGATTGGGAAACAGTGTCAGACTTTATTTTTCTGGGCTCCAAAATCACTGCAGATGGTGACTGCAGCCATGAAATTAAAAGACGCTTACTCCTTGGAAGGAAAGTTATAACCAACCTAGATAGCATATTCAAAAGCAGAGACATTACTTTGCCAACAAAGGTTCGTCTAGTCAAGGCTATGGTTTTTCCTGTGGTCATGTATGGATGTGAGAGTTGGACTGTGAAGAAGGCTGACCACCGAAGAATCGATGCTTTTGAACTGTGGTATTGGAGAACACGCTTGAGAGTCCCTTGGACTGCAAGAAGATCCAACCAGTCCATTCTGATGGATATCAACCCTGGGATTTCTTTGGCGGGAATGATGCTGAAGCTGCAACTCCAGTACTTTGGCCACCTCATGGAAGAGTTGACTCATTGGAAAAGACTCTGATGCTGGGAGGATTGGGGGCAAGAGGAGAAGGGGATGACAGAGGATGAGATGGCTGGATGGCATCACTGACTCAATATACGTGAGTCTCAGTGAACTCCAGGAGTTGGTGATGGACAGGGAGGCCTGGCATGCTGCGATTCATGGGGTCCCAAGGAGTCGGACACGACTAAGTGACTGATCTGTCTGATCTGATCTGATCTTTTAAAAATTTATCTATTTTTAATTGGAGAATAACTGATTTATAATATTGTGTTGATTTCTGCCATTAGTTCAGTTCAGTTTAGTCACTCAGTCGTGTCCGACTCTTTGCAACCCCATTAATTGCAGCACGCCAGGCCTCCCTGTCCATCACCAACTTCTGGAGTTCACTTAGACTCATGTCCATCGAGTCGGTGATGCCATCCACCCATCTCATCCTCTGTAGTCCCCTTCTCCTCCTGCCCCCAATCCCTCCCAGTATCAGAATCTTTTCCAATGAGTCAACTCTTCACATGAGGTAGCCAAAGTACTGGAGTTTCAGCTTTAGCATCATTTCTTCCAAAGAACACCCAGGACTGATCTCCTTTAGAATGGACTGGTTGGATCTCCTTGCAGTCCAAGGGACTCTCAAGAGTCTTCTCCAACACCACAGTTCAAAAGCATCAATTCTTGGGCACTCAGCTTTCTTCACAGTCCAACTCTCACCTCCGTACATGACTACTGGAAAAACCATAGCCTTGACTGGATGGACATTTGTTGGCAAAGTAATGCCCCTGCTTTTGAATATGCTATCTAGGTTGGTCATAACTTTCCTTCCAAGGAGTAAGCGTCTTTTAATTTCATTGCTGCAATCACCATCTGTCATATGGACCTAACAGAAGCAGAAGATATTAAGAAGAGGTGGCAAGAATACACAGAAGAACTGTACAAAAAAGATCTTCATGACCAAGATAATCATGATGGTGTGATCACTCAGCTAGAGCCAGGCATCCTGGAATGTGAAATCAAGTGGGCCTTAGAAAGCAACACTATGAACAAAGCTAGTGTAGGTGATGGAATTCCAGTTTCTGCCATACACCACCACAAATCAGCCACAGTTTTACATATGTTCCCTCTCTCTTGAATCTCCTTCCCACCTCCCACCCGATCCCACCCCTCTAGGTTGTCACAGAGCACCATCTTTGAGCTCCCTGCATCATACAGCAAATTTCTATTGGCTATCTATTTTACATATGGCAATAAATATGCTTCCATGCCACTCTCTCTATTCGCCCTACCCTCTCCTTTCCTCACTGTGTCCATGCATCTTTAGAGGGACATTTTTGTTTCTTCCAAATTACCGAATTTATTTTCTTAAATGCATTTATAATATTTTCTTATTTTCCCTCTCCTATCTATAAAATTTACAGTGATATTAACTCTCATTACTAATATTGGCAAGTTCTGACCTTTTTCTTGATCAGCCTGGCTTGCAATTTACTGTATTATTGATCTTTAACAGCCAGCTTTTGACTTTCATTGATTTTTTGTTACTGTTTTCTATTTCATTTTTCCTCTTATCACTATGCACTGCTTTTCATTCGCTCTAAAGAAATTAGGTTGAGAATTGAGGTCATTATATTCTTCTTTCTGCGCATGAAACATACATGCTATAATTTTCCATCTAAGTACTTCTGTGCCTTCCCCCCACCATTGGAAGAAGTCCAG
Source organism: Bos javanicus (assembly GCF_032452875.1). NCBI lineage: Eukaryota > Metazoa > Chordata > Mammalia > Artiodactyla > Bovidae > Bos > Bos javanicus. Next base: position 3,678,074 of record NC_083875.1, read on the forward strand.
TGACTTCATTTTAATGATAATCATTAGGACTCAAACTGAGAAGAAATCTGTAGCCCACAGCTCTGTTTACACAGGCAACAGGGTAATGGCCCAATTCCTCTTGCTTTTCCAAATGTCACTCTTATAATTATCCTGCTGATCTTTCTTGCCTTAAATATGATTTTCTATTTTTCTGATCCTGGAGATTTTCAGTAGTTTCTTGAGAAATATACACACACACAACTCATAACAGCCTCAGTTAGCATTCATAGCTTTGGGATGAGATTTGGAATTTGCAGAGATTCCATCCCCAAAAGACAGAAACAGGCTTTCTTATCCACCCTCTCACATAAGTCTATGGCTAGAGCAGGTATGCCTGTGTGGGAGGCCCTGGGAGGAGCAGAGATCTCTGTGGCCTCATGGTCAGCTGACTTAGATGAGATACAAGTCATGTTCTGGTTGTCCTTCCCAAATTTATCACTCAATTATTCCAACCCATTAAATGAGTGAAAGAGCAAAAAAGAGTACAGGAGTTTCACATTATTGAGCTTCACCATTGCAAAGGAAGCAACAGGGATGGAGAAAAAAAATATTTGTCCAGCATTCCCTGGTTGTTCTCTCTATGTACCTGTTGGGATTAAACCATAAGTGTTGTAACTTTCTCAAAGCAGATGGGGTCCCTCCTGCCCTCACCTTCCTAAATCAACACTGTCAATACCAGTAACTCCCCTTTTTATATGTCAATGAAATTCTCACATACATTAGATATTGCCTAAAAAAAAAAAAAAAAAAAAAAACTCTGAGTGAAATATTAATGCTATTAACCTGAAGATTGCTCCATTTCCAAACCTGTACCTTCATATTCTGCTGTATTTCTCAACTCATAAGATGCTTTGCCCATGATAGAATAAACCCAGAGATTTTATAATAGTATCAAATGATACCATAAAAGCACCCTAATAAAAGTGCACAGTAATGCTATAGGTCTATTACAGCAGCTTTAAGTTGCACTTCCCCCAATCTTAGAGCTAAATCAAGGCCTGAGAAGCAAACTGCTCTGCAAGTACAATGCCAAAGAAAATAAATTCTGAGATAAAAAATTTCCTTGAGTTCCAGTGATATGGATGAAGCTAGAGCCTGCTTTACAGAGTGAAGCAAGTCAGAAAGAGAAAAACAAATATAGTATATTAACACCTATGTATGGAATTGGGAACAATGGTACTGATGAACCTATTTGCCACGAAGGATTGGAGACACAGATGCAGAGAATGGAGGAGGGAGGGAGTGGGACAAATGGAGACAGTAGCATCAACATATGCACACTACCACGTGTGGGATGATTGGCTGGTGTGAAGCTGCTGTACAGCACAGGCAGCCCAGGCTGGTGCTCTCTGATGCCTAGAGGGATAAGATGGGGGAGAGGAGGGAGTGAAAGGATATATGTAAAATTATGGCTGATTTTCATTGTTGTATGGCAGAAATTAACACAGCATTGCAAAAAAAATTTTTTTTTAACTTTTCCTTTGTAAGTTTCCAAGACTTTGGTCTCTTTTGTTCCCATCTCCTTATTTTGCTTAGCATCAGCAGAAGAAATTCTGAGTACCCAGTTAGAATTGGGATTTCTGTAGTGAGTACTACATGGAATTGACTGTACTTTTCTGGCAGCTACCTTCTCAGTTACTCAATGTTCAGTTTCAAGTAGACCTTTGTAAAGACTCCAAATAATTATTAGGGTATATACAGTAGTCATGAATGGATGTGAGAGCTAAACTATAAGGAAGTCTGAGCACTGAAGAACTGATGCTTTCAAACTGTGGTGCTGGAGAAGACTCTTCAGAGTCCCTTGGACTGCAAGGAGATCCAACAAATCAATCCTAAAGGAAATCAGTCCTGAATATCCATTGGAAGGACTGATGCTGAAGCTGAAACTTCAATACATTGGCCACCTGATGCAAAGAACTGAGTCATTGGAAAAGGCCCCGGTGATGGGAAAGATTGAGGGTAGGAGGAGAAGGGGACAACAGTGGATGAGATGGTTGGATGGCACCTCTAACTCAAAGGACATGACCTTGAGCCAACCACAGGAGATATTAAAGGACAGGGAAGCCTGGTGTGCTGCAGTTCATGGGGTCACAAAGAGTCAGAAATAACTTAGTAACTGAACAACAATATACAGTATCAAAGTCCTGAAAACACTCAACCAAGAACCTGGGGAAATAGGCAACTTTCTATCATTGCAGTTTGTATTCAGTACAGTTACATTTTATGAACTTACCATAATATATCTCTTCAAAAATTGTTATAAAAACTCAAAGGTAAATCAGGGTAGATAAAATATATTTTGTTTACATTCACTAGCCAACTAACCACATAATGCCAGTTGTATAGCATTAAAATAAGTAAGTATAATGTCAAATGGGGGGAAATCCTAGAAAATGATTATCTTAGTATATTCAATTCAGTTCAGTTCATACACTCAGTCGTGTCTGACTCTGTGAAACCCAATAGACTGCAGCACAACAGGCTTCTGTGTCCATCACAAACACCAGGAGCTTGCTCAAACTCGTTCATCCAGTTGGTGATGCCATCCAATCATCTCATTCTCTGTTGTCCCCTTCTCCTCCTGCCCTCAATCTTTCCCAGCATCAGTGTCTTTTACAATGAGTCAGTTCTTTGCATCAGGTGGCCAAAGTATTGGAGTTTCAGATTCAGCATCAGTCCTTCCGATGGATATTCAGGACTGATATCCTTTAGGATTGACTGGCTTCATCTCCTTGTAGTCCAAGGGACTGTCAAGAGTCTTCTCCAACACTACAGTTCAAAGCATCAATTCTTCAGTGCTCAGCTTTCTTTATGGTCCATTTCTCACATCCATACATGACTACTGGAAAAACCATAGCTTGACTAGACAGACCTTTGTCATCAAGGTAATGACTCTGCTTTTTAACATGCTGTCTAGGTTGGTCATAGCTTTTCTTTCAAGGAGCAAGCATCTTTTAATTTCATGACTGCAGTCACCATCTGCAATGATTTTAGAGTTTAAGAAAACAAAGTCTATCACTGTTTCCATTGTTTCTCCATCTATTTGCCATGAAGTTATGGAAGTGTATCTTAGCTTTTTGAATGTTGAGTTTTAAGCATATTTTTCACTCTCATCTTTCACTTTCCTCAAGAAGCTATTTAGTTCCTCTTCACTTTCTGCCATAATGGTGGTATCATCTGCATATCTGAGGTTATTGATATTTCTCCAGGCAATCTTGATTCTAGCTTGTGCTTCATTCAGCCTGGCATTTTGCATGATGTACTCTGTATATAAGCTAAATAAGCAGGGTGACAATATACAGCTTTGATGTACTCTTTTCCCAATTTGGAACCAGTCTTTTGCTTCTTGTACAGTTCTAGCTGTGGCTTCTTGACCTGCATACAGATTTCTCAGGAGCCAGGTCAGGTGCTCTGGTATTCCAATATCTTTGAGAATGTTCCACAGTTTGTTGTGATCCACACAGTCAAAGGCTTTGGCATAGTCAATAAAGCAAAGAAGATGTTTTCTTCTGGAACTCTCTTGTTTTTTTGATGATCCACCAGATATTGGCAAATTAATCTCTGGTTCCTCTGCTTTTCATAAATCCAGACTGAACATCTGGAAGTTCACAGTTCAAGCAGTGTTGAAGCCTGGCTTGAAGAATTTTGAGCATTACTTCGCTAGCGTGTGAGATGAGTGCAATTGTGCGGTAGTTTGAGCATTCTTTGGCATTGCCTTTCTTTGGGATTGGAATAAAAACCGACCTTTTCCAGTCCTGTGGCTTTTCCTTTTCCAAGCCTGTGGACACAGGCTTGTGTGTCCATCACAAACACCAGGAGCTTGCTCAAACTCATGTTCATCCAGTTGGTGATGCCATCCAATCATCTCATTCTCTGTCGTCCCCTTCTCCTCCTGCCCTTAATTTTTCCCAGCATCAGTGTCTTTTACAATGAATCAGTTCTTTGCATCAGGTGGCCAAAGTATTGGAGTTTCAGATTCAGCACTGCTGAGTTTTCCAAATTTGCTGACATACTGAGTGCAGCACTTTCACAGAATCATCTTTCAGGATTTGAAGTAGCTCAACTGGAATTCCATCAACTCCACTAGCTTTGTTCATGGTGATGCTACCCAATATCCACTTGACTTCAGATTCCAGGATGTCTGGCTCTAGGTGAGTGATCATACCACCGTGGTTATCTGGGTCATTAAGATCTTTTTTGTATAGTTCTTTGTATTCTTACTGCCTCTTCTTTTCTTTTCTTTTTTTTCTTTAATTTTATTTTATTTTTAAACTTTACAAATTGTATTAGTTTTGCCAAATATCAAAATGATTCCACCACAGGTATACATGTGTTCCCCATCTTGAACCCTCCTCCCTCCTCCCTCCCCATACCACCCCTCTGGGTCGTCCCAGTGCACTAACCCCAAGCATCCTGTATCATGCATTGAACCTGGACTGGCACTCGTTTCATACATGATATTATACATGTTTCAATGCCATTCTCCCAAATCTTCCCACCCTCTCCCTCTGCAACAGAGTCCATAAGACTGTTCTATACATCAGTGTCTCTTTTGCTGTCTCGTACACAGGGTTATTGTTACCATCTTTCTAAATTCCATATATATGCGTTAGTATACTGTATTGGTGTTTTTCCTTCTGGCTTACTTCACTCTGTATAATAGGCTCCAGTTTCATCCACCTCATTAGAACTGATTCAAATGCATTCTTTTTAATGGCTGAGTAATATTCCATTGTGTATATGTACCACAGCTTTCTTATCCATTCATCTGCTGGTGGACATCTAGGTTGCTTCCATGACCTGGCTATTATAAACAGTGCTACAATGAACATTGGGGTACACGTGTCTCTTTCCCTTCTGGTTTCCTCAGTGTGTATGCCCAGCAGTGGGATTGCTGGATCATAAGGCAGTTCTATTTCCAGTTTTTTAAGGAATCTCCACACTGTTCTCCATAGTGGCTGTACTAGTTTGCATTCCCACCAACAGTGTAAGAGGGTTCCCTTTTTTCCACACCCTCTCCAGCATTTATTGCTTGTAGACTTTTGAATCACAGCCATTCTGACTGGTGTGAAATGGTACCTCATAGTGGTTTTGATTTGCATTTCTCTGATAATGAGTGATGTTGAGCATCTTTTCATGTGTTTGTTAGCCATCTATATGTCTTCTTTGGAGAAATATCTATTTAGTTCTTTGGCCCATTTTTTGATTGGGTCATTTATTTTTCTGGAGTTGAGCTGTAGGAGTTGCTTGTATATTTTTGAGATTAGTTGTTTGTCAGTTGCTTCATTTGCTATTATTTTCTCCCACTCTGAAGGCTGCCTTTTCACTTTGCTAATAGTTTCCTTTGATGTGCAGAAGCTTTTAAGTTTAATTAGGTCCCATTTGTTTATTTTTGCTTTTATTTCCAATATTCTGGGAGGTGGGTCATAGAGGATCCTGCTGTGATGTATGTCAGAGAGTGTTTTGCCTATGTTCTCCTCTAGGAGTTTTATAGTTTCTGGCCTTACGTTTAGATCTTTAATCCATTTTGAGTTTATTTTTGAGTATGGTGTTAGAAAGTGTTCTAGTTTCATTCTTTTACAAGTGGTTGACCAGATTTCCCAGCACCACTTGTTAAAGAGATTGTCTTTAATCCATTGTATATTCTTGCCTCCTTTTTCAAAGATAAGGTGTCCATATGTGCATGAATTTATCTCTGGGCTTTCTATTTTGTTCCAATGATCTATATTTCTGTCTTTGTGACAGTACCATACTGTCTTGATAACTGTGGCTTTGTAGTAGAGCCTGAAGTCAGGTAGGTTGATTCCTCCAGTTCCATTCTTCTTTCTCAAGATAGCTTTGGCTATTCGAGGTTTTTTGTATTTCCATACAAATTGTGAAATTATTTGTTCTAGCTCTGTGAAGAATACCGTTGGTAGCTTGATAGGGATTGCATTGGATCTATAAATTGCTTTGGGTAGTATACTCATTTTCACTATATTGATTCTTCCAATCCATGAACATAGTATATTTCTCCATCTATTAGTGTCCTCTTTGATTTCTTTCACCAGTGTTTTATAGTTTTCTATGTATAGGTCTTTAGTTTCTTTAGGTAGATATATTCCTAAGTATTTTATTCTTTCCGTTGCAATGGTGAATGGAATTGGTTCCTTAATTTCTCTTTCTGTTTTCTCATTATTAGTGTATAGGAATCCAAGGGATTTCTGTGTGTTGATTTTATATCCTGCAACTTTACTATAATCATTGATTAGTTCTAGTAATTTTCTGGTGGAGTCTTTAGGGTTTTTATGTAGAGGATCATGTCATCTGCAACATCTTCTGCTTCTGTTAGGTCCATATTGGTATTGGACATATAGGTCTGTTGGTATTTCTAATTTTCCTGAAGAAATCTCTAGTCCTTCCCATTCTATTGTTTTCCTCTATTTCTTTACATTGATCACTGAGGAAGGCTTTCTTATCTCTCCTTGCTATTCTTAGGAACTCTGCATTTGTATGCTTATATCTTTCCTTTTCTCCTTTGTTTTTGGCTTCTCTTCTTTTCTCAGCTATTTTTAAGGCCTCTTCAGACAACCATTTTGCCTTTTTGCATTTCTTTTTCTTGGGAATGGTCTTGATCCCTGCCTCCTGTACAGTGTCACAAACCTCCATCCATAGTTCTTCAGGCACTCTGTCTATCAGATCCAATCCCTTGAATCTATTTGTCACTTCCACTCTATAATCATAAGGGATTTGATTTATTCATATGCATATCTTGGTATATACAAACCTTTTATTCTCCCTTTTACCTTTAAAAATCTGAAAATTTTGGTTTTTGCTTTTGTTTTTCTACTAAACACCAAATTCAGTATGAAATTTGCTATAATGTTTCTACCTTACATATAAATATCCAGTAGATACCTCATGTGTTTTACATGGAGGGGAAAATGGTAATCCTTGAGCCATGTGGAAAAACCACAAGAATTCACTACTCCATTAGTGTTCTGACAGCTTCTAAAAACGACCTTAAAATATAATTAGCTAGCCTAATAATACCACTTTGGAGAAGGCAACGGCACCCCACTCCAGTACTCTTGCCTGGAAAATCTCATGGATAGAGGAGCCTGGTAGGCTGCAGTCCATGGGGTCGCTAAGAGTCGGACACGACTGAATGACTTCACTTTCACTTTTCACTTTCATGCATTGGAGAAGGAAATGGAAACCCACTCCAGTGTTCTTTTCTGGAGAATCCCAGGGATGGGGGAGCCTGGTGGGCTGCCGTTTATGGGGTCACACAGAGTCGGATACGACTGAAGCGACTTAGCAGCAGTAGCAGCGATAATACCACCTGTATTTACTACCACAGGGTGGCTCAGTCAGTGAAGGATCTGCCTCCAACACAGGAGACCCAGGTTCAATCCCTGAGCTGGGAAGATCCCCTGGAGAATGGAAAGTCTACCCACTCCAGTATTCTTGCCTCAAAATTCCCAGCCAGAGGAGCACAGCAGGCTATAGTTCATGGGGTTGCACAGTCAGTGACTTGATGACTAAATCATCACATTCATTGGTCCCTAAAGTGTCTATTCAGAACTTTGCATCTCACATACCTGTGCTACATAATGTGTATATATGGTCCTTAATGAAAGTGAAAATGAAAGAGTCGCTCAGTCGTGTCCCACTCTTTGCAACCCCGTGGACTGTAGCCTACCAGGCTCCTCAGTCTATGGGATTTTCCAGGCAAGAGTACTGGAGTGGGTTTCCACTTCCGTCTCCAGGGGATCTTCCTGACCCAGGGATCAAACCCGAGTCTCTCACATTGCAGGCAGACACTTTACCCTCTGAGCCATCTTACTTATCATAAGTATGGTCCTTAATATGACTTATCTATTAAAAAATATGGAAAACCTAGATGAGAAATTAATATTAGTAGCAAACGATGTTTAACACTATAAAGTCTAAATTCATAGATACAGAAAGTCTTTCTTTTTCCTGTATTTGAAATTTGTCTTTATTGTGCCTCCCCACTGTGGACTTGATGACCTCAGTATTCTTAAAAGTTAAAAATTAAGTGATATTAAATCTGTATGACCTAGTATGTCACAAAGGGTCACAAAAAATTATTTTCCCATCCTGACCATGCAAGAAGTTTTTTCACCCTACTTACATTTGAGTTCCCAATTTTTATTCTAGCTACTTATTTATTTATTATAGATTAAAGGCTAGATTAAGGGCTGATTCATTAGATACCGGGGCCACTGATGTTAGTCTCAGAAAACTGCAGCTCACCTGCCTTAATCCAAGGATCAGAGCATGCTGCTGATGCAAAATTACCACTAGAGGAGAGTAACGGGGACTCCATGCTTTCTCCTCATCAGCCTGTTTCCAAAAGAGGAAGAGGATTTGGCCATTAAGAGACTCTGGACTGGCGCTGGCTACTCCACAGTAGGGACAGCCTGCCTCTGAGACAAGGCAGTTTTATGAAGACAGGAGAGGATATGCCAAGTCACTTTTTTTTTTTTTCCCTCCAAGTTTCCTTACTAGAGAAGTCTACTTCTGGTGGAGAAGTGCAGGGGCCATGAAATGCTAGACACATTGCACTCACCAACTTCCACAGCATGGAAGGACCAACATGCAGAGAGATGTGTTTCATCATCCTTCAATTGAAAGTTTGGAAGCCAAGCACTAGATCAAATATGGTAAGGCACAAATAACTGTATCATTTCGTGGAATACTAAAGATTGTAGAAATTAACATAGCATCTAGCAGTGGGGGTAGAGGGCATTGACATACAGCTTCTGTTATTGTTGTTGTTCAGTCGCTAACTGTTGTTCAGTCTGACACTTTGCAACCCCATGGACTGCAGCATGCCAGGCTTCCCTGTCCTTCACTGTCTCCTAGAGTTTGCTCAAACTCATGTCCACTGAGTCAGTGATGCCATCCAACCATTTCATCCTCTGTCATCCCCTTCTCCTCCTGTCCTCAATCTTTCCCAGTATCAGGACCTTTCCAATGAATTGGCACACTTTCTCTAGTGCAAGGTATTGTATATCTTGGACTGTAACTCAATAATCAACCCTTCTTGTTCAGGATTCTCCCCACTGCACCACTTTGACTCATAAAAATCCAGCATTAGCTAACTACACCACAAGGTAATGAAACTACAAAATGCCTAATTTTGTGGAGTGTTTCATGAGAGTGAAGAGCATACCAAAAATTATTAAATTCATTGAAAACTTGAATTTATTTGATTCATATGATAAGAACTATCCTAAATAGTTTGGAAAGTGAAATAACTTATACATTATCCAATTAATATAAGATGTGAATAAATAAGCTAGAAGGAATATCAAATATAACTTTAATAACCTTGAAGAACTGAGAGGGAACTAGAAAAATTGACAGCCTATATCATGTTTTAATCTCCTATTTTAGTTAATAGATATTTTATTGGAACAGAAAGGTGTAGAAAGTAGATACACTAAATTAGATATTGGAAGGAGATACAAGTTCTTAAATGTATATTTATATATATATTTTATATAATGATGGATTATATTTTCTTATATAGAAAATATGATATTTTATGAATATGAGAATATGTATTTCAGGAAACTTTATCATTTTATAAAGATTTAAATAAGTTGAAAAAAATAATAGGGGGAAGCAGAACAGTATAAGTTAAAAGAAATCTATCAGCAATATTTTAGTGAGTAATTAAATGACCAAAGATTTGAGACAACTGGTTTAATATTGGGAATCTGACAAATACACCTTTTCCCTATGAGTCTTTATTGAACTACATAATGAAAAATTGCGTATTATGTTTAAGAATTTTCCAGCGTGAAAGTCAAAAAGTTTCTGTGCACTGCTAGCTTTCTTCCTCAAATTTCAGTATTTCCTAGGAAAATAACTTATGCTTTTAAGCTAGGATGTAGCTTTTTGGATATGCCCATATACAGAAATAAAAACAGTAAAGGGAGATTGAATAATAAAAACAAATATCCATATCCAACATCTACAAGTTTTGCAGAGCAACACTTTCCCTCAAGTGCCCAAATATGAGGTCATGATAATGAGCCACTGTGCTTAGTTGCTCAATTGTGTCTGACTCTAGGCAACCCTATGGATTGTAGCTTGCCAGGCTCCTTTGTCCATGGGATTCTCCAGGTAAGAATACTGGAGTGTGTTGCCATGCCCTCCTCCAGGAGATGTTGCCAATCCAGAGATCAAACCCAGGTCTCCCACATTGCAGTCAAATTCTTTACCATCTGAGACACCAGGAAAGTCAGATAAGCCACTAGTAGACATGATATTTTCATGGTATCGATTACCAGAGTCCATGGCATAGAAATTGTGCTGGAAGACCCAGAGACACACAAAAATGAATCTGTCAGGCCTGAGAACTTTAAAAGCAAACAGGCAGGTAGGAGTCCCCTAAGACTGGAGCTTGCAGGAGTTCACTGCCGTGCTAGTTCCCAGTTAGACTTCATCAAGTCATCAAAATTATTAATAATATTTAAGTGTTCCCACCATTTTATGGCTCTGCTGGCTCCAGAGCTAGGTGAGAAGATACCTATGCAACTGTCTATTCAGTTTTCTGAGGTGCAGTTTACCCTGTGATCTTGGTTCTTTTATGAGTTTAAGAAAAGTCATTGATTTTTAGTTTGTCTAGCTTTTGTTGCAGTGAAACAGGAGTTTTGGGTATGATGGTATCTAAGGACCTTAGAGGATGAAGCTGATTGTAGAAGTTAATGGCATGTTGTTGAACTTTATAAAAGCACAAGGAAAGGAATTCTGCAGACTTTCAAAAAAAAAAAAAAAATACTATCCTATAAAATTCCTCAGTCAATAAACTTAGTTTAAAAACAAAGAAAAAAGCAAAAAACAAACAAACAAACAAACAAACAAACAAACATTAAGTTTAGTCCCCAAAGTTCTGATAAGAAATAAGCAAATATCATAATAACATTTCTATATAAAATTAAGTCATTCCAGAAAGATATACCTAAAAATAATAATGTAATATTTCCAAATGAGATTTAAAATGTTATAAAAATATTTTTAAAAATGAAGGAAACACCAAAAGTGTGGAAGTGGAACTATATATAACATTGCTCTGTATTTTCCAAGTCTTCTGTAAATGTGTTATCCTGCTTCCATAATTAAAAAGAAAAATGAAGGAATACCAAAAATGCTTTATTGAATTTCAGGAATCACTCAGAAATGCAGGAAAAATATCACTTTCAGAACTGAAGGTTAAACTCAAAGCAACCATGTGAGCAAAGCATAATGCTATGGAAAATTATCAAGGATTACCAGAAGATGAAAACTGTTAATATCAAATAGCACATTCAAGAGTGACAAGAAATGATAGACAAAGAAGTTTCTTGTATTTCCATACAAATTGTGAAACTATTTGTTCTAGCTCTGTGAAAAATACCGTTGGTAGCTTGATAGGGATTGCATTGAATCTATAGATTGCTTTGGGTAGTATACTCATTTTCACTATATTGATTCTTCCGATCCATGAACATGGTATATTTCTCCATCCATTAATGTCCTCTTTGATTTCTTTCATCAGTGTTTTATAGTTTTCAAAATATAGGCCTTTAGTTTCTTTAGGTAGATATATTCCTAAGTATTTTATTCTTTTCGTTGCAATGGTGAATGGAATTGTTTCCTTAATTTCTCTTTCTGTTTTCTCATTATTAGTGTATAGGAATGCAAGGGATTTCTGTGTGTTGATTTTATATCCTGCAACTTTACTACATTCATTGATTAGCTCTAGAAATTTTCTGGTGGAGTCTTTAGGGTTTTCTATGTAGAGGATCATGTCATCTGCAAACAGTGAGAGTTTTACTTCTTCTTTTCCAATTTGGATTCCTTTTATTTATTTATTTTCTGCTCTGATTGCTGTGGCCAAATCTTCCAAAACTATGTTGAATAATAGTGGTGAGAGTGGGCACCCTTGTCTTGTTCCTGACTTTAGGGGAAATGCTTTCAGTTTTTCACCATTGAGGATAATGTTTGCTCTGGGTTTGTCATATATAGCTTTTATTATGTTGAGGTATGTTCCATCTATTCCTGCTTTCTGGAGAGTTTTTATCATAAATGGATGTTGAATTTTATCAAAGGCTTTCTCTGCATCTATTGAGATAATCATATGGCTTTTATTTTTCAATTTGTTAATGTGGTGTATTACATTGATTGATTTTCGGATATTGAAGAATCCTTGCATCCCTGGAATAAGCCCACTTGAATGGCCAAAGCAATCTTCAGAAAGAAGAATGGAACTGGAGGAATCAACCTGCCTGACTTCAGGCTCTACTATAAAGCCAGAGTCAACAAGACAGTATGCTACTGGCACAAATACAGAAATATAGATCAATGGAACAAAATAGAAAGCCCAGAGATAAATCCACGCACCTACGGACACCTTATCTTTGACAAAGGAGGCAAGGATATACAATGGAGAAAAGACAATCTCTTTAACAAGTGGTGCTGGGAAAACTGGAGAAGGCAATGGCACCCCACTCCAGTACTCTTGCCTGGCAAATCCCATGGACGGAGGAGCCTGGTGCACTGCAGTCCATGGGGTCATTAGGAGTCGGACACGACTAAGTGACTTCACTTTCAGTTTTCACTTTCATGCATTGGAGAAGGAAATGGCAACCCACTCCAGTGTTCTTGCCTGGAGAATCCCAGGGACGGGGGGAGCCTGGTGGGCTGCCATCTATGGGGTCGCACAGAGTTGGACACAACTGACCTGACTTAGCAGCAGCAGCTGGGAAAACTGGTCAACCACTTGTAAAAGAATGAAACTAGAACATTTTCTAACATCATACACAAAAATAAACTGAAAATGGATTAAAGATCTAAATATAAGACCAGAAACTAAAAAACTCTTAGAGGAGAACATAGGCAAAAACTCTCCGACATATATCACAGCAGGATCCTCTATGACCCACCACCCAGAATATTGGCAATAAAAGCAAAAATAAACATATGAGATCTAATTAAAATTAAAAAGCTTCTGCACAACAAAGGAAACTATAAGCAAGGTGAAAAGGCAGCCTTCAAAATGGGAGAAAATAATAGCAAATGAAGCAGCTGACAAACAACTAATCTCAAAAATATACCAGCAACTCCTGCAGCTCAATTCCAGAAAAACAAACGACCCAATCAAAAAATGGACCAAAGAACTAAATAGATATTTCTCCAAAGAAGACATACAGATGGCTAACAAACACATTAAAAGATGCTCAACATCACTCATTATCAGAGAAATGCAAATCAAAACCACTATGAGGTACCATTTCACGCCAGTCAGAATGGCTATGATCCAAAAGTCTACAAGCAATAAATGCTGGAGAGGGTGCGGAGAAAAGGGAACCCTCTTACACTGTTGGTGGGAATGCAAACTAGTACAGCCACTATGGAGAACGGTGTGGAGATTCCTTAACAAACTGGAACTAGAACTGCCATATGACCCAGCAATCCCACTGCTGGGCATACACAGCGAGGAAACCAGAATTCAAAGAGATATGTGTACCCCAGTGTTCATCACAGCACTGTTTATAATAGCCAGGTCATGGAAGCAACCTAGATGTCCGTCAGCAGATGAATGGATAAGAAAGCTGTGGTACATATACACAATAGAGTATTACTCAGCCATTAAAAAGAATACATTTGAATCACTTCTAATGAGGTGGATGAAACTGGAGCCATTATACAGAGTGAAGTAAGCCAGAAAGAAAAACACCAGTACAGTATCAGTAGCAGTTCAGTCACTCAATCGTGTCTGACTCTTTGCGACCCCATGAATCTCAGCACTCCAGGCCTCCCTGTCCATCACAAACTCCCAGAGTTCACTCAGACTCACGTCCATCGAGTCAGTGATGCCATTCAGCCATTTCATCCTCTGTCGTCCCCTTCTCCCCGTGCCCCCAACCCCTCCCAGCATCAGAGTCTTTCCCAAAGAGTCAACTCTTCGCATGAGGTAGCCAAAGTACTGGAGTTTCAGTTTCAGCATCATTGCCCCCAAAGAAATCCTAGGGCTGATCTCCTTCAGAATGAACTAGTTGTATCTCCTTGCAGTCCAAGGGACTCTTGAGAGTCTTCTCCAACACCACAGTTCAAAAGCATCAATTCTTCAGCACTCAGCCTTCTTCACAGTCCAACTCTCACATGCATACAAGACCACAGGAAAAACCATAGCCTGGACCAGACAGACCTTTGTTGGCAAAGTAATGTCTCTGCTTTTGAATATGCTATCTAGGTTGGTCTTAACTTTCCTTCCAAGGAGTAGTTCAGTTCAGTTCAGTCATTCAGTCTTGTCCGACTCTTTGCGACCCCATGAATTGCAGCACGCCAGGCCTCCATGTCCATCACCAACTCCCGGAGTTCACCCAGACTCACGTCCAGTGAGTCAGTGATGCCATCCAGCCATCTCTTCCTCTGTCGTCCCCTTCTCCTCCTGCCCCCAATCCCTCCCAGCATGAGTCTTTTCCAATGAGTCAACTCTTCACGTGAGGTGGCTAAAGTACTGGAGTTTCAGCTTTAGCATCATTCCTTCCAAAGAAATCCCAGGACTGGTCTTCTTCAGAATGGACTGGTTGGATCTCTTTGCAGTCAAAGGGACTCCCAAGAGTCTTCTCCAACACCACAATTCAAAAGCATTAATTCTTCGGTGCTCAGCCTTCTTCACAGTCCAACTCTCACATCCATACATGACCACTGGAAAAACCATAGCTTTGACTAGACGGACCTTTGTTGGCAAAATAATGTCTCTGCTTTTGAATATGTTATCTAGGTTGGTCATAACTTTCCTTCCAAGGAGTAAGCGTCTTTTAATTTCATGGCTGCAATCACCATCTGCAGTGATTTTCAAGCCCCCCAAAATAAAGTCTGACACTGTTTCCCCATCTATTTCTCATGAAGTGATGGGACAGGATGCCATGATCTTCGTTTTCTGAATGTTGAGCTTTAAGCCAACTTTTTCACTCTCCACTTTCACTCTCCACTCGCCACTTTCAGTTTCATCAAGAGGCTTTTTAGTTCCTCTTCACTTTCTGTCATAAGTGTGGTGTCATCCGCATATCTGAGATTATTGATATTTCTCCCGGCAATCTTGATTCCAGCTTGTGTTTCTTCCAGTCCAGCGTTTCTCATGATGTACTCTGCATATAAGTTAAATAAGCAGGGTGATAATATACAGCCTTGACGTACTCCTTTTCCTACTCAGACGTGAGTCTGAGTGAACTCCGGGAGTTTGTGATGGATAGGGAGGCCTGAAGTGCTGAGATTCGTGGGGTCACAAAGAGTTGGACACGATTGAGTGACTGAACTGATACTGATACAATCAGTCTGTTGTTCCATGTCCAGTTCTAACTGTTGCTTCCTGACCTGCATACAGATTTCTCAAGAGGCAGGTCAGGTGGTCTGGTATTCCCATCTTTTGAAGAATTTTCCAGTTTATTGTGACCCACAGTCAAAGGCTTTGGCATAGTCAATAAAGCATAAATAGATGTTTTTCTGGAACTCTCTTATACTAACGCATATATATGGAATTCAGAAAAATGGTGACGACAACCCTGTATGTGAGACAGAAAAAGAGACACAGATGTATAGAACAGTCTTTTGGACTCTGTGGGAGAGGGAAGGGGGGATGATTTGGGAGAATGGCATTAAAACATGTATAATATCATATAAGTAATGAATTACCAGTCCCGGTTCGATACAAGATACAGGAAGCTTGGGGATGGTGCACTGGTATGACCCAGAGGGATGCTATAGGGAGATAGGTGGGAGGGGGGTTCAGGATGGGGAACATGTGTACACCCGTGGCAGATGCATGTTGATTTATGGCAAAACCAATAGAATATAGTAAAGTAAAAAAAATAAATAAATAAAAAAGAAGTTTCAATATGTGCAATTGGATCATCTTTAAAAAAAAAAAAAAACTAAGCCAATGAAGAGAAGGAACACTACAAACAGTTGAAGGAGAGCCTTCTGATAGGTTGATATATGGTTAGTTACCTACATACATACACAGCTTCCATGCTGTATATATACATACTTTGAAAGGGCTACATCTTCATTAACTAATCAATATGGAAATAAATTCTAACAAAATGATTTACTATTGAAGACTATAAGAATAAATCCTATAGCCTTTCATCACACAGAAAAACTGAGTCATTTATAAGGGATATAAAATCAGTTTGCCTCCAATCCCTTTGTCAACAAAGCTTTTTGTTAGAAGAACACAGAATATGTTTAAGACAATCAAGAAAAAAATTTTAAATGAATGATTTACAATAGTCAAATTGACTTTAGATTCTAAAGTATAAACATAAAACTTCATCTTCACAACCCAGATAATCATGATGCTGTGATCACTGACCTAGAGCCAGACATCCTGGAATGTGAAGTCAAGTGGGCCTTAGAAAGCATCACTATGAACAAAGCTAGTGGAGGTGATGAAATTCCAGTTGAGCTATTCCAAATCCTGAAAGATGATGCTGTGAAAGTGCTGCACTCAATATGCCAGCAAATTTGGAAAATTCAGCAGTGGCCACAGGACTGGAAAAGGTCAGTTTTCATTCCAGTCCCAAAGAAAGGCAATGCCAAAGAATGTTCAAACTACCGCACAATTGCACTCATCTCACACGCTTGTAAAGTAATGCTCAAAATTCTCCAAGCCAGGCTTTGGCAATACGTGAACCGTGAACTTCCTGATGTTCAAGCTAGTTTTAGAAAAGGCAGAGGAACCAGAGATCAAATTGCCAACATCTGCTGGATCATGGAAAAAGCAAGAGAGTTCCAGAAAAACATCTATTTCTGCTTTATTGACTATGTCAAAGCCTTTGACTGTCTGGATCACAATAAACTGTGGAAAATTCTGAAAGAGATGGGAATACCAGACCACCTGATCTGCCTCTTGAGAAATTTGTATGCAGGTCAGGAAGCAACAGTTAGAACTGGACATGGAACAACAGACTGGTTCCAAATAGGAAAAGGAGTTCGTCAAGGCTGTATATTGTTACCCTGTTTATTTAACTTATATGCAGGTACATCACGAGAAACGCTGGACTGGAAGAAACACAAGCTGGAATCAAGATTGCTGGGAGAAATATCAATAACCTCAGATATGCAGATGACACCACCCTTATGGCAGGAAGTGAAGAGAAACTAAAAAGCCTATTGATGAAAATGAAAGTGGAGAGTGAAAAAGTTGGCTTAAAGCTCAACATTCAGAAAACAAAGATCATGGCATCCGGTCCCACCACTTCATGGGAAATAGATGGGGTAACAGTGGAAACAGTGTCAGACTTTATTTTTCTGGGCTCCAAAATCACTACAGATGGTGACTGCAGCCATGAAATTAAAAGATGCTTACTCCTTTGAAGGAAAGTTATGACCAACCTAGATTCAAGATTGAAGAAATTTATTAAATCTAAAAGGACATAAAATTTTGTATTCAGATTCCACTATAAAGACCTAGAAATTATAACCAATCCAGTAAACATTAGCCCACAGATGCCTGGTAGTGATCTTTAATTTTTACTTCCCACTAAAGAAAATCAGGGTTTCTTGGGAAAATGATTGGTTATCAGAATAGAGCAAGGAATATACAAGACACAATGTGTCATTTTAGGACACCAGAGAGAGAGAGCAAACATATCATGGAACATCGGAGAGATAAAAAACTATCATGGAATATTGGCTGAAGACCTTAAGGATTTTGGAATCAATTACAAAAGTTTCCATTGGCCAAAGAGTGGTAAATATAAACTTTGAAAGCTAATACCTGGGTCAAAACAATTCAAATATGTTTTAATTCATTACTCATTAACCTTCCAAAATAATACTGGACTGGTCATCTCTATATTACACTAGGCAACCTTGTTTTTTTAAACTAGTAAATAAAGTTAGCATCCATCTTGCCTTTTCTATTTAGAATTTACCTCGAATAGAAGGTGAGACACAATTCCCCTTTATAAAAGTATTACAAAAGATAAATGGAAGCAGAATGATGGAATTGTAATATCATTACTTTGCAACTCCTAATACATTAATTAGTTGAGTGCATAAAGCATTGATGGGCATTGTATGTTTCCTAAGATAAACCTCAGCAGTGGCCAGTCATGGAAAACCATCATTAGTGAACCAAACACAGCCCCTGGATTCACCTCACAATTCACATGAGCTTAGAGGATGGAGGAACATGTTAACTGTACAAGAGAAATGCAATCAGCAAAGTCTTGACTGTAAGAAACTAGATAAGACATCATCAGGGTTCTTCACCAAATAAATTGCAAGTGAAAAAGTAAAATGAGAAAGATAGAGGTAATTACACTGATTTAAAGAAACTAATATGACATACTGGTAAACTCTGGAGTAGGAAATGGCAACCCACTCCAGTATTCTGGCTTGGAAAATTCCAGGGACAGAGGAACCTGGTGGGTTACAGTCCATGGGGTTGCAAAGAGTCAGACACAACTGAACTACTAAGCATGCATGCACACACACACACACATAGGTAAACTAAATTATAGAGTTTAGCTGTATTCACATAAGCAATAAATCTGTGAGGAAAAATAAATTTTTTATACAGGTGGTGCTAGTGGTAAAAAAAAAAACCTGCCTGCCAATGTAGAAGATATAAGAGAGAAGGGTTCCATCCCTGGGTTGGGAAGATGCCCTGGAGAAGGAAATGGCAGCCCACTGCAGTATTCTTGCAGGAAAATCCCATGGACAGAGGAGCCTGGCAGGCAACAGTCCCTAGGGTTGCAAAGAGTTGGACACAACTGAAGCAACTTAGCATCCACACATGCACACATAATCACTCTTAGAGAAGGAGGAGAGGGTTGGGGTTTTGAGGTGACAAGTAGAAGTCTGTGATGTATGGCAAGATTATTATCTCTTAATTGGGTGATAGTTATAAAGACTTATGGAAGTTTATTAGTGGTGTATTTGCTTTACACAACTTCCAGTGTTTTTATCTTATTAATTACAAAGTAGTTTTAAAAGAAAAGAGATTTTCTAGATCAATTTTCCTTCTTGTTGGCTGCTTGGAAGTAGAGATGGCTATTATTTGAGAAGTCAAATAGAACCACAGAGTGTTACCAAGACCAGAACTACAGCAAGATCACTTCGTCCCTTGTCTGCCTATGCTCTGATGCCTTTTGGAAACAAAGAATTAAACAGATCTCTTGCTTGAGCCACTGTTACTCTACATTGTCTAATTACTGAAGGCAAACCTAATTTCAGCTAGCACAAATTCCTTGACAAAGTTAAATAATTGAAGGGGAGTTGTTTTAGTTTGTTAAACATTTCAAGTGGAAGACCTTTACTCTCTTCTTCTAAGGCACAAATATGAGCTATAAAGCAACAAATGTGACACTGTAACAGAATAGATCTATTACCAATGTTTAGTAGAAAGAGCATCAGATATATGTAACTAAAGAAAGGATACATTTTTATTGGTAAGATAAAGAAGATAGGAAGAATAGCAGTGTATCAGAAGGAAAATCCATTATTCAGAGTGCATGTCTTTTGAGACTAGAACCTTAGCATAAAGGCATTTTGCTCTGGAGACAAGAAAAGACATGTGGTAATGAAATGTTGTGGACATATACCAACATTTAGGACAGCTATATGATCAGAGATTATAAGAATAAATAAATAAAACCATTTAGTAGAGCTAGAAAGATCTCAAAATACGTTCTGGTGATGAAGTCATAATTGGGCCCATTGTGAAGAGAAAATACATATGGTTATTCCAGAAAGCTCTTCAATGGGCTTTTGGTTTGTTTGTTTGTTTGCTAATTACTCACAAAGGATTAAAAGGATAAATAATGAGGGATTGACCAGCCCTGTAAAAAGGAGGCCAGACAGCTAAAATAAGTAACTTACTTAACTGAGGCTTACAAAATACTCTTTCACATAAATATTTTATAGTTTTTTTTTATAGTGTTCTCAACCATAAGTCAAGTATACAATATGTAAGTATATAGTAAGAAAGGAATAAGTTATCTAACAATAGTATTCATTACATAATAAATGGTAGTGTAATAAAACACTGAATTTCTGTCTCTTCTCTGTAAAAGATACTGATTTTTAAAGCAGGAACTGTGCATCAATGTTATTATAAAGAGTCTGAATCCAAAAAGCAATGAAATAATGAGGTACATTAAATGTAGGTCTCTTCTGGAGCCAATGAAAGGTCCATTTATGGCAACTAAAGTACTTATTTATGTGACTTCCGAATCACTGTGGTTAAACAGGGGTAAAGGGTACACGATAGGAGAAATCTGAGAGCACAAACATGGGCAATGTCCCACCAAGCTCTGATCCTCGAGGACACAGACACACACATGTGATGCCCCTTTGCAATACCACATACAGTCTTAGAGAAATTTCTTTTCATGTGCATTTCTCCATCTCATTTATTCTTCAAAAGAATTCTTTTAAAGTCTGCATTTCCCTATTGGAACACCTGTAATTTATTCAGCAATGTAGGAATCAATGTAGGAAGGACCAGATAAGTCCTTCAAGACTAACCACTTAGTTGCCCATCTCAGCCCACGTTCAAGGAACCAGGACCCCATGGGAAACCAGGGTACAAAAGGCTTCCTGTATTCCTTGTTTCTTGGCAGGAAATAGGCTTCATTCAGTCTCCATGGACTTCCTAGGTGGCGCCAGTGGTAAAGAATCTGCCTGCCATTGCAAGAGACATTAGTTTGAATTCATTCCCTGGGTCAAGAAGATCCCCTGGAGAAGGAAATGACAACCCACTCCAGTATTCTTGCCTGGGAAACCCCAAGGACAAAGGACCCTGGTGGGCTACAGTCCATGGTGTCAGAAAGACTCAGACATGAATGACTGAGCGCATACAGGCACACAGCCTCCATGACCTTCCCTAAGTTCCACAGGGCAGGTTCAAACAGTTGCTAATCAGGGAAAGGAGGGGATACAGAGATGAGGAAAACAAGAGTTCCACTTTGGGGCAAGGGCCTGGTTCCCCCTTAAGGCACACACAGAACAATGTCTTTGAGTTCTTTTGCAGTTACTGAAACCCCCACTTCAGAAGATACCTTATCTGGTGGTGGGGTCTTCACTGAGGTAATGAAGTTAAAATGAGGTCATTAAGGTAGGTCCTAATGCAACATGACTGTTGGCCTTATTAAAAGAAGAAATTTGGGTACAAAAGACAGACACACAGAAGGTAGATGATGGGAAGGGAGTCAGGGAGAAGATGGCCATTGACAAGCCAGGAGGAGGGACCTGGAGGTATTTCCACTCACAGCCTCAGAAGGAGACAACCCTGCTGATATGTTAATTCCATGCTTCCATCCTCCAGACTGTGAGCCAAAAAGCTTCCGTCATTTAGGCCCCTGACTTTGTGATACTTTGTTACCGAAGTCCTAGAAAAATACAGCATGTAGAAATGTCTATTTATCTTCCATGTGCCAAGACTGGCTTCCCAGTGGCTCAGTGGTAAAGAATCTGTCTGCCAATGTAGGAGATGTAGGTTCAATCCCTGAGGCAGGAAGATGCCCTGGAGAGGGAAATGACAACCCACTTCAGTATTTCCTGCCTGGAAATTTCATGGACAGAGGAGCCTGGTCAGACTACAATCGAAAGACTCTGAGAGCACACACACATCCTCCATGTAGTAAAAAGCCATTGGATAATGCTGACCAGGAGACTAACACAGCCCAATTTACGTGTTAGAAATAAGGACCATTTCTGTCTGCCATTTGGAGGATTAAAACAAAACCAGAAATTGGAAACCAAAAGAGAGTAATTGTGTAAGGTGAGTGCACAGAAAAAGAGAGTGAGTCAGGCAAAAGGGGAATTTATTAGAGGAAAATGAGAGGGTGACTGGCCTTTAAGGAGAACCATTGTCCTCCCGTTCTGATGGGATCTTTCTTATACCCTGCCAATGAAAAATTCTCTGAAGGGATGGTTAATTTTCAGCCTGTAGTTGAGTCCTGTGGTCATATAGCCAGAAGTCTAGAATCTGGTGGTCTTGTAGCCTTGATAAGATAGGCATCAGTGAGAAAACAGAATGTCATTTGGGCAATTTTGTCAGTCTCAAAGGTCACTGTGATTTAGGTCAACACAATAAGCCATATTAACAATGAGACCACATGTGGGCCCTGTCATTCCAACCTTTTTGATTTAGGATAAGGGCCGAATCATGTTTAGAATCAAACCCCATACCCACCAGAGATGCTCAGCGGGCTCAAACAAACCTTGTGGACACCAGGACCCAGAGACCCCACAGAGACTGAGACAGAACTGTGCTTGAGTATCTCCTGTGGTGGTACAGGTCAGCAGTGGACTGCTGCACGGGCAGGGGCTCTGGGTGCAGCAGACCTGAGTATGGCATAAGCCCTCTTGGAGGAAGTCACCCTTAACCCCACCACAGAGCAGCCAGAACTTACACAGGACTGGTGAAACAGACTCTGGGAGGGCACAAACAGAAACTTGTGTGCACCAGGACCCAGGAGAAAGAAGCAGTGACCCCACAAGAGACTGACCCAGACTTGCCCATGAGTGACCAGGAGTCTCTGGCAGAGGCATGGATCAGTAGTGGCCTGCTGCAGGGTTGGGGACACTGAGTGTAGCAGTGCCTGCGTAGGACCTTTTGAAGGAGGTCAACATTATCTTCATTACCTTCACCATAGATTGCTGCTAAGTCGCTTCAGTCATGTCTAACCCTCTGTGACCCCATAGATGGCAGCCCACCAGGCTCCTCCATCCCTGGGATTCTCCAGGCAAGAACAGTGGAGTGGGTTTCCATTTCCTTCTCCAATGCATGAACGTGAAAAGTGAAAGTGAAGTCGCTCAATCGTGTCCGACTCTTAGTGACCCCATGGACTGTAGCCTACCAGGCTCCTCCATCCATGGGATTTTCCAGGCAAGAGTACTGGAGTGGGTTGCCATTGCTTTCTCCATCACCATAGATTAGCCCAAGGTAAATAACAGGGAAGGAACACAGCCCCATCCATTGACAGAAGGTTGGACTGAAGATTTACTGTACACGGCCCCGCCCATCAGAACAAGACCCACTTTCCCCCTCAGTCAGTCTCTCCCATCAGGAAGCTTCCATAAGACTCTTATCCTTCTCTATCAGAAGGCAGATAGGCAAAATCACAATCCCAGAAAACTAAGCAATCTGATCACATGGACCACAGCCTTGTCTAACTCAATGAAACTATGAGCCATGCCATGTATGGCCATCCAAGACAGATGGGTCATGGTGGAGAGTTCTGAAAACATGGTCCACTGGAGAAGGGAATGGCAAGCCACTTCAGTATTCTTGCCTTGAGAACCCCATGAACAGTATGAAAAGATAGGGCACTGCAAGAGGAACGACTCAGGCTGGTAGGTGCCCAAAATGCTACTGGATATCAGTGGAGAAATAACTCCAGAAATAATGAAGGGAGGGAGTCAAAGCAACACCACCACCCAGTAGTGGATGTGACTTGTGATGGAAAAAATTCCAACGCTGTAAAGAGCAGTATTGCATAGGATTCTGGAAAGGTTGGTCCATGAATAAAAGCAAATTGGAAGTGGTCAAACAGGAGATGATAGGAGTGAACATCGACATTTTAGGAATCAGTGAATTAAAATGGATGGAAATGGCTGAATTTAACTCAGATGACCATTATATCTACTATTGTGGGCAAGAATCGCTTAGAAGAAATGGAGTAGCCATCATAGTCAACAAAAGAGTCCAAAATGCAGTACTTGGATGCAACCTCAAAAACAACAGAATGATCTTTGTTTATTTCCAAGGCAAACCATTCCATATCACAGTGATCCAAGTCTATGCCCCGACCAGTAATGCTAAAGAAACTCAAGTTAAATGGTTCTATGAAGACCGACAAGACCTTCTAGAACTAACACCCCCAAAAGATGTCCTTTTCATTATAGGGGACTGGAATGCAAAAGTAGGAAGTCAAGAAATACCTGGAGTAACAGGCAAATTAGGCCTTGGGGTACAGAATGAAGCAGGGCAAAGGCTAATAGAGTTTTGCCAAGAGAACGCACTGGTCATAGCAAACACCCTCTTCCAACAACACAAGCAAAGACTCTACAAATGGACATCACCAGATGGCCAACACTGAAACCAGATTGATTATACTCTTTATGGCCAAAGATGGAGAAGCCCTCTACAGTCAGCAAAAACAAGACTGGGAGCTGACTGTGGCTCAGATTATGAACTCCTTATTGCCAAATTCAGACTTAAATTGAAAAAAGTAGGGAAAACCACTAGACCATTTAGGTATGACCTAAAACAAGTCTCTTATGATTATGCAGTGGAAGTGAGAAATAAATTCAAGGGATTAGACCTGATAAACCCAGTGCCTGATTAACTATGTACAGAGGTTCCTGACATTGTACAGGAGATAGCGATCAAGACTATCCCCAAGGAATGGAAATGCAAAAAAGGCAAAATGGTTGTCTGGGGAGGGTTTACAAAGAGCTGAGAAAAGAAGAGAAGTGAAAACCAAAGGAGAAAAGGAAAGATATAAGCATCTGAATGCAGAGTTCCAAAGAATAGCAAGGAGAGATAAGAAAGCCTTCCTCAGTGATAAAAGGAAATAGAGGAAAACAATAGAAGGGGAAGGACTAGAGGTCTCTTCAAGAAAATTGGAGATACCAAGGAAACATTTCATGCAAAGATGGGCACAATAAAGGACAGAAGTGGTATGGATCTAACAGAAGCAGAACATGTTAAGAAGAGGGGGCAAGAATACACAGAAAAACTATACAAAAAAGATCTTCATGACCCAGATAATCACGATGGTGTGATCACTCACCTAAAGCCAGACATCCTACAATGCAAAGTCAAGTGAGCTTTAGGAAACATCACTACGAACAAAGCTAGTGAAGGTGATGGAATTTCCGTTGAGTTATTTCAAATCCTAAAAGATGACGCTTGAAAATGTTGCACTCAATATGCCAGCAAATTAGAAAAACTCAGCAATGGCCACAGTACTGGAAAAGATCAGTATTCATTCCAATCCCAAAGAAAGGCAATGCCAAAGAATGCTCAAACTACTACAAAATTGTACCCATCTGACACACTAGTAAAGTAATGCTCAAAATTCACCAAGCTTGGCTTCAACAGTATGTGAGCCATGAACTTCCAGATGTTCAAGCTCAATTTAGAAAAGGCAGAAGAACCAGAGATCATATTGTCAGTATCTGTTGGATCATCGGAAATGCAAGAGAAATTCTAGAAGAAAACATCTACTTCTACTTTATGGACTATGCCAAAGCCTTTGACTGTGTGGACCACAACAAACTGGAAAATTCTGAAAGAGATGGGAATACCAGACCACATGACCTACCTCCTGAGAAATCTGTATGCAGGTCAGGAAGCAACAGTTAGAACTGGACACAGAACAACTGACCGGTTCCAAATCAGGAAAGGAATACATCAAGGCTGTATATTGTCACCGTGCTTATTTAACTTATATGCACAGTACATCATGAGAAATGCTGGGCTGGAAGAAGCACAAGCTAGAATCAAGATTTCCAGGAGAAATAATCACTAACCTCAGATATGCAGATGACACTGCCCTTATGGCAGAAAGTGAAGAGGAACTAAAGAGGCTTTTGATGAAAGTGAAAGAGGAGAGTGAAAAGCTGGCTTAAAACTCAACATTCAGAAAACTAAGATCATGCCATCTGGTCCCATCACTTCATAGCAACTAGATGGGGAAATAATGGAAACAGTGACAGACTTTATTTTGTGGGGGTTCCAAAATCACTGCAGATTGTGACTGCAGCCATGAAATTAAAAGATGCTTACTGCTTAGATGAAGCATTATGACCAACCTAGGCAGCATATTAAAAAGCAGAGACATTAATTTGCCAACAAAGGTCCATCTAGTCAAATCTATGTTTTTCCCAGTAGTCATCTATGGATGTGAGATTTGTACTATAAAGAAAGCTGAATGCCAAAGAACCAATGCTTTTTACCTATGGTGTTGGAGGAGACTCTTGAGAGTCCCTTGGACAGCAAGAAGATCCAACCAGTCCATCCTAAAGGAAATCAGTCCTGAATATTCATTGGAAGGGCTGATGCTGAAACTCCAATACTTTGGCCATCTGATGTGAAAAACTGACTCATTTGAAAATACCCTGATGCTGGGAAAGTTTGAAGGCAGGAGGAGAAGGGGACAACAGAGGATGAGATGGTTGAATGGCATCACCGACTCAATGGACATGACTTTGAGTGAACTCCGGGAGTTGATGATGGACAGGGAGGCTTGGTGTGCTTCCGTCTATGGAATCAATCAGACACCACTGAGTGACTGAATTGAAGGGCAGAAGGTCAGTTAACTGCTTCCTGCAAGACAGGGATGTTGGGGAATGAGATAAGAAGAGGCTGGAATTTGGGTCAATGGGATTTGTGTGAGTTCAAAAAAAAAATTTTTTTTTTTTTTTTTTGATGGGCTTCCTGGATAGCTCAGCTGGTAAAGAATCTGCCTCCAATGCAGGAGAGCTGGGTTCGATCCCTGGGTTGGGAAGATCCCCTTGAGAAGAGAAAGGCTACCCAGTCCAGTATTCTGGCATGGAGAATTTCATGGATTATATAGTCTATGGGGTCACAAAGAGTCAGACACAACTGAGCAACTTTCACTTCACTCACTCAAAGTTTTTGATAATTTCAGCAAGTTAAAAGTAGCCCATGTGTGGTTCAGTTGGTGAAGGCTTGTAAGTGGTCCTGAAGATATTTTGAAAAAAGACACATTAAACATGAGCCAAAAGTTAGAGTAAGGGCAAGTAGAAGGTGAGGGCCTAGAAAAGGTAGGACCCAGGGCATCAAATTCCAATTGCTTATCCAGTTTTCCCATGAATTACTGAGGTGACATATTCTTGAGGCCCTGTTTGTCAGATTTCTTGCTGCTTCCTTTACAATACCCGATTCATAAGCATAGAAGCAGCAGGCTTCCTCCAAAAATCGGCATCAGTTGTTTCAGTTCAGTCGCTAAGTTGTGTCCAATTCTGTGACCCCATGAATTGCAGCACACCAGGCCTCCCTGTCCATCACCAACTCCCAGAGTTCACTCAAACTTACGTCCATCCAGTCGGTGATGCCATCCAGCCATCTCATCCTCTGGCGTCCCTTTCTCCTCCTGCCCCCAATCCCTCCCAGCATCAGAGTCTTTCCCAATGAGTCAACTCTTCACACGAGGTGGCCAAAGTACTGGAGTTTCAGCTTTAGCATCATTCCTTCCAAAGAACACCCAGGACTGATCTCCTTTAGAATGGACTGGTTGGATCTCCTTACAGTCCAAGGGACTCTCAAGAGTCTTCTCCAACACCACAGTTCAAAAGCATCAGTTCTTCGGTGCTCAGCCTTCTTCACAGTCCAACTCTCACATCCATACATGACCATTGGAAAAACCATAGCCTTGACTATATGGACCTTTGTTGGCAAAGTAATGTCTCTGCTTTTGAATATGCTATCTAGGTTGGTCATAACTTTCCTTCCAAGGAGTAAGCTTCTTTTAATTTCATGGCTGCAGTCACCACCTGCAGTGATTTTGGAGCCCCAAAAAATAAAGTCTGACACTCTTTCCACTGTTTCCCCATCTATTTCCCAAGAAGTGATGGGACCAGATACCATGATCTTAGTTTCTGCTGTAAGGAAGTCTAATCCTCTTCTATTTTGGAGGAACACAGCTGCCAGGGAATCTAAATAGTTGTAGATAGTAATAAGGCTGTACCTATTTCTTCTACACTCTCAGTGAGTTCTTTAGATAGGCTTTGATAGTATTTTAAAGAGGTTGTGAGTCCTGAGGTCCCTGTCCCAATCCCAGCTGCTGTTCATAAACTGATTAATAGATGAATGAATTGAATTGCCCATCTGGGTGGATTATAAGTTAGTGGGATAGGAAGGGTCCAACTGTTAGGAGCAATAGAAATATCTGGGGCCAGATATAACAGCGTGCATATTCCTGTCCAGTTAGTGAGAAGACATCAGTAGGTGGTGGTTCCACATAAGAAAAATATTTCAGGAATAAGAAGACAAAAACTGAAGTTGATAGCACATAGGACTCTTCCTGGAACTTGCTTGTAGTCTCTGAAACTGACAGTGAACTCGCCAGTGTAACCACTGCTGCTGCTGCTGCTAAGTCGCTTCAGTCATGTCTGACTCTTTGTGACCCCATAGACGGCAGCCCACTAGGCTCCCCCGTCCCTGGGATTCTCCAGGCAAGAACACTGGAATGGGTTGCCATTTCCTTCTCCAATGCATGAAAGTGAAAAGTGAAAGTGAAGTCATTCAGTCGTGTCTGACTCTTAGCGACTCCATGGACTACAGCCTATCAGGTTCCTCCATCCATGGAATTTTCCAGGCAAGAGTACTGGAGTGGGGTGCCATTGCCTTCTCCAGTGTAGCCACTACAAGAGGAGTATTTATACCGTATGCAGAAGGGAGTTTCCCTGAGGAAGTAAGAGAATGTCCCATAGTTCCAGAGACATGGTAGATGAAATTGGCCTGAAGGGAAGGAGAAATGTGAAGTGTGGTTACAGAGGTGTGGCAGTATGGTTCCTAGTTGGGGGTAAGAATTGTTTATAGAGTTTTTTCTGGAAAAACAGAAGGGAGCCTGTTGTAAATGAACATCAGAGGTGGTGGGTCCTCCCATAGCTGGTACTTTATGAGTAGAAGTAAGATCTGTAAGGAGGGAGGTCAGTATTTTGTCAGGACTGTGAATTTGATCAATGGAATATAAATAACTTATGTATGATAAAAAGAGATTCTCCTCTGTATGTGTGATAAAGAGAAGTGTTTACATGAGTCTATTTACCTGTGGAAATGGGGAATGCCGATCCTCCAAGGGAGGAGATGGATAAGGAAATCCAACATTCACTGGCCAGGGTTGGGTTTTAGAGTTCTGAGTTTGGGGCAGGGTGAGTTATAGGCAGGGTATTAATGTGAAGTTTGAACTGTAAAAGAAGAGAGATTAAGAGTAAAATCATGATGTAACATCTCATATCTAAGGGCAGAAAATGATAAAAATGAGAATCCATGTGTAGAAATAATTTGGGGTTGGTGTGAACTCTATGAAATCTCCCTGGAGCCAATGATCAGTTATAAAGTCAAGGAGTAAGGGGAGATCAGTAACAATGGTGTTTCCAGGAAAGGTAAGAGCTTATGTTACTATGTGAAGGAAAGTGGAATGAATTCATCTAGGCTGATCACAGTAAAAGGGGGACCACACTCCCAAAAACACAAGAACTATGGAGCAGTAGGTAAAACAGAGGGAAAACTTTTGAATAATAGTCCACCCAGTGGGTAGACACAGAGTAAAGTCCTATTGTGAATAGGGTAAGTAGGGAAAATCCCAATCCAATTATTAACCAATACATCTGTTTCTGTTTTACTTATTGATATTTGTTTTTGGCTGCTCTGTTTCTTCAGGAATCTGATCCAGTCAAAGCTTGGTGAGTCCCAAAACAGTGCTGGTGTAACAAGGAGTGTCTGAGCAGGGAATGCTTCTTGGCAGAGATGGAGAGTCCTGGGATCTGTTTTAATCTAGAGATATGAAACAAAGAGGAATGGCCTGCTAGTTTAGCAGCTGTTGGTGTGGTCAGAATGACCTGAAATGGACCAGTCCATTGAGGCTGGAGATCCTTATGGTGTAAGGTTTAATCAGGACGTGATCCCCGGGTATGAGTGTTAAAGTCAGCTGAGTTCGTTTGATGGGGATTTGGGAGAGAGCAATCTGCAGGTTCTTTCATGAGGTGTCTAATACAGTTAAGGATGGGAAGAAATCTCCCAGCAAGAGGCTCGCAGTAGGGAACTGACCTAAGATAAAAGGGCATCCATATATGAACTCAAAAGGACTGAGGAAAGACGGTGCGCGTGGAGTAGCCCTAATGCAAGCCAAAACCACGGGAAGGAGTTTGGTCCACAGCCTTTGTAGTTCTAGAGAGAGTTTGGTTAGGTGCGTTTTGAGAATAGAATTTGTCTTTTCTACTTTTCCCAAGGATTGGAGTCTGCAAGGAATATGGATCTGCTGAGGAGCAGATAATGCAAGAGTGGGTGATTTGTTTTAGGAATGAAAGAAGGTTAGGATAGGTGATAAGAGGTCTTAAGAGATGATAAAGAGGTTTAGTACCTAAGTATAGGGCCTGATGAATGTCTCAGAATCTGTGCAGCCTGAGATTGGGGAAGGACATAGTGACCTGTTTTTGTAATCAATCTCCTTGTGGTTGTATTCCCTCTTGTAATAATCTTGTTTTTCCTTCAGGGAGGTAAAGCGGCTTTATGTTGGGGATTATCATAAGTTGTTGAGCTGGTGATCAGAGTGAGGCTTATTTTGCTTCTGTCTGCAGTGTCGTTGCCCTGTGAAATGGGGTCTGAGGCCACATGGTGACCTCAGCAATGTATGATGCCTATTTCAATTGGCATGTTAGTACAAGTGGGGCATTAGTTATAGGAGAGCCTTTTGTAGATAGGAGCCCTCATTCCTTCCAGATGGCGGCATGTGAGTATGTGATGTGGAAAGTATATTTGGAATCAGAGTATATCTTTGCTGTCTTGTTAGTTGTGAGGGTAAGGGCTCTAGTTACTGCAATAAGTTCTGCCTTTTGGGAAGAGGTTCCCGAGGGGAGCCTGGAGAAGGAAATGACAATCCACTCCAGTATTCTTGCCTGGAGAATCCCTTGGATAGAGGAGCCTGCTGGGCTACAGTCCATGGGATTGCAAAGAGTTAGACACGATTAAACAACTATCACTTTCACTTTCCCGAAGGGAGAAGTTGGGATTCAATAATTTTGCTGTCAAAGACAATTACATATCCAGCTACCTTTTTTCCTTTATATACCAAGTAAAGTCAGGGTGATTTAAAGGGGTTGAGGGAATGTGGGAGAAACGGGGCATCAGGTCTTCTAATGCCTGTCTGCAAGTATGGATAGGGGACTCAGAAGAATTAGGGATAAGGGTGGTGGGGTTGAGAGTAGGATAGCATTCAAAGGAGAATTAAGGAGATTTGAGAAGAGTGACATGAATTTGCTGGATGAGTGAAGGAGATAGAAGGCCCATGGATTTGTGAGAAAGTAAGTCCTTAAAGTCACATGGTAGACAGATGACTGTGGGTGCTCCAAAAGTCAGTTTTTACTTTCCTGAGTGAGGAGTGCAGCTGCTGCCAGAACACATTGGCAGGCTGGCCATCCTTGAAGTGTGGAATCTCATTGCTTTGGTAGATAAATGACGGGGGTGAAGGAGGTGCCCTGGTTTTGTCTCAAAGCTCCTAGGGCAAT
The DNA here is from genome assembly GCF_032452875.1 of Bos javanicus. Classification (NCBI taxonomy): domain Eukaryota; kingdom Metazoa; phylum Chordata; class Mammalia; order Artiodactyla; family Bovidae; genus Bos; species Bos javanicus. Next base: position 3,709,376 of record NC_083875.1, read on the forward strand.
TTTGTGTCTCTCAGTAGTGTAGAGTATAAAGGCGCGAGAAAGGTCAGGAAGTGTCAGAGCTGGGGCTGAGAGAATGGCTTGCTTAAGGGTGTTAAAGACTGAACGGATATTTGATTTTAGCTATAGGGGTTCTGAAAGACCTCCTTGGGTGGCTTGATATAGGGGGTGTGCCAAGAGGCAAAATTAGGAATCCAGAGGCACAGATATCCAGCTAACCCCAAGAAGGACAGAATCTCTGTTTTTACTGTAGGGAGTGGTAGGGTGGATATAAGGGACTCTCAATATAGCAATTTAGATATAGATATAGTAATATATCTTTTTGTTGGTGTTAAAAGGACTCTGAGATAGGCAACTCTAGGAAGAGAGAGCTGAACCTTGGTGGGAGATACTTGATAGCTTTGAATAGCTAGAAAATTGAGGAGTTGTATAGTGTATTGTTGAGTGTATAAGCAAAGGACTACAAAGGAGAAAATCATCCACATATTGGAGGACACTTACTCGAGTAAGGTCAAGAGAGGTTAGGTCTGATGCTAGAGCTTGGCCAAAGAAATGAGGGCCATCACGAAAGCCTTGTGGGAGGACTGTCTCTGTCAGCTGTTGGGAGCAATGATTTTCTGGATCAGTATAGGTAAAGGCAAAGAGGTCTTGAGAGTCTGGGTGTAAAGGGATAGTAAAGAAGGCATCCTTGAGGTCTACAACATTGAAGTGCATAGTAGAAGAGGGAATGAGGAAGAGAAGAGTATAGGGATTTGAAACTACTGGGTGTATGGGAATAACCATACACCTTGATAAGTCTCAGGTCCTGGACCAGGCAATAAGAACCATTTGGCTTTTTGACAGGTAAGATAGGGGTGTTACAGGAAGAGTGAGTTGGGCACAAGAGGCCCTGACATAACAGTTTAGTATGATAGGCTTTAACCCCTGTTGATGTTTTGGGGAGATGGGGTATTGTGGTTGATTGGGGAATTCAGAGGTGTTTTTGAGACAGATAAGCATTGGGGCATGGTGAGAGGCAACAGATGGATTGTCTCTATCCCTAACTATGGGGTTTACAGGCAAGGAGGGTAATGCGGCCGGAGAAGAGGAGGTGGGGTTGAGGAGCAGGAGCTTCCCTGGTGGCTCAGACTGTAAAGCGTCTGCCTACAATGCAGGAGACCTGGGTTCAATCCCTGGGTTGGGAAGATCTCCTGGAGAAGGAAATAGCAACCCACTCCAGTATCCTTGCCTGGAAAATCCCATGGATGGAGGAACCTGGTAGGCTACAGTTCATGGGGTCGCAAAGAGTCAGACACGACTGAGTGACTTCACACACAGCCAGGCTAGATCAGAGCATGGGCTTGGGTTAGTAACAGAAGCTTTGAATTTGAGAGAGGGTCTCTGCCAAGAATAGGAGTGGGGCATTTTGGGAATATGAGAAAAGAGTGGGAAAATGGAGTATCTTGAAGTGTAGAGGCTGGGTTATTCATGGTTTAGATATTAAAACATCAACCCCCATAACAGAGACCTGGGAGACTTTGGTTTTTCTGGAGTAGACAGGCATAGCAGAGTAAGTGGCCCCCCTGTCAATGAGAAAGGAGGTCAGCTTACTTGTGACTGTGAGAGTTACCTAGGCTCTGTAGAGGTGATGAGAATCGGGGCCTGGGGCCCTGGGCACCTTCAGTCTTCAGCGGCAAGTCTGAGGAGGCTGGGCACAGCTGGGTTGGAGGACTCCTGCTCGGGACCAGGAGGGGATGTCTGGGTCCTTGGAAAAGGGTTTGGGCAGTCGACCTTCCAAAGTCCCTTTATGCCACAGCTGGGACAAGGACCTGGAGGGGACCTTGGTTTTAGGCATGAGCGGACCCAGGGGCCTTCTTTGCCGCATCTGAAGCAGGGCCCAGGTGGCTTCTTTTGTTAGTTGTTGGAGGCTTAGAGCCATGTACAGCAGTGGCTAAAAGGTGGTACTTGGCTTGATCTCGTTGGGCCTTCTCTAGCTTTGCCTGTTCTTCCCAGGTATTGAAAATCTGAAAGGCCAAATTTAAAGAGTCTCATTGAGGGGTTTGAGGGCCTTCTGCCATTTTTAGTTTCTTTTGGATATCTGGGGATGATTGGGAGATAAAATGGGTGTTAAGGAAAATGATGCCCTCTGCTGAAGTGGAGTCTAATTTTGTATATTTTTGTAGGGCTTCCACTAACCTGGCTAGAAATTGTGCTGGGTTTTCATCTAGTCTTTGAGTTATTTCCTGGAGCTTATCAAAGTTGACAGCTTTATGCCCTGCCTTTTGAAGGCCCACAATGAGGCAAGCAATCATATGATTATGGGCTGCTCATCCAGGTCTCCCTGCCTGATAACCCCAGTTGGGATCATCTTGGGGGACAGCCATTGCCCCTATGGGCTTCGTGTCATAAGTCCTGTGTATCTCATCAGCTTGCTGCTGAGAGGCTTGCCATACTCATTCCTTCTCTTCTGGGAGAAGAGTGGAGGAAAGGATGATGTAAATGTCATGCCAGGTTAAGTCGTAAGACTGGGTAAGATACTCGAATTCTTTTAGATAATTATCAGGGTCTGAGGAGAAGGAGCCAAGACACTTTTCAATCTAAGACAGATCTGTGAGGAAGAATGGGACATGAACTGAACAATGCCTTCTGCCCCAGCTACTTCCCGTAAAGGGAGGAGTGGGGCAGGGGAAGGAACGTGAAGTGTCCTGTTTTAAAGTTGTTCAGGACCTGTGGTGAGGGGATCTAGGGAGGTTGGGGTAAAGCCTTGGGACCCTCGGGGTAGAGGATGGGGCTGAGGTCTCAGAGCTTGTCTCTGGCACAGGCAGGGGAAGGGGGTTGGCTGTCTGAGAAGGAGGGAAGGAGGAGGGGGCATTAAATGGAGGTTGTGGAACTAAATCAGGATTGGGACTGGGAGCAATAGGGGGTGGGTTGTGGTCAGAAGTGTGAAAGGAAGAAGAAGAAAAGTCTGAACAGGGATGGAGAGACATTGTATTAGGAGTTTGTGGCCCAGAGTGGGCTAAGAGTATTTGCGAAGTAGAACAGGATTCACAGAGGGAGGGTCGAGAGTGAAGAAAGGCCTGAACATGAGGGATTTCTAACCACTTGCCATTGTTGCAGCAGAAGTTATCAAGGTCTTGTAGAGTCTTATAAGTGAGAGCTCCATTTTCTGGCCTATTATCAAGTCTGTATTATGGCCAGACCATATTAGAGTAGTAAATAAATCTTTTTGGTCTTATCTCCCCTTGGAAGCCCAGGGCTTTTAGTTTTGGAGAAGGCATTCTAGAGGAGTAGATTTTGAGGGCTGGTACTGAGAATTTCTCATTGTGGCTGAATACGGAGGTTAGACAAGGGCGAGAGAGAGTGAGGAGAAAGGTCTGAGACAAAAGTTGTCCCCGTGCTCAGGACTTTCTCAGAGAGTAATGCTGTCACTTCAGTCATGTCCAACTCTGTGCGACCCCATAAATGGCAGCCCACCAGGCTCTGCTGTCGCTGGGATTCTCCAGGCAAGAACACTGGAGTGGGTTGTCACTTCCTTCTCCAATGCATGAAAGTGAAAAGTGAAAGTGAAGTCGCTCAGTCATGTCCGACTCCTCACGACTCCATGGACTGCAGCCTACCAGGCTCCTCTGTCCATGGGATTTTCCAGGCAAGAGTACTGGAGTGGGTTGCCATTGCCTTCTCCGTCAGAGAGTAATCAGATCAGATCAGATCAGATCAGTCGCTCAGTCGTGTCCGACTCTTTGTGACCCCATGAATCACAGCATGCGAGGCCTCCCTGTCCATCACCAGCTCCAGGAGTTCACTGAGACTCACGTCCATCGAGTCAGTGATGCCATCCAGCCATCTCTTCCTCTGTCGTCCCCTTCTCCTCCTGCCCCCAATCCCTCCCAGCATCAGAGTCTTTTCCAATGAGTCAACTCTTCGCATGAGGTGGCCAAAGTACTGGAGTTTCAGCTTTAGCATCATTCCTTCCAAAGAAATCCCAGGGTCGATCTCCTTCAAAATGGACTGGCTAGATCTCCTTGCAGTCCGAGGGACTCAAAAGAGTCTTCTCCAACACCACAGTTCAAAAGCATCAATTCTTCAGTGCTCAGCTTTCTTCACAGTCCAACTCTCACATCCATACATGACCACAGGAAAAACCATAGCCTTGACTAGACGGACCTTTGTTGGCAAAGTAACGTCTCTGCTTTTGAATATGCTATCTAGGTTGGTCATAACTTTCCTTCCAAGGAGTAAGTGTCTTTTAATTTCATGACTGCAGTCACCATCTGTAGTGATTTTGGAGCCCAGAAAAATAAAGTCTGACACTGTTTCCACTGTTACCCCATCTATTTCCCATGCAGTGATGGGACCGGATGCCATGATCTTTGTTTTCTGAATGTTGAGTTTTAAGCCAACTTTTTAACTCTCCACTTTCACTTTCATCAAGGGGCTTTTTAGTTCCTCTTCACTTTCTGCCATAAGGGTGGTGTCATCTGCATATCTGAGGTTATTGATATTTCTCTTGGCAATCTTGATTCCAGCTTGTGTTTCTTCCAGCCCAGCGTTTCTCATAATGTACTCTGCATTTAAGTTAAATAAACAGGGTGACAATATACAGCCTTGACGAACTCCTTTTCCTATTTGGAACCAGTCTGTTGTTCCATGTCCAGTTCTAACTGTTGCTTCCTGACCTGCATACAAATTTCTCAAGAGGCAGATCAGGTGGTCTGGTATTCCCATCTCTTTCAGAATTTTCCACAGTTTATTGTGACCCACACAGACAAAGACTTTGGCATAGTCAATAAAGCAGAAATAGATGTGTTTCTGTAACTCTCTTGCTTTTTCTGTGATCCAGCAGATGTTGGCAATTTGATCTCTGGTTCAAGGAGAGAGAGAGAATGGGATTTCACTCAGCCTTAACCAGATGAAATATGGGCCAGTGTGTGGATATCAGTCCAGAACTGCAAGTGGAGAGTCCTGTCCCAGAGCTCATCTCAGTTTCTTGGCAAGGTCCGAGGGAGGGGACCACAGGAGGACCACCACCTGGAGAATCTTCCCTCCCGGGTTTCAGCACCAGAATGTAAGGCGAATGCAGAGAAAAAGAGCAAGCCAGGCACTCAGGCTAAAGGGAAATTTATTAGAGGGAAACGAGAGGGTGACTGGCCCTTAAGGAGAACCAGTGTCCTCCTTTTCTGACGGGGTCTTTCTTAAACCCACCAATGAAAATTTCTTTGAACAGATGGTTAATTTTTAGCCTGTAGTTGAGTCCTATGGTCTCATAGCCGGAGGTCTGGAATCTGGTAGTCTCCTAGCTTTGAGAAGATAGGTGCCTGTGAGAATGTGGTTTGGGCAATTTGGTCCATCTCAAAGGTCACTGTGAACCTATTCTTTATTTGCGAGGTCAACATAATGAGCTATCTTAAGAATGAGCCCCCATGTGGGCCCTATCAGATTGTTAGGCAGGAATTGTGAAAATTTTGGTGAAAGTCATGATGTCTTTGAAAATAGTGGCAGAGTTGGGAATTTGAGAAGAGGACAGATTTGAAATTTATTTTTAAAGCTTGTTGATTAATAGAATATGAGCTATGAAATAAAGTCAAGATTCAAAATTTAACAGCTATGTTCTTTTTCTCAAAATCTACTGGGTTGGGAAAATGTGGGCAATTACAGATGGATAGGATCAAAGTTACTTTTGACATGCTATATATTTTAATGCAGGGGCTCCCAACCTTCAGGATCTAATGCCTGATGAGCTGAGGTGGAGCAAATGTAATAATGAAAGAAATAAAGTGCACAATAAATGTAATGCACTTGAAACATCCGCAAACCAACCCCACTCCCACTCCTGTCCTGATCCATGAAAAAACTGTCTTCCACAAAACTGGTCCCTGGTGCCAAAAATGGCAGGGGCCACTGCTCCAGCCTATAAAAAAGAACCAGGCAAAACTGATCAAACAACAGTTTACCAGACTTAGAAAATACACAGTGCAAGACACTGAGGCCTGAAATAGAAGAAACACAGGAAAGGAACCTGGTAAGTGCCTCCCTTACCTTCTGGAGTGGGTGTGCCAGGGAGGGAATGGCAGGGGAGCCTGGTGGTCTCAGAGTCAGGAACAGATCCGGTTCCCAGGGCTCCAGAGGGTAGGAGTCGGGCTGCCCAACAGGAGAAGCTGTGGGCAGGAACTCTCTAGAGTTCTGTTTCTGGCCCTCCAGGTGTCTCCAAGTGAGTAAGGAATCCATGCACTTATGCAGGAAAATTGCAGGAGACTGGGATGAGCCTCACCTGGAAGAAACCTGGAGACAAAGCTCCTCTGAGCCCAAGCGTAGCTGGGAATAGTTTGCATTTCTATCAGGTGAAGAGAAACAGAGATCATTCAAGGGGTGCAGATTAAAGAGAAAGTCATTGCTAATAGGTGGGACAAAGGCAGACTTTTCTTAAAGACTGTCCTTGCTTACGCAGTAAGTCATAAGCAAGAATTTGCAGAAGAAGACAACTACACAGTTATTTTAACTGTATTCCAAGTGTTCCTGAAGCTGGAGAAAAGGCTAAATAACAGCATCAGCAATAACAAAGCCAGACTCTAAAGTGGTCAGGACAGATTTTTAGTTAGAATTTCTGTTGTAAAAGGTAAGAGGGTCCAGTATGGACTGAACACAGCATGAATTTGTACAGGAGATTGGATGTTTTAAAGAGAGAGTGAGGGAACCAGGAGTGGGGACTGCTGTAGTTTGAAAATTGTCATGGTGAGGGCTCAGTGGTGAAGAATCCACCTGCCAATACAGGACACCTGGGTTTGATCTGTGGGTCAAGAAGATTGCCCTGGAACAGGAAATGACAACCCACTCCAGTATTCTTGCCTGGGAAATCCCATGGACAGAGGAGCCTGGCAGGCTACAGTCCATAGGGCTGCAAAGAGTCAGACACGACTGAAGGACTGAACACACACATACACATCTAGACATGAAGTCCATCCGGGCTGCAATTTAGAGCTGATCCAAATCAGGCCCCTCTCTGCCCACAGAGGCTGAGAGGTGGGCCCCCTCTTCAGGAGTTGGCGGGAACAGCCCATTAGCTTTTCCACCAGGCATTCTACAAGGGGATGCGTACCCTAGGAATGCAGCCCTGAGCTGTAAGAAGCTGCATCAGTGTTTGCTCATGTCTTGTCTACCAGGGTATGTATGGATGTGGTGATTTGAAGGGATGGACAGGTCACTTGTGTGGAGAGGCTGCACATCGGGCCTTCCACCAAAGTGGAGGCCCACCAGAAGAAGGCTGCATGGGGCCTGGTTAGAGTCTGGTCAACAAGGGATTCCTTGTCAGTGGTAACTATGGAAATGGAAGAAAAAATGTTTTCTCCTGCTCAGCTGGTAAAGAATCCTCCTGCAGTGCGGGAGACCTGGGTTTGATCCCTGGGTTGGGAAGATTCCCTGGAGAAGGGAAAGGCAACACACTCTAGTATTCTGGCCTAGAGAATACCATGGCCTAGAGAAGTCCATGGGATTGCAAAAGAGTCAGGCACGACTGAGCAGCTTTCACTTCACTTTAGTAGCCAAATAAAACTAGAAATGAAAATCATACTGTCTGAGATTTAAAATATATGTTAGATGGGATTAGTGGCAAATAATATATACACAAAGATAGAAATGTAAAAATGTGAATGTGTCAGAATAGAAACTCTGAGAAGGCAATGGCACCCCACTCCAGTACTCTTGCCTGGAAAATCCCATGGACAGAGGAGCCTGGTAGGCTGCAGTCCATGGGGTCACTAAGAGTCAGACACGACTGAGAGACTTCACTTTCACTTTTCACTTTCATGCATTAGAGAAGGAAATGGCAACCCACTCCAGTGTTCTTGCCTGAAGAAGAACGACTGAAACGACACAGCAGCAGCAGAATAGAAACTATATTCAATGGAACACAATGAGAACAAAATGAAATAAAAATAAAGTGTAAGTGAGCTGTGGAACCATCCCAAGTGGCCTAAAATGTGAGAATTTGTGCCCTCAAAGAAAAACAAGAGAGCTGACAGATTAAAGTATTTTTGAAAATACTTTTGACATTTCTACCTACAATCACATCATTTTTAGCTGATTCCCTTGATATTGATGGTTATCTGCTTGTCCCAGATTAGTGAATTTTATTATCCACCATCACAATATTTTTTTAAAAAATATTCAGTACATAAATAAAGTATTTTTAATTGTTAAAAATAGTTATAAAAAACTAATAATGTGTTATGGCACATGTAACATAATTAACAGTAATTATATGTACAAAATGAAAATAACATCCCAAATATTGAAATGGAAGAAAGAGAAATAGAATATTTTAAGGTTCTTATATGTGAGGTGGCTTAATAGTACTTGAAACATACTATACCCACCGGGCGACTCTGTTCATGGGATTTCCCAGGCAAGAACACTGGAGTGAACTGCCATTTCTTTCTCCAGAGGATGTTCCCAACCCAGGGATCAAACCATCATCTCCTGCCTATATCTTCTGCATTAGCAGGCAGACTCTTTATCGCTGAGGCACCTCGGAAGCCCATACTATACTACAGGATACAATAAATCCTAAAGCAGGCGCAAGAGAAATAAAATACATTTGGAACTAGTAAGCCAGAAAAGGAGATAAACGGGAATCACAGAATGTATATAGTCACTAAATGAATATTGGTTGTTTTAAATGTGATCAGTTAATACAAAACAAGCTGAGAAAAGAATCAGAAAAGAACATATCAGGAAAATAGAAAAAAAAAAAAAGGAAGATGGTAGACTGCGGCGAACATATCAGTAACCACACAAAATGTGAATGTAAATACAATTATTCCAGTTAAAAACAATGGACTGTTCATTTGGATAGAAAAACAAGGTTCAACCTATGCTTCCTACAAGAAAATCTTGTAAAATAAAAGAGAAAAAAACATAAGTGGAGAATAAAACACACATCATTGAACACCAATCAAAAGAAAGTTGGAGGGAACAGACTGAAAAAAGAGTGCCATTCATATCACTGGATTTTTTGAAATAATGTAATAGCTACAGTATGTTTATTAGCTAAAATGAGATGGACTGTGAGTTTTGCTCTGTGCGAAATAGCCCCAGCATTGCCAGAGCTTAAACAATAGCTGTTTAGCTTTTATTCACACTTCAGGTCTCGTGGATTGTCAGTCCTCATTCAACCTTGCCCTCACCCTCGTTCATCTCAAGCACTGTTGACACTTCATGTGAAAGAGATAACTGCTGTGTCTCATGTGCCTGTGTGCTCAGTCGTTCAGTCGTGTGACTCTTTGCAACCCCACGGACTGCTGCCCACCAGGCTCCTCTGCCCATGGGACTCTCCAGGCGAGAATACTGGAGTGGGGTGCCATTTCCTTCTCCACCTGATCTTCCCAACCCAGGGATCAAACCCATGTCTCCTGTGTCTCCTGCACTGGCAGATGGGTTCTGTGCCACTGAGCCACCTGGGAAGCCCTGGAGGGTCTCACCCCCAGAGTCAGTCATTGCGCCTTCCACATGTAACTCTGTCCAGGCTGCTGGTAGTCAGAACAGGTTAAGAAAAGAATGATAAAACATTTAATTAATATGCAATGATTAATTATTACTCCATGGCCAGCATGGTGTACAGAACGCAGGTGGCGATATAGGGACAGAAGACATTACAGTGTTTGTTATGAGAATGGGAGTGATTTTTTAATGTTTTCTCTTTCCACAAAGTTGCATTTATTATTCTCTTCCTTAAAAAAATCTTAATTATTTGAAAATTAGGAGATTCGAGAACAGTAACTTTATGTCAAGCCAGCACATGTGTGAAAAATATATTTACATAATCATATTTATTTTTATTTCATTTATCTCTGGAAAGATAAGAAACTTTTACCAGTAATCTTGGAAAAGGAAAACTGGGTCTGGCTCAAGATTCAGGGGGAGAAAGACTTCCTTATCACTGAATTTTATTGTTAATGGTTTGAATTTTTTCTTAAGTATACATTAGTGTTCAGATTGAATCATATTCTTCCAAAATTCATATATTGAATACTTAACCCCCAGTGCCTCAGATTGTGACTTTATCTAGGAATAGGATTGTTGTAGAGGTAGGTGTGTCCATGTCCCAGTTTCCTCTTTTATTACAAGGACACCCTTAACACTGGACTAGGGGCCATCCTCACTGTGGGAAAGAATCTGCCTGCCAATGCAGGAGACTCAAGAGAAGTGGGTTTGATCCCTGGGTCCAGAAGATCCCTTGGAGAAGGAAATGGCAGCCTATTCCAGTATTCTTGCCTGGGAAATCCCATGGACAGAGGAGCCTGGAGGGCTATAGTCCATGGGGTTGCAAAGAGTCAGACATGACCAGGCATCTGGGCATACACATGGAAAATGCACCCTGTTCTAGTATGATCATATGTTGTGGTGCTTTGCTACAGCAATCCTAGCAAACTCACACAATCACTCATTAAAATATAAGCATTATAAAAAAAAACAATGGATAATTAATATTCAATATCCAGTGGTACTTCAGACAGAATAGAATCAAGAGGACACGGTGAGTTATTCTAGGAAAGAGGATCAGGTACAAAACTTCTACTGTGATGGAAGGGAAAACCAAAAAGAAGAAGGCTAGCAAAACTGTTGGAATTAACTGAAAGAATTTATAGCTGAACCAAGACAGCACAGATTGGTTGAGAGCTGGGGTTTTGTTGTGAATATATGTTCTGTGTTAGCTATGTTATTTCATTTTTAAGTTGACTGAAAACTTTCACAGGGACCATGTAAGTCCATAAATGTTAAGTGTTTGGCATTCACACTCTTCCAATAGAGTTCACGTACATAGGTGGCTCATTGGATTCAGTGTGTGCCAGAAAGGGAAGAACTAAAACACTGGGCCAGGACTAGAACACCTGGATTTTATTCCAATTTTCATCACTCAGTTGAATTACATAAGTGTTTGAAATCAGTCATTCTTTGGAAGCTATTAAAAGCTATAGTGAAGGACAGGGAAGCTTGGCATGCAGCAGTCCATGGAGTTGCAAATAGTCGGACATGATTTAGCATAAGACTGAACAATCAAAGTTATGCAAATGTTTCTCCTTAATGCAAAGAGATTGTGTTTTTTTTGTTTTATTGTCATTTCTTTATTGCTCTGAGAGGTTGTTTCTTAATCATGTCTGTGTTATGTGTATCTGTGCTTGAAAGCATGAAGACAGGAGCGAAGCCACTTATGTATTTCTTAGCTACAGTAAAATGTGCTCCTAAGTCAGCATGCACTGCCTCTTTGTTGTTACTTACTGTAAAACTGGGATCCCCCAGGGTGTCAGTGGTAAAGAATCTGCCTGCCAATGCAGGAGACTTGGGTCCGATCCCTGAGTTTGGAAGATCCCTTGGAGAAGGAAATGGCAGCCCATTCCATACTCTTGCCTGGAGAATCCCATGGACAGAAGAGCCTGGTGTGCTACAGTCCATGCAGTCATAAAAGAGTCGAACACAACTTAGCAAACTAAACGACAATGTAAAACCGTTAGTGCTCTTCTTGGAGAGTGTGTATGTGCGGTCACTTCAGTCATGTCTGACTCTTAGTAACCCCATGGACTGTAGCCCTCTAGGCTCCTCTGCCCATGCGATCCTCCAGGCAAGAATTCTGGAGTGGGTTGCCATGGTCTTCCAGAGAATACTGGAGTGGGTTGCCATGCCTTCCTTTTGGATATCATCCTGACCTGAGGATCGAACCCATGTCTCCTGGGTTGCTGGTGGATTCTTTATCCACTGAGCCACCCCGGAAGCCTGTTCTTCTTGGTACTAATGTATTAATATACTTTGAAACAAAGATATTTCACTTCTTGGACCAGTTGAGTACAACCTCTTTGGCACCATGATAATCTTACTGTCAACTGGATAAATGTTCCAAAGCTCATTTCATCTGTTGTTTACTTTCCTTGACTATTTTAAAATAACTTTTGAGCCACAAAATGTGCTGCATGTCTGTGTTATTGCCAAGTTATATTTGTGAAATGTTTTTAAAAAGAAGGAATAAAAGCAAAATACCCGTTACTTAATGATTACTTCTCCAACTATTTTCAATAATAAATGAGGCTATATATGGAAGACTACAACTTCATTTAACACAATACCATAAAACACAAGGAAATTAAGCTCACTTAGAGATCATGCGTTGGAGAAGGAAATGGCAACACACTCCAGTGTTCTTGCCTGGAGAATCCCAGGGATGGGGGAACCTGATGGGCTGCCATCTATGGGGTCACACAAAGTCGGAAATGATGAAGCGACTTAGCATCAGCAGCAGCAGAGAGAAAACCTCCGTATGAGTATTACTGCCAACACTTCCCCAACTGTAGGTTTGAAGAAGAATTTGAAGAAAGAGCACATGTCAAGGGAGAAGGCAATGGCAACCCACTCCAGTCCTCTTGCCCGGAAAATCCCTTGGACGGAGGAGCCTGGTAGGCTGCGGCCCATGGGGTCCCTAAGAGTTGGACACGACTGAGCGACTTCACTTTCACTTTTCACTTTCATGCATTGGAGAAGGAAATGGCAACCCACTCCAGTGTTCTTACCTGGAGAATCCCAGGGACGGGGGAGCCTGGTGGGCTGCCATCTATGGGGTCATACAGAGTCGGACATGACTGAAGTGACTTAGCAGCAGCAGCAGCACATGTCAAATCAGAGACAGCTCTCCTTGGTGAATAATGGTTAGGGCAGAAAACTTAAAGAGAAAGCAACAAATGGAGACTCACAGTGCAGTTCTAATGTGCAGATCCATTAAGAACAGTTATTTGAGACCAATGTGTCAGAGGAGATTTTAATTCCAAAGATTAATTTTCTTATTCCTTCAATGTGAATACGCAAAGTCAAAAAAAATGCCTACCTCTCAGGAAATGGGCCTTATTTCTGGTTTCTCTTAATATCACTAGAGAATGACCTTTCCCAGATAATTAGGTTTTCCTGTTAGCTGAAGTATAACATTTTACTGCATCTGAATGTTATTTAATAAAATGAACTTTGAAGTTTCTCTTCTTAATAAAATACAACTGGAATCAACTAAAACTACAATCCCCAGGGTCATAATTTTGAAAGTCAGTTGGTGTTTTGCTTACTCTCAGACAGGTGATGTTGACGCTGTGGGATCTAGGGGTGAATGTTACCTACTTCAAGGAGATGATCTGAAACATTACTTCTTTAAGTAAAAGGAAACTTTTTGTGAGATATTAGGACTTTTGTAATTTTAAAAAATCTTCATTACATTAGTGTAATATTCTCTCTGCAAAACATTGTACTAATATGCCTTTGAATTAGGGGTAATAATCATTTATTGCAAATTTCTGCTAGGTGCTAATATTTAATGAGATTATCGCTGTCATTCTAGAATACAGCGGTGACTTCTCCAGCTGTTGAGGCCATGTAGAGAATTCTATGGTGGGAGGAACCTTCTGGGTTGCACACTCGTGTATCCAAAATATGTAGAATAGGGCTTAGCACATGACTAAAGTTGATCCACTATTTCTTGAACCAGTTTCTGTAGTTTAGCTGTCTACAGTTCTCTGTAGTTTAGCTGTCACGTTCAAATGTCCTTTGCTGTTTTGTAATCTCAGTGTCTGCTAATCAGGCCTTTAACCTCTTTGTGGATCCTTTCCCTCATCTTTAGAGTGATGGTCATAGCAGTTTCTCTTTCTTAGGATTATGGAGGGGAATTATTCGATTACACGTGCATGCATTCATTCATTAGAATCCTGTATTGTAGATGTGCGTATGTGCTCAGTTGCTCAGTCATGTCTGACTCTTTGCACCCCATGGGCTGTAGCCCTCCAGGCTTCTCTGTCCATGAGATTTCCCAGGGAGAATACTGGAGTGGGCTGCCATTTCATCCTCCAGGGGATCTTCCTGACCCAGGGATCAAACCCTGGTGTCTTGCATCTCCTACATTTGCAGGTGGGTTCTTTACTCCTGAACCATCTGGGAAGTTCCATATTGCAGATAGGAAGTGTTAAAATTATTCAACATTTTATTCATCAATATTGAATAGCTTAGGTTGCTCTCTTAAATGCCCCGGGGAAAGCAGAATGCATGATCCTCCTACCACTAAGGTGCTGTCGGGAGTTGTGCAGTAAAGGCTTTGGGAGGGATGGATGGTTAGAGAGCTGCTGGTGTCACAGTAACACGGAGACATTTATCTTCCTTGTCATCACTGGACCTCTCTCTGTTCTACTCTCATGGTTCTTGCTGCTAACTGCCCTAGCTCTGAACCATTTTTCCATTCTTTCAGACTCTTTCCTCTGATCTCCTAGGGTCTGCTGCTTTTCCTTGCTTCTCATTTGTATCTTTCTGGTGTTTTCATCACTATTACATGTCAATCCTATGCACTTCAACGCAGCATACTGCCAGAAACTCAGTATCCAGATAATTGAGGTCTTCCTGTATGTACGTCCTTTGGGGATTCTTAGATGATGCCTCCTGGCTTTAGTTAGATGAGCTGGTAAATCTTTATAGTGCTATCTGAGTGTGGGCTAACACCAGGCTACTAGCATATCATATAATTAAATGGTTTCTCCATATTTTAACAGCCAGATGCTGTAATGAATCTTGAAGATGGTGCATACAGACACACCAATTGATTTCTTAATGCATTTTTTATGGTAGCCATAGCAGGAGGCTGAAACTGGTCCTGACTGAGTGCATCTGATGTCATTAAAACATAATAGAATTAATGAATAAGCAGTATATAAAAGTCTAAAACTCAACATGACAAAATTGAATAATATAAACATCATCATATATTTATACATCCTTATTGCCTTACTACTAATAATAACTATTATCAGGCAGTGTATTGTCTATTCTGCAGAATTACAGGGCTAAAAGTTTGTCTGACAAAATAAAAGTTGCCTAATACTTTGAGAGATTGATTTTCAGTGTGGACACTCCTCTTAATCTATCTCTCCATCTCTTTTACCTAAAAGCAAAATTGATAGAAGTAAGTTGGGAACTGAGATTTAAAATGAGGGTTTGCATAACAAAGAAAGTGCCCCAAAATGTCCACTAGTGAGTATACAACAAAAATATTAGTAAAAATTTTATCTCATTTGAACTTACATTTTGAAGTAATTAAAATTAAGTGCAATATTAATGTGCTAATATATCTACATAGTTTATAATCAAAAACATTTAATGTCAGTGTATATTATTTTTCCTGATGGCATGCACTATCAAAAAGATTCTGAGATCAATAAAATGGGGATAATTGAGAATTACAATCTGTTGTTGATATGCAGTAATCATTCTGAAGTTTGTTCTGAGTTTCCATTATCATGTATATGCTCTTGTTTCTGGGCCTGACTTCTGTAGAGGTGAATAAGTAAAAATTTTACAGAGACCACAGGGAAGGAAAAAAATGTTATGGGATCATGAAAATAGATATGCAGATGACACCACTCTTATGGCAGAAAGTGAAGAGAACTAAAGAACCTCTTGATGAAAGTGGAACAGGAGAGTGAAAAAGCTGGCTTAAAACTCAACATTCAAAATACAAAGATCATGACATCTGGTCCCTTCACTTCATGGCAAATCGATGGAGAAACAATGGAAACTGTGACAGATTTTATTTTCTTGGGCTCTAAAATCTCTGCAGATGGTGACTGCAGCCATGAAATCAAAAGACACTTGCTCCTTGGAAGAAAAGCTGTAACCAACCTAGGTAGCATGTTAAAAAGCAGAGACATTACTCGGCCAACAATCTGTCTAGTGAAAGCTATGGTTTTTCAAGTAGTTATGTATGGATGTGAGAGTTGGCCCATAAATAAAGCTGAGCACCAAAGAATCGATGCTTTAGAACTGTGGTGTTGGAGAAGGCTCTTGAGAGTCCCTTGGACTGCAAGGAGATCAAACCAGTCAATCCTAAAGGAACTCAGTCCTGAATGTTCATTGGAAGGGCTGATGCTGAAGCTGAAGCACAATACTTTGGCATCCTGATGTAAAGAACTGACTCATTAGAAAAGACCTTGATGCTGGGAAAGATTGAAAGCAGGAGGGGAAGGGGATGACAAAGGATGAGATGTTTGGATGGCATCACTGACCTGATGAACGTGAGTTTGAGAAAGCTCTGGGAGTTGGTGATGGACAGGGAAGCCTGGCGTGCTGCATTCCATGGGGTCACAAAGAGTTGGACACACCAAGTGACTGAACTGAACTGTACAATCATCTGTTTATAAATCACCTCATTTGGATAACATGGTTATGATAGATGTATACACAGATGGTTCATAGATAGTTGACTGATAATGAGATGGATTTATAAATAGACAATTGATCAGTTCAGTTCAGTTAAGTCACTCAGTCATGTCCGACTCTTTGCAACCCCATGGATTGTGGTACACCAGGCCTCCCTGTCCTTCACCAAATCCCAGAGCTTGCGCAAACTCACGTCCATTGAGTTGGTGATGCCATCCAACCATCCCATCCTCTGTCGTCCCCTTCTCTTCTGCCTTCAATCTTTCCTAGCATCAGGATCTTTTCCAATGAGTCAGTTTTTTGCATTAGGTGGCCAGAATATTGGAGTTTCAGCTTCAGCATCAGTCCTTCCAATGAACATTCAGGATTGATTTCATTTAGGATTGACTGGTTAGATCTCCTTGCAGTCTGAGAGACTCTCAAGAGTCTTCTCCAACATCATAGTTCAAAAGCATCAGTTCTTCAATGCTCAGCTTTCTTTATAGTCCAACTCTCACATCCATGCACGACTACTGGAAAAACCACTGCTTTGGCTAGATGTACCTTTGTTGGTAAAGTAATGGCTGGGCGTATTACTATGTTGTCTAGGTTGGTCTTGTAGAATCATTGTTTCCAACGTGTGGTTCTTAGGTGTGCCCTGCTCATCTGTAACCATCCTGCAGAGGGGATAAGGACCAGGAGCCTGTGCATGGGTGGATTTCACTCTCCGGCCCTGGGTCTGGGACCCCATGTCTCCAGGAGCAGTGCAACTAGGACCATGGCTAAGTCTAACTGAGGGGCACACAGGGAAGTGCTGTCTGCTTCTCTGTCAAAGAAATAGATGGACAGTGAGCCTGTCTCTACCACAAATCTTTCTAAGCACAATTAAAATTGAATGTAGGTTCTCATGGGATTGATTTTGTAAGATTAAATTTATCATAGGACAGACAGATTGCCTAAACACAAAGTAATTTTCCATAACCATTTTAATGTATGTGATAGCATTTTTGTAGTCCGTTAACTTTTAACCCTGGGCAAAAGAACAGCAACGTTGGGATTATTTCTAACTACTGGAAACTGATGCAGTGGGCTTTCCCAGTAGCTCAATGGTAAAGAATTAACGTGTCAAAGCAGGAGACATGGTTTCAATGCCTGGGTTGGGAAGATCTCCTGGAGAAGGAAATGGCAACCCAGTCCGGTATGCTTGCCTGGGAAATCCCATGGACAGGGAGCTTGGTGGTCTAGAGTCCATGGGGTCGCAAAGAGTTGGACACAACTAAGCGACTGAGCACCCACAACTGATATAAGAACCTCTTTAGACATACTTTAGGGAATAAGTGTACTGTATGAAGGACTGACATTTTTCAAAAATAATAGTATTTTGATTTTTTTAAAACATAGGAATACAAAATTAATTTGGTGATAAAAACATGGGCCTTTTATTTAGATAAGTATTTCCTTCTGTTGTTCAAACTCTCTTCTCTGAATTGCTTGGCTTCTTTTCATGTGATGAACCTTTCTCTAGTTGAGTCACAAGGTGGCGTTAAAACTCACATTGATAACAACATTAGGAAGCAAATGGAATTTAGTCAAAATTAGAAATTTCCCTGAGATCATAGGGTAAAGAATCTCCTTGAAAGACAGGAGACCTGGCTTTGATCCCTGGGTCAGGAAGATCCTCTGGAGAAGGGAATGGCAACCCACTCCAGTATTCTTGCCTGGAGAATCCCACGCACAGAGGAGCCTGGTGTGCTACAGTCCATGGGCTTGCAAAGTTGGACATGATTGAGTGATTAAGCACACAGGAATTCCTCAGAAAAAATAATTAAAACAACTCTGAAAGAAAAAAAAAGCAACTGCTACTAAATTCAAATAGTGGTAAATTTCAAAATAAAATAGGAATGGATTATAGATTATGAGAAACAAAAGAGGGAAATTCCTAGGAATGTAACTGATTATTGAAAATGAAATCGAGTATTTTAGAGATGTCTACTGAAACAAGAATAAAACCCAGATAATATTTAAACCTCATTTAGATCAAATATAGTTTCTGAATTTATTATCATGTTTTACTTTTCAGATGAAGTTGACCTAGTGGTAGTAAAAAATGTCTAATTCTACCCCATAATTCTAAAGCATGTTACTAGAGAATACAATTGCAGTTGGACAGAAAAACAGAGAGATTACAATATGTCAACTTTCTTTAAGAAAAAGTCATGGAAGGTATCCATGATATTTCATTATTCTTTGTTTCTCTTACAGAAAAAAGTACAATATGCTTACAACTTACTCCTTTAATCATCTATAAGTGATATAACACTTTAAATAAAGATTCACTTGCATTTCAAGCTTTCTTGATGGTGCTGATAAGGAAGAAAGTAATAAAAATTTTAAGATATCTGTATTTCTTTCTAAATATGGGAAAATGTAAAAGGAAGGAAAAATATTAATACTTGACTATATAATTTTAACTATTTACAGTAATAAGATAATCTTGGATATTATCATGTAATTCACATGATTTCTTAAACCCCAGCCTCATGAAGTTTATTTTTAGAGGGTCTAGTGACTTAATTCTCTGAACCTGTAAGTTCATTAGTAATTATACAACTAACATTTTTTGATGATTTATATGTAACCATTGGATTTTTAGTTCAAAGTATTTTTTAAAAAAGAACAAAATATCTCTCATTTTCTTTAATATTCAACTTAAAATTTACTCCCTCTTAGGACACTTATCATCTAATCCATTCATCTGAGAATTAATACTTTTTCATTTTATTCATCAATGTTTCAAGTAATTTGCCCAATAAATCGAGGAATTTTGCCTTGTTCTATCTGTTGTGAAAGTGTTAGTCTCTCAGTCGAGTCAGACCCTTTGTGACGCCACGGACTGTAGCCCACCAGGCTCCTCTGTCCATGGAATTCTCAAGGCAAGAATACTGGACTGGGTTGACATTTCATCCTCCAGGGGATCTTTCTGACATAGGGATCAAACCTGGGTCTCATGAATTTCAGGCAGATTCTTACCATCTGAGTTATCAGGGAAGACTAGTGTCTTCCTGTAATAACACTCTACCTGTCATAATACTCTTTAATGATTTTTCCATTAATGTCTGTCACATTTATATATAAGGACTAGTAGAGTTGGACATGACTAAGCGACTTCACTTTCACTTTTCACTTCCATGCATTGGAGAAGGAAATAGCAACCCACTCCAGTGTTCTTGCCTGGAGAATCCCAGGGACAGGGGAGCCTGGTGGGCTGCCGTCTATGGGGTCGCACGGAGTTGGACACGACTGAAGCGACTTAGCAGCAGCAGCAGCAGGGCAATGAGGCATAAAAGATATAGTATAATAAGCAAAGATTGTTTTTATTTTGTTTTATTGTATGTTGGCTTGAACACAACATGACTTCTACTCTCCTAGATTTTTAAGCACACAGCACAGTACTGATAGTCATGGGCACACTGTCACTCAGCACAACAATGACTGATAAATTCCCAAGTCCTAGCTGCTGGTAGAATATGGAAATGCCCAAGAGAAACAAACTGGGTACTGTGTTCAACCCAATGCTTCACAACTGCTTTCCCTCCTATAAGAAGAATGTTCTTTGGGATATTGGAAAAGAAAAATAGCTCTTCTCACTTCCCACACAAGAATATGGGATATAAAATGGTTCTCCAGATGCTTCTAATATATAACATATCTGAATGGATAGTTAGTTAGTTCAGCTGCTCAGTCCTGACTCTGTGTGACCCCATGGACTGCAGCACACCAGGCCTCCCTGTCCATCACCAACTCCCTGAGCTTGCTCAAACTCATATCCATCGAATCAGTGATGCCATCCAACTATCTTATCCTCTGCTGTCCCCTTCTCCTCCTGCCTTCAATCTTTCCCAGCATCAGGATCTTTTCTAGGGAGTCAGTTCTTCGTGTCAAGTGGCCAAAGTATTGGAGCTTCAGCTTCAGCAACAGTTCCTCCAATGAATATTCAGGATTGATTTCCTTTGGAATTGACTGATTTGATCTCCTTGCAGTCCAAGGGACTCTCCAGAATCTTCAGAAACTCCACAACTCAAAAGCATCAATTCTTTGGCACTCGGCTTTCTTTATGGGCCAACTATCATATCCATACATGACTACTGGAAAAACCATACTTTTGACTAAACAGACATTTTTGTCAGCAAAGTAATGTCTCTGCTTTTCAGTATGCTGTCTAGGTTGGTCATAGCTTTTCTTCCAAGGAGCAAGCGCCTTTTAATTTCATGGCTGCAGTCACAATCTGCAGTGATTTTGGAGCCCAAGAAAATAAACTCTGTCACTGTTTCCATTGTTTTCCCATCTATTTGTTATGAAGTTATGGGACCGGATGCCATGGTTTTCATTTTTTGAATGTTGAGTTTTAAACCAGCCTTTTCACTTCCATCAAAAGGTTCTTAAGTTCCTCTTCACTTTCTGCTGTAAGGGTGGTATCATCTACATATGTGAGGTTATTGATATTTCTCCCAGCAAAAAAATAAAATAAAAAGGAAAAGAAAAAACAACCATGTGACAACTTTCTGCCTCTGTCTACTCCTTTCTCCTGGCAACATTTTCCCCTTACTTGCACAATTTGATGTTTTCTCTGTGTCTCTCCACAGATTCCTCTTCTCCTCCTTAATTCTCAACATTCGAGTTTCTAGGAGGTTTGTCTCTTATTATAATACTATTCTACCTTTGATGGAGGTAGGGATTCATGGTTCTTTCTTCTCAGAATGTATCTAGACTGTTACTCTTCTGACCTCCAAGGTAGCATATCAAATGCCCCACTAAACATTTCCATTTGGGTTTCTCAGATGCATGTATAAAGAGACCTAACCAGATAGAACTCATGGTCTTTCTCAAAGCTTTTCCATAAGTCAGTAGCAATGCCTCATCAGCCACATATGACAGTCAGAGCTCACAGCTGGCACCTCTCTCTCTTTTTAAGACAACCTGCTTAATTTTACTTAGTGCCAACCCTCTAACCCCACAAACCAGATAAATCTTTAACATGCCCCTCTCTTCTCTCTCTTCTTTCTTGTTTGTGGAAAGTGTTAGTTTCTCAGTCGTGTCCAACTCTTTGTGACCCCATGGACTGTAGCCCGCCAGGCTCCTTTGTCCATGAGATTTCCCAGGCAAGAATACTGGAGTGGGTTGCCATTTCCTTCTCCAGGGGATCCTCCCAACCCAGGGATCAAACCCATGTCTCCTGCATTGGTAGGCGGGTTCTTTACCACTGAGCCATCTGGGAATCCCTGAAAGTGGCCTTAAGATAATTGAAATTATAGAGACAGGTTTATATCACCCCACTTCACAAAAGTCCATTATGAAAAACCAAGAACAAAGTCAAGTTGCAAAGAGAGAAGACAAGGACAGCCACTCTCTACCCTGATCTCCTCCCACCACCCCCTTTTTAATTTAGCCAACACTTCACATCTCTGCTGTTCAAACAATTTTAGAAGCTGAGTTAATCTAGTCTTAGGTACAACATTTGGACTTTACGGATCTGCATATTTTATCAGTTTCTCTTTTCCTAAGGAGACATTCAAGCAACAGCCTTTCTACTTCTCTGACCTAACTCGGTACTGTCCTGAGGATGCTGACGTATTGCAGGCCCAGGTAAGAAGCCTGAGGTCTCAGGGCTTGGTTCTAACAGTGGAGGAGACATGCCCCCCCCGACCCCTGTACCAAATGAAGGAAGTGGTCAAGGTACATTAAAGCTGTGACAAAAGTATGTCTTTATGCAAATGCAAGCAAATATGAATATATGTTCTTACTTCTCCTCTCAGTCTTTTATACAAAAGGCAGTGCATTATCTAACCTGTTCTGTAACTTGCTTTTTGTCCTTAAGGATGTGTTCTAGGGATCTTTCTTGTTTCTGTGTGGGACAGAGAAAGATTCTCTACTCTATTGTCATAGCTTTGTAGTATGGCATCAGTGGATTGCTGTTTTCTCGTTTATTGAAACTTTATCATCCTTTACAAAAGCACTTGAGTCATTTCTAGTATTTTTTAACCTATATTACAAATAAACACAAGAAATAAGACCCAAGATGATGCACAGGAAAAAATCAGTTATAATAAAGATGAAAAGAAAATCAGCACTTTTTTCTAATTCACTGTTTTTTGTTCTTTTTCTCATGGTCCATTTAAATTGTTGCAAATGGCAGTACTTCATTATTTTTAATGGCTGGATGATATTCCATTGTATATATATACACCACATTTTCTTTACTCATTCATCTGCTGATGGATTATTATGTGGCTTCCAATGTGTTGGCTGTTGTAAACAGTGCTATTATAAACATTGAGGTGCATGTATCTCATACTTTTTTGTACTCTGTGCATGGGTGCTAAGTTGCTTCAGTCCTGCCTGACTATATGGGACCCCATAGACTGTAGCCCACCAGGCTTCTCTGTCCATGTTATTCTCCAGGCAAGAACGCTGGAGTGGGTTGCCATTTCTTCCTCTGGAGGATCTTCCCTACCCAAGGACTGAACCCACATGTCTTATGTCTCCTGCATTGGCAGCAGGTTTTTTACCATGAGCACCACTTGGGAAGCCCCTTTTATACTCTATACTTGACCAAATTCTCTGGTTCTGCCAATTTTCCAAAACATATCTCAACTAGTCAACAATGTGCATTCCAACTGTCACCATCCTGCTCTAAACTCTCACAGGTTCTTGCTTCTTTTATTTTTAATATATATATAATTTAATTCATTTCAAGTGAACTTAGCATAAATTAAAAAATAAATACTCAAAGAAGCTACTCAGCTCTGCAATTTGACTCTCTGCCTGTCTGTCTTGCCTAATTTTTTTTTTTTTTTACTACACTCACTATGTTGCATCATACTGGTTTCAATTCAGTCATAAAGACAATTTTTTCTTTTTCTTGGTTCCAGGACATCAAAAATGTGCTTTCCATCTATACCTGGAAAACCCAATCTTCAAAGTCTTATCTGTCATTTACTCAGGGAAATCTTCCTCAATCCCCTAATTTAGACTAATAATCCTCAATATAGACTCTCCTGTCAACCTGTCCTTGTTCTTTTCTAGCTCTCATTGTAACTGTTTAATGATGCTTTCTCCACCTGGGTTTCAATACGTATCCCCGATATTTACTATAGTTTCTGATATATAGTAGATGCTCGATAAACAGTTTTGGAATAAATTAATTAATGTACACCTAAATAAATGTACCAGTCAGTAAATGAACTCTCATGCTGTTAAAAAAGATTCATGTCTTCTCATACCACCCAGGTCTTTTTCCCTTTTACAGGGGCCAAGTTGACAGATTGCATAAGTGGATGCAGTGAGATTTTGACTGAGATCTTAGTTTGTGTCAGAAGTTTCTGAATGATGCAAGGATGACTATAGAGATAGAGCTCTGATGACAATATTAGTAAATTCTCAGGGGAAATTCAAAGAAAGTCTTGTTCTAAGACTGAGAGACCTGTGTCACATCTAAGTCAAGGTTCTTAAATCTGCCTCAGGTTAGAGTCTACTGGAGAGCACTGAAAAATCCCAGTCCCCAGATTCCAGGTTAGATACTTTAAATCACAATAACTCGGGGCAGGATTTGGTGTAAGCTTTGTCATTTTTAATGCTTTCATGTAATACTACTCTGCATCTTATTTTGAGAGACAACCCTAGAATATTTACAGTTCAGTTCAGTCACTCAGCCATATCCAACTCTGCGACCCCATGAATCTCAGCATGCCAGGGCAACCTGTCCATCAACAAATCCTGGAGTTTACCCAAACTCACGTCCATTGAGTCGGTGATGCCATCCAACCATGTCATCCTCTGTCGTCCCCTTCTTCTGCAGCCTTCAATCTTTCCCAGCATCCGGGTCTTTTCAAATGAGTCAGTTCTTCTCATCAGGTGGTCAAAGTATTGTGGTTTCAGCTTCAACATCAGTCCTTCCAATGAACACTCAGGACTGAGCTCCTTTAGGATGGACTATTTGGATCTCCGTGCAGTCCAAGGAACTCTCAAGAGTCTTCTCCAGCACCAGAGTTCTAAAGCATCAACTGTTCTTCACTCAGCTTTCTTTATAGCCCAACTATCACATCCATACATGACAACTGGAAAAACCATAGCCTTGACTAGACAAACCTTTGTTGGCAAAGTAATATCTCTGCTTTTTAATTTGCTGTCTAGGTTGATCATAACTTTTCTTCCGAGGAGTAAGCATCTTTTAATTTCATGGCTGCAGTCACCATCTGCAATGATTTTGGAGCCCCCCAAAAATAAAGTCAGCCACTGTTTCCACTCTTCCCCATCTATTTGCCATGAAGTGATGGGACCAGATGCCATGATCTTAGTTTTCATAATGTTGAACCTTAAGCCAAATTTTTCACTCTTCTCTTTTACCTTCATCAAGAGACACTTCTTCTTCACTTTCTGCCATAAGGGTGGTGTCATCTGTATATCTGAGGTTGCTGATATTTCTCCTGGCAATCTTGATTCCAGCTTGTGCTGCTTCCAGCCCAGCATTTCTCATATAAGTTTCTCTGCATATATGTTAAATAAGCAGGGTGACAATATACAGCCTTGACATACTCCTTTCCCAATTTGGACCCAGTCTGTTGTTCCATGCCCAGTTCTAACTGTTGCTTCCTGACCTGCATACAGATTTCTCAAGAGCCAGGTCAGATGGTCTGGTATTCCCATCTTTTTCAGAGTTTTCCACAGTTTATTGTGATCCACACAGTCAAAGGCTTTGGCATAGTCAATAAAGCAGAAATAGATGTTTTTCTGGAACTCACTTGTTTTTTCGATGATCCAGCATATGTTGGCAATTTAAGATCTGGTTCCTTTGCCTTTTCTAAAACCAGCTTGAACATCTGGAAGTTCATGGTTCACGTACTGTTAAAGCTTGGCTTGGAGAATTTTGAGCATTACTTCACTAGTGTGTGAGATGGGTATAACTGTGTGGTAGTATGAACATCCTTTTGCATTGCCTTTCTTTGGGATTCAAAAGAAAACTGACCTTTTTCAGGCCTGTGGCCACTGCTGAGTTTACCAAATTTGCTGGCATATTGAGTGCAGCACTTTCACAGCATCATCTCTCAGGATTTGAAATAGATCAACTGGAATTCCATCTCCTCCAGTGGCTTTGTTCATAGTGATGCTTCCTAAGGCCCACTTGACTTCACATTCCAGGATGTCTGGCTAAAGGTGAGTGATCACACCATCGTGATTATCTGGGTCATGAAGATCTTTTCTGTACAGTTCTTCTGTGTATTCTTGCCACCTCTGCTTAATATCTTCTGCTTCTGTTAGGTCCCTATCATTTCTGTCCTTTATCGAGCCCATCTTTGCATGAAATGTCCCCTTGGTATCTCTAATTTTCTTGAAGAGATCTCTAGTCTTTCCCATTCTGTTGTTTTCCTCTATTTCTTTGCATCGATCACTGAGGAAGGCTTTCTTGTCTCTCCTTGCTATTCTTTGCAACTCTGCATTCAAATGGGTATATCTTTCCTTTTCTCCTTTGCTTTTTGCTTCTCTTCTTTTCACAGCTATTTGTAAAGCCTCCTCAAACAGCCATTTTACTTTTTTGCATTTCTTTTTCTTCAGGATGGTCTTGATCCCTGTCTTCTCTACAATGTCACTAACCTCCATCCATAGTTCATCAGGCACTTTATCAATTCTAGTCCCTAAAACCGTTTCTCACTTCCACTGTATAATCATAAGGGATTTGATTTAGGTCATACCTGAATGGTCTAGTGGTTTTCCCTACTTTCTTCAATTTAAGCCTGAATTTGGCGATAAGGAGTTCATGATCTGAGCCATACTCAGCTCCCAGTCTTGTTTTTGCTGACTGTAGAGAGCTTCTCCATCTTTGGCTGCAAAGAATATAATCAATCTGATTTCAGTGTTAGCCATCTGGTGATGTTCATGTGTAGAGTCTTCTCTTGTGTTGTTGGAAAAGGGTATTTGCTATGACCAGTGTGTTCTCTTGGGAAAACTCTATTAGCCTTTACCTTGCTTCATTTTGTACTCCAAAGCCAAATTTGCCTGTTACTCCAGGTGTTTCTTGACTTCCTACTTTTTCATTCCAGTCCTCTATAATCTTTTTTGGGTGTTAGTTCTAAAAGGTCTTGTAGGTCTTCATAGAACCATTAAACTTCAGCTTCTTCAGCATTACTGGTCAGGGCATAAACTTGGATTATCGTGATATAGAATGGTTTGCCTTGGAAACAAACAGAGATCATGCTGTCAATTTTGAGATTGCATCCAAGTACTGCATTTTGGAATCTTTTGTTGACCATGATGGCTACTCCATGTCTTCTAAGGTCTTGCCCATAGTAGTAGATATAATGGTCATCGTAGTTAAATTCACCCATTCTAGTCCATTTTAGTTCCCTGCTTCCTAAAATGTCAACATTCACTCTTGTCATCTCCTGTTTGACCACTTTCAATTTGCCTTGATTCATGGACCTAACAGTCCAGGTTCCTACGCGATATTGCTCTTTACAATATTCAACCTTGCTTCCATCACCAGTCACATCCACAGTGGGTGCTGTTTTTTCTATGGCTCTGTCTCTTCATTTTTTCTGGAGTTATTTCTCCACTGATCTCCAGTAGCATCTTGGGCACCTACTGACCTGGGGAGTTCCTCTTTCAGAGTTCTATTTTTTGCCTGTTCATACTGTTCATGGGGTTCTCAAGGCAAGAATCCTGAAGTGGTTTACATTCCCTTCTCCAGTGGACCACATTTTGTCATTAAACAAACAAAAAATTTTCAGACCCATTCCAGGATTTACTAATTTAGCTGGACTGGAATGAAACTAAATAATCTGTATTTTTAAAATGTCCCTGCATGTGTGAGCTCAGTTGTATCCGTCTCTTTGTGACTCCATGGACTGTAGCCTGACAGGCTCCTCTGTCCATGGGATTCTCCAGGCAAGAATACTGGAGTGAGTTGTCATTTTCTCCTCCAGGGGATCTTCTCAACCCAGGGATTGAACCTGCATCTCCTGAGTCTCTTGCAGTGGCACACCACTGAGCTGCCTGGGAAACCCAGAATCTGCCCCAGTGATTATTTTATTCAGAAAAGATTTATAAATCATTGATCTATAACAATGGATCCAGTATGAAACTGCAACACTAAATTCCTTTGAGTACATTTTCTTGAAAAGGCAAAAGTAGAATTTATGGTGTAGAGTATGAAAGCTTTTTTAAAAGAAATGTGTTCTTTCACAAAGGTATCTCTTCCACATACAATCTTTTAAGTTAAAAAATCATTTTTGTAAATTTCAAAACAAGTGAAGATTCTAATTCAGGTTGGGAAAGGTTTTAAAATTTTTCTCTCAAAAATACTTTCCTGATAGTATTAGTAAGTAGCTTTGACCAAATACCCTAGCAAGTTATTATCTACAAATATGAAAGTATACACATCTCAACTTGTCATTTTTCTAAAATGTACATATGATTAAAACAGTTAAGTTGAACAAAATATTTCACCCAAGAACCATTTTGTGAAAGAAACAAAGTAACATATCTAATATAGGGTGAAAGGCAAAGAGGAGACCACTATTATAGAAATGAAACCTGAGAAGAAAAAAGGGTCAAATTTCAAAGAGATGATTAATTGAAGGCCAATGATTAAGGTTAATCTCTCGGTCTTTCTGGCATTTATTGGATTTTCTTCTCACTGCTTCTCTTTGATTTTGTTGTAAATTAATTGCTATTGGGGTTGTAGCAATACAAATTGCTATTGTAGTTGCTTTACAATTCTGTAGTTCTGTTAGTTTCTACTGCACAGCAAATTAATCAGAGTGAAATAAGTCAGAAAAAGAAAAGCAAATATTGTATATTAATGCACATATATTGTATATATGTGTAATCTAGAAAAATGGTATAGATGAGCTTATCTGCAAAACAAAAATAGAGACACAGAAGTAGAGAACAAATATATAGATACCGAGAGGGGGAGGTGGAAGGAACTTGGAGATTGGGATTGATGCATATACATTATTGATACAATGTATAAAATAGATGAGCTTTCTGGGTAACTCGGTGGTAAAGAATCTGCCTACCAATGCAGGAGCTGCAGGAGACAAGATTTGATCCCTGGGTCAGGAAGATCTCCTGGAGGAAGAAATGGCAACATATACCAGTGTTCTTGCCTGGGAAATCCAATGGATAGAAGAGCCTGGCAGGCTACAGTCCATGGGGTTGCAAAGAGTTGAACCGACTTAGCTAGCACTGAGTACTAGCACACACATAAAATGGATAACTATGAGAAACTACTGAGCACAGGGAGCTCTCCTTAATGCTCTGTGGTGACCTGAGTGGGAAGGAAATCCAAAAAGGAGGGGATATATGTGTATGTTTGGCTGATGCACTGCTTCTCTTTGAGAGTCTGGCTCTCTCCTCATCTCTCTCTACTTCCTTTCCACCTCACTGGGTTTACTCTTTTTTCTTCTGGTGGATAGGACAGATCTCTAGTTACCAACAAGCAGGGTGAGGAGTCAGTGCATGGACGGTTACTAACAAGAACTTGATTAGACATCAAGGGCTAGGAATTTCTTGCTAAAATAATAAGATCCTTTTAAATGCAGGCCAAAGGGCTGGGGATAAGGAACTTGATCAGCTGTCAAAGGTGAAGGTTCTCTTTCTAAACTGGATTAGTGAATTCTTTTCTAAAAATATTGTACAGTCCACAAGCAGAACAGCAGACCAAGATCTAGGCTTAGTGAAGAAGAATGCTCAGAGAAACCTGATTAAAATGTGGGTAAGGAGAGTCTTTGCTACCATGGAACTACCGTAACTGGAATCATTTAAACCTATTGGAAGTTAAGACAAACTTTATTTTTCTTACATATCAGAACAATATATTAGATAAATTGATACTGGACTAATTTTTATGATACATGAGTAGTACGAGGTTTCTAGAGGAAGTGAAAACAAAAACTCCCTGTCATTACGTGGTATAAACTTTTAAGGAGTACCAAGAAATTGAGGTTCTATTTTTCCGAAGAACTGGGACTTGAATTAAGTAGGCTCAATGACAGTAACACTGGACCCAGTGTCAATCCAAAAACAACACCTTTAATTTTCTACAATCTAAAGGAGTAATTTAGATATTTCGTGGCTGTATTTTCATAAAATCAAAATAGCACATTATTTCAGAAGAGTGACCAACTACATTGATTCATTTTTAAACATTAAAAAGTTTGTTTTTCATTGTCCATGTCTAACCAATAAAAGGGATAAAGGTATTTTTGTTCAATCAGTTTCTTAAAAGTAAAGTTTTTTGACATCACTTTAATCAATTAAGATGTTTCTGATTGCAAGTAACAGATTCCCCATCCAAAGTGGGATAAGCAACACATGGTTTTCTTTGACTCATATAATAACAAATGACTGTAGGTAGTTTTATGATTGGTGTAACTGTTCAGCAATATCATTCAGAATCCAGTTACCATCTAGTCTCTGTTTTGACGTCTTCGAGGTGTTGAAGGGTTTCCATCCCCAGGTTTGTTAATGAGCAGTAGCAAAATGAGTGCTGAAGTGATCATCTCCAAACCTGTGGAACAGAATAAAATCTGTTTCTGGAGATTCCTAGAATATATCTCCTTTTGGACCACTTAGTCACATATCCAGTAACCGGCAAGAGAGAATGACATTGCAATTACTAGTTACGGTTAGCCAGAGTTTGTCACCTTCATTTGGGCACACTGGGCTTTCTAAACTGATGGAAAATGAGGAAAGGCCTTTAGAACAGAAAGGCAAACAACAGTGCCTGCCACACCATGGTTGATGGTGCCAGTTGTTCAAAGATTAAGAAGATAAAGTGTTTGTGGTCAATTTGTGAAACATTTTTCTATGTTATGTTTCTGAATTAGATAAAAAAAAAAACAACTAACAGATAATCTTTTCAAAAACAAAGAAGGAGATGGAAATAGAAGATACTCTTCTTTGGCATATGGAGATTCAATGAAATAGAAAGGGAATTTAATAATTCTCCCTTATTCACAGAATAAAAGGTACAAAATATCCACTGGATATATCAAAGATAGGAAAAGACCTTGATGTTGGGAAAGATTGAAGGCAAAAGGAGAAGGGGGAGGCAAAGGATGAGATGGTTAGATAACGTCACCGACTCAGTGGACATGAACTTGAGCAAACTCTGGGAGATAGTAGAGGACAGGAAAGCCTGACATGCTCCAGTCTGTGGGGTCAAAAAGAGTTGGACATGACTTAGTGACTGAACAACAGCAACAACAAAGCTTAATCCTACATATTTTACTTGGTGAGGATCCAAAGAAATTATATATTTTTTTCAGGATCAGGTCCAGATTGTAGTAGAGATGTAATGTAAATATCAGAATATGGAGACTGCAGTATTTTAAAGATAGAATCTTTCTTTACTGTTTATACACAAGGGAATTTAATTATTCAATACCTCATTAGATAACTGGTTAAAGAAAGACGTATTAAAAATACGCTGTCATGGCTGTGAAGAAAATAATGCAGATTAAAACAATAGAGGAAATATAACTTCTGTTCCTGGCATTTGTATCATATCTGTTTGAAAAACAGAAGGATAATTTTATACATATTGTATAACATATGTGATTTTAATTCTTCAAGCTAGATGTACTGCCAGTCTGTCTGAAAATACATTTTCTAATCCTGAAAAAAAAATGTGTTAAGAATTTTAAGTTTCATGTAAATGGATACATAAAAATAAAAGTCATTTCTGGTATTTTGTTTTCCCTTTACTCCAAAATTTTACTTAAATAAGAGGGCATCTAATTCAACAGTTCTATACATTTTTCTGGTGCCATATCGTATCAGCAGTTCGCCTACTATATTTGTGCCAAAATGACATCATACATAGCAAAATGTAGCATTTAAATTAAATAGTACTTTCCATGTTAACTAGTAAGATTCAGTCATTGATAGGTGGAAAAATTAAACCAAGAGAAATTAAGTGATTGCCTCAAAGTGTCATAATTGGTTCAAAGTATTTCTATAACATCAATCAGGTTTCTTTCATTACTGTGATGCTTTAATAAAAAATTTATATGCATATATCAATATTTCTTTGTGCATACACATTGTTACACATGCCCTGCCTCTAAGTCGCTTCAGTTTTATCCAACTCTGTGCGACCCCATAGATAGCAGCCCACCAGGCTCGGCCATGCCTGGGATTCTCCAGGCAAGAACACTGGAGTGGGTTGCCATTTCCTTCTCCAATACATGCCCTCAATATCTTCACTTCTTTTTTTTATTAAAGTTTGCTGAATTTTAATAAGAGTAGATAAATCATAAGTGTATACAAAGTGAATGCATCTGTTAATCAGCATCCTCATTAAGAGATTAAATATCACTAGCATCTGAGAAGACATGTTTTATTGCCCAGTCACTAAGCCCCTACAATAAATCACTGGCCTTGGTATTAACAACAGATTATTTTTTCCTGTTTTGGGACTGCATGCAAATGGAAGAATTTCCACATACTATTTGTGTCTGGCTTCTTTAAAGTAACATAATGTCTGTGAGATTCATACATATTATGGTGTGTAATTATAGATAATTCATTTTAACTAGGATCCAGTTTTTATTGAAGAAAATATCACTAAGTATTTATCCACTCTACTCCTGACAGGCATTTGAGTTGATTCCAGTGTTTGATTAACTTGGTGTAGAATATTCTTGTGTGTGCCTCTTGTTACATATATATTTATGCACACAGTTTTACTCAGTATATGCCAAAGACTGAGATTTCTGGATTGAGGAGACAGGTTGATTTGTACTGGATGCTGCCAGACTTCAAAAGTGATTGTACGAATTTAGCGCTGTTTTAGAATTATGGAGCAGCTCACATTTATCATTTGATTATTGTTATTCTGCAAGTTAATTGTTCCATCATCTAATAAAAGAGAAACATTAAATTTCCAATATAGGACGACCTTGGTTTATTGCACTTCATGCTGTTGTCCTTTGTGGATATTGCTGTTTTTACAAATTTCAGGTCTGTGGCAACTCTGTGTCAATCAAGTGTATGGACATCCTTCTCAAATGTTTGATTCCCTCCGCTCTTGCTTCATTGACTTCGAAGTGCTGCTATTTGTTGCCATCACAGGGCTTTGATCCCTGGGTCAGGAAGATCCCCTGGGGAAGGGAATGCCAACCCACTCCAGCATTCTTGCCTGGGAAATCTCAAGGACAGAGGAGCCTGGTGGGCTAAAGTCCATGGGGTCACAAAGAGTCGGACAGGGCTGAGCGACTAACACTTTCACTTTCGGAATTGTGTCCTCTTGATAAATCGACTCTTTTCTCATTACAAAATACTCTCCTATGCCCTTGGCAATAGTTCTTGCTCTCAAGTCTGCTTTCTCTGATTTAACACAGGCACTCACAGTTTTTGTGCTTAGAATGTGTGTGGTGTATCTTTTTTACTTCATCTTCAGCACATGTGTTTTTACATTTAATTGTGCTTCTTGGAGACAACATATAATTTGGCCCTGGTTTTCTATCCCACCTGAAAATCTATGCCTTATAAGCAAATTGTTTAATCATTTATAGTTAATATAACTATTTATTTATTTGTGCTTGTATCTATCATCTTGATATTTGTTTCTATTTTCTCACATTTTCTATGTTGCCCTTTTCCTTCTCGTTTCCTGCCTTATTTCTGATCCATGTGTACTTTTAGATTTCATTTTACCTTTACTGGGGAATCCCTGGTGGCTCAGTGTTAAAGAACCCATCTGCAACGCAGAAGATGCAGGTTCCATCCCTGGGTTGGGAAGATCCCCTGGAGACGGGAATGGCTACCCACTCCAGTATTCTTGCCTGGGAAATTCCAAGCACAGAGAAGCTTGGTAGGCTATAGTCCATGGGGTTGCAAAAGAGTTGGACATGACTTCGTGACTAAACCATCAACATTACTATTAATTTTTTTTATTTATTAAAAACAATGTTTTTATTGTTTTAATGTTTTCTGATGTTTAAAATATGCACTTTTTATTATAAAGTTTCAAATGAGAGTATACTTCAAACATAATGTAAAAATCTATAATAATATATCCTGTTTGCACAATCCAATTTTGTGCTGTATTTGTAGATATACTACCACATATGTCATAAAATCTAAAATAAATGGTTATTAATTGTGCTTTGAAAAGTTGAAAGAAAGGAATAAAAGTAATGGGCCCATGGTCCATTTACTCTTTTTACCTGGTAGAAGTCCCTAGTAGGAAGCAAAGGTTAAGTGACTGTAAATCTCTTTGCTAAGTGGGCCTCAGATAGATTAATGAGATTATTAAGAGTAAGGGACCCAATCTCTGAAACACCTGTAGCTGGAGATTCCATCCTAAATAGAACCTTGTGAGTGTAAGACAGAGTCCCCAGAAATGTCCCAAGCGAGGTACAAACCTCTGGACTCTTTTATAATAAAAATTCTTAGCACTCTGTGGGAAAGCTCCTGAACCTTACTTAAAGCCCTCCAATATTCTAGACCAAACAGTCATGTCTGGCATAGGAAGAAAGGCAGCTTGCTTCCATGTCACATATCTCTTCTTTATCTAAGCCTTTTCCTTTATTTAGGAAAAGCTGGTCTTGGGCAAGATCTCTGATTTTGTGAGTCTGACTTGACATTCTGAAACTGTGAGGTAACTCAAGGTTTAAACATGATATAGTACTCCTTTATATATATCTACAGATTAACTAAACGCAATAACCTTGATCTTTTTGTGTAAATCCAAATTTCTCTCTTGTACTATAAGTCTATTATTGAGAAATTCTCTGAACTTCAGTTTGTTTTTAAAAGTTTTAAATTTATGATTAATTTTGCAAGATATATTTTTCTGTGTGTAAAATTCTGGGTTGTAAGAGTTTTTCAACACCTTTTCCTTTTATTGTTTTCTGGTTTGCCTAGTTTCTGATGAGGTCCATTGTCATTCCTGTACTTTTCCCTCTAAACTTATTAAATGTGTTTGCCTCTGGTTGTTTTTATAAGTTTTCTCCTTAACACTATACTTTATTAATTTGAATATACTCTGTGGGTTGGTGTCATTTTCTTGTGTTTATCCTTTTTGGAATTGCTTGGGGTTTTTTTTGGACCAATATTCTCATAGTTTTCATCAACTTTGGGAAATGTTTGGTCATTTTTCCTTTGCAGATTTTACCCTCTCTGCTCTCTTTCTGAGATACCTGTTAGACCACTTAGAATCAGTTCATGTATCACTGAGTCTGTTAATTTACTTGATCTATTATCTTTCTTTTTATATTTGTCTCCATCATGCTGCTTCAATTTGCATAGTTCTACTATTTTCTATGTCTTCAGGTTCAATGATTTTTACTTCATCCATGTTTAATGTACTATTATTAATTCTGTCAGTGGATTTTTCACTTCAGTTACTATACACTCCATTCTAGGTTTTATTTCACTTGCCTTACTTCTGTATTTTCAATATCCTTACATATTACATTCATGTTTTCCTTTAAATAGTTAAATAGCTATTTTAGTGATTATATCCTCTACTTTCATCTTTTCTTACATTTTTAAAATGTGTTTATTTATTAATGAGACATAGGGAGATTCCTGTAGGAGAAGAACATATATGAGACTGGTTCTCCCAATTTCCAGCTGTTGCTTTTTCCACTGTGCCACCTGCTTCCCCTTCAAGAGTGAGAGATACATTCAAAATGAAAGATTCAGCTTGTAAGTGTGTAGAAAGCATCCACTTCATCATCATTTTGAACACCATACTGCAGTTGGAAGTAAGACCTTCCTGCCTGTGGTTCTCAGCTTCTCTCTGCAGCCCTTGCAAGCCTAAGTCTGACTGGAAATATGCCACTCCCATGGCATGTGGTTATTTTTACCTGCAAGGTTGGTTCCAATTTGGCCAAGACCTTCACAAGGTCATTCTCGAGTTTCTTCAGACCCTTGGTTGGTGCCATCTACTGCTGGTAAATTATTTGTTTCTAAATTTGTCAACTTGGTCTAAAGCGCCTTGTGCTTTTCCACACCATTTCCCACCTCTAGTTGCTAGGCTCTGAAGGACTACTTCTAGCTAGGAATTTCTTTAGTACTTGTGTTTCCCCAGTGATTCAGTGGTGAAGAATCTGCCTGCAATTCAGGAGATGTTGGGGATGTGGGTTCAATTCCTGGGTTGGGAAGATCCCCTGGAAGAGGGAATGGCAACCTACTCCAGTATTCTTGCCTGAGAAATCCCATGGACAGAGGAGCCAGGTGGGTTACAGTCCACAGGGTCATAAAAGGGTTGGACAAAGACGAAGCACACAATCTATGCTATTTTTCAGTAAGCACTTTATAAATATAGTCAGGGATTATATGGGACCAAGAATGAATGTATATTGGCTAAAGACTCAGAATATTTACCTGTTGTAGTTTATATCCAGATAGGAAGCAGGGGGAAATATACTTATCCTCCCACCATGGGTTGTGGCCAAGAGGGACTGCACGCAAATAATAGTGATCTCTTATTCGTGGATGATTTTTACCACCCTCTCTGACTCAGCAGCCCTGTTATCCCTACTCTGTTTCTGAAACTGCTAGGAAAAGATTCCTTTAATTTTGCATATGATGGTGGCAACTGATTATCCTCCTAGATAGGGATCATGTTTCCAGACATTTCCTAGTTTCATATATATATATATATATATACACTTAAAATTATGTGTTACTGGAAGCTTACATTGATGAGGACTGCAAACCAGTAGGGGCCCTCACTGGCCACCAGATCTGTCAGCACCTAATCTTAGACTCCATCCTCTAGAACTGTGGGGAAAATGTTTTGTTTAAGCCACCCTGTCTGTGCCAATTTTTAAAAACTAATTTGTATTAAAGTATAGCTGCCTTACAGTGTTGTGTTATTTTCTGCTGTAAAGCAAAATGAATCAGCCATACATAAATACACTCCCAGGTGGCTCAGTGGTAAAGAATCCATTGGCAATCCATATAGGCAGGGGACATGGGTTGGATCCCTGGGTTGGGAAGATCCCTTGGAGAAGGACATGGCAACCCACTCCAGTATTCTCTCCTGGAAAATCCCATAGATAGAGGAGCCTGGCTGGCTATAGTCCGTAGGGTCACAGAGTCAGACACAACTTCGAAACTAAACCACAACACGTGTGTGTGTGTGTGTATGTGTGTGTGATATGTATATATATATTCCCTGTTTTTTGGATTTCCTTTCCATCTGGGTCATCACAGAGCATTAACTAGAGTTGCTTGTGCTATACTGTAGGTTCACATTAGTTATCTGTTTTATACATAGTATCAATAGTCTATACATATCAATCCCAGTCTCCCAATCGCTCCTACCACCACCTTCCCCCCTTGGTATTCATAAATTTGTTTGCTATGTCTGTGTCTCTACTTCTGCGTTTCAAATGAGATCAGTCTGTGCTATTTTGTTATGATATAATCGGCTAAGATAGAGTAGAATAAGTTCTGAGGGCAGCAAACAGAAAAAAAAATATCTCTAATGTCCAAATACTTTTTAAAACTTTGGTGCATTACTTTTGCTGTTGTTCCATTAACCAACCAAAACAAGTCACAGAGCCAAGCTCAGAGTCAGAAGGGAGGATGAAGACTCAGGGACGATATCATATTAGAGGCTATTACTTCAATTATTGATCATGGGGTATTTGGGTTACCAATATGTTTAAGGACTTGTGGGGCGCTCTTTTTCTTAGAGGAAAGTGGAATTGAGTAACCTGTAGCATGAAATGATAGGACTTGAATAGATCAGTACAAAATTAGCCTCAAATCTGTGTTATTTTCAGAAACAATTCATTTCAAAAGTGTTTCCTAAAATTTGTTAACTGTGTCTTCCCACAATTGTGAAATACATATAAAATTTAAATAATTATACAGTTAAATAAAATTACAAAAATCACCAGTGTTTAAGGGGAGAGTGTAAGAGTGCATCATCTTCATAAATAAGAAAATTATATCAGTAAACAACGCAGAGTTGAATTTAGCAAGAAACTAAAGTAGCCACTAGGCTAAAACAATTTGGCTTAAGCTCTAGTAAACAAGAATTTTTGTATGTGCAGGGGAATTGGGAGTGTAGACTGTGATTAGAATTACATAGTTTCTTATATGATAAATTCTAAGTGTATTTTATATCACATAGACAGTTTTCATATGGATATTTTTTAATGAGGCAACAGTGAATTATCTCATGGGTACTAGCAACTCATATCAATGGAACTATTTCTGCTGATTTTATACTTCAAAAATGTTATGCCAAGTATTTTTCTTACATAGCCTTTTCAAAAAGATGAAAAGCAATTCTCATTATTTATGGGAAGTATATAAACTTTATAGCTGAAACTCAAGACCTGTAATCTTTAATTATCCCTTGACCCTGGGAAAGATTCATTCTCACACAATACAGGGTATAAAAAATTCTTCATATGTCTCACTCATAATCTGTCCATAATTCTCTTTTCTACTATAGTGGGAGACAAGCCTTCTCAAAACTTTGCTAGTTAGGAGTTAAGGTGCCTATAAGTAACAGGGACTTCCACAATAATTGACATAGCTTATAACAATGACAACTAGCATTTGATACAACTGTTATGCTCTGGGCGTTTTTCTAAGTTATGAGCGTGTGTTCTCGGTCTCAGTGGCCACAGTGACCCCATCACGTAGGTGTGTGTGTAGAGCTAACTCACTCAGTCACGTCTGACTCTTTGAGCTGCTATGGACTGTAAGTATCCTGCCAGGCTCCTCTGTCCATAGGACTCTCCAGGCAAGGATAGTGGAGGGGCCTGCCATTTCCTGCTCCAGGGATCTTCCCGACCCAGGGATCAAACCCTCATCTCCTGCGTCTCTTGCATCACATGTAGATTCTTTATTGCTGAGGCACCAGGGAAGCCCGACACAGGTAAGCATTCAGCTATTTTAAAAAATGTGAGTCAAGAGGGACAGAAGGTTCCTTATTTTGCTCAAAAGTTTTATTTAAATATAAAACTCATACACACACACACACACAGACACTCCTTGATCTAATCTAATCTATTTCC
Organism: Bos javanicus; assembly: GCF_032452875.1. Lineage (NCBI taxonomy): Eukaryota > Metazoa > Chordata > Mammalia > Artiodactyla > Bovidae > Bos > Bos javanicus. Next base: position 3,747,604 of record NC_083875.1, read on the forward strand.
AGCCCAGTATTGATCCTCCCAGCATTGATACTTTCTATCGTAGTCTGAGGGAACATTTGACATCTTTCATTTTTAAATCACAAAAAGACATTTTTTAGGATAAAATTCTATAAATGAATGAAAATAAAAGTACAACAGGTAAACAAAAAGATACAGCAAATTTTATATCTTTTTTCCCCCCCCTTGGCATCTTTTTTAATTGAACAAGATGTATCTAACCATATGCCCTATACAGTAAACCCTCTATGTGGGCTTATTCCAATTACAAGCTAAGTTGCTCACATACTTATGACACATCTGTCATTTAACTCTTTGTCCCAGGTAAATAGATAAATATATTATTAATGCATTTTAATGTTAGAGAAAGTAGTTTAATGTTTTCTAGATCAACTCCTGTAAAGGATGTAAGTGTATAAAGAGGCATACCTTCCTTAGCGCAGGGGAGATCTTCTGTAGTCTTAATGTATATGATTTTATTAAGATCTCATCTCTACAACAATAAATTCTCCTCCCAGTTACTAAGGATCAGTTTTTTATACTTGCAAAACTCTTTTCTGATTTATTTACATGTGCCCATTATTCCTGAACTTCTTTTCCCCGACTCATTGCAGCTCCAACTACTTCTAATTCTTTAAGTCTCTTCTTGACAATTATCTACCCAGAGAATGAAGACTAGAAAACCTATCTCAGTGGAAAATAATAATTTGTTTCTTTTAAATTCTTCCCAAATAAAATGAATATCACAGTATGATATTGCCATCAATAAGTTTCATTTATTTAATTGCCAGAAGGCTGACTGTAAGTTCAAAACTAATAGAGTATGAACTTAATGAATGGAGGAAAAAAATCAGAATTCATGGAAGTTTTATGTCAATTAAAGTTTCTAGCTTTATTGTTTAATTAAATAGAACTACTAAAAGTAAAATCAATCTGAAAGTAAGCCCAATAAGTACTGGTTAATTCAGTGCATCTTGTACATTAAAAGGACAATAATAATCCATTTGTCATTGCCCTGTTCCTCTCTTGTAGAAGAAATATGTCAGCATGAGAGTTAAATCAATAATGAGATTATAGAAACCAGATACTAGTGTATTTGATGTCTTTGAAATAGGCTGCTAAGATGATCCCATTTCCCTCACAAAAATAATGTAAATATCTGACATAGATACCTCTGCTAACTCTCTTCAAAGTTTTACCTGAAGAATGGGTTATAAATAGGCTTCAGAAGGCATAAAACAGACACTAAATAAAAGGAGTAACTAACCCTTGGGTTCTGCTTCCATTTATCCTCAATGAATCTCTTTTATTCAGTGATACAGAATCTAGGAATTACTCATGTGTTTAGTTGTTGAGTCATGTCCGACTCTCTGCGGGCCTTGGATTGCAGCTTGCCAGGCTCCTTTGTCCATGGGGCTTTTCAGGCAAGAGTACTGGAATGGGTTGCCTTTTCCTCCTCCAGGGTATCTTCCCAACCCAGGAGTCAAACCCGCAACTCTTGTGTCTCAACATTGGCAGGCAGATTCTTTACCACTAGCACCACCTGGGAATTACTTATATAGGGTAATTATCACCAGACACAGAAATGATGCTGAAAAATAGTTTGGTAACTGATTGTTTTTCCTGTCTCTAAATTTCTCTCTTTTTCAGAGATACCATACCCAGACATCAGGAATCAATTAATAAGAATAAACTCTGTTTTGAGAGAATTAGTAACATCTGGTAGACCCAACTCAGCATTAGGAGGGAATATACTATTGACAAACAACTCAAGAAAGTTGGGTGTCACAGATGCAGTGCTCTCTGAAGGAAATCAAACACAAAACAGGTAAAACTGTATCAAACAGCTTATCTGAAGTCACATAATAGGCAAAGTGACTGATGGTGATAGAAACCAGAACAGAGGTTCCTTGAGGAAGGAGGCTGATGAGAAGTGGGGAAGGCAGTTATCTGGGGTAGCTGTAATGTTAATATCATGATAGGAGTGTCTGCATTTGTCAAAACTGATTAGTTTTATTATCTGCACATGGTAATGTATGTTCATCATTTGTTGTTATAGTTGTTTAATCACTTAGTCACGTCTGACTCTTTGCAACCCCATGTACTGTACCACACCAGGCCCCTCTGTCCATGGGATTTCCCAGCAGAAATACTGGACTGGGTTGCCATTCCCTCCTCTGGGGGGACCTTCCCAACCCAGGGATGGAACCCATGTCTCCTGCAGTGCAGGTGAATTCTTTACCACTGAGCCACCTGGGAAGCCCCATGTTCACCATACCTCCACACGTAACATATAAACTTGGATACACAGCAGAATACTTGATGCTTTTGTTTTAACACCCTCTGAGTGAGGAAGTGAGCATTCTGGAATGGAGGTTTGCAGAGGAAAGACTTCATCCA